>NW_027507903.1:558018572-559218572 GCF_037356315.1 Lithobates pipiens
ATCCTGAAGCAGTTCATGAACAACCGTACAACAATTAGCCATAACTTTACCTAAAAGTTGGTGGGATATACTAGGCAGCAAATAAACATGTTGCTTCTGAAGTTAATGTGAAGAAGAAAATAAATAAAAAAATAAAAAAAAGGAGGGCATTGCAGTTTGAGGCTGCATATTCAAAGACTGGTCAGGGTACCAGGGCCTAAAGTGCCTACAATGGGCATGTGACCATCAGAACTAGACCACAGAGCAAAAGAAGAATGTAGCCTAGTCTAATGAATCACATTTTCTCTCAAGTCCTGTGACTGGCCAGGTGATGTGTGCCGCTTACCTGGCGAAGCGATAGTACCAGAATGGAAAGCAGGCAAGCCGACGGAGACAGTGTGATGCATTGGGCGATGTTCTCCAGGAAAACCTTGGGTCCTGCCATTCATGTGGATGTTACTTCACACATACCACCTACCTAAACATTGTTGCTGACCAAGTATACCACTTCATAGTAACTGTAGTCCCTGATGGCAGTGTTCTCTTTCAGCAGGATAATGCACGCTGACACTGCAAAAAGGGTTCAAGAAAAGTTTGAGGAACACAACAATTTGGAGGTACCATAACAGATCAGCACAGCTCCAAGCCTGCAGTGTCAGTTTCCCTGATTTGCAATCCATATTCAAGCACCGAAAGAGAAAGCACATCTTGCCCCCCAACAAAAATAAGGATTAAGCCCAATGTGGGTGAAACATGGCAGAAGAGAAAAACCAAGTCTGGTCCATGGAGGCCCCACCGCATATTACAGGTCTTAAAGTATCTGCTACGTACATCTTTGTGCCAGATAACACATCCTACCTTCAGAGGTCTTGTGGCATCCATGCCTCGATGGGTCTGGGCTGTTTTGGTGGCAAAAGGGGGACCAACTCAATATTAGGTGGGTGGTCATAAGTTTATGGCCCATCAATGTATATTAAAGACACTTTTTGGGGCCCATTCCCACCAGCAGATGCATACTATGCTAGATAAAACAGAAGCTCACTTGTGTGCACTTTGTAGGAGTGATGCTATGTGTTATAACACATTGCACTATTGACTTTCTTTAACTTTTATATAAAATGTCACAAAATGACACTGCACATTGCGACGTTTTGTAAGGCATCTTAACACTCTGCACTAAAATCTTCTATTTTTTTTCCCCAGCACGTGCCACTGCCACATGTTTTTTGTGAACCAAAGCAAATAGCACACAAGGCAAATTGCCTTGTTTATGCGTTCAGATGGTGTTGTGCAACAATATAGCCTAATGGGGCTGGTGTGCATTAAACACAAACCAATCTGACATCCTAAGGAAAAAAAACCCTGGATTGCGACAGGTCCTCTTTCTAAACAAAGTTTCCACTGAAGGTTGCAGCCTGCAGCCCCACATCCTAACTTGCCACCTCCGGCCCTTGCTCTCCATGAAATATGCTCCCTACTGGATCACATTACACCCATCCAGAAACTGTGCTTTCAGCACTTTCATATAATTGTTTTTTAAGCACAGAAACGTGTGAGTAATAAAGATGCATATGTACAGGATGGAGAACGAAGGGTGGTGCCTCCACAGAAGGGGAAGTAAAGCTTGTGCAAGCAGACGAGGGGTGGCAAAAAAACGTGATAAAAACAAAACTGAAATTACATTTTATAAAGAAAAAAAAAAAAAAAAAAAAAGAAAAAAAATCTGAGGAGAAATTAGGTCTTATTCTTGCTGGGAAAACAAAGGAGCTCTGTTTTACCAAAACTGACTCAACAGTTACGGCAGCGCATGTCACCACAGATCCCATATTAGACCGTGCCACAAATTAGATCTACATAGAGTTTTGGCTGCAGGGCCACAATATGGAATCGTTCTTTGAGCTTGGTGGAGAAGTGGGAACAGGGTCACGCGTTTTAAGTTGTCCACAGCAACATTTGGCTGTGTCATCTTGAGGCTGGGTTCACACTACTGCGAATGTCAGGAGATTGTGTCCGGCTCTCAATGGAGCAGTTTCACACATCTCTGAAGCGCCTCAGGAGCAAAATGCACAGGATACCTGTGCGTCTTCTGGTCCGTTTCAGGCAAAAATTTGTACCTAAATTGGAGAATTTGCAGTGCATTTATTTTGTATTGTACTGAGTGCAAAAGCTTAGTATAGGCACCAATACCGATATCTGTGCAATCCTAGATGAAACCATTGTACTGTTGTCTGGGATTTCTCCACCCTATCAGTGTCCTGTTGGATTTAATACAATACAAGAGCACCGTAGCGCTTGCCAATCCATAATCTGACAGGGGTTCCAACTCTTCCTCAGTCTATGCAGGAGTAGAAAAAGGTTTTGCAGATCAATACACTTTTTGAAAGGTTGTTGGTGGGCATTACAACCCTCAGTTTAACTTTGTTCTTCTAAGGCACATCTCATTAGCAATCCCATCACTTTAGTAACCTTGCTGCAGTTGGGTCGCTAAAGACAATACAGAATCGCTCCTGCAAGTTGGGTTGGCCAGCAAGAAGTAATGCCATAGCGGGCAAGCATTCTATCTGCTCTCCTAGAGATCTTGGCTCCAGCCATCACAAATATTTATTCTGAACAAGGTTTGTGGATAACCAGCATTAATAGTAAGTCTAGTCCAGTGGTCTTCAAAATGCGGCCTGGGAGCCAGATGTGGCCCTTTGCTTGCCTTTATCCGGCCCTTGCACACCAACAATGGGGAACCATTCCTTCCATTGACACCAATGATGGGGGTACTATTCTTCCTCTTAATACAAGGGATTATTCCTCACACTGACACCAATGATAGGTCACTATTCCTGCCACTAATACAAATAACGGCAAAAGATTTTCTACTTACACTGGCCACATTCCAGGACAGTAAACTGGTCCTTTGTTTAGAAAGTTTGGAGACCCCTTATCTAGTCCCACTATTCTAAACCTTTATAGCCTGGGAGGAAACCTTGAAATAGTTTTTAATGTCTCAAACTGCTCAAGGTAGATCAAATCCATATTTAGCAGTCCCCTGAACTATGAAAAAATGTATTTTCAGTAATAATTAGGGCTCTTTCACATGAGCAGACTCCACCAGCGAAGCCATCTGCTCAGCGGGGGAATCCGTCTACTGATCCCCGCTGAGCAGGAGGATGACAGATATATGTCCGCTCCGCATTAGCAGAGCAGACAAGGACACAGCCCACTTTCTTCTAAAGGTGTCGGAAATAAAAAGACCACCTGTCCGTTTACATACAACCATCATGCGATCCAATAGATGGAGAACAGATCCCCATTGGCTTGTTTTTGGCAGATAGATTCGGTCAGTTTTCATCTACCGCTGCATAGAGGGCAATGGAAGTGGTAGATGAATGAATGAAATTGACAGGCGAACCCGATCTGTACACCAGTGTGAATGGGGCCTTAAATTAAATAACACTGGCCAAAAAGAAATGCAGACATTAAATTGTAGCAGTCCTTTATGTTGGTGGCCAGTGGAGAAGGGACCCCTTAGGCCGCATGTACACTGCTGGTGTTAAATGGATGTTTAGGAGCAGTTGGGCATTTTTCACAACTGCTCCTGAACTCACCTCTATTTTATCTTATCAGTGCACGTACACAGGGTTGTTTAGTCGTTTCTAGGAAGGGGAGTTTAGAGGCTTTTTTGGAAAAAAAAAAAAAAAAAAAATGGAGTTCAGATGCTGAGTTTAGAGGCATTTCAAGCGCCAAACTAGAAACACCCATGTACTTTAAGCCTTACATTGGTGGTCAATGCAGTCCTTTACATTGGTCACCAGTGGGCAAACTGCTTGCCCCCCCCCCCCCCCTTGGGACTACTACTGCCCAATACTCAAGGAATCCCAACCACTGGAGTAACCCTAGTCGACAAAGGCTGTTCTAGTCAATAATTACTCCAGATTCATAGCAATTATTTAGGCCAGAATTAGTATGTAAAAGTCAAACACAATTACAGTAGTGATTTCCCAGTCTGCCTTCCGATATTGTCAGGTTCTAAGAAGTATCCATTCAGAAGATCAAAAAAAAATAAAAAAAATAATCATATTTGATGGAAATCAATGCATCTCAGTTAAAAAAAAAATAAAACACTGGAGCAATAATTGCTTGCTAAAAATTATAAAATATATCAAAAAGATAAAGTAAAAGAACTCATAGATCTTCGTAAACTGATCCGATATTTTGTAAACACCCAGATGGTCGATTGCCAGAACTGAAATTATGCTAAACTAGCTGTGTAGCGTGAAAGGATATGGTTTCACTAAGGTCATATCTATTGTATGATCTTGTGGGTTTAAAACCAGAATGGAAAAAAAAAAGAAGAAGAAGCTTCTTCTTTTAAGAATTGACCATAGGAAGCATATTACATTCTCAGATGGGACTTCCAAATGATGGGATGAAGGGAACAGTCGCCCAGTCCTTTAGAGGATTACACTATAAAATTTGTCTTTTACTGGTCCTCTCTCCCTGCTCGACCTTTGCCGCCTCAGCTTGTAAATGCAACAGCGTTAAAAAGTGCCGACTCCATCTTGAGGAGAATTTTCTCCCTGCACTCCCACATCCCTTTCAATAGTTTCTTTTCTTTTCCCCCCTATACCCAAGGTCCTCATTAAAATGCCAGAAGGGGGGGGGACGACGAGGGGAAAAAAAAAAAAAAAAAAGCCATATATAAAACCCATCCCCTACTCCATGAGAAATCGGAGTCTCTCGCTCCCCCTCCTTCTGCTTTCCCAGACAGGCTTTTATAGGGGAGGGGTACATTCCCATAGAAGAGGGACGTGTGTATTGTTCCCTATCAGACTATGGAGGGGGGTTGGAATTAATAAATTAATAAGGCAATAGGCCTCAGAATCAGTTTAACTCAATGTCTGCCAGACATATCCTGTCAGGAATGTGTGACTTGGGCAGGGAATAGGCGATTGACTTCGTGAAAGCTTCCAATCTCCCCTCCCCCTCCCAAAACAAAAAAAACAAAAAAAACCCACACACCCCACAGCAAAAAGGACAATTTTATTTCTTCATAAAATATTAAGTGGTGGATATTACCCCCCATGCTGAAAAGGTTGTGCTGAGGCAGTCGGAGTAAAAGAAAGATTTTAAAAGGATTAAGCTGCTCAGAACAAGTTTCTAGAGACATTTGCAGTTGATTTGGTGACCTGACACTTTGTTGGGCGCCTAGATAAGGCAATCATGGCCTGGTCCGGCCTGTTAACCTTTCCATAGATGTAAGAAAGCATGCTGAGGAAATGCGTGGATTGTACGTGGGACAATCATTGCAGTGGCATTTGTAAAAAACATTTTTAGACAACCACAGAAATAATCGGTCTACGGAATGTGGGATATTTTCTTCCTCTTTTTGGTCAGACATTTCCCCCCCATTTATCAGTAAGTTAGGGTTTTTTCCTTTTTCGATACTAGCAAATAGATAATTTTTCAGTAGACAAAATGCAAACAGACAAGTGCTATCTTAAAGCAGAGTTTCACCCAAAAGTGGATCTTCCACTCATTTGTCCCTCCCCCCCCCCCCCGAAATGTGGCACCAAATGAGTGGAGGATACCTATCAGACTTTCCACTTCCAGCAGTCCGGGCCGCGGCACATTACGTCAGCAGCTTGGCTCCCTCCTCAGCCACCCCCCACCACCGGGCCAGTAGGCGTGCACAGCTGTAATGCTTCCATAACGGGTTCCCCTATAGGCAATGGCAGCGGCAGCAGCGGCCGACAGAAACATCAACGTTGGTGCTGACATCGCTGGACTCCAGGACAGGCAAGTGTCTAATTACTAAGTAATAAGTCAGCAGCTGCAGTATGTGTACCTACTGGCTTAATTTTTGCAGGGATGGGCAAACCTCCGCTTTAATTTTAGTTTTACATGAGGTAACAATTGCATAGCTATATATACACACTCAACCAAACCGATGCAGGAAACCACTGGCCAAAACGTATCATCAGGTGGTGACGCAATTGAGCGAGAGAAAAAAAAAATTCCGTACCCCCCCCCATACCAATACTTTTTTTTAAATCATTGTTTACACATACGTGTGTATATATAGCTCTTTTTCTTTTTTATGGGGGGGGGGGGGGGGGGGGAAGACTTGGTGTCAGTTTTTAAGTTTGTAATAAATGTTTCAAAGTTAAAGTGTTAAAAAGTTAAATTGTGTTTTTTTTTCTCCGGCCCTGAAAAGGGGTGATTGGTGCAGCGGTGGGGGCAGTTACAAGTACCTCTCTTGCGGCTGTAAGGGAGATCGGAGGAAAAGCGGCGGTCAGAAAAGCTATACAGGAAGATCGGTGCTTGTAACTGCCCCGCCGATCATCCGAGGCTGCCCAAGTATTGAGTCAAGCATCGGAGCATTTGCAGGAGTATGTGTACTCCTGCAAATGCTCGGCATCTGCACCAATACTAGTATCGGTGCAACCCTACTGTGTATTCTGCAATAATTTACATTTTTGGTAAACTCATTCAACGAATCTGAATCCAGATAACATGCACTGCATTGATGCATTTCCACAATTTCACAGTAACCATGAGATAAAACAAAGTTCAGGAATACTCATTTATCCCATCGTTCTACAAATCTATGTACACTAAAAACTGTATGATTGTTTAAAGAGAAATGCATCTGTAACAGGCTTCAAGTGTGAGGAGGAAGGGCAAGCAGTAAAAATGAAAGTGAAACCTAAGCAGCTTATAAACCTTGTGATTGTTCTGCACATAGCTTGAAGTGCTTTATTCCTCCCTCGAGGAGCAAAATGGCAGCAGGCCATAAGAGAGAACCAGTTTGGGAATATTTTCTAACCTGATAGCTAATTATTTTAAAGAGGAAACCTTAATTTTGTTTACAAAATATTAAAGATTCTAACTACCAGCAAAAATGGGAACTTACATTTAAAGAGAACCTGTCATTTCAGATCCATCATGGTAGCGCCTGTTAGCAGGCATCCACTTACCTGCTGCCACCACATACCTCACCTTGTTGTGTCACTGCCACATCACCAGCCATCCCATTAAAACGGAGGGGACTGTCTGTGATTTAACAGTGAGGCCAAAGAGGAGCTGCTGCTGAACAGAGATGACAGTTGCTCTTTAAAAATTAAGATTTAAATCTAGCTGAATTAAACCAAGCGTTTTTAATAGTGATTTAGAGGGTAGGTTCACCTTTACAGAAAAATCTTTAAGGTGAACTTACACCCCCCCCCCCCCCCCCCCCCGTCAAAATCAAATCCACCCTGTCACAGGGTCACACAGGTTTTAGAGAAGCTCCCTGCTCGGTTCACACAGGACGCGGCACGACTTGCAGCGCCGCGACCTGCCGCGACCTCAGCGGCGACTTGAAAAAACGACTTCTGTATAGAAGTCAATGCAAGGCGCCCGAAGTCGCCGCCAAAGTAGTACAGGAACCTTTTTTCTAAGTCGAGTCGCTCCTATTAGAACGGTTCCGTAGTACAGAACGGGGGCGACTTGTCAGGCGGCAAAGTCGCCTGGACAAGTCGTCCCTGTGTGAACCGAGCCTAACACTTGACCACTTTAACTCTAACTGAACGATGTACCAGACTCTTCCAATATGTATAAAGCATATAGCTCCATACATACTTTTGCAGCAGAATACTCAAAACCAATTTACCAGAAAAAAATACCAGAAAGCATTTATTTGCAAATCAAGAGTACTTTTGCATTTTTTGGAATTAGGTGGGTGAGCCAATGTGGCCTCTTGAAGAGTTGACCTACTCATCATGGGCCTTTATAATCTAAGTTTGACAGGACTGTCTTAGAGCACAAGTCTTGCCAATGGTAGGTACAGAGGTGATAATTCAGTCTAGTCAGTAAAGTACTAGAATACATATGGATGCTTTATAAAATGGGTAAAAGTAGCACCTGTTTTAGCAAGGGGACTAAATACTATATGGGAGAAACCAGATGGGAAAAGTCCTATGGTGGTGGCAGTTTAACACCAGGGGTAAAAGCTAGGGCAAAATTGAATGGGTGATAAAACTAGCCCTACAGTTTGATTTCTACCTGCCAACTGCTGCCAAATACTAGCAAACTGCTCCAAGGTTTTCATTTTTTCTTAACAAGGTACTTGTCCTGCACAACAAACCCATCTAGGAGTATGCAAAAGGCCAGGTTCACATTAGTGAAATTTTTCACGACAATGGAAAAGACCTGGTTTTCAATGCTACTTGTTCACATCAATGCAACTTAGCGCAGAACGTTTTTGAAAAAAAGGTTCCTGTACTACTGGTGCAATTTTGGCCCCATAGACCCCAATTAAAATTCTGAAGCAAATCTTTGGTCCCTCAATAGTAGTAGTAGCAGCGTTATGCCATGACTACGAGGCATAAAATCAAGTTGCACTACATAATTGCACCGGAAATTTGGACGAAAATTACATCACGCTAGTGTGAACCAGGCCTAAAACACTGAGGACAACACAAGAAATACACATTGCTTATGAGTTGGTAATCAGGTGCAGAGACTTGACAAACAGGTACACAGTGAGGATCTATGAACACAGGAAACCATTGTGGATGTTGAGATGAAACTGATTGCTTGGAAAGATGAGCCGATTGTGGTCTAGGAACAGAAAGAAGGAAGACTGATTGAAATACAAGGGGACATCAAGGAGCAAAAGGTCATTTCGGGGCAGGAACAAGGTGCTAAAAAAAGGCACAAAAAAGATCTGAGGTAGAAAAGGTCAGGGGCAGGATTAAAATGAGGATGGAAGGGCAGAGGTATTGACAGGATAAAGCAAAATGCAAAGAGCTTCCCCAAACAAAAATATACATACAGGGTAGAATAAGAATGGCAGGCTAAAAAAGAGGTTTAAGAAAGAAGTTTAAGAAAACTCCACAAAAGACAATCGGGCCATAAACGTTGATAGCATTTATTGCGAGTGGTTGACAAGTTGATTGCTTTCACTGTGAGACAGTAGTAGTAACCATTGTGATAGACACTGTAAAATGCGGTAAAAATGTTTGACTTCATCAAAACTGGAAAAAAAAATGAATACTCAACTATATTTGTAACAATAAAATAGGCATACAAGTAGAATTCTGTCAACAGGATTGATTTTGCAATTTCAGTAAATGAAAGATGATAGTTTGTTTGCAATAGAAGAAAAGACAAGCGCTTGCATTCTCAGGAAGCATGGAAATTACTGAGGCAGCCATCTTGTTTCACAAATATTTTACAGAAAAACAGCCCATCAATTCCCACATGATCTGACAACATACACGAGGCATTTTTTAGGCTTTTTTTGTGCTCTGTGATAAAGTCTCGAGAAAAGGAGTTGGAACGCAAAACATGGCTTCAGCTGTCTCATGTTAGCAGGTGCACCCATAAATTGAGTAGATAGTTTTTTCCTCGCTCATTATGGAATTTCTGCTCTAATAAAAAACAAATCAGGGCGGGTAGTTTACTAATGAGCTTCTATCTCAGAGGAGTAAGAGTGACTCACTGCTCACTACAAGCATAAATCAGAAACATGGTGGGGACACTGAAGAGAGAAAAAAAATAAAAATAAAAATAAAAATCACAAGCTGTGAAACAGATATTAAAACCAGGTGCTTACCAAATATCTCAACATCTACCGGGCACCTTCAGATCGGTATTGCACCTGGCCAAATGCAGATGCTGCTTGAAGTGTTCTATAGTCATCTGCCACTCAAACATCAACAGCCAATAAATGTCCTCATCTGAATTGGTTGCAGGTTTCCCAGCAATCCCTGTACATCACACAATATAAAATATTGAACTACCACCCAAAATCTGAAAATTTGCAAATCTTGAGTTTGGAACCATGTCATTCTGTAGAAGCGACTTTCTCTTTAGGGAAGAAAACAAAATGGGTTTCCAATCAATGTTACATGCCAAGTTCCATGTAGAAAAGATTCAAACTAATGGCCGTTCAGTTGCTGAGCAGCTCTTGGCATTAGATATTAGAATCTGTGGTTTCTGAACTTAAAGTAAACTCTGCTATCGTTTTCAGCCAAGGGAGCTGCCATCTTGGCCTCTGTTTAATCGTCAACTGCCATGATGCTGCCCATGTGATCAGTTATGACACCAGCCATTGGATCGTTTGACAGTTTGGTTGAGAATAAAACCAGTATGACAGTAACATTCCCAGCGCGTGCCAGGAATGCAACTTTTTGAAACTTAAATCTATGGGTTTACTTCTGCTTTAACCAATTTAGATGCCAAATGATCATGGCACAACAACCGTTTGGAACGGTCAACAGAAAAATGAACCAACCATGTGCAGCAGTTCCGGTGTGACTTAGCGGGTCCTAAAATGTGAATTTGTGAAGGATCTGGAAAAGGTTAGGAAATGGTTTGACATATGTAATGTTTAAGTAGACGATTATCCTGCCGCAATATAAAATAGAGAGAAAAAAAAATAAAATAAAAAAACACACATAAATGTTTTATACACACACACACACACACACACACACACACACTATATATTATATATGTATCACCCCCAACTCAGGCCTTTTCAGGGCCATCAGACGGCAGCTGAGCCAACCGCTCTAATGCATCTATGCCAGCGATTGTCCCCTAAACGCGAACAGTTGCATTATGCAAACAGTTTTGCTCTACAAAGACTTATGGTATCCGTGTATAGGCTAGAAACAATAACAAATCAGTCATGTTTTTCTAATCAATCCTAAAGGTTCTCCCACCAACAAGCCCTGGCTGTTGGTGTCCGTTAGTGACCCATAGTTAGACAATAAACCTTTCCAAATTTGAATACAGGCAGATCAGCATAGTCTACTACTTTTGTATGTAACACGTTGCGGTGTTCCATATGTGTTCCTGTTACCTATAGCAACCAGATTCAAATCGTAAATAGAAAAGTAACTGTTATAAGTTGATATGGGCCCTATGCATGGAAGATTCGGGGAAAAAAAAAAAACTCTCAAATTCCCATTGCATTTCTGTCACTCTTGTATGCATCCAGAAAATTTGTAAAACAAAAGAAAGTTCCAAATGCCTGCTACACCTACATATTTTGGCAAAAGCTAAAATGTCTACAATGATCTACGATGGCAGCACATTGTAACAAATAGAGACAGAAGTCCAGCCCCCATCATAAATGGTTCAACCTGGGTATCAGGAGGTGGCTAGGAGTTTATAGCCTGCATATGATCCTTTATTGCAGACATCTCTATTTTTGTATCCTTTTATAGAACTATGTTCCAATGGACTTTATACCTTCTGAAAAATAAGTCTTATTCATAATTTGAACCATTTGTTTATTGAATGAGTAATTCAGACAAAAACAAATGAAAAACTTGGAGGCAAAAAAAAAAAAGAAATTTTGGAGCTATGGGGGTTCCATTTACAGCAATTAGAAAAGATCCACTGACCCAGGTAGCAGATACACATTTCACGAGCTATCTAATATTAAATTGCAACGCTCCCTCATAGTTAAAAGGTCATCAACGGAGGAGGAAGAAATCTCCTCTGTGACAATGGGGACTACCCTTCTACAGTTGTTACCAAACAGGTGCCCCAAATAGAAGACTTAACCTCAACTATTGTGCTAATGACAACGCTAAAATTCCCCATTTTCCTGTACAGTTTGGTTCAACGATAATGGTCACCAGAACAAATATAATGGTGAAGCTCCCCAGTAGGGAGATATAAACAGCAATGTAAACATGAAAGCAGGTCTAGCTCTTCTATCCTCTATCCAAAATGAAAAAAACTTTATATGCACTAACATTTTATACCAAACAGAGATATAGAGAAAAAAAAAAACGATAGCCAAGAATAAAAGCAAAGATAAAACACGTCTTTCTTTTCCTGCAATATTTTTATGGTCAAATAACCCTGTGGTGCGTCCATGTATGGATCCAAAAAAGTCCTACTGGAGCCTACTGGCTCCATACATGGATGGAAATGTAGATGTTTCAGCACGGACCACCCAAACTTTGCTCCATGTATAGGCAGACTGGTTACACACAGGTCAATCTACTAGTCGACTTTTGTTAAGCCAGCCTGTTGGATTTTTCTCGAACTGCGTATCCTGATGGCTGGGAAGTCTCCCCACGGTCAGACTACAACAGCTTAGCGTGGAGAATTCTCCCATCCACATTGAGTGCATATATGTGGATGGGGGGAGGACCAAGTCTTTTGTTCAACCCACTGGTTGAATAAGAATGAAAAAAAAAAAAAAAAAAAAAAAAAAAAAAAAAAAAAGCCACCCACAACCACATCTATGGACTGCTTATATGACTGTTAAGTAGAGATCCGGGTAAACCAGTCAGAGAATTATTATAGCTCAGACAAAAGTCAAGAACAGAAAAGATGAAAAAAAAAAAAAAATAAAAAAATCTTGGACCATGATGACCTGCATCTAACAGCATTTCCATCTATGTTTTTTTTTTTCTAAGATTAAAGTCTAAAAAAAAAGTGCATTTTCAATCAGTTTTGGATCACTGATAATAATTACAATGGTTGATAGATGTGCTATTGCCAAGATCTCCAGAATGTACACACACTAGTTCCCTTGCATTTTTTGCATACATAGATCATAATGGTACTTAAGGGGACATCTAGAAGTTATGCAACTCTGGTCACTGGAACTAGTTTGATGACCTCGGAATGCAATAGACACATTTTTCACTCATATACTTATTTTGTTGGCACTAGAACAATTGGCTCGATTTGTCAGAGCAATGGCAGACAGGGGCTATGTGTCACAACCTAAACTGCAAAAATACTTTCCAAGTACACTGGCACTTTTCATTGCCAGCAGCAGAGAAAATGGAATCAAATTGTTCAGAAAGGCAAAAAGAAAGAAAAATGAAAATAAAAAAAATCAGAAAGTGACAGTAAGCTACGTGAACTTCAAACCCAGCCTGCAGCAACGTTCCAATTCTATCAACATTTATTTAGGCAAAGATCACTTTTTAGCTGCGAGGTGCACAAGCCGCATTATGGCAGACCAGAACTAATACTTGTTTTGAATTCACGTGGTGTGCTCTGCTTGCAAAATAGGTTTGTCTCTCTCACTCAATGTGAATTGTTCTTTGCTGCTCAGCTGTAAAACACCAGCCTGGCACCATCCTTTCGCCTCAATCCTGCCCCCACCTCACTTTAGGCTCAATCTGCCCTTCTTAATGGTGCCCTCACCCAACAAAAAGCAATAAGCTAGAATACTGGCAACAGCTGCTGAGGAACAGCAACTTGCAGTATGCCCCAACAAAGTGTTAGGCACCTTTCACACGAGCAAGTCCTTCAGGTCCGCCTATCAGTTTTTCTGGCGGATCCGATCAAACCCTCCAGTCTCCTCTATGGAGCAGCGGGTGTCAACTGACATGTATCTTGACACCCGCCAACATCCGATCCTATCTGCAAAACTCAGATGGATGGGGTTCCGTTCTCTGTCCATCTGGCTAATTGGATGGCAGTCAGGTGCAAATGGATAGGCATTCCATTTACATCCAACCGGCCATAGGGGAGAGTGGGCTGCATACGAGGAGTAGACAGTCGAGCCTTCCGCCTGCTCAGCGGGGGATCAGACAGATTCCCAACTGAACAGGTGAATTCCAACAGAGCCCGCCGTGTGTGGAAGGGGCCTCGCACAGACACATTTGGCAGCATCCAAAACACCCTCATAACAGTGCCCTTGCTTAAGGCCGGCCATAGACCATTCAAATCTCTTGCTGAACCGGCCAAGCTTTGAAGCATTAATGGGCAGGCCTCGAGGAGCTTATATCTAAGGTCCGAAAAGCACATTGGGAGGAAACCATTTTAACCTGAACTGGTTGTTTTACAACGTAAGGGTTTACATACAGTTAAAGCTGGCTATACCACCACAAATTTCGTTCAATTATTGCAAATTAATCACAATGTGAGCCATTTATGGCCCTGCCAATGCTACCTGCCTCAAAAAACCTCAATTGAAAGTGCTGGGTGGAAAACGATGGCCAATCAGATAGCTTCTTTTTTGGTATTCGGACAGTAGTCAGAACAATAGCCAACAGCGGCCAATTCATTCGTTCATGCCATTTAGCTTAGAGGGATTTATGGATTTCTCTCATTCAGTCCAGCACTCTGAGGGCAAACTTGGCCATCTACAACAACCAGGTCACACAGGTTTTTTCACTAAGGCCAATAATATTCTTATACTGTTTACTACATACAGATTTTTATTAGTTGGAAACTGTAATAGGTGCAGATAATTCTGTTTTCTGAACAGAAATGGGAAGGCAACATTACCTGATTAGTGGCAATACAGAGGCTCATGATGGATCCTGATGGATGGTTATTATACTCCAGCCATCATTTTTAGCAAGACATTGGGCTCTCTTTACAATTACCTAAGCGAACCATGTCAAACTAACCACAACTAAAAATGTTTTGACCGAGCAAAACGGCCGATAACCTTGGCACTTTTGTATTCGTTAAAAATATGGAATTGATAAAAAAAATTGACATTGGTCAAGGTATGGTTACATACCGTAGTAGCAGAAATTGAATGCATACAGCTAGAGGGCATTTGTCTGCATGCTCTCTCAGAGAACCCTAAAGCCCTGTACCAAAGGCAATATTTTTACCAGTTCTTTTGGCTAAAATCTAAGGCCTAATGGCCATTGTTGCCAACCTACCAGATTAAAATTTACCGATACAACAGCCACATTTTTACTGGCATTTCCAAAAGGTTACAAAATTACAGTTCTAAAATTACAATTTCAGTATTTAGGCTACAAATAAGTACAATTTTCAATTAGCAAAGAGTCACAGTGAGTCTCTCGCCACACCAGGTGCTCCCTTCAGTAAAAACCATCGACAGTCCTGGTTTGCCTTGCTCCCACAAATCCGCATGAGGCTTCACTTAGCTCCCTTGCCCTGTGACGTCACACAACACACTCAGGCACCGCCTACCCCAGACACGCCACCTGAACACACTGTAGCAGGCACTCGAATGGTCTAGGCCAGCTCTGGACCGGAATTGAATGTGCGCAGTTCCAAGCCAAGCGTAACAGCGATATTTTTTTTTACTGCCAACCTTTTCCTGTCACTAGCAATTACTAAAATGAAGAAAAGTGCCCCATTTTTTTTTTTTTACTGTGTGCCAGTAAAAATACTGGACGGTTGGTAACACTGCTATGGTCCTTCTGTGCCCTCATATTTGCCCCTACCTAATAACTGGAAGCCAAAATGACCAATAGTGAGCCAAGGAAGGATGAAGCCTTGAGCTTCCCAATCCTAAGAGTCCATTCAAACAGGGGCAACACGACTTCCAGCGAGACTTTGGGAGGCAACTTGGACACAACTTGAGTGAGTATGAATCACAGCACCACTTGAGGCAACTTAAATGGCAACTTGAAGTTGCCTCCAGGACAGGAGACTTTGCCAGTGGCCAATCACATAATAATCAGCACTGTGGGAGGGACGGGTTTGCCTAGAAAACTATTTGTACTTCCTGGAAAGTTGCTTCAGTTAAGATGGGGGATCCGACTTGGAGGCAACTTCCATTGAAATCAATGGGTACAATTTGCCTAGAAGTCAGATTGAAGTAGTACAGGAACCTTTTCTGAAGTCGGAGCGACTTCAGTAGTGTACATGAAGACGGCTCTCATTCACTTACATTGATTTTATCATGTTGCGCAACTTGAGGCAACTTGGGACGACTTCAAGTCAGATCCAAAGTTGCCCCAGTGTGAATGGACTAAGGGTTTATCGAAATTTGCACAGTAGAGAGTCCCCAGTTTAGAGGTTCCTGGGGCACGCTACGAGGTATATAAAAATAGGCATATAACTTGAAGTTTCGGTTTTCAATAGCTGCCTCTCCATCATGTTTAAACTAACCACAGGCTCATTTTATTTGTGTCTACAGCTTGAGAATTATAAACTCTGCACACATTTCAGAAGTTACTTCTTGAAACTTCTCTGTTCTTTCTATTTCCACATTTCACACACCACATAGCCACAACGTCAGTCAAAGTAAGTTCACTCACTGGACTACCCAGCTCCGTACCCTCATTTCCTGTATAGTAAAACCACTGGCAACAAGACAAAAAGGAAGGAAAACCCCCCTCTAAAAACAGAGCATTTGACAGCAGAAAAAAAAAATAAAAAAAAATAAAATAAAACCCCACACACAACAACAATAGGGGTTCTAACCCTTCTCTACTATATTCAAAATTTTACACTGTCTTCTGGTGCAAAAACCACTTTCCCCATATCTTATCAACCAATAAAAAATAAAACAAAAACAAAATATATATAAAAAAAAGTGTAGAATTTTTTTTAATTATTATTATTAGGTGTAGAATCCAAAGCAATAATAGTTAATCAGAGGTCTGCATTGGATGGAGATAAACACACACACTTCAATTTTTTTCTCTTAACCCTCAGTTCACATGCGTTTCCTGCACCGCATTCCTTGCCGTGTGCAGTCGGTGCAAAATTAACACCAACAATTTAAACTCAAGTCAGAAAGTCTGCCTACACCATATTGAAGGTTACACAAGTGACCATGTGATTTAGTTGCAGTGCGTTACCAAAATTGCTGGTAACGCACTGCAACTTTTGCCACTTTGGTGCCATTTGAGCCATTCAAAATTAATGTATTTTTTGAAACGGAAAAAAATAAAAAATAATATTTCCAGGTGATAAAAATATTGATGAACCCTAGCATCATCTTTTCAAAAATTAGGCCATATATTCAAAATTAATGGGCTCAAATCGCATGTAAATTATACAGGAATACAGTGCAGTTCAGTGTTCATAGGCTAAATTAAGTTTATAAATCTGGGCACAAAAAACCTCAACCCAAAACTACTTGCACAGTCAATATACAGTTAAAGCCAATGGACCCAACACTTTGTATGCTGGAGGAAACCTATATTAAAACAAAAAACACAAAAAGAACATACAAACGTCATGCATATAGTATCTTGGTGGAAACTGAACCCAGAAACCCACTGCTGCAAAGCAAGGAAGCAATTCTTTTCCATTGCATAAGGCGATTGTAGCCATGTTTGTGCACTAACAACATGGCCGAGTATGGTTCGTGATATCTCAAAAACGTGCGCCGTTTTGGAGACGGTTGCCTTGTAGTGCCCCGATGCCCTCTGTGCCGTTTCTTCCCCAGCGTGTGCCGTGACTGGTGGCTCTCGTACAAATTCTTGGTTGGGACTTAACGCGGCTCCAGCCAGTCACAGAGCCAGAGTCCGCAGCAGGAAGGAAGAGGGGCGAAGATTAGCGCTCCCACCAGCGGGGACATTGCGGACATCATGGGGCTTCGTTTGCAGGCAAGTGCCACATAATGGGCTAGTATGCGATGCATACAAGCCCATTATGCTTTTAAACTTTGCTTCCTCAATGTTCAGAACAAGCTTTCGGGGTGTAACCCCTTCTTCTAAGTTCCAAGCTTGACATCCAAACTAGAAATTTAACTTGAGTACTGTCCAGAATACCTTTTATTTTATTTTATTTTTGTGTACACGGTGTTACAAGCGCACCAATACGACTACAGCCACCTTGTTATCCATGAGCAGAGTGACTCTCTTCCTCGTCTTGGAGAAGTGCGTTCACCCGTTCAGCATTTTCTGTCCAGCTGGTTGCAGATGTGCATTTTTCTTGATCAAAACCCAGCCCATAAGAACAAACAGTTCCTTTAGGTCACAGCAGGAAATCATTTCAATACTTGCTCAATTTGTATAGTTCCTCCATTTACGAGAACGTGACATCTTAATGCATTGATGGAGATAGAGGAGGAGCGTTGATTATTAAAAAAAAAACACCATCAAAAATTTATTTCAGCTGGCCCAGCACACTGACTGACTGACTCAGGCTTGCAGCATTTGATACTTACTTTCGATTAAACATTTCCTCTGAACACAGCAAGCAGAATGCAAGTTTTATAGGAAGCAGCGATAAGCTACATAAAGGCCCCAAGCGTGTCACACTCCTGATCGCCGATAAGATTTCACCTAAGGACACGCAGACTGAACGCGATAGTTTTACACAGGAGAATTGCCTGAGGAGCGCAAGGGGTCCCGCTTTTAGCTCATGTTACTTCCAGCCATCAGTAACATCACAATGTAAAATGCAAATACAAAGAAAATGTCAGGATTAAAGGGTATTTCCACCTTTGCAGCCAAATTTGAGAACACCCCCACACCCCCACACACACACACACACACACACACACACACAATATGTTTGTTAAGTGTTCCCATTCACACCGCATGCCTAAACATTATTCAAAACATTTTTTTTTTCTATACATAGGACTCCACAGGCAGCTTTCTCAGAATAACTTTCTTAACATTACACTATAGGGACATTTTTAGGTGCATTAATATACAACCCTTTGGGCTCGTTTACACTTGCATTGGCCCTCTGAAGAGTGAGCCTCCACGGATAGTTTTTCAGAGGACATTTGACAGTGGAGGTGGTACTATGTTATCTCCCCACCACCTGTTTTAAAGCGGAGGTCCACCCTAAAGTGGACCTCCGCTCATCGGAACCCTCCCCCCCTCCGGCGCCACAATTGGCACCTTTCAGGGGGGAGGGGGGGTGCAGATACCTGTACAGTACAGGTATTCTGCACCCACTTCCGGGATAGCTCTCTGCGGAAAGGGGCGTAGATTACGCCCCTTTCCACAAGTGCCCGCCCCTTTCCGCAAGTGCCCCGCTGCCTGCTGGGAAACACACAGATCCCAGAGGCAGCGGGGACCGTCCTTATTGCGCAGCGCGAATCGCGCATGCGCAGTAGGGAACCGGGAAATGAAGCCGAAAGGCTCCATTTCCTGATTCCCATACCCAAGATGGCGGCGGCAGCACCTTACAGACGATCTAGAGATCGGCTTCGGGTGCCGACATCGCAGGCGCGCTGGACAGGTAAGTGTCACTATTTTAAAAGTCAGCAGCTGCAGTATTTGTAGCTGCTGGCTTTTAAAAAAAAAAAAACGCAGAGTCCCAGCGGACTCCCGCTTTAACTCTTCAAGTCTGCACTACCAAGCCCCAAATACATGCATCTTATACGATTGCAGTGCAGTCCCATTTAGACAAATGGGTTACGTTTGGCAGTATTAACCGCTGAACGAGACAGTGGGTATCATTTTTGCAGTGCCCATCACAGCAGTGGCATGTGTATGCCCCAGGACAGCTGCCTTTGCAGCTTAAAAGGAATTGTTGGGGGGGCAGTAAACATGTGTCCCAACTGTGTTTTTACCGTATTGTACCATAACCGTGTTTTTTTTCTACACTGTGGAATAGACTGTAGTAAAGTCATCTTGTTCTGCGATTTATTCTTATTTTTTTTCTTCTTGTAACGCGTTAAAAGGGGAGATTAAAAAAGTTGAAAGGATACACAAACACTTTTGGGTCAAACGCTGCTTTAATTTCCCATAAGTGGAAGCTCCGATATGCCTTGGGGGGGGGGGGGGGGGGGAGGGGGGGTACCTCTTCTTGACAGGTATCCTTCCCCACTTCCAAGAGATCACTTCAACGTTTGGCCCCTCTCCTAGTTCCCCCACCACTGGGCCATTCAGAAAGCGCAAGCGAAGTAGGGAAACGGCCGCAAGGCTTCACTGACGGTTTCCCTCACAGGTAACTGGCAGCGGCGGCACCCGAAAGTGGATGGAAACATTACAGTCCAGTATAGGTAAGTGTCCTAATATTAAAAGTAAGCAGCTACAGTATTTGTAGCTGCTGACTTAAATTTTACGCTGGGGGGGGAGGGGGGTGCGGAACTCTGCTTTAAGTTCTTTACAAATGGCACATGTTGCGCACCACTCATACACAAACCATTATCAGATTAAAACAACCTATTTAGCACCACACAAAAGATTTTTTTTTTAAGTTTGGTTTATTCTAGGTTATCCGATTCCTAGGAAAGAATACAACTCAAGCCACACACTGATGCCATCAAGAACACCTTCATTCAGCCACAATTTCAGCCTTATGATTAAGGCCATCAGGGGGAAACCCGTTGAAAGGGAAACTTCATATGCCGTTTGTGGCTAAATAAAAGGTGCTCAGATAAGTTGAACACATCAGTTTGCAGCTTGAGTTGTATTGTTTCCTTGGGAGTAGAAGCATGGACAAGCTCCCTTGCTGTCCACAGCATAGGAGAGGATTACCTAATCGTCTATTTAATTCTATAGCAGGCTTTCCAAGTGCTGCTTTGAATATCCTCCTTTCTGAGCAACAAGTTTGCTATGTACTAGAAAATGGTTTCTGATTTTCCCAAATTTCGGTTAACCATAGTTATGTTTTACAAGTTCAAATGGTTACATGTGTACAACACCCTAAAATAAAAAAATTAACAAGAAAGGAATTTAAGATGAAAAATCATAGGTGTGCTGGTAAAGTGAACCAGAACACAAAATGGCCATAAAACTTCACGCTTGAAAGAGATTTACAGCAAAGCCAAGCGTGAACAATCAAAATGTGACACATTTAGGTAAATGGGGGATTGTGTATTAATAGATTTCTCTCTGTCATTCCAGCGGGGCATGAAGACTGACAGAGGCCTTAACTGAGGCCTTGAAGAGTTGCCAGGACAACCCCTGCAGGAGTGAGCTGTGACTGGACTGAACAAAACCCTATGCCGGGCAGCCATGCTGCATCCGATGAGCTGCTACTGGGAAACAAGATGGATTCTGGCCAAAGTGCTTGAATACATCAACTTTCATTTTTCCTTGCTGAAAAACAAGAGGGGGAACTGCACCATTTCACATAAAAAATAAAAAAATAAAACACTGCTTTTTCATGAAGCATATTGTGATCAGTGACAGAGGCAACAGTCCACAGGGGGCTTTTTTGGGAGGCCCACCTTCTGAGAGGAATCAGAAACTGAATGATAGAAAGAAATCCTTCATTCCCGCCAGCAGTCAGCTTAGGATACGAGCCAGCTGCTCTGTGGCATAATTAAGACCCGGTTTACACAAAAACGTGCTCATAAAATCGTTGAGTTAAGTTGAAATATACATTTAATGCAAATTGCCACAAAAATAATAATAATCATTATAAAATGATAAACACGGAACAGAAATTACTTCATAGATTTGACTTATTTCCTTTCTCCATAAGCCTCAGGACACTTCACATACGTCTCTTTTCAGACCTTCTCAGTAAACAAATGAAGACTTGAAGCGGTCTTATCTACATACTTAGGAATGCATATGTATAGCCAAAAACCTTTTAATTTTCTTTTTAAAAAAAGTAAAGCTTGAAGGGTTTGGAGCCACCATCAAGTTTTCATTGTGGTATGTGCCCCCACTAGGTAGGTTCATCCTATTTGCCCTGGTGACCATGGTTACTGAGACAAAGAATGATGAGAAATCCAAATATTTGAGTTCTCACAAAAAACAAAAAAAAAAAAAACTATGAATTTAGGGATGCACTGATATATCGGTGCCGACAATGGCCTGAAAAGAGGGTCATCGGTGCAGAGAAAACATTCATATTCATTTCAATTGATTATATTAAGTAGAATAGATTATATAGCTATAGATATTTTTTTTTTATTTCAGTTTTGGTTTTTAGCAAAGTGCATCCTGAATTTTTGGTACCAGAATTTTTATTTCAGGTCACCACTACTTTGAATCTAAACACTTGTTCTGGTGATGACTTTCTAATTGGAGTTTCCTTCACTTTGTAGAGATTTCTTTACAAATCCCATTGAATCTCTACTCCAGGGGAGTCCCCTCTCTCCAAGTCTCTGTTTTGTACAATCTAAAAGTATGTGCTGGGCTAGTTAGACATTTTTTAAATTTTTTTTTGCTCTTAACACAGTTGGGTACAAATAAGTATAATGTGAGGACAACCCACCAGTGGAACCCACAGAAGAGAACTGACATCAGTTTTTGGGTAATTTAGCCTTAATTAAAAAACATTTTTGAGACCCATTTAAGGCATATGGTTTGAATCTCAGCTGGTTCAGCAGGAACCGGACAAAATTCAAAAGCATGTACTCCAAGTTGATGGACCAACCAGCCTCTCCGATTTTACATTGCTAGTGACTGTTATAACAATCAGTGTTCTCCAGGCAGGGATGGCTCCCCAGGAGAACACAATAGCTCTGCAGGAGGGATTCCCCCATCACTGTGTTGATGGGAGAATCTAGCGATTTTCTTTCCTGCAATTCAAAGTTGCAGAAGGAAAATCACTCAGTCTATGACCGGGCCTTAGTATTGCTCATTACCATCTATTGCGTCTGAATAAAGTCACAGGCTGACAAAGGTTGCAGGCTTTTAATCTCCTTCTAATCTGTTAGATGGATTGATTTAGGATAGTTCTGCTTTTTTTAATGTGCATATTATATACCTGTCAATTAAAGACTGGTTTACCATATGTACAAAAAGAGCAAATAAAAACTATTACTCTTTTATTATATTTGCTCATTGAAAGGGGAAGTACCACTGCTGAACCCTGTTTACTTTTTTTCCCCCCCTTCTAGTTGAAATTCCTTTCTTATTTAAAAATTGTCTCTGTAAATCCCAACTTGCCGCGCAATTTCTTTTATCCCAGGAAAACCCATTAAACCACTGTCGGCTAAGACCATTGTTTTTTTAATACAAAAAAAAATTATCAGAGCAGTCTTAAAAACGGTCTAGTGTTGAACAAAAAAAAAAAAAAGAAATATGTAACGGGGGGGGGGGGGGGGCATATTTTTTCTGGAGAAAATTTTTATTTGGGGTTCCTCCACTGCTGTTCATGCAATCCATGATTACGTGAATCAAGTGGAGCAAAGTTCTTATTGACAAATAATCCTTCTCTTTAGCAAATTATGGTTATGTTGGCAAACTAACAGAAACCCATCCCAACAATACTGTTAACAAAAGTATGGAAGCTAAAATAAAAGAAGCAATGAGCAAATTAAAAGCACACTAAAAGCACACATGTATTTTTATTAATATTTCTTGTAACTGGGGCAAGCAATTGAAACAGCTTTTGGTTCCAATAATGACGGTACTACATATGGTTCAAAGAGCAGAAATTATACACAATGTTAGGTAATAAGGACAAGAACCCATCTTTTACACTACCTATAGAAGGAAAAAAAATAAAAAAATAAAAAACCCCATCTTGAACCATCAAGATTGTTGTCACTGCGGTCGAAGGTGATTTGAACCCAAAATTCGAAAATTGAACGAACGCGCCTAAAACCAAACTCTTCTAGCATATGGCCAGCTTTGGGTGTAGTTGACAATACCAGTGCAGTGTAATTTATAATTTAAAACCAATTATAATAATCTAGACTCTAGAGGCTGGGGCTTCACATATGAAAAGACTATAGTAGGAGATTTTCTTGCCCTCAGCAAACAGCTTTCTTGATTTACTTTCAAACTTCAACTGTCAAATAACAGCTGGATGCTGATTGGTGACTACTGGCAAGAAGAACTTTTTCCATGGTTCATGCCTTGGGCCAAAAGTAGTTATTTAATGCCAAGGATTCAGCCCTGTGGTAACAAATAACAGGAAACAAAGATCTCCGCTAGGAGATCTTGGAACATTGGAATTCCAAATCCAATTTAAAATCATTCCTTTCTCATGTGTTATATTAAAAGTTTCAAATAGTTCACAGATTCTGTGTAGACAGGAAGCAGTGCAATATGCATCAAAAAGTGCAATATCTGCAGTACAAGTACCAGATTACACAGCTTTCTCCTTCACAAAGGACCTTCAAAATGTATCAAGGCAGTGTGCTACAGGTTCTCCTGTAAGAGTTAAAGCGGGAGTTTGGCCGTATTTTATTTTTTTTAAAGTCAGCGGCTACAAATACTGCAGCTGCTGACTTTAAAAATAAGGACACTTACCCGCCCAGCGCGCCCGCGATGTCGGCACCCAAAGCCGATCTCTCGATCGTCTCTCGGGTGCTGCCGCCGCCATCTTGGATATGGGAATCAGGAAGTGGAGCCTTGCGGCTTCACTTCCCGGTTCCCTACTGCGCATGCGCGAGTCGCGCTGCGCAATAAGGATGGTCCCCGCTGTCCCTGGGATCCGTGTGTTTCCCAGCGGACAGCGGGGGACCCGCAGGAAGTGGCGTAAATATCCGCAGATTCCGTACAGGTATCTGCACCCCCCTCCCCCCTGAAAGGTGCCAATTGTGGCGCCGGAGGGGGGGAGGGTTCCGATGAGCGGAAGTTCCACTTTAGGGTGGAGCCCTGCTTTAAGCTGGCCATAAGCTAGTAGATTTTTCAACAAACCTTCGTACAAAAATCAGTAACTCAATGACTATCCTTCAAAAATACTTTAAAAAAAGTTTGCTTCTAACATTCACCTCTGGAATGAATAGATGTTCCTGAAAGAAAAATTACATTCACTATTAGAAATTTGATCATTCAAGAAAAGCTTTCCATTCCACACCTTGGAATTTTCTCATGACTGTGGGTTAACCACTTCCCGGCCAGCGCACAACGATGTACGTCGACAGACTGGCACGGGCAGGCATATTGGCGTACATGTACGTCCAATATTCGTTGCCGCCGTGCCATCGGGAGCGCGCCGGCGCGCTCCCGCGCTGGTCGGGACCCCCGTGAGTCCGGTCGCGGGACCTGCGGACTCGATCGTCTCACGGAGCGGCCGAATGGAGGAAATGCTGTATAAACAACATTTTTCCATTCTGCCTAGCAACTAGTGATGCTGATCTCTGCTCCATGTGATTGGAGCAGAGATCAGTGTACACTAAATGAAAGCCCAACCCCCCCACAGTTAGTAACACACCCCTAGGAACACTTAACCCCTACACTGCCACCCACTGGTTAACCCTTTCACTGCCAGTGTCATTTACACAGGAATCACTGCATTTATATAGCAGTGATTACTGTATAAATGACAATGGTCCCAAAAACGTGTCAAAAACGTGTTAAAAAAAAATTATTAATAAAAATGCTATAAAACTATCCCTATTTTGTAAACGCTATAACTTTTGCGCAAACCAATCAATAATCGCTTATTGCGATTTTTTACCAAAAATATGTAGAAGAATACGTATCGGCCTAAACTGAGGGAAAAAAATGTTTTTTTATATATTTTTGGGGATATTTATTATTACAAAAAGTAAAAAATAATGCGTTTTTTTTCAAAATGATCGCTATATTTTTGTTTATAGCGCAAAAAATAAAAACCGCAGGGGTGATCAAATACCACCAAAAGAAAGCTCTATTTGTGGGAAAAAAAGGACGTCAATTTTGTTTGGGAGCCACGTCGCACGACCGCGCAATTGTCAGTTAAAGCGACGCAGTGCCGAATCGCAAAAAGTGGTCTGGTCTTTGACCAGCAAATTGGTCCGGTCTGAAAGTGGTTAAAATGGACATCGATTTGATTAGAACCATTGGAAAATCAAATGAACGTTTTTAGAATTACGTTTTACCAGTGTATGGATAGCTTTAAAGCACCCTGTGAGGATTGAAATATTGAAGCTTTCCCGCAGACTTGTTTTTAGACATCTATGTTCAGGAACAAAGGACAGAAATGAAGAATTTACTACCTGGAACAGGCATGCGGCTAATAAACGCCACCTTGTGACTTACCTACAGGTAAGCTTATAATATTTATAGCTTGTGGTAGTGTGAACCAAGCCTAACTGTCAAAAAAAGCATAAGAGCCTTTATTACTTGACTGAAATGGGAAAAATAAATAAATAAATAAATAAAAAAAAGGTTCACAGATAAGAGTGTCAGCCAATCAATGCAGTGGAACAAAACTGTCTACTCCAATATACCCAGGAAATGATATATGGCTTATTACTGTGGGAAACAGATTTTTCTGATACACACAAATCTTAACATGGCTTGGCTGAATTTCAAATATTTGAAATTGGATGCACTGATGTCAGTCCTCGGGGAGCTGCAAGTTTCCTTGAAAGGCCCACTTCCTGTGCATGCTCCCAAAGAAATAAATATTTGGGCTACCTGAATAGCAGGGAGTTGTAAAAATGAAAAACTGCTGTGATCACATGAGGTTCAACTTAAAAAAAGGGTTTCACACGATTTCCCAGCTCTCTTTCAAGACTCACAAAATGTTCTAATTGTATTCAAATGGGGGGGAGGGGAGAGAAAAAAAAAAAAAGTGAGAATCCTGGAAGTTGCAAATCCATTGATCAAAAGACCCCTTACTCCGGCCATCAACAGTTCAAATCTCAGCAGAGACCGGCTGAGATTTGAACCATGTATAGGCAGGCTGATTGTACCCAAGTCAACCGATTAATCAACTTGGGTACAACCAGCATGTCAAATTTTTAGGATGCAATTATTGCCAGCAGCTACGGCCGCTAGCAATAATCTCTGTGTTCTACCTGCACCTCATCCACCGGGAGAGCACAACAGCTGCACAGGAGAGATTCCCCCTAATGAAAGAAAAGGTTTACGACAGACATTTACGACCAGGCCCATTAAGAGGCTTTAATGATCCTGGGCCAAGCATAGTTTATGATGTTTCTGCATTTCTTTTACTGATTTGAACATTTGGAGAGTAAAAAGGGTGCACTGCATTCAGTACAACTCCACACAGTTTGGGGTTTTTCAAAACTCATTGTTACAACCCTGTCGGGTTTTTATTTTTGTGTGCAATAGGAGAGGAATCCCCTTGCTTCCCATCCTGAAGACACAACCGGAAAAAAAAAAAAAAATCAAAAAAAAAAAAAATCTAAGAATCTCTCCAAAGCATGCAATCACTTCACCGGGTGGTGGTCTCATTGGAAGAGTTACTATTAACCGTTTTCTGTGGTAGTTCTAAGGCAGGCCATACATGGGTCAATTTCTGAGCCAAACTTTTTGTAGCAACATGAGGTGAAACTGAAGGCTTAGTTGGAAGATTTGAAATCAATGGTGGCACCATCAGATCACAAAATATCTGATTTTCAAAAGAAAATTTATTCGGAATGTGACCCATTTATGGCCAGCTTAAGATTTTGTTTCCCTTAATACTTTCTTTAGCAGACACAATGGTCATCAGAATGAACAGAGAGGGTAAATCTCTGCAGTAAAGACACAGACAGCAATAGAAAACAAAAGAAGTGCTGTCACATGGGGCTGTCCTTAGCCCTGTGTAAGATCCGACCAAATGGTTTGCAAATATCATCCCATGTATCACCACCCTAAGAATATATGCCGAGCATCAGTGTACGTCTAATAGATAGGAGTAGGAAATTATGGATTTTGGATACTACTTGGGCACCTACCAATATCAACAAATTTAGCACTTCCCATTGCTTCAGAAATATGAATGCAAATAGCGATTGGTTGTTTTGGGTTACCATAAAGATGCAGTGGTTCCCATAAACTTAGTGAATAGGAGTAAGATAAGAGATGTAATTTGTAACTTTCAGAGTTTAGAGAGAGTGTTTACACCAAATAGCAGTAAAGAAGGTAGACCGGATACAAACCTTTTCTTCCAGGATTACAAGTGACCATTTCAGATTTGTCAACTTAGGTAAACTGGTGAGTGATAAGTTTAATGTATGTAAACAGCAGAGCAAGAGATAAGAAAAAAGCCACAGCAGTAAAATGAGTATCTGGATCTTTGATTTATCATCTGCTGACTTAAAGTGAAATAAAAAAAAAAAAAAAAATCGGGGATAGAGTAAAAAACACATAGAAAAGGGTCAAGACGAGGGGAAAAAAAAATAAACAAAAAAGAACCAACATGTCAAGTTTCATCCGCTGACTAAAGGTGGAATGGAGCTTGCCATGCTAGCTCTCAGGTCTTTTTCTCATCTTGACCTTTCCTAGAAGTCTTTCAAGCAATCCCTGATTTTGTTCCACCTTTTGGTCAACAGATGATACTTGACATGTTAGCTCATTCCGCCTTTAGTCAGACATAATTTAGGACAATATGGTATACGGATGTCAATGAACTACTTATCCTATCAACTATCTCCCTAAAAAGGGCCCGGCAGAAGACCAAAGTCATATGATCACTTCCCAATCATATCAAAAATCAGGCAGACTTCCTCAACCTTTTCGAACACGGAGGAACCCTTAAAATAAATTTCTGGTTTTCAGGGAAAGCCTGTTAAAAAAAAAAAAAAAATGACTACATCTACAACTCATGATACATTAGTGTGACGGTCAGTGGTACGAGTGGTCCTTACATTTGTGTTCATTGGGTAGAATTTCCCCCCTTCTTTAGCTAAAAAGATCATTGGTGTCACAGAGAACTTTGAGAGGCAAAAATTGGTCATTGCTCAAGGACACCTAGCAACCATTGGAGGAACCCTAGGGTCCCACGCAACCCAGGTTGGGAAACCCTGATCTAAGGTCTGATGGTAATTTTGGGATGTCCATGGTGGGTCAATATAGCTACCAGAGGAGAATTGGGCTACAGGCCAACAAGGAGCACTTCCTATTACCAAAAAGAGTTAACAACTTGCTCAAATCCTGAAGAACTGGGCCAGTCCCATATTCATCATTAACTTATAACATTACTTCACCATGCGCATGATTTCTGACTGTGAGCTGATGTTGAAGGATACAGAATACAGTACACCGGGTCACAAAAAGAGTAATGTTTGACTGTACGCCGTATTTTGTGATACCTTTTACTATCCTGTTGCCACCTTATGACATATGAATGATCTTTAAATGCTTGATTTGATGAGCATCAAATCAGTGTCTACTATAGGGGTAAGTGATGCAAGATCAAAAAGGACAAAAAGGACAAAAACTAAAAGCTAGATGACCTTAATTTATCAAGCAAAGAACTACGTGCAGCAACTCATAAGCACCATCAGTAATAAACTAAACTGGTTAAAAAATGTGTAAAATATAGGCAAGGACTGTGAAAGACTGACAATGTGAGCAAAGACAGCACTGTAAAGAGTATAGATGAGCCAAAAAAAAAAAAAAAAAAAAACACACACAACGTATAGGAATTAAAGAAAAAAAAAGTGAGAGCGGAAAGGGACAAAAGGCAAGAGGCAAGAAAAGAGGCCAGAGAGACGACAAAGGGAGAGCTGAGGGATGCATACTGATTGACGTAGACTTCGGATTGGGGGGGGGGGGGGTGTACAGAAAAACATTCAGAGACACAGCAGGATCAGCTTGTAAGGGGTCAGAGGGTGAGGAGACCAGACTGGACATTGGAGAGAAGGTTTAATATAGACAGCCAGAACATGCCAACAGACAAGGAAAGAGACATCAGTCACCACATATAGCGAGACCAACACAACCATCACAATTGGTGAAATGGATTACAGGCAGTCCATGGGTTACAAACAAGATAGGGTCTGTAGGTATATTCTTAAGTTGAAACTGTAAATCGAAACCGGTACATTTAAAAAATAAAATTTTAAGTGTAACTCCAGCCAAAAAACCTACTTTTTGGATAGCACATGGAAGGGTCATTACCCCTGTAACATTTGTTTTGCTGTCTCTGCCCCTGTTCAGAAGATTTAACCTCACTTTCTGTCCCAATGACAATTGGATTTTGAACAATTTGGGTTGTTAGGGAAACATGGACTGGTGATAACGCTTCAGTGGAGACACCTTTTTCTCCATGATAACTCTTACAGGAGTGAATTTCCCTTCCTAGGGGTAGATTTCTTCTCACTTCCTGTTGTCTCCCTCCGTTTGTAACTAGGGGACCTCCTGTACTTGACTGTCCGACATTAATAACCCAATCTTAGAAAGACCTTGACACCCACATACACTGCCTTTTGTAAACCAATTAAGAACCATGACACATCCCATCTCAGCGGTGACAAGAGAACATTGAATATTTCCAAACTTTTCATCCGACATTGAGGTTCCATTGCTGTACCCCTTCAAGTTGATAAATATTCCCATTACAAATTGCTAACCAAGGACCTATAGCTCTACCTTCAGCGAGAAAGTGAAAAGCCTCTACACATTTCCCCATGGAACTGCAACCTGTCAACGGTTTTGAGAAAACCACAAAAAACAGCTTCAAGGCTGTAACTGCTCAAAGTTGGCTTAACTTTGTGGGTTAATGTAAAAAAAAAGTGATTTTCAACCGGGTTTTTGAGGTTGGCATTCACCTGCATAACAAAGCCTGCAATGGAACTCATTGGGATCCCCAGATTGTGACTTCCAAAGAAACTCAAAGCAGTTGCATGAGGCACCCAAACAGCAATGATAAGTGTTAGGAAAAAAAAAAAACCCTCTTAAGATAATAAAACTACATACCGTACAAATAAATGCCTCACAATATAAAAGATATCAAAGAAAAAATAAAAAAATAAAAAAATAACTGTGGGCGTACAACTGTCTACTTATAAGCACGCTACGGTGCTTCCAGTAGTGCAATGAGGGGGAAAGAAACAAACATTCAACTGGAAGAGTCTCAGCTAAGGCATCCAGCAATGTCCGAAGTATGAATGAAACGCTATAGTAAAACCATTATAGCGCTCCATGGCTCTTTCTAAAAGACATTCTCAACACAATGGCAGACAATGTAGTCTTTCGCAACAGTGGAACCCCGCGGACCCTCCAGAGGTTCCTTAAGTGAAAAGCAATGTCTCCATTCCCTAAGTTTTCATTGATACCACAGATTTTTTTTAAAGAAAAGGTTACACATTGCTACTCTGTGCAATGGTTTTGCACAGAGTGGCTCCGAAATACCTCTTCTCGGGGTCTCCCACCGGTGCTCTCCCGTAGGAATCCGCTTCCTACGGGACCCACCTGCGGACTCCATCCTGAGCAGCGCTGCCTGCATTCACAGACTCAAACAACACAGCTTGGCCCACTCACAGAATTGTACTGACAGCAAGCAGGAGCCAATTGCTCCTGCCTCTGCAGACTGACAGTGCTGGATCAAGATCGGGCTCAGGCAAGTATAAGAGGGGTGAGAGGGCGATACAGATACAAAGGCATTTACTAGGCTAGCCTTTCTCAACTTCCTTACCATGGAGGAACCCAGTGAAATAGATCTCTGGTCTTAGGGGACCCATTAATGATTGCTGTATTTACAGCTAACTGTAAATTACTGTGATTGTCCATGGGAAGAGTGCTTTTTACATTTGTGGTCACTGGGAAGAATCTTCCAGATATCTTAAAGTGGTTGTAAACACTGGACATGTTTTACCTTGATGCAAAATGTAATGCATGCCTTAATGCCACAAACATAAGGAGCATTCCTCCCACCGACCATCACACTAGCGTACAGTGAGCCGTAATCATTAGCGGGTGTACCCCAAGTCTGGAAATTTCAAAAGGGGTATCTTTTTGTTAAAGAGGTTGAGGAAGGCAAGCCTAGCAAAATCATAACCTCAGGCTGTACAGAGGCCAATCAGTCCCCTAGACTGCTATGGCTGTAAGATCTTCCACTGCCCTTAAAGGCATGGATCACGGAACACTTGCTACCTCTACTATCCCTGTCAGTAAACAACTGTATAGGCCGATATGCAAGCTACGTTTTTTTTCTTTAAACTCAACGACATAACTGACAAAGAGCAGGACCAACACAAAAGTGATGTTGGTGTGGCAATCTCCCAGCTGTGCTTTTGTATTCCGACAGGGGGTTCTACAGGGGGTTCTGCATGCCCTCCCGCCCCCCTCCCAAAAGCACACTGATCAAATACTGGTTTTCCAGCATGTCCCTTCAACAAAATATGATCGTTGGGCCGGCTTCCGTCAGAAAGACAGCTGTACACACTGCCCGAATTCCTGTTGAACCATCTGATGTTCGGCCCCTGTATACCCAGCCTAACCCTACACTGCTGCATTATCCACAATGCTAGGCAATAATGAGCAACTTTGGTTACCTTGTGATAGCCCATGACCGATATATAATCATTTTTTAATTTCTGTTTGCAAGAAGTTTAGGTCTTTTGGGCATATTACTACAGAGCTTGTCAAAGCCTAGATGCCAGGTCACCACGGCGACCAGAAGTTTGGTCCCAGCCCCGGGCTCCCACTAGCCCATCCACTGCTGGCAGTAGCACCAGGCATGAGCACCTCATCAGCAGCCGCTAGCTCCTCACCTCTCTGCCAATGGCCGTATATCACATGCCTACCTTGTGTGGGGGATCTATGATTAGGCAGTCTGTCAGCGTCTCCATTGGCTAAAGCTTCCCGACCTTTAACCCTCCCCCAATTGGGAGGTGAGCTGAGGATGGCGGCTTCTCCGATTGGCCGGCAGGAAGATGGCAAAGACATCACACGGAGGAGCCGTACAGTGAGCCCCAGTTCTGCCCAATGGCCAAGAGTGACCTGCCCGAGCACTGCAGGTAGGGCAGCCCAGGTTGGGCTCGGGAGCTGGCCGAACTCTATGTCCCAGGTGACAGAAGACACCCCTTGGGCCCCACCAAGAAGAACAGAGGAGGGAGGGCAGTGTATGAGGGGAGACACTGTGTGAGAGGAGTGATCAATGGTTGGCCATCTCTGTCACCAAACACAAAGCCCTACCAGTCAAAAAAACTGGCTCCTAAATTCAAAAGCACATTTGTCAAGCCCTGCATTACTAGGCTGGCGAGCAGATAATTTAAATAATTTATGTTATAGTGTCTGGTTGATCAGACAAGTCTAATGAGATGGGGGCCACACAGACAGGACGCTCCAATCAGTGGTTAGGTGGTCACTACTCATTTTGGCGTGTTGGTTCCTGGGTTAAATTCCAACAAAGGACCCTGTATAAAGTTTCTGCGCTTTCCCCCTGTTTGTATGGGTTTTCCATATCCACCAAAAATGGTCTCCTGGCTTCCACACAACCGTTGCTCATCTGTAGGACATAGGCACATAATAATGCAGGTTCCTTTTGAGCCAGCTCAGAAAACTCATATCGGAGCTTAATACAACTATTCAACAGGGTGGCTACAAGTCATAAAAAGAACTGTGTTTTTGGGTGCTTTAACATAGGACAGAGGGCAACAAAAATACAGTGGAAATAATACCAAGTAGGAGGTGGGCATAAAACGTGAGGGCACTCGAGAGAAAAATAAATCCAACTTGGCACCGGAAAGAAAAGCCTGTACAAGTGCAGCCAGGAGCAGCTGGACAGCGGGGAAAGTGGGGGTGCAATGGTAACGTGGCACAGGCAGAACTGGGGAGGAACTCTGAAGAAAAGAAATGGAGGGCCCGGCACAAAAAAATAGGGTCAGCAAAGACACACAAAGTCCCAGCAAGATAGACAGGCGGGCAGACAAGTATGGAGCAGCTGAGAGAGAACAGAAAGGGGGAGAACAGAGCTGCAGGAGGTAGCAGACAGATTTGTGGGGGCAGTTTGGGAAGCGTCTAACCCCCCCTTCCCCCCCAATCCCTTTTTCCAATTGTTAGCACACAAGAAAGGTTTCTCTCTCACTACACAGTGCCCTCCTCCCCCTCGCCTTCCCTGTGCCCTGAGGGAGGGAGACAGAGAGAGAGAGGGAGGCAGAGGAGGGGGGAGAGCCAGAGGAGGAGAGGGGGATGGGTGGGAAAATTTGGAAAAAGGGATTATTAGAGAAGAAAAAAAAAAAAAAAAACCTAACAGCTCCAACTGAGGAGCAACCCCATCTATATGGACACAAAGCAGACCGCGCACATCTAGTAACGGGTCTCTGGTACTGTGTCCTGAACACATGCATTTAAAAAGCCGAAACTTAAAAATCTCATCATTGAAACTGGAAAGTCCGGCTGAATCTGCTAAAACAAATTTGACAAAAGGGAGCAAGTTTAGCATGCTAATTTGTGGATTGCTGTGATTTGTCCTACAATGCCGCCAATTCTCGACACTACAAAAAGGCAATAAACATCCCACTAGAATAAACATTAGAACTGTAACACACTACTATAGCGTTCACCCAATCCATGAATACTTTGGAACTCATTAATTTATACCCAAGTAACCAAATATATGACAGTTACACATGGCAACCAGATAGATCGTTTTTCGGCACTCGTTCCTTCATACTAAGGGTTTGTGATCAGTTACTGCATATTAGGCAACATAAGCAATAAGCAACTTGCATGGTTGTTTTGCAACACTGGGGTCCGGGGTTCAGTTCCTACAAAGGAACTTTACCTATATGCTGCATCTAGGCAGGCTTCCTCATGGACAGTAACTTATCTGATCCCGCCAGGTTTGTACATATATGACTGTGGTGGTGACTTCATATGGAAAGTTCCTTCAAAGCCAGGATTATTCTACATAAATATATAGAAGTCACTAAACACTGTTCAGGGAGCATCTGCCTGTAGTCAAGTATGATCAGTAGAAATATAGAGAGTAAAGATACCCAAGAGTCTTGTGTACGAGAACGTGTCCAACAAGAGAAGCATATACTGGCCAACGTTTTGATGGATCATAGTCCATCTTTGTGAAGGCCTTGAGAAAGATGGACAGTGATCCATCGTAACCTGAGACAAAAATCAAATAAACTCCTTTTGTTTGGATACCCAAGACCCTAAAGTGGTCTCCACTAATATCCATGCTAAAATTATTTCCCAAATTTCGAACAGTTACTGTCAAACCTGGCAAACTTACATCCATATTACAACATTCCTAAAGACAACTACGTATCCTTGATTGCTTGTGAGCCATCGAAAAAAAAAAAAACAAAAAAAAACAGCTTTCAGTACCCACAAGTTGGCATGAGAACTCCCAGCACAAAGCTGTTCGCGGCATAGCCATAAATTCTAAACAGCAGAGGACCCTGAGAATCCCATCAAGGCAGACATTCATAAAAATCGGTTAAACTCCATTTAACGCTGAATAAACAAAGCCAGACAGCTAACTTTCATCTCCTGGCCAAGTTTACAAATAAAGGTGACATGAAACACTGATCCAGTGTATAGAACGAAATCATTTAAGAGTGAATAATCGCAGCGGGCGAGGAAACGCTGACGAGACACTGAGGAAATGGAAGACTTCACCAAGAGACATTAGAACTTTAAACAACGTATGCCTCAATTCCCTAAGCCTGCCTTACTTTACCATCAGGGGATATTTATTATTTACAAAACGCTCACTGCTGAAAAAAAATAAACTAATCTTGCTTTAGGAGACAACAAATGGCACTTTCTGCTTGCTGCCCTAGATGACGTGGTGGCTGAAATCTGATTAACCCTCTAATCTCCTGTGGCATGTACACTATAGCCACCCAAGCTGTCTTTTCACCCATAGGGAGGAGGAAGCTGCCTGAGATCACTTAAAAGTTCCTCTGCAAGGTATAGAAATTCCCTGAAGGTGGGATTATACGGATGGCCTCTCAGGGCATGGACCTCCCTCCATCCCTCCCAACACCAACATTGGCAAGGACATTTCTCAGGTGTACCAAATGGCTTGTCCCTTGTCCTACAGATCTATACCATAAAATTATTATTAAAATTATATATATATATATATTTTTTTTTTTACCCTTCTTGGTTGTTCTAGTCAGTATTTCCTCAAAACTAGTTAGGCACAGCATGGCCTTGCTGCTATAATAATTCGCTCAAAATTACTTTGCTCTACAAGAATAAAAAATTATATATATATATATATATATATATATAAAAAATTTTGAATAAATATATATTTCTTTTATGGATCTACAGGACATAAGCTCATAAACATTGCATGTTGTCAAAACATCGCAATACTAAAGTTTTTGCTACATTCTTTACTTCCAATTCCATCTCTTTTTTGAAAAAAAAAAAAAAAAAAAAGAAGTTAGATACACACACAGATCCCATGAGCCATGCAACCAATCATTTTTTAGCTCCTGTTCACATTGGAGTGACTTGTCATGCGATTTGACAGGTCAAATCGCATCCTATTGCTGGCAATCACACTGTTTAAATCTGTGCAATGCCGACTTTGCGGTGTCGCACCGATTTGCCCTACATACGCTACTTTTGCCAATTTTGCGTGCGACTTGAATAGACATTTGTGCCTGAAGCCACACAGATGTCTTCAAAGTCGCACTGAGATGCGGCTTTAAAATCATGCGATTTCAGATGAAGTCACATGATTTCATAGCCACAGTCAATGTGAATGGGGGGGCTTAAAGACTACATTTGAGGAAAATAAATTTTATATATATATATATATATATATATATATATATATATATATATATATATATATATATATATATATATATATATATATATATAATCCTACAAGCCTTTAGTTGCAAAGGGGGCGGCAGCCCTGGTGATCCTGTTGTAGGAGATAGGGCAGATTACTGTGGATGATCTCATTAGAACCAGGCAGAAAATCCAGTGTGACACATGGAGTCTATCTGGGAGGAGAGCAGACATCTCTACAAATCGCTAACGACTTCCTGCCCTGCTAAAGTTGGCCATACACCATAGAATTTTCTTCTTATTCAATTTCCTTTAGATTTACCTGCCTGATTGCATACAAATCGAATATTGTATGTGTACGGGTCTAAAGCTGGCCATACACCTATAGATTATCTGCAGATTTTCTATGGTTAGATGGAAAAAGTGGGAGATTAATCCATCCACACGGTTTAGCGAACATGGAGAAATCTGTTGCACTTTTTCCATCTAACCATAGAAAATCTGCAGATAATCTATAGGTGTATGGCCATCTTTAGAGAAAGTTATACAATTTTCTTGTACAACATATGGCCAGCCTTGGACCCCCATACACCATTAGATTTCCTGCAGATGTTTGTCTTCAGGTTTACCAAAACAATGTAGTGCAAGGGCCTGCCTGATTACATACACATTGAAACTCTTAAGGTTTGACCTCATATTATATGGTTTTGGTAAATCTGATCGTGTGTATGGGGTCTTATCCTCCCAATCTGTGTCATGTATGGGGAGATCACACAACCAGTGGGGGGAGGGTCAGCGCTGACAATCACAGCTTCGCACACAGGCCACTCACCAATATAATGGGAAATAATATTAAACTATGACATGATCCAGACAAGACAATAACCAATAATAAAACAATCCCATGTATCTCTCCGCCAGGTGCCAGTCATGTGATCTGCAACAAAGTAACTTTTTTCTGTATTTATGTATCAAATCTCAGGAAAGGGAGGATGTGATTGGAGGGAAGGGGGATCACGTGTCTGGTAGGTAGAGGGATTGCGGGCTCAGGTCTGGAATGTCTATAGACTTTGGATAGTAGAGATCACACACGGCGGAGCTCTGTGCATAGCAGTACACAGTGATCGCATCCCTCCCCCACACACACACACTCCGATCTTACCGTAGATTCCTCCAGCACAGCTCAGCAGCACTGCAGTGACCCAGACGAGTCCGTACATCCCGGGCAGCCCCATGTTCTTTCCTCCCCGGGGAGCCCTCCAAAGACAGGAGCTCTTCTCTATCCGGCTGACTGAGCCACACTGATCCGTAGGAGGATCTCCAGAGGCGAGCGCAGATTCCGCCACGCCCAGGCGAGGCGGCACGAAGAGGATTCCGTCCAATAGGCGGACCAACCACGCCCTTCGCTCAAAAAACAGACCTCCCCCTTCCCTTGTTATACTCTGTAATAAAAAAAAGTGCAGGAGGCTCCGCCCACCCTGCTTGTAACCTTTTCTGCTGCATATTTCCCAGTAACTAGGGGCGATGGGCGGGGCCATTGCTCACGCCCCTTCAAAAGGAGTCAGCCAACCGCGCTAGTCGCCGATACTTCGGAATGCCCCGGAGAGTGGGCGGGGGGGGCTGGCATCGCTTAGCAACGTGGGCGGAGTGTGCGAGAGATTCCATCACAGGGACCACGTGGGATGTGCGGTCCGCAGAAGGGAGCTGGGTAGTACGGTCCATTGTCCTCGCAGGCTGGTGACCTGCGGGGGGGGGGGGGGGAGATGATTAATATTTAAACCCCCTTCAAGGGGTCCTCCCCCCCCTCACGTCTATGGATTCCTGACCATACATCAGCCATCTGCTTAATGATCAATGTGAGTGTGGAGATGGGACTGCAGTCCTGTGCCACCCCCAACCCATTGTCATATCATTGATCATGATGTGAGCAATGTGGGGGACACTCATATATGTCTATGGACACACACATTGGTTAGGGAGTGAGCCCGCGTGTGCGTCCTCATTGGAAGCAGCACATGGAGAAGGGGAGGAGCCGGGGACCCCAGAAGAGGAGGAGCCAAGAGTGCCAGGGGACCACAGAAGAGGAGGAGCCAGATGGACCCCAGAAGAGGAGGAGCCAAGAGTGCCAGGGGGACCCCAGAGGAGCAGAGAGTGCCAGGGAGACCCTAGAAGAGGAGGAGCCAAGAGTTCCATGGGGACTATAGAAGAGGAGCCAAGAGTGCCAGGGGGACCACAGAGGAGCCGAGAGTGCCAGGGGGACCCCAGAGGAGCCAAGAGTGCCAGGGGGACCCGAGAGGAGGAGAAGCCAAGGGGGCCCCCAGAGGAGGAGAAGCCAAGGGGGCCCCCAGAGGAGGAGAAGCCAAGGGGGCCCCCAGAGGAGGAGAAGCCAAGAGTGCCAGGGGTCCCCAGAGGAGGAGAAGCCAAGAGTGCCAGGGGAACCCTAGAAGAGGAGGAGCCAAGAGTGCCAGGGGGAGCCAAGGGGGCCCCCAGAGGAGCCAATAGTGTTAGGGGGACCCTAGAAAAGGAGGAGCCAGGGGGACCCTAAAAGAGGAGGCGCCAGATGGACACCAGAAGAGGAGGAGCCGAGAGTGCCAGGAGGACCCTAGAAGAGGAGAAGCCAAAAGTGCCAGGAGGACCCTAGAAGAGGAGGAGAAGAGAGTGCCAGGGGGACCTGAGAAGAGGAGGAGCCAGATGGACACCAGAAGAGGAGGAGCCGAGAGTGCCAGGAGGACCCTAGGAACGGAGGAGCCAGATGAACCCCAGAAGAGGCAGAGCTGAGAGTGCCAGGGGGACCCAAGAAGATGAGGAGCCAGATGTACACCAGAAGAGGAGGAGCCGAGAGTGCCAGGAGGACCCTAGAAGAGGAGAAGCCAAGAGTGCCAGGAGGGTCCTAGAATGCAGAGAGTGCCAGGAGAACCCTAGGAATGGAGGAGCCAGTTGGACCCCAGAAGAAGCGGAGCCGAGAGTGCCAGGGGGGACCCCAGAAGAGGAGGAGCCAGATGGACCCCAGAAGAGGCAGGGCCAAGAGTGCCAGGGGGGACCCAAGAAGAGGAGGAGCCAGATGGACACCAGAAGAGGAGGAGCCGAGAGTGCCAGGGGGACCCGAGAAGAGGAGGAGCCAGATGGACAAGAGAATAGGAGGAGCCAAGAGTGCCAGGAGGACCCTAGAAGAGGAGGAGCCGAGAGTGCCAGGGGGACCAAGAAGAGGAGAAGCCAGATGGACACCAGAAGAGGAGGAGCTGAGAGTGCCAGGAGGACCCTAGGAACAGAGGAGCCAGATGGACCTCAGAAGAGGCGGAGCTGAGAGTGCCAGGGGGATCCCAAGAAGATGAGGAGCCAGGTGGACCCCAGAAGAGGCGGGGCCAAGAGTTCCAGGGGGGACCCCAGAAGAGGAGGAGCTAGATGGATCCTAGAAGAGGAGGAGCCGAGAGTGCCAAGGGGACCCCAGAAGAGGAGGAGCCAAGAGTGCCAGGGGGACCCCAGAAGAGGAGAAGCCGAGAGTGCCAGGGGGACCCCAGAAGAGGAGAAGCCGAGAGTGCCAGGGGGACCCCAGAAGAGGAGGAGCCAAGAGTGTCAGGGGAGGGGGGGCATGGAAGAGGAGGTTCAGGGCTTCTCTGCAATAATCTGCAAAATCTACAGGATAACAGAATAAAAGGGCGCAGGCAAGAGAAATGTATTATTAAGACTCATTTACATATGTGGCGCTCACTGAAGAGTGAACCAAGTTCAGATCACTCTTCAGACAACATTTGACAGGCAGTGAGGAGGCGCTGTATCACCCCACCACCACCTTTTTAACCTCCCCTATATACAGTGCAACACTGTACCCAAACAAAATTGACGCCTTTTTTTTCCCCACAAATAGAGCTTTCTTTTGGTGGTATTTGATCACCTCTCCAGTCTATATTTTTTTGCTATAAACAAAAAAGAGCGACGATTTAGAAAAAAAAAACAATATATTTTACTGTTTGCTATAATATATATCCCCAAAATGTTTTTAAAAAAACAAATATCTTCCTCAGTTTAGGCCAATATGTATTCTTCTACATATTTTTGGTAAAAAAAATTGCAATAAGTGATTGATTGATATATTGATTGTATTTGCACAAAAGTTATAACATCTACAAACTATGGGAAAGATTTGTGTAATTTTTTTTCTTATTTTGTCTTTTACTAGTAATGGTAGTGATCTGTCATTTATAGCGGTACTGCGACAATGCAGTGAACAGATCGGACACTTTTGACACATTTTTGGGATCATTGACATTAATACAGCTTTCAGAGCTAAAAAAAAATGCACGGATTACCGTATAAATGTCACTGGCAGGGAAGGGGTTAACACTAGGGAGCGATCAAGGGGTTAAATGTGTTTCCTACCGGTAGTTAGTGGTTCTAACTGTATGAGGATAGGACTGACGGGGGGAGGAGACATATTGTTGTTCCTACTTTGTAGGAACACACGATATGTCTCCTCTCCCCTGACAGAATAGGGATTTGTGTGTTTACACACACAAATTCCTGTTCGTGCTCTTGTGCATGCGATTGCCAGTGGCCGGTTCCCCGCCTGCTATCGCCCTTAAAGATACAGACGTACCCATATGGAGATTCGCAATAGTGAACCACTTTACCAACGAATATCAGCAGGAGCTGATTGGCAAGTGGTTAAAGCGGGAGTCCACCGGGACTCCGCGTTTTTTTTTTTTTTTTTTTTAAAAGCCAGCAGCTACAAATACTGCAGCTGCTGACTTTTAAATAGTGACACTTACCTGTCCAGCGCGCCCGCGATGTCGGCACCCGAAGCCGATCGCTCGCTCGTCTGGCGGGTCCTGCCGCCGCCATCTTGGGTATGGGAATCAGGAAATGGAGCCTTTCGGCTTCATTTCCCGGTTCCCTACTGCGCATGCGCGAGCCGCGCGGCGCAATCCAGACGGTCCCCGCTGCCTCTGGGAGCTGTGTGTTTCCCAGCAGGCAGCGGGGCACTTGCTGAAGGGGGCGGGCGCTTGCGGAAAGGGGCGTAACGTACGCCCCTTTCCGCAGAGAGCTAGCCCGGAAGTGGGTGCAGTTACCTGGATTATCCAGGTAACTGCACCCCCCTCCCCCCTGAAAGGTGCCGATTGTGGCGCCGGAGGGGGGGGGGGATTCCGATGAGCGGAGGTCCATTTTAGGGTGGACCTCCGCTTTAACACTTGGGTGTGGGACCCCACTGTGTGAACGGAACATATGGTCACAGCACCAAATGCTTTCCTTTTGCACTGCGCCTTTTAGGGCTGGACCTTTTGACTAGGTCCAGGGGCAATTTTTATCTACCAGGCCTCAGGACCTGGCAAGTGCACAATCTGCACGGTCACTTTTTTTATTTTCTATTTATTTTTTCCCACGTTTGTCACCTTTCACTTTTGTGTGTGTTTTTCTCACGGATGAAGGGTGTGAGTCCTCGGTTTTGCCCTGATGTCTAGGGGGAGGATGTGTGGCCCTTAGGTTCCTTCCTCCCCTGCCTCTGGGGGGGGGGGGGGGGGGTCTCACTTCGGGAGAACTCCTCGACCAAGTATTCAATGGTTGGCTTTGGCTGACCTAGAAGAACAAGGTCTGCCAGGCCATTGGAGAGGAGTCTTGCACCCTGTCGGGAGCCTTGCACCCTGGGGGATCAGGGTAGAAGTAATAAACCCCTTCGGGGGGGGGGGGGGCGGGGGGGACTAAAAGCACCCCCCCCCCCCCCGCCACTAACTCTGCAGCTAAAGGACACTGTGGTTGAGGGGAAAAGCTCAACTTAAAGCAGACCTTCAGTCATTTTTTCATCTTCCATCCAATAAATCTAATGCCCTTGCTGTGTTAAAGTGATTGTGAAGTCTTGTTTAAACAAAAAATAACAAACATGTCATACTTGCCTCCTCTGTGCAGTTGGTTTTGCACAGAGCAGCTCCGATCTCCCTCTTTTCGGGTCCCTCTTCAGTGTAGGGTTGCCACCTTTTCTTCAAGCCAAACCCGAACACTTTAGCGCCGCATGGCAAATTTTTTTGTGCTATAGGATTTTAAAGACCTGGAGGAGAGCAATAATGCATCACACTTAGCACACCGCAGCAAACAGTTGGAGTGGCCAATTTTAACAGGTGGCAACAGATTGGTGTCCGACTATTTTGGTTACTTGGGAAGCCACAGTCCAGTCTGAATAATGTGTCTGGGTTTTAAGCAGACTGAAATCCAGACACATGATTCAAAATATGAGCTATTTCCGGTGGACACCGCACAGGTGGCAATCCTAGGCGTCATAATACAGGGGTCAGTATTACCCCCCCCCCCCCTTGTAATATAGGGGTCAGTGTTACCCTCATCCCCCATAACACAGGGTTGGTGTCACCCACTTAATATAGGGGTCAGTATTACACCCTCCATAATAGAGGGACCCCCATAGAGGAACCCATTAGATCAGAATCCCCTTATATCAGTCCTCCCCTTAAAAACCCCAAAAATAAAAATTGAAAAAATGCAGCACAACCTTAATTGTGAATGATGATGGAAACCCCTAAGGATAATCCAAGTATTAATAGAGAGAGAGAGGGGGGGGGGGGGGGGGTTGAGATAGAGAGAGGGTCTGAGAGAGAGAGAGAGTGCTGTGCTGATATCCAACGTATCCAACTCAAAAGGTGTTTATAAATTGGATATTAGCACAACACATTTTGAAATGGATTTACACCACTATTCATACACTATTGTATGTGTGTGGAAATTGAACAATATGTATTTTTAAATAAGATTGGAGTGTATTAATACTTGGATTATCCTGGGGGGTTTGCAACATCATTCACAATTAATTTTTTTCACATTTGTATTAATATAATTATATGTGGAGGTTGCACTGCATGTTTAAAAAAAATAAAAAATTTAGGCTTTTATTTTTTATTTTATTCTTTTAAATCAGAGTCCCCTATATCAGATTCTCTTTAGAGACCAGTCTCTGGGGGGGGGGGGGGGGGGGGTGTTGATGTAAGGGGACTGTGAAATAATGGGTGTGTCTAAAGAGAGGGGTGATATAAGGAAACACCAAACCTTATATCATAATGTGGGTCTCCAAAGGGGGTGATTATATAAAGAGAGTTTCCTTTATCGAATAGAGGTCTCTAAGTAGGGGGGTGCTGATATAATGGGGGTCTCTAAGTGGTCAACAGCAGTCAGAACCCCCCCTCCCCACAGACTCCCTCCATTAGTTCAGATTCCCCTTCCCTTATATTGCTCCCCCCCCTTGATTAGATCAGGGACCCTTCATCAGTGTCCCCTGACCTGAAAGACCCCCAATAGACTGCCTTTTCAAGAGCTGCTTCGAGCCAGGAAGTGTTGGAGTCGAAGCATTCACTCACAGGGCTGCTGTTAGAAATGATTGGGGCCCCAATCACCTGAGGAGGGAAAGAGGGGTTGGGGGGGGGGGGTGAAAGAGAGGCAGGAGAAAGAGAGAGGGAGGCTGAGAGAGAGAGAAGGGGGTCTGAGAGAGAGAGAGAAGGGGGTCTGAGAGAGAGAGAAGGGGGTCTGAGAGAGAGAGAGGGAAGGGGGTCAGAGAGAGAGTGAGAGAGAAGGGGGTCAGAGAGAGAGGGAAGGGGGTCAGAGAGAGTGAGAGAGAGAGGGAAGGGGGTCAGAGAGAGAGAGAGAGAGAAGGGGGTCAGAGAGAGAGAGAGGGGTCAGAGAGAGAGAGAGAGGGGGGGGGTTTGAGAGAGAGAGAGAGAGGGGGGGGTTTGAGATAGAGAGAGGGTCTGAGAGAGAGAGAGAGAGGGTCTGAGAGAGAGAGAGAGAGGGTCTGAGAGAGAGAGAGAGGGTCAGAGAGAGAGAGAGAGGTCTGAGAGAGAGAAGGGGGTCTGAGAGAGACAGGCTGAGAGAGAGGGGGGAGAGAGAGAGAGAAGGGGGTCTGAGAGAGAGAGAGAGAGAGAAGGGGGTCTGAGAGAGAGAGAGAGAAGGGGGTCTGAGAGAGAAGGGGGTCTGAGAGAGAGAGAGAAGGGGGTCTGAGAGAGAGAGGGGTCTGAGAGAGAGAGAGGGGTCTGAGAGAGAGAGAGGGGTCTGAGAGAGAGAGGGGGGTCTGAGAGAGAGAGAGGGGGTCTGAGAGAGAGAGAGAGGGGTCTGAGAGAGAGAGGGGGGGGGTCTGAGAGAGAGGGGGGGTCTGAGAGAGAGGGGGGGTCAGAGAGAGAGAGGGGGTCAGAGAGAGAGAGAGAGGGGGTCAGAGAGAGAGAGAGGGGTCTGAGAGAGAGAGAGAGGGGGGGGAGAGAGAGGGGGGAGAGAGAAGGGGGGGAGAGAGGGGGGGAGAGAGGGGGGGAGAGAGGGGGGGGTCTGAGAGAGAGAAGGGAGTCTGAGAGAGAGGCTGAGAGAGAGGGGTCTGAGAGAGAGAGAGAGAGAGAGGGTCTGAGAGAGAGAGAGAGAGAGAGAGAGGGTCTGAGAGAGAAGGGGGTCAGAGAGAGAGAGAGAGGGGGGGTCTGAGAGAGAGAGAAGGGGGTCTGAGAGAGAGAGAGAAGGGGGTCTGAGAGAGAGAGAGAAGGGGGTCTGAGAGAGAGGCTGAGAGAGAGGGGTCTGAGAGGGAGAGAGAGAGAGAGAGAGGGTCTGAGAGAGAGAGAGAAGGGTCTGAGAGAGAGAGAAGGGGGTCAGAGAGAGAAGGGGGTCAGAGAGAGAGAGAGAAGGGGGTCAGAGAGAGAGAGAGGGGGGGTCTGAGAGAGAGAGAGAAGGGGGTCTGAGAGAGAGGCTGAGAGAGAGGGGTCTGAGAGGGAGAGAGAGAGAGAGAGAGAGAGGGTCTGAGAGAGAGAGAGAGAGAGAGAGAAGGGTCTGAGAGAGAGAGAGGGGGTCTGAGAGAGAAGGGGGTCAGAGAGAGAGAGAGAAGGGGGTCAGAGAGAGAGAGAGGGGGGGTCTGAGAGAGAGAGAGAAGGGGGTCTGAGAGAGAGAGAAGGGGGTCTGAGAGAGAGAGAAGGGGGTCTGAGAGAGAGAAGGGGGTCTGAGAGAGAGAGAAGGGGGTCTGAGAGAGAGAGAAGGGGGTCTGAGAGAGAGAGAGAGGGGGGGGTCTGAGAGAGAGAGAGGGGGGGTCAGAGAGAGAGAGAAGGGTCTGAGAGAGAGAGAGTGTGAGAGAGGGGAGGGGGCCTGAGAGAGAGAGAGAAGGGTCTGAGAGAGAGAGAGAGAGGGGGTCTAAAAGAAGGGGGTCTGACAGAGAGAGAGAGAAGGGGATCTGAGAGAGAGGGGGGGTCTGAGAGAGAGAGAGGGGGGGTCTGAGAGAAAGGCTGAGAGAGAGGGGGTCAGAGATAGAGAGAGAGAAGGGTCAGAGAGAGAGAGAGAAGGGTCAGAGAGAGAAGGGTCAGAGAGAGAAGGGTCAGAGAGAGAGAGAGAGGGGGGGTCTGAGAGAGAGAGAGAAGGGTCAGAGAGAGCGAGATAGAGAGAGAGAAGGGGGGTCTGAGAGAGAGAGAGGGTCTGAGAGAGAGAGAGGGTCTGAGAGAGAGAGAGAGGGTCTGAGAGAGAGAGAGAGGGTCTGAGAGAGAGAGAGGGTCAGAGAGAGAGAGAGAGGTCTGAGAGAGAGAAGGGGGTCTGAGAGAGACAGGCTGAGAGAGAGGGGAGAGAGAGAGAGAGAAGGGGGTCTGAGAGAGAGAGAGAGAAGGGGGTCTGAGAGAGAGAGAGAGAAGGGGGTCTGAGAGAGAGAGAGAGAGAGGGGTCTGAGAGAGAGAGAGGGGTCTGAGAGAGAGAGAGGGGTCTGAGAGAGAGAGGGGGGGTCTGAGAGAGAGAGAGGGGGTCTGAGAGAGAGAGAGAGAGAGAGAGAGAGGGGTCTGAGAGAGAGAGAGGGGGGGTCTGAGAGAGAGAGAGGGGGGGGGTCTGAGAGAGAGAGAGAGGGGGGGTCAGAGAGAGAGAGAGAGAGGGGGTCAGAGAGAGAGAGAGAGAGGGGGGTCTTAGAGAGAGAGAGAGGGGGGTCTGAGAGAGAAGGGGGTCAGAGAGAGAGAGAAGGGGGTCTGAGAGAAAGAGAAGGGGGTCTGAGAGAGAGAGAAGGGGTCTGAGAGAGAGATAGAGAGAGAGGGGGGGGTCTGAGAGAGAGAGGGGGGGTCTGAGAGAGAAGGGGGTCAGAGAGAGAGAGAGAAGGGGGTCAGAGAGAGAGAGAGGGGGGTCTGAGAGAGAGAGAAGGGGGTCTGAGAGAGAGAGAGAAGGGGGTCTGAGAGAGAGAGAAGGGGGTCTGAGAGAGAGAGAGAAGGGAGTCTGAGAGAGAGGCTGAGAGAGAGGGGTCTGAGAGGGAGAGAGAGAGAGAGGGTCTGAGAGAGAGAGAGAGAGAGAGAGAGAAGGGTCTGAGAGAGAGAGAGAGGGGGTCTGAGAGAGAAGGGGGTCAGAGAGAGAGAGAGAGGGGGGGGGGTCTGAGAGAGAGAGAGAAGGGGGTCTGAGAGAGAGAGAGAGAGAAGGGGGTCTGAGAGAGAGAAGGGGGTCTGAGAGAGAGAGAAGGGGGTCTGAGAGAGAGAGAGAGAGGGGGGGGGGGTCTGAGAGAGAGAGAGGGGGGGTCAGAGAGAGAGAGAAGGGTCTGAGAGAGAGAGAGTGTGAGAGAGGGGAGGGGGCCTGAGAGAGAGAGAGAAGGGTCTGAGAGAGAGAGAGAGAGGGGGTCTAAAAGAAGGGGGTCTGACAGAGAGAGAGAGAAGGGGATCTGAGAGAGAGGGGGGGGTCTGAGAGAGAGAGAGAGGGAGGGTCTGAGAGAGAGGGGGGTCAGAGAGAGAGAGAGAGAGAAGGGTCAGAGAGAGAGAGAAGGGTCAGAGAGAGAGAGAGAAGGGTCAGAGAGAGAGGGGGGGTCTGAGAGAGAGAGAGAAGGGTCAGAGAGAGCGAGAGAGAGAGAGAAGGGGGTCTGAGAGAGAGAGAGAGAGAAGGGGGTCTGAGAGAGAAAGAGAGGGGGGTCTGAGAGAGAAAGAGGGGGGGTCTGAGAGAGAGAGAGGGGGGGGGGGTCTGAGAGAGAGAGAGGGGGGTCTTAGAGAGAGAGAGAGGGGGGTCTGAGAGAGAAGGGGGTCAGAGAGAGAGAGAAGGGGGTCTGAGAGAAAGAGAAGGGGGTCTGAGAGAGAGAGAAGGGGTCTGAGAGAGAGATAGAGAGAGAGGGGGGGGTCTGAGAGAGAGAGGGGGGGTCTGAGAGAGAGAGACAGAGAGAGGGGGGTCTGAGAGAGAGACAGAGAAGGGTCTGAGAGAGAGGGGGGGTCTGAGAGAGAAGGGGGTCTGAGAGAGAGAGAGAGGGGGGGGTCTGAGAGAGAGAGAAGGGGGTCTGAGAGAGAGAGAAGGGGGTCTGAGAGAGAGAGAAGGGGGTCTGAGAGAGAGAGAGAGAGAGGGGGTCTGAGAGAGAGAGGGGGGGGTCTGAGAGAGAGAGGGGGGGTCAGAGAGAGAGAGAGGGGGGGGTCTGAGAGAGAGAGAGAGAGGGGTCTGAGAGAGAGAGAGAGAGGGGGGGGGGGTCTGAGAGAGATAGAGAGAGGGGGGGTCTGAGAGAGAGAGAGGGGGGGGGTCTGAGAGAGAGAGAGAGAGAGAGGGGGGTCTGAGAGAGAGAGAGGGGGGGTCTGAGAGAGAGAGAGAGAGAGGGGGGGTCTGAGAGAGAGAGAGAGAGAGAGAGGGGGGTCTGAGAGAGAGAAGGGGGTCAGAGAGAGAGAGAAGGGGGTCTGAGAGAGAGAGAAGGGTCTGAGAGAGAGAGAAGGGGGTCTGAGAGAGAGAGAGAGAGAGGTCTGACAGATGAGAAGGGGGGTCTAATAGAGAGGAGGGGGTATTTCATTTAGGAGGAGCTGAAGGGGGGGTCTGACAGAGAGGAGAAGGGGGGCCGGTTGGGTTGACAGAGCAGATGAGAGAGAGAGAGAAGGGGGTCTGAGAGAGAGAAGGAGGTCTGAGAGAGAGAGAGAAAGAGAGGGGGGGTCTGAGAGAGAGAAAGAGGGGGGGTCTGAGAGAGAGAGAGAGAGAGAGGCGGGGTCTGAGAGAGAGAGAGAAGGGTCAGAGAGAGAGAGAGAGGGGGGTCAGAGAGAGAAGGGGGTCTGAGAGAGAGAGAGAGAGAGAAGGGGGTCTGAGAGAGAAGGGGGTCTGAGAGAGAGAGAAGGGGGTCTGAGAGAGAGAGAAGGGGGTCTGCTAGAGAGGGGGGGGGGTCTGAGAGAGAGAGAGGGGGGTCTGAGAGAGAGACAGAGAGAGGGGGGGGTCTGAGAGAGAGACAGAGAAGGGTCTGAGAGAGAGAGAGGGGGGGTCTGAGAGAGAAGGGGGTCTGAGAGAGAGAGAGAGAGTTGGGGGGGGTCTGAGAGAGAGAGAAGGGGGTCTGAGAGAGAGAGAAGGGGGTCTGAGAGAGAGAGAGGGGGGTCTGAGAGAGAGAGAGAGAAGGGGGTCTGAGAGAGAGAGAGGGGGGTCTGAGAGAGAGAGAGAGAGGGGGTCTGAGAGAGAGAGAGAAGGGGGTCTGAGAGAGAGAGAAGGGGGTCTGAGAGAGAGAGAAGGGGCTCTGAGAGAGAGAGACAGAGAGGTCTGACAGATGAGAAGGGGGGGTCTAATAGAGAGGAGGGGGCATTTCATTTAGGAGGAGCTGAAGGGGGGGTCTGACAGAGAGGAGAAGGGGGGCCGGTTGGGTTGACAGAGCAGATGAGAGAGAGAGAGAGAGAGACGGAGCTCAGGTGTGGGACACAGCGCGGATTAGCACTCCGGAGCATGCAGGGCTAGCGCGATTGTCCAGACACAGTGCAGCCCTGCATGCACATATGACCAGCAGCTACGGCTCTCTCACTCTCAGGCAAATTTTTCACTGACCTTTAGGTCCGCCATCCAGTCCGTCCCGCACATGACCTGTCACCTGTAGCCTGCTCGGCCAATAACGGAGCACCTGCCGCTGCCCTTTGCTGAGCTGGGCTCAGACTCTGAGTGCACCGATGTTTAGGCAGTGAGCCAGAGATCCGGCTGCCACAGGATGGTTGATATGTGTGCCCGGGTTTCCGATGGGTGGAAACCCGGGCACATGTGTCCAAAACCAGACTGTCCGGGTCAAAACCCGGACAGGTGGCAACCCTACTTCAGTGCTCCTGGCCCCTCCCTCCTGTGGAGTACCCCCACAGCCACCGGTTTGCTATGGTGGACCCAGAACCGAGTCACAGCTCCATGTGTCCATTCAGACACGGAGCCCCGACCCAGCCTTGCTGCCATGATTGGCTAACTGCCTTTGATTGACAGCCGCAGGAGCCAATGGCACCACTGCTGTGTCTCAGCCAATCAGGAGGAGAGTCCCGGACAGCTTAGACTCTCGTGCACATCGCTGAAGAGAGATGGGGCTCAGGTAAGAATTAGGGGGCATCTAAACAAAAGGACTCGCTGCTCCAGGTGAGACAGGGAGCCTAATGATATCATGGGTGCCCGCCTCAGCTCGCCTCTGCATACGATCAACACTGAAGAAATGGCTGCACTCCAAGATCCATCAAATTTCTTGTTTAATAAATGGCACATCTGCCCCAACACTGTAACTCCCTGTACATCTGCCCCAACACTGTACTACCCTGCACATCTGCCCCACCACTGTACCCCCCTGCTCATCTGCCCCACCACTGCAACCCCCTGCTCATCTGCCCAAGTGTTACAAACAGTTCAAATGGTTGACGCGTTTCACACACTAACAGGTGCGCTTTTCATTACCGTTTGTGTGTTTTTAACACTTGGGATGTTTTTTTTATTAAACAAGAATTTTGATGGATCTTGGAGTGCAGCCATTTTTTCAGTGTTGAAGTATTAGGGGGTGCTGGGGTGGCTGCCACACAGAAGGTTTTTCATCTTAATGCATAGAATGCATAATAAAATTTCCGGAGAACAGCGGCCAGAGCTTTAGTGGCCCACATTTAAGATGGGCGCTGCCAGCACAGAGAAGGGTAAATACCAACAATCGTTTTTTAGACTAAATACTGCAAGTTGGAAGCAAAAAAGTTTGGTATTATGGTAATCTACCCGTGCTATGGTTCCTAATTACAGTATTTATCAAATACAATAATAATGAGGTGGCTCCACCTCAAGTGAATCCATAAAACTACAGTGGTGAATAGTGGCAGCACTGTAGTTTTATGGATTAAAAAAAAAAAATTACTAAATAGGATGTTCGCATCTAATACAGCACGATGGTGTATTTTAGTGAATTATGTTGATTCCCTGCAGTTCCTCTTTAAAGTGGTTGTGAACTTTTTTTTTTTATATAAAAATAACAAACATGCCTATACTTATCTGCTCTGTGCAGTCGGTTTTAGGCTCTGCTCTATTGTTTTGCCTACTGTCTTTTTTTACACTACTTTTTGGTGAACAAGTAGGGGTACTATACTCATTTACACAGGGGGGCCGGGATCTGGGGGCCCCCATCTTAAAGGGGGTTTCCAGATTCCAATAAGCCCCCCACCCAAAGATCCCTACAACCACCGGCCAGGGTTGTGGGCAAGAGGCCCTTGTGTCCACTTGTGTTTGTTTGTCCAGGCGGTAGTGGCGGTGGACATTGTGATTGACAATGGATCTGCACCGGAGCATTTTCTTTCATTTTTGTTTGTGGGGAAGGGGCCCTTGTCCCTATAACCATAAGCACACCCCCCATTTTGAGAGCATGTGGCCTCTTATGGTTCGGGGTGGGGGCACTCGCTTGTCCCCCTCAAGTCCTGACCTGCTGGGCTGCATGCTTAGGAAAGGGTCTGGTATGGATTGGATTGGGGGGGGGGGGGCTACACCATTTTTTGTTTTTGAAATATCCATACCAGACCCAAAGGTCCTAGTATGGATTGGGGGGGGGACCCCACGCCATTTTTTTCTTAATTTTTAATTGCTGGACACAGCAGCCACCCACTCCTTAACATCCATGACAGTTACTGGCGGTTAAGGGTGCTGGTGGCCACCCACTCCTTACCAACCAGCTATTTAAAGCCTGTGTTAAGGATGCTGGCAGGAAAATAATAATAATTAAAGTGTTACTAAACCTAAAAATGTTTTTTACCTTCATGTAGGGGTCTCAAACTGGCGGCCCTCCAGCTGCTGCAAAACTACAAGTCCCATCATGCTTCTGCCTGTGGAAGTCATGCTTGTATCTGTCAGCCTTGCAATGCCTCATGGGACTTGTAGTTTAGCAACAGCTGGAGGATCGCCAGTTTGAGACCCCTGCCTTAATGCATTGTTTGCATTAAGATAAAAAACAAGCTATAGCTCTGCGGAGGTCACCTGAGGTTGGAGCATTAGAGGTAGGGGGTATCCGGGAATGCACAGCATTGTACACGGATGACATGCTTCTCTTTCTGCGAGACGCAAGGCCATCCCTGGAGGTGGTGTTTGGAGTGCTTGACAAATTTGCCGTGTTCTCTGGGCTCTGAGTTAATTGGGAGAAGTCTAATGTGATGGCTGTTGACACTGATGCCCAGGCTCTAGCGACCAACAGGGTACCCATCGAATGGGTGAAGGAGTTTAAGTATCTGGGTGTATGAGTATCAACCCGAGTTGGTGACTTTCTGTCCTTAAACCTTCTCCCATTACTAGCCAGGGTTAAAGTGCAGCTAGATACGTGGAAACATTTGCCATTGTCCCTGATTGGTAGGGTTAACTTACTTAAAATTAAAGTTCTACCGGTTTTCCTATACCTCCTGCGAAAACACGCCAATTTGGATCTCCTGTTCCTTTTTCAGCAGGATGAATAGTCTATTTAGCTCCTTTTTAATGGGCCACCGCACACCCCAGAATAAGTCTTCGTACTTGGGATCAAGGTGGCTTGGCATTACCGGATATTTTTAAATATTTCATAGCAGGGCAGATGGTGATCATATGCATATGACAGTGCATATTTCTTAGTACTGATCACCATATTGGTGTCACTGGCCCCCAAAAATGTCAGTGTCCCAACTGTCTGCCAGAATATCGCAGTCCCGCTATAAGATGCCGATCGCCGCTATTACTAGTAAAAAAAAAATGAATAAAAATATCCCCTAGTTTGTAGACACTATAACGTTTGCACAAACCAATCAATATACACTTATTTGGATTGTTTTACCAAAAATATGTAGCAGGTTTTTTTTATTGCAGATTTACATAGCAACTATGATTAAGCACTGTTTGATAATGTGAAACGTGTCAGATCTTCTGTCCATTCTGCTATGGGATGTTTTTTTTATTTGTCTTGACAAATAAAGGCTATTTTTTGGAGTGTGACTGTCCAGAATTTTTCTCAATTTCATTGCTACATGCATTGAGGAGAGGTTCATTCCAATTTGATCTACCTGGAGTGCTGATATCCCTTTCTCCTCTGCTGAATGCTATTCTACTGTTGCTTTTTTTCCCTCATTTTTCCTTCTTTCTTTTCTTCCCTTTTCTGTCTTATGAGTAATCCCGATTTAGTTTTTCTCTGAAAAAGTTGGCATTGATAGTAAATGTTTCTTTAATGCATATTACTATACAGTGCCTTCAAAAAGTATTCATACGCCTTGAAATTGTACACATTTTGTCATGTTACAACCAAAAACGTAAATTGATTTTTTTGGGATGATGGGTGATGTCTCGGAGGATGCTAGGACTGTGACATCATAAGGGGGCGGGGTCACCATGTGTCATCACCCATCATCCCAAAAAAATCCCCCGCCCCTTGTCCCTATATAAGTCGCCGCACAATGCGTCCCTGTCATTGCGGCCAGAGAGAGCGTCGAGTCAACATCCCAAGGAAGAAGAGAAGGCGGCGACAGCAACAGAAGACCGGGCCACCGCTAGTAAAAAAGCTGGAAGAAGAAAGCGTAGGCCCGGCCAGAAGAACCGAAGAGGGGGACAAGACCCCCGAAGTTTGAAGAAGAGGCGGCGGCAACAGAAGACCGGGCCACCGCTAGTAAAAGAGCTATAAGAAGATAGCGGTGGCCCGGCAAGAAGAACCGAAGAGGGGGACAAGACCCCCGAAGAGGGGGACAAGACCCCCAAAGTCAGAAGAAAACCCCCAGACGGCGGCGGCGATGAAGAAGAAAGAGTCTGACGGACAATTTTGAGCCAAAACTTCTTTCTAAGTCCGAACTTCTTTCTAAGGACTTTTGGAAAGAAAAAGTTCGCCACAGCCCACACACGGGCGGATTATTCAGCAGACCCTGGTCCGCTGGAACAAGTCCGCCGGATAGTCTGATCACGTGTACGCGGCATAACAGGTTTTTCTTATAAGATTGTCCTGTATTTTCTCCATCCATTTTCCCATCAACTCTGACCAGCTCCCCTGTGCCTGCTGAAGAAAAGCATCCCTACAACATGATGCTGCCACCACCATGTTTCACGGTGCTGATGGTTTGTTCAGGGTGATGTGCAGTGTTAGTTTTCCGCCACACATATTGTTTTGCTTTTAGGCAAAAAAGTTCAATTTTGGTCTCATCTGACCAGAGCACCTTCTTCCACATGTTTGCTGTGTCCCCCACATGACTTCTCACAAACTGCAAACAGGACTTCTTATGGCTTTCTTCTTCCCACGCTTCACACCCTAGTACAATTTTCATACAAAAAAAATTGTAAGAGCAAGACTACGCATGCTCAGAAACAAATATAAAACTAGTCAACACATTCCGTCACTTCTGAAGTTGTATTCTGTCGTACGAGAATTTTTGTATGGTGAGTAACCTCTTCACTTTCGACATGAGACTAGCATGCAACAAAAAAGGGACAGACGGTCATCCGAAAATCTGATTGTGTATAGGAGGCTTTAGGATATCTAAAAAACCTCTGAGGGCTTCACATAACATCTGTATTTATACTGACATTAAATTACACACAGGTGGACTCTATTTACTAATTAGGTGACTTCTGAAGGCAATTGGTTCCACTAGATTTTAGTTAGTGGTATCAGAGAAAAGGGGGCTGAATACAAATGCACGCCACACTTTTCAGCTATTTAATTGTAAACAATCTGGAAAACCAATTATCATTTCCCTTCCACTACACAATTATGTGCTATTTTGTGTTGGTCTATCACATAAGATCCCAATAAAATACATTTATATTTTTGGTTGTAACATGACAAAATGTGGAAAATCCCAAGGGGTATGAATACTTTTTCAAGGCACTGTATATTTTTGAATGTATTAGATTCTGTATGGCAGGAGAGTATGATGACACTCACCATGTAGATGGCTATAGTTCTGTTATTCTATTACAATGCCATTTCTTTCAATACAAATATATCAAAAATGTGTAGCAGAATACATTTTGGCCTAAATTGATGAAGAAATTCGATTTTTTTACATGTTTTATTGGATGTGTTTTATATAAGAAAGTAATTTTATTTTTTCCGAAATGTTTTTTTTTTTTGTTCATAGCACAGAAAAAAAAAATCTGCAGAAGTGATCAAATACCACCAAAGAGAAGCTCAATTTGTGGGGGAAAAAAGGACATACATTTTGTTTAGGTACAGTGTTGCATGACCGCGCAATTGTCAGTGAAAATAACGTAGTGCCGTATTGCAAAAAATGGCCTGGTCATGAAGGGGGATAAACCTTCCGGAGCTGAAATGGTTACCTGACATAATCTGCAGATCAAAGTTCATCCCTTTAATCTGCAGATGAATGGACAAAATTATACAAAGTAACATCACGTGCTACATTTGTATATTTCTATATTCACTGGAGCCATAAACACTGATTCAGAGTACCTTTTTGATAGCTGCAGACACCTTCTCTGAGAATTTCCACTTCAAGGCTGCAATATACTGTACATTGAAGTTTTGAACTGATTCAGCCATTAACATTTTCAGCCGGCATATCTTTTTCCAAAAAGTGACCGAGTAGCTGATTAGCCACTGGATCGCTTTCAGAAGCAGCGGCAGGTGTTTCTTGTGCTTACCCGTCTTACTGGGAAGCCCGGGATCTGATCCGGTGGTTCGCGCAGATGGCCATAGAGGTGAAGAGGGACCAGATCGTCTATGATTACCTTTATGATCTCTTCCCCTATTTTATATTCTCTCATCCATTTCTTTATTCTTTTTATTCCTTCTACCGTAGGAGCTCCATGAATTTTCTTGGGAAAGGACAGCTGCAGGTAAGTGTTATGTGTTAATTACACTTACCTTTGTGTTGTCTTTTTTCAGCTACAGCCCTTATAAAAATGTGCAGCGGTGACATTAGCTCCATGTTTTCTGTAAACTCTCAGCTCAGGTTCCCAGAAATTTCCCATTACCACAACTAAAGCTGGATATGCACTGATAGGTATTTTTTTTTCAGCCACTATGCTAAATTAACAAAATCTTAGGGCTTTTCTCAGATGGGCAGCTGTGGAGGGCGGCGGTAAAAATGGTCAGCTGAGCTGTGGTTTTACTGCCCCCCGGCCACTTACCCAAACAGTCACAATACAGCCGGACAGGGCTGTACACATGCCACAGTCCCCATGCTTTGCTGCAACATTTTTGACACCTGGTGCAGAGTGAGAAGTGGCACCATTTGTCAAATTCATCTATTGAGTTTAATGAGGCCACAGCAAAACATACAATTGCAGTGCAGCTATACAGCATTACAGGGTTAAATCAGGTGGTGAGCAGATGATATAATGCCTACTGACTGCCTGTTAAATGACCTCTGAAAAGCAAACACAGATCGGCACCACAAGTCTGAAAGAACCCTAAGCCCTTGTACACACAGTCGGACATTCAGACAGAAAATGTCCGATCGGACCGTGTTGTCAGATAATGCAACTGTGTGTGGGCTCCATCGAACTGTTTCCATCGGAATATCCGACGGACAAAGTTTTAGAGCTGGGCTATAAAACTTTCCGACAACATGATCCGATCGGACTTTGTCCGATTGTGTGTAGAGAATTCCGATCGGACAACGTGCCACGCATGCTCAGATCAAATTCCTAGAACAAAGCTATTGGCTACTAGCCTGAACGTAGTCCCGTCATAACGAAATAACGTTGTCACGTTACGTACGATCGGATTTTCCGACAACTTTGTCCGACCGTGTGTATGCAACACAAGTTTCGAACAAAATCCGTCAGACAAAATCAGACGGATTTTGTTGTCGGAATGTCCGACCGTGTGTACAAGGGCTAACAGATTCCTCAATCACGCAAATGAGATGAGTGCAGGTTCATTACTCCGCTCGCTGGGACATTATTCTAACAGCAGCACTCAACACTGTCAAAATACATTGATCAACACCTGCAGTCGCTGATCAAGAAAAGTTTTCTAAAGTAGCAGAGCCTGAAAGTAAAGAGTGCACAGACGGGAAGCATGTAGCTAAGGTTTTTAGGAGAGTTTGATCTCGGAAAGGACAGGACTTGTGGCCAATGCCTAGTACACACGGTGAGAAAAGCGGAAAATAATACCGCTTTCAGAGCGATAGTCCGATAATCTGTGTGTAAGTAAGTAACTCCCACGCTGTCAAAAAAATGAAATATAAGGCTACGTTAGACTGCAGCAAGCACCTGATAAACTGACCCTAAGCAGAAAAAAATATATATGTGTACGTGATGGTGTTGGGTTGTGTATAATGTGCAAATATGTGCGAGAGGACAGTTAAAAAAGGATATATAAAATTACCACGTGATGATTAGCAAACCTAGCTAAAACCAAATATTTGATACTGATAAAACCTGTATAGCAAAATTGTGACATATAGCAAACAAATAAGTGAACAAATACGTGTAACAATATGAAAAAGTCCAATGTGCACAAATAAATGTGCAGTGAAAAAAAACACAATCCAAAAAAGGATGATCCAGTGGTAAAGTGATGAAGGAAAATGTTCCAAAAGAAAATATATTTATATTTCACTATAGCAGTCTAAACGATATTCCACGCAAATAATGAATCCCTCCACCGTGTACAGCAAAACAACAGGTGCCTAGCCAATCTTCTAAAAGTGGCACCTCTGTGTGTACAAGCCTCTCTCCTTACTGCCGTAAGGTTTACAGCATAAATAAATACACAGATGGTTATCTTCAAACGTCCCTTTGGTCAGATTGAATAAACTCTTTCGATCGTAGTCTCAGTATATAGAGTTTGTGTCCTGACGATCATTGCAGCCCCAACAGTGCCCACAAGTGTTGGCTATCTGTGTCCATCAGTGCTGTCAGTGCTCATCAGTGATGCCTATCACTGCCACCTATCGGTGCCCATTAGTGCCACCTATCAGTGTCCATCAGTGCCACATATCAGTGCCACCTATCAGTGCATATTAGTGCCACCTATCAGAACCCTCTATCAGTGCCACATATCAGTGCCTACCAGTGCCCATTAGTGCAACCTCATCAGCTCACCATCAGTGAAGAAGAAAAATTACTTATTTAGAACATTTTATAACAGTAACTAAGAAAAAAAAAATTCTCAACATTTTCAGTCTTCATTTTCATTTGGATTGATTTGTTTTACAATGGGTTGTTTTACAAGGTGACCGTTTACAAACGCTTTAAAAAGATATTGGCTTTCACCAGTGTCATTGCATTGTTTGTTTTGTTCACCAAGTATGGGCACTAAGGCAGGCCATACATTATGCATTTTTTTTTGTTCAACCAGTAGGTTACCGTATATACTCGAGTATAAGCCGAGATTTTCAGCCTCTTTTTTGAGGCTGAAAGTGCCCCCCTCGGCTTATACTCGAGTCATCGCCGTCTGACTGCTCGATCAGCGTATCAAGCAGACAGACGGCGGACATACTACAATTCGAAAGCCGCGCCTCCGCCTCCGCCTCCGCCTGTGATAGGCGGAACACTGAATTTCCCAGCAGCCTGTGTTCCGCCTATCACGGACATCGTCTCATCCTCGTCCGTAGTACGAGGATGAGACGATGTCCGTGATAGGCGGAACACAGGCTGCTGGGAAATTCAGTGTTCCGCCTATCACAGGCGAAGGCGGAGGCGCGGCTTTTGAATTTTAGAATGGCCGCCGAGGCGCCGACGAAGAGCGGTGATCCTGGCAAGGCACGGGACGGAGGCAAGGCAAGGCACGGCACGGGACGGGACGGAGGCAAGGCACGACACGGGACGGAGGCAAGGAGGCAAGGCACGGCACGGGACGGAGGCAAGGAGGCAAGGCACGGCACGGGACGGAGGCAAGGAGGCAAGGCACGGGACGGAGGCTCGGGACACAGGCTCGGGACACAGGTAGGCTGGACACACACACACACACACACACACACACACACACACACACACACACACACGGACACACACACACAGGGATGGATGGATGGAGACACACACACACAGGGATGGATGGATGGATGGAGACACACACACACAGGGATGGATGGATGGATGGAGACACACACACACAGGGATGGATGGATGGATGGAGACACACACACACAGGGATGGATGGATGGATGGAGACACACACACACAGGGATGGATGGATGGATGGACACACACACACACAGGGATGGATGGATGGATGGACACACACACACACAGGGATGGATGGATGGATGGACACACACACACACAGGGATGGACGGACACACAGGGATGGACGGACACACAGGGACGGACACACACACAGGGATGGACAGGCATGTCTCACCCTCGGCTTATACACGAGTCAATAAGTTTGCCAGTTTTTTTGGGGGTAAATTGGGGGCCTCGGCTTATATTCGGGTCGGCCTATACTCGAGTATATACGGTAAACAAACTAAAAAAAGTGACGATTCCCCCATCCACATCAAATCACTCCCACAGCTCTATTGAATACAATGAATAGTGTTGCTGGCTATAGCCTGCAGTACCAATCAGGCAAAAATAACGACAGGCTGGTTGTACAGTAGTTGATTGAGACATCAATTTCTGTACAACCAGCCTGCCCATAGATGTATCTAAATTCTAGTCCCTGCTGAACAATCCAAATTTTGATACATCTATGGCTGGTCTAAAGTGGTTGTAAAGTTTAACTAAAAAAAATAAAAATAAATAACAAACATGTTATACTTACCTGCTCTGTGCAACGTTTTTTCACAGAGCAGCCCCGATCCTCGTCTTCTAGAATGCCCCACTGGCACTCCTGGCCCCTCCCCTTCATCAAACCATATAATATGAGGTCAAACCTTAGGAGTTTCAATTTGTATGCAACAGGCAGACCCTTACACTACATGGTTTTTGGTAAATCTGAAGGAAAAAAATCATCAGAAAATCTGATAGTGTGTATGGGGCTTAAGGCTACATTCACACTTTTCAGATGTTTTTTCAAGTGTTTTATTTTCAAGCATTTTTGAGCATTTTTTTTTTTTAGCAGATTTGCAAATATTATAGGTGGTTTTTTTTTCAGGTGTTTTTCAACTAAAAGGTGTGAGTGAAGTGCTGCTGAAAAAGGGGCAGAGAGCCTCTGTTTGAGCAGATAATCGTGCAACAAAATGCTGTTGTTTTTCAAGACGTTCCCATTCATACCCCGTTCACACGTGAGTGTTTTTCAGCTCGAAGCTTGACTTTAATAAATGTTCCACAAAAAAAAAACAACATTATTTTAATGGTCCCTGTTCACATTTAAGCATTTTGTCACCTGCAGCAAAACGCCTGTCACTCAAAAAAGTACATGAGCTACTTTCCAGGCAGATTTGAGCCTTTTTGTCCCCATAGACTGCAATGTAAAACGTGAAAGTTCAAGTTTTTTCAGCATTTTTTTCACGCCTTTTCAGCTCAGTCAGCAGCTACCCTTTTCTAGCATCACTCCACATCTTAGGCTGGATTCACACCTATGTAGTTTTAGTGCTTTCTGCATTTTGCAGATTTGCACTACAAAAAGTGTTCCATAGGAAACCATGTTAAAGCGGTTCTGCACCTAAAAAAAATATATTAAAAGCCAGCAGCTACTAATATTGAAGCTGCTGACTTTTAATAAATTGACACTTACCTGTCCCAGGGTCCAGCGATGTCGGCGGCAGATGACGAGTGATCACTCGTCTGTCTCTCTGCTGCCCCCGCCGCCATCCTCTGTCAGGGAATCGGAAAGTGAAGCGGTGCGGCATCTACGGGGGTCTGCGGCAGTCTGTCCCGGAAGTGGGTGCAGATACCTGGATTATCCAGGTAACTGCACCCCCCTGAAAGGTGCCGATTGTGGCACCGGAGGGGGGGAGGGATCAGATTAGCGGAACTTCCACTTTAGGGTGGAGAACCACTTTAAATTGACTGTAGTGCAAATCTGCAAAATGCAAAAAGCACTAAAACTGCATAGGTGTGAATCCAGCCTAAGGCTCGATTCACATCTATGCATGTTGCTTTTGAGCGTTTTTGCAGTGCTTTTTGCGGTGCTTGCCGTGTTTTTGGACACGCATTTTTACCGCGATTTTGCCGCGTTTTTTTTTACTCTGTGGTTGCTTAGCAACCAGATATATACAGTGAAAAAAATAAATAAATAAAACACAAAATGCAAATCGCGGCAAAAACACCGTAAAAACGTGGTACTTGCGTTTTTGATGCAGGTCCATTGACTTCTATTACATGCAAAACGCTGCATTTTGCATGAAAAAAAGTCCCCGACCCTTTCCAAAAACGCAGAGGCACAAAAATGCATTGATGTGAACATGTTCCATAGGAACCCATTTAAAAAAAAATGTCCTTGCATTTCTGCAAGATGCAAAATGCATCAAAAAACGCGCTAGTGTGAATCGAGAATAACACAGGTTTCAATTGGCCACAGCAATAACGCCTGAAAAAATGCCTATAATATTTGCAAATCTTTAAAAAAACTGAAATGCTCAGCTAAGTGTGAAGGTCGCCTGTGCTCTATGGGGACAAAAATGCTCAAATCTGCCTGAACAGAAGCTCATGTACTTTTTTGAGCAACAGGCGTTTTGCTACAGGCGACAAAACACTATGAACAGGGAACATTTAAATTAATGGGGTTTTTCTTGTTGAGCGTTTCTGAGCGTCAAGTTTCCAACTAAAAAATGCTCAAGTGTGAACAGGGTTTTAAAAGTAGTGTGCCTATCAATAAAGTGATACTTAAAGACACAAGTGGTATAGATTATTTTTACAATGTATGCAAATAGTGCTTCAGCATCTATTTAAAAAAAAAAAAAAATGCATCTTAATACCACATTATATTAGTGTACCACAGAGAAAGATCTATGGGGGGAGCTGTTAGCATTTGATGACGTATGCTGGGGAGGACTAATGCCTCCATCACTCACCTCCTGTTAGATCTGCCCCACTAGTCATTATGAAATGCATGGAGGAGGAGGGAGGAGCTTGTGACTCATCACTCTGAGTAAACGCCCACAAAGGTGACTCTGTAGTCAAGTGAGTGGGCTCACTAGGCTTGCATGCTCAAAAAGTGAGCATGCTTAGTAGCACAGGTGGTAACAGCAGAGCAAGAGGATCTGATGCTGCAGCGGGGGCACAGTGAGAAGGCAGCACCAACGAATGGCAGGATTAACCATGTTGCCATGCAGTGCTCAAGGGAGTTGCTGAGTGGTTGTCAGCTCCTGTAACCCGTGATCAGACCCGCTGTCTTCTTTATCTGTGCTTGACCCGATTTGCCCTCTGACTTTGCCTGATTTTGATCCTTCCAATACTGTCCCCTGGCCTGTAAATCTCCCTTCTGCTGATTTGGTACCATTTCCTGTCTTAGTGACACTGACCTAAGCCTGGCTTTTGTTCCTGCTCCTGTCTGCTCTATCTGCATCTCCACTGCCCGGTTATTGCCAGCTCCTGCTTGTCTGACTACATTTCTATCTTCTGTATACACAAGTTCCTGTGATGACATCCTGTATGAGTTCCAACCTGGCATCCTAGGCCCTCCTGCATTACTCAGATCTTCATCTGGCCAGGTCTTACTTCAGGCACCCATGCCACTCCTTGTCCCATTATACCCTGTTACAAACTCCGAAGGAAAGACTGGACAAGAGCAGTAAGATAAGCCCTCTCGTCAGCTTGGCCTCTACCAAGTACATAACAGGGTGGCAACAAAACAGTCTGGCCCAGTGTACAGCCTCCGTTCACTGCTTTTCAGTACGGTAAGAGGTGCCATGAATCGTCACATGACAGCAGACTAAAGGAGAAGTATGCCCAAAGCTTTTTTGAATGTACTTATGTGAGTCACAGGAGTGCAGTTACCGCTGCACTCCTCTGACTCATTTTTAGCCAACAGCGGGCTAAAGTCCACTGTCTGCTGATGTCACAGAGCCAGTCCAGGCTCTGAAAAGATCACGACCTTATGGTTAGGATCCACCAGTAGCCCGTACCGACAGCTGGCTAAGGCTTTCAGCGAGCCGCTGAAAGCCTGGGCCAGTCACTTCAATCCCTGTCACAGTCTGGTGCTCCAGTGAGTGCTGGAGGGGCAGAGCAGAGAGCCGGTAACTGACAGTCACCAGCTCTCTGCAGGCTGAGGACCGAGAGCTGAATGATCAGCAGTGTTTGATCGCTCAGTTCTTAGTCTTAGAGGCAGCAGGAGACAGACGCAGCGTCAGGTCGGTGCTCTAGCCATCTAGGTAAGCGTGATTTTTTTTTTTATTGTGATTTCCACACTTCTCTTTTAAGTAAGAGATTGTGTACATGGGTGCTGTTTACAATTAAATAATTCCCATTTCATTCATTCATACAGTGTGGATGAGATTTCTGAGTCCATGCTTGACCTACAGTGCGTTGCATTTCTCAGAATGCCCCATTCCCATCAGAGATGCTTTTGCATTGCAAGAAAAACAGTTCAAACGCAACATTTGCGTTTGACCTGCCTGCATTGGATTAGGGGGAGGGATTTCTAACTAGGAATGGATGGGGGACAATGAGATTTTTTTTTCTTTGTTTTGGGGTTTTCTATGCAATCCGACATTAAAATTGTTAACAGTCAGACATATTGCGAGTGTCAAACCCCATCAATAAATACTTCTGCCCTCTGTAAAAATGCCGTCTGAATAATGATAAAACTGTTTATCTGTACTTTGTGTAATAATGATAAAAATAATATTCCCTGTGCCATCTACTTGCCTTTCACATGCCCTATTTCCCTCGTAATGTCTTCTACAAGTGGCGTGGCGCTCCCTGCCCAGTTCACACACTGTTTTCTCATCAGTCCACTCTGTTCCCAGGCATCTGTGCATCATTTCCCAAAACAGAATTTTCCATTCCCAAAACATATACTACGTTTACGGCAATGACTTCCTGCACATTATATATGCAGCTCCCAGCGCCACTCACAAGCTTATTTATAGATTCTCGTTAAAGAGGAACTCCAGCCCAACTGAACAGCAGAACATTGTTTTAAAACTAAAAGATAAAATCCCCAATTATTGACAATTACCACCTACATCATTCTCCTTGCAATGGCTGACAACATCTTCACAAGCTATGTGGTATTGTCCTCTTTTAAATTTATGCTTATCTTATCTCTTCATATAATCCTGCTCTATAAAACTATAAATAGTAAATTGCTATATACAGTAAGTGCTGAGATATGTGACAAGCTATGACAGCACATTAAAGAATTAATCTCTAGCTAGACCTATATATTTACAGTTAGGTCCAAATATATTTGGACACGGGCACAATTTTAGTTTTTTCAAGTATTTACCAAAACATATTCAAGCTTTAGTTACAAGATGGATATGGACTGAAAGTGCACTCTCAGGTTTAATTTGAGGGCGTGTACATCCAAATCGGAGGAAAGGTTTAGGAATTACAACTCTTACCAACAGCCATCCCCCCTTTTTCAAGCTTTCAACAGTAATTGGACAATTGATTCAAAAGCTGTTTCGTGGCCAGGTGTAGACTACTCCTTTGTTATTTCTTCATCAACTAGGCAGGTAAAAGGCCTGGAGTTGATTCTAAGTGTGGTATTTGCATTTGGAATCTATTGCTATGAACCTACATAATGCGTTCAAAGGAGCTAACCATGCAAGAGAAACAGGCCACTGTAAGGCTTCAAAAACTAAACAAATCCATCACAGAGATAGTAGCAACATTAGGATTGGACAAATCAACAGTTTGGTACTGTCAGGGCTGGCCTTTCAGTCCTCCCTTCCCAGTGCTCAGGTTGCTCTGCTGTTGGTTAATTGCCAGCACTCATCGTTCCACAGCGGCTCACCTGGGGATGATTTCCTGCTCGTCAGTCCAGCCTATCAGCCAGCCCCTTCTGGCTATTTAAACTGCCCAGATCATTTCTTCCATGTCTTCGCCTTGGTTAAACATATCTGAGACTCTCTGCTGTATTCCTGTTGAAAACTTGCCTGGCTGACACTAACTATGCTGATCACTGGTTTACCGATTTATTGGCTTGTTCTGACTACCTACTTTGGCTACCTTACCCTGGCTATGTTTTGACTACATTTATTATTTTTACCATTATATTAAAAGGTGTGATTTTAACAGAATTTTCTGTCTCCAACTGATTCAGGGTTCTTTACAGAAGGTGAAGGCCATAAATTCAGAAGATGCAGGCAATCCACCTAGTGGTAATATTTTTTACAGATTGAATGAGCAGGACTAAGTAATTTCCTCACCTCATTAATCAGTGGTTATTGGTTATCCTTGGTTACAGAGGCACAATCTCTCTTTTGATTGGCTTCATGCCAAGGTTCTCTCCTGGTCGCCACAATGTAGTAAAACATGTTTTCAGAAGGTGGCTAAAGTCTTGTACACCTCTTTACTCTCCTCCTTGGCAGAGGAATACCGCAAATTTAGACATGTCTTTGACAAAGGTCAAACCAGTAGTTTGCCTCCACACCGGTCGTATGATAGCGCAATAGACCTTTAACCTGGTGCCATGCCCCTTCGTGGCCAGGTTTATCCTTTATCTGTCTCGGAGGATAAAGCCATGGAGGAGTATGTTGCAGATGTACTTTCTCGAGGGTTCATGCACAAGTCCTCACCTCCTACTGGTGCTGGCTTCTTTTTTGTGAAAAAGAAGAGTGGTGAACTGAGACCTTGCATCAATTATAGGGGTCTCAATCGCTTCACGATTAAGAATGCGTATCCGATTCCGTTGATTACGGAATTATTTGACCGCCTCAAGGGAGCAACGATTTTCATGATGCTCAATCTGAGAGGGGCATATAATCTCTCGGGAGGATCAAGGGGGGTGACGAATGGAAAACTGTGTTTAATACCAGGACAGGACATTACGAATACCTCATAATGGTCTTTGGTCTTTGCAACACTTCTGCAGTCTTTCAGGAATTCATCAACAATGTATTCCGAGATATGTTGCAGCAATGTGTGGTGGTTTATCTCGATAATTTCCTCATATATTCTAAATCCCTAGAGAGCCACCACACAGATTTCTCCCATGTGCTACAGATGCTGAGATATAATACCCTGTATTGTAAGTTGGAGAAGTGCAAATTCCCTCATGAACCGGTTACATTTCTGGGTTATGTCATTTCTACTGCCATGTTTTTTTTTGATGGACCTGGAGAAACTATCTGCAGTTCTACAGTGACTTCGACCCTTAGGTCTACATCCACTACAACGTTTTCTTGGCTTTGCCAGTTATTATCGGAAATGTATTTGTAACTTCTCTTCTCTGGTCAAACCCCTGACTGATATGACCAGAAAGGACATTAACTCACAGAATTGGTCTCCAGATTCCATTAAAGCCTTTGAGTCTCTCAAAGCTACCTTTTGTTTCAGCTCTCGTGCTGGCACATCCTGATCCTACGTTACTTTTTATCCTTGATGCATTCGAGACTGGAGTAGGCGCTCTTCTGTCTCAACGTCCTACCTCTGAGAGCGCTATGCATTCTTGTGGCTACTTTTCGAAGAAAGTTTCTCCTGCAGAGTGCAATTAAAAGATTGGGGACAGAGAATTGTTAGCTCTCATTTCAGCTCTGAAAGAATGGAAGCATCTCCTCGAAGGTACCACTGTGCCGCCTGTCCTCATTTTGACTGACCATAAGAATCTCACATTCTTGTCTGAGGGAAAACGCTTATCTCCCAGAAGGCCACGATGGGCTCTTTTTCTGTCAAGCTTCAATTACAAAGTCTCAATCTCTTCCTGGTACTAAGAATATAAGAGCTGATGCATTGTCGCAACAGTTTTTCTCCGCTTCCAAGATGGAGTCGGTTCCTGCTCCTGTGATTCCTCCTGATCGTATTCAGGCCACTGTTTGTGCTAGTCTCACTTCACCTTTGGGTGACAGAATTCTTGTCGCTCAGATCCATTCTCCTCCCGAGAAACCTGGTGACCACTGCTTTGTCCCTGAGAATCTTCACACTGCTTTGCTCCAGACTTACTATTCTCCCCAGGCAGCTGGCCACCCAGGGAAGAATCAACTCATTTGGGCTATTTCTCAAAAATTCTGGTGGCCTTGTCTCCGTGCTGATGTGACCACCTCCATAGCCGCTTGTTCCATGTGTGCTCAGTGTAAGACACCACGACACCTTCCAGTGGGCCTCCTACAACCCATACCTAATGGAGAGAGGCCTTCGAACCACCTGTCTATGGATTTTATTATGGAGTTACCCAACTCCCAGGGCAACACAGTTATTCTTATGATAGTTGACTGGTTTTCGCAAACGTCTCATTGTATTCCACTGGAGAAGTTGCCCACATCCAAAGAACTGGCATCCATTTTTTTTCAGGAGATCTTTCGGTTACATGGGCTACCCAAGGTTATTGTCGTGGACAGGGGTAGTCAGTTTGTCTCCAAGTTGTGGCAAGCCTTTTGAGGAAAGTTAGGAATTCCGCTTTCCTTCTCCTCTGCGTATCACCTGCAGTCCAATGGGGCTGCAGAATGAGCCAATCAAGCCTTGAAGCAGTTTCTGCATTGCTATATTTCTGACCACCATAACAACTGGTCAGAGTTTGCTCACAATGGTGCCCTCAATACCGCAACCCGATTGTCTCCTTATATGGCAAATTATGGTTTCCAACCATCCATGTTGCCTGACTTTTTTTGTTCCTCAAGAATTCCTGCATTAGAAGAGCATCTCAGTGATCTTTGTTTCACTGGAGTGCAGGTCCAAGAGGCCTTGCAATGTGCCTGGCTCCAGATCCTGCTTGCTCTTCCATTATACTTATCTCTGGCTTTCTGACTTTCTGGCTTGTCTGAATATCTGATCCGGTTACCGAACATTTGGCTATGTTTTGACTACGTTTGTTCTATTTACTTTTATTATAAGCAAGAGTGATTTAACTGTACTTCTGTCTCAGTCTGATTCATGGTTTCTGACAGGGAGAGTGTCTGGCTGTCATCGCGTAACCCCGACTCCGTGTTCCCTCACTAAAATTGTCAATTAAAGCTGAAAGTCTGCACTTCAAATTCATTTGGATAGTTTTGTTTTAATTTTATTCTGGTGGCATACAGAGCCAAAAGTATGAAAATTGTCTGTGTCCAAATCTATATGGACCTAACTGTATATAGATAGAGAGTGAAGAGCCTGGGTTTATGTTGCTGTCTGCATCCCCATTGGGAGAATTCACCCTCTCTGTTTGTTTTGGTGACCCATTTTTTGACAGGAAATCACAAATGTTATAGTTGTCATCAAAATAGGAGCTATGGAAAAATCTTAAATTGGGGAAAACTGTTCAGGTAACAGCTGTCCGTGAAGAGAAAGGGGATTTTCCCTTTGGAGAGATTTCTAATTACTTGTTGTGTTACCAGGACAGGAAGTATGGCAAAAACATGTAATTTTGATGGAAACACATGGCAGAGACACATACTAGGCATAGGTGTGCGCAGCCTATTCATTAGGGTATACACCCCAAAACTCAAACACTCATGCCTTTCTCTGCAGCCTCAGTTGCATGGAGCAGTGAATAATTGGGAAGTGCTATGTGCTGAATGGCTTCTTGTTCATTCAGACACTGAAGCATAGGGAACAGTTTACTATGCTTCAGTTATGAATGAATATAGTGAGCAAATGTGTATCCTGTGTTCATTTAGAAAAGGAAGGGCCAGTAAATTACATATTTACTAGCCCCTTCCCTCACTTTCCATCCTGAAAGATCCCCCGCAGTAGCCGGGAAAGGAGAGCAGCACTGCAGGGCGGGGCCAACATGGGATAAAACCCAGACACTAGGGGAAATCGGCACCACACATAGTGATTAGGGTGTGCCCAAGCACATCCCCTGCACACGCCTATGATACTAGGGGAGAATTTAGGGAAAAATTAAATGTAGCAGGTGCCGCTCAGCCCACTCTGCCAGTCACAGATGCCACAGGACACACAGGCAGCGGAGCTGACACTAACAAGGACTGCTGCTGCTGCAGTGGTTCCCCCCCCTCCCCTTCACTCTGCTACAATGGAGAGTGGCCACCCATTCCCATTCGTGCCTGATTGGTCATGAAAGCACCAATCAGAGGTGAACAACCAGAGATTATAGGACATGTAGGACATGTAATTCTGGTTACCAGGGCCCAATGGCGATTCCCTGGGCAGTGGACTGCAGCCCCCAGCCTGCCCAGGGAGAGCTGGAACAAGAGGAGGAGGAGAGAGACACCACAAGGCAGATGGAGGAGATTGAGGCAGAGGAAGACCATGAAGCAGACAGGGAGAAGGAGCTGACCCCTTTTACCTGTGAGTTGGAGAGGAGATTGCAGCGTGGACCGATTGCTGACCCCCTCCTGCCAAAAAGCTCCACCTGTGGATGTCGCTTATTGGTTGCAAATCCTTGAGCTGTCGTGGGACACCTTGACAGATAATGCTGGGCCTTCTGTTGTCAGGTTGCCAGTCAGGCATTCCTAAAGAGCCTTCCCAGGACATCCTTTCCCTTGGGCCTTGGTATTACAGGATTGGTGAGCGGGCAGTAGCCCATCTTATGCATACACTACATCAAGCCCTATGAGGAGTCCCTTTGTACCAGTTGTTTCATCTTGTTGAAATACTGAATTTATTACACTTGCCAGGACATACGGGGCTCTTTTCAAAGAACTAGCTTACGACTCAAGGCTTCATCTCCACGTAAGGACTTTCACATTTCTCCTCTCATTAGGCCACGGACTCAGTGATAAACACTTATACATGTTATCAACACAAAGTTGATATTGCATATCGTTGTATGTTGTACCACACATTGAAATCCAAGGCCTGTGATTTACGGGTCTTAGGGAAATAGACTCATCTGCAACAAGTCATCCCTATTTCCCCTCATCCCTGAGAACATAGGTCACATTTAGGTCAGTTAAGTTGGTTGAAATTGTGCTGTTTATATTTTGTATGTGACTTTGTGTTATACTGCCCAATACCAGAGTTGCTATATATAACTACTTGGTTAACTTATTGATTTCTGTTTTATGAGAAATTCTTTCCAGTAAAAATAGTTTCTGGTTTACGCAGCTTGTGCCCATCTGCTGTTGTGTTTAAAATAACATTTATTTGCCAGGCTGTTGTGTTTACAATGACATTTATTTGCTAGGCGTGCCAGAGGGGCTGAGACTGTTCTTGGGGTTGAGGGGCAGAGCATAGAACCTGACGTTCTCAAGCTGCTCCTTGGGGGGTAGTGCTACATATAACTAGGAGGGAGCAGGCTGCTGATAATGCAGTACTGCCGGCTCTCCTGTACCAGGCCCCATCAGTTCATAAGGGTGACCCGGGCACCTGACAAGCAGAAACGCCAGTTGTACTGCCGCATTTCTGAAACAAATCCTTCTATGTCTCCCCCTGAAGCCCAGAGGGTTCTTCTCCGAGCATGCAAGAGTGCCCCCATAGTAAGCAGCTTGCTATGTGGGCATTTGACATGGGGAAGATCCAAGAACACCAGTGGGGGACCCAAGAAGAGGAGAATTGGGGCTGCTCTGTTCAAAACCATTGTAAGTATGACATATTTGTTATTTCAATTCAAAAATAAATTGAGCATTTACAATTACTTTAATATTAGCTGGGGTTAAATACTTTCCCAAGTCCTGTATCGATCTGCTGGTCTTCTCTCCCCAGAAGACGGGGGAGCAGCAGGCACCATTTTCTGTCAAATCCTGTGAGCAGAGAGTAGGGGGTTTGGCTGAGACACACTGTGTGTATCAATGGAGGCACACAGCCTGGTTCGGAATGGAGCCTGCTCATCTGTCCCCATAACAAGTGCTTTGTATAGGGGCAGACACAGAAGAGGAGGAGCCTAGATCACCAGTGAGGGACCCGAGAAGAGGAGGTTTGGGGCTGCTCTAAGCAATACCATTGCATAGCGCTGGTGAGTATATAGGCAGGTGCAGTCTGTTGTCTCCACCGCAGGTGGCACTCAACCGCAGCGACAATGCAGACGGAGAGGAAGTCCTGAGGAACGTGGTTCCTCTAAACTTTCCTGAGTCACTGGGTTAGGGATCCGATTGGATGCTGGTTCACCCATGTGACTCTGGTGGCCACCTTGGGTCTGACTGAGTCTTTTTAATACCCTTGCCCCTGGGTTTGGCGTGCATTCACGTGTGGGTAGTGTGAGTAGTGTAGCGACAGGTCACCTGTCGGTCAGGGACAATATTAATGGCAGAGAAAGGTTACAGACAAGTAGGGAAAGTTTAGGACTCTGGAATCTCCTTGGACGTCTTGGAAAGGCCAGGCCTTATTCTGCCCCTTCAGACAGACACTGTCAGTTTGGCTAATACCTGCTCTGCTACAAACTGTTTGCATCCGTGGGCTTTCTCCCACCAGGTTTGTTGTGAACTGTTTTGCTGTTACTATAATAAAAGTTCTACTGATTGCACCTTGACTGTGTGTGTGTTATTGGTGCCACACCACGCTGCACCCACCCACAATCACGTATGTTTATTACTTTAACAAAAAAAATTGCCTTTAGAATGCTTTATTGTAATCATTTTAACACCTACTGGCTTCTGTGCTTGGTGAGGTCCATAAAACAATAAGTGAGGGGAAATCTTCTAATGGGTACACTTGCCAATTATCAAAGAAAAGGGTTCCCCTTAAAGTGATATTACATTTTTGTTGTTGTTCGTTTAAAATAAAAAAATTGTTATACTTACCTGTCACTGCACAGAGCTGTCCCTTTTCTCATTTTCTGGCTGTCCCTCACTGACTGTGCTGTCCACTTCTCCCTGCTTGGGTTGCCTCCATAGCAAGCTGGGTGCTAAGAAGGCACCCATGCCTGTGTGCATTTATAGACAAACACACAGCTTTGGTAAGCCACGCCTCCAATCCCTCCTCACAAGAGGTTGATTGACAGAAGTAGGAGCCTATGACTCCCGCTGCCCTCAGTGTTTCCTGTGAAAGCAGGAAGTGAGGAGAGCAGTGCTGTACCCAGGACAGAAATGATTGCAATACAATGTGTAAATGAATATAGGATTTCACATTTTGACCATAGATATGCAAAAAAAAAAAAAAAACCCTCCTATATTCTCATCTCATTTGCAGTGGTTGCTCCCTGGCTGCAATATGGCTGAAGAGGGGTCTGGAGATCATCTGCTGGATTATATATAGAAGTAGACATGTACCCTAAAGTGGTACTAATCCAAGGACCATGCATTCACTATATCTGGCCTCCCACAGTACACAGAACATGGGAATGCAATTATTTTAGTAAATATAAACTGCTAAATACCTTTTCTCATCAGCAGTATATAGCAGTCTTGTGACCTCTATCAGTGTCCTGCTAAGCACTGGTTAAAGCTTGTAGGAGGAGTTTTCATTCTCCTTTGACTGTCTTGTGAGGCTACATTACCCATGGCCCTTTTTCTTGACAGTGCTGATTGGCCCTGTGTTGATCATACGCACCTTTCCAAAAAAAAAAAAAACACTCTCTTGCAATACACATCAAACTGAGCATGTGTAGAGTGCCTTCAAGGCTCTGTTCTAGCAGCAGATGGATTGGGGTCAATAAAAGAAGGGAGGATCAGAGAAGACAGGATCAAACTGCCTTTTTACACAATGTGGAGGATTAACCCTTTTAGGTTGCACAGTGATTATAACAAGCATGCTTTACTGCATATACAGACTGATTTTACTGTTGTAGATTTAGTAACACTTTAAGTGGAGTTCCAGTCATCAGCTCCACACCACAGTAAAGTCTTCTGATGCCCCAACCACATTTGGTTATGCTGTTCCTAGACATATACCCTTCTGCTGGTTGAAATCCTGTTCAGCATGATGTGTTGCCATTAAGGCGACCAGTTTTAAAGCTGCTCAGTGCACTGTATCAGGGCTGAATCAAAAAAAAATCCCATCAGGAAGCACCACTAATCCACATTTGTTGTCATTGCATTGTGTTAAATCTTCATGTGCTTGCCACCTGGCTTGAATTTTCTCCTTGTTTCCTAATTAAACCTGTATAATGCCTGCCCTGTCCTAATAACTTGTTCCAACCACCCGTTCAATTCACTTCAGTTTGATCATTTGCTTTTCTGCTTGTAATTTTTTTCTCCATTCTATATTTAAGATTTATTTTCAATAAAGTCTTGCCAACATTTGAAATACTGTTTTGTTGCGTGATTTCCAAGTCCACATACAATGCCACATAAGTTACAGTAGTGTTGTGGTGCAGCTAATGTGCAACAGAAAGACAACAACCAAAATATGAATTGCAGTGGGATCTAGGGTGGGGTATTCATACTCTGCTTATCTCCTCCACTTTTCCATCCATATTTGTTTTACATTTACTAGCAGGTACGTACAATAGAGTGATTTGAGGAGTGTGAATTGTATTATAGGGGGAGCAAGGAGCAGAGCTGGATGGAAAGGAGGATATTTACATTGTACTATATGTTAGGATATGCAGGGTACCAAAATATGGGTTTGAAAAAGGGAGGGAGAAGAAGGGGCAAAGGGAAGCCAGAAAGCAGAGGGAGATAGGAAGAGTGAAAGGATAGATGAAAGTAGAGAAGTATGAATTCAGGGGAGTTTGAATGGGTGGCAGTGTCTGGCTCACACCACCCAGAATCCTAAGTGATGTGTGTTCACTGGATACTAAGTCAGAGGGTCTCAGATATAAGTGGTGGCAACTAATATAACCATGGCTATACATCAAGTCTCTATATGTCTGGGAGTGAGTAAAGTGCTTCCAGCAATACCATATAGTGGTATACTTTCCCATTTCACCCACAGATGTGGGTTACCCGAGCTATCCATTCTGTCATGGAGGGGGCCTCAGCTGACCAGTACCAGACCAGTCCAGTACCTCAGGATTACTGCATGTGTTGCCTTCTCTTGTCATTTTGCTATCTGTTGTTACTAACGGGTTGTCCTTGTGACCCAACCTAAATTTACAGGTGCGGCTCAAAGCTCCACCAGGTCCTCTTATGTAGAAACCACTTGGAGTGCAGACAAGACATAAGAAGGTGTATGACAGCCTTAGCTCAGGCTCCAACCAGGCCGCAAGATCCAATCAGGCCAGGGGTTGTGGCCTGCTTGGAGCCCGGTCTGAGGCTGTCACACACCTCCTTATGGGGTTTTGCTGAGCTGTGCGACTTCCAGAACTTTTCCCTTTTCTAATGGGTTGTCCTTGTTGGATTTTGTATTTCTTTTATATACTAGAGTATGAAACAGAATTAGCTAGATCATGGAAAGGTGGGAAAGAACATCTTAAGCCCCTATGAGTGCCCAAAGGTGTTCCAGGTCTGTTACAACCCTATAGTGTATTTAAAAATAAATAAATAAATTGCTGTGTGTTTGGGTTTGGCTTGAAGAAAAAGTGGCTACCCTAGCCCCACTGCAGGCAGCCTGTCAAACTCTTTGGAAGGGTGCGACTGGATGGGGCTGAATGCTGTACCAAGCGGTGTCAGTGTTCAGCACCCTGTCTGTTCAGGGTCAAAGATTCAGAATGAAGAAGACCTGCAGCTGGACAGCCCTGTGTGCAAAGTGCCTAAAACTCCCAGACAAGTGCAGAGTTAGGTATTATGGCTGGGAGATCTCATTGTTGGAGAATTCAAGATATGTAGGAAGCCATTGCCCAACTCTACCTATCAGGCTCTACCTACAAAGAAAATGTGATGTCAATTGGGTTTAATACTATACGTTTTATTTTCACTGAGCTAGGGGTTCATCTTTAGTAGAAATATAATAACATACAGTACCAATAGCAAAAAACACTTATTATTTTTTGCATATAATAAATTTTTAGCTACTGCCTAATGTAACACCCGATCCATAACCCCCCAGTTTTACAAACTGTTCCTGTTAGTAGATCAGGACCTATCCTGGTGGATAAATTATCTACCTGCGGATATAGCTTACAGGGTTTTCTATATTATTGATTTCCACGCTGCAGATATCTGTATTTCTCAACAGCTGAGTGTACTCTACCTTCTCACACCTTAAGGCCAGTTCCTGCACCCCAGAGAAATTCCAGGATGTGTGAGGTTACGTTTTCTTAAGGAAACTGACAAGCAAATTAGTTAAAGATATAAGTATTTGCTAGGCTGTCATCTTTTGTGTACACATAAAATATTATTATACAACTGTGGTACTTAACTATATTTTAGTCTATATACTCATGAACCCACTGCGAAACATGACTCATAGCCTCAGAGAATCGACAGCTGCAGCCGCTCGTTTTTTTAAACTTTTTTTTGTTTTTTACTTGAGCGTTTTTGGAGCGCACCATTCATTTGAAGAGCCTCCCTCTACTCCAAAAACGCTACAAAAGAAGCTCAAGTACCAAATCGTGGTAAAGAGCCAGGAGCATTTGTGGTCACAATTTTAGCGTGTTTTGTCGCTCGACAATCGTAACAAAAACAAACTGCTTTTGGGGTGCCATTAAGAAATAATGTAATTGCAGATACTTTCCGCGTTTTGCCTCTATTCTGGAATCACGGGCAGAATCATGGCAATTTTGCCCACTCACATCCAGAACACCTGGGTGTGAGTGGAGCCTAAATGCCTACTATGAAAAGGTATGCGTACACGTCTGTACACACGTTCAGACTTTCTGAAGGAAAATGTGCGATTGGATCATGTTGTCAGAAAATCCGATCGTGTGTGGGCTCCATCAGAATTTTTCCATCGGAATTTCCAACACACAATGTTTGAGAGTTGGATCTAAAATTTTCCGATAACAACATCCGATCATTTAAATTCCGATTGTGTGTAGACAATTCCGACGGACAAAGTGCCACGCATACTGTAAACAAGCGGATCCCCATTGTAACAGGGGACATGACAGAGATCTACTATTCCCAGTCATTGGAAACAGTGATCTCTGTCCCTGGATGCCTACCCCCCCTACAGTTATAACACATCTAGGGAACACAGTTAACCCATTGATTGCCCCCTAGTGTTAACCCCTTCCCTACCAGTGTAATTTTTACATTGATCAGTGCATTTTTATAGCACTGATCAATGTAATAATGTCACTGGTCCCCAAAAAGTATAATTTGGGGTCAAATTAGTCCACCGCAATGTCGCAGTCCTGCTAAAAATCACAGATCACCGCCATTACTAGTAGAAACTTTGCTACAGGTAAGCTTTATTATAGGCTTACCTGTAGCAAAAAGTGTGTTGTAAGGGTTTACAACCACTTTAAAGTGGTTGTAAACCTCAGACATGAAATATGAACAAAGCAAATCCCTCCATAGTGTGTACTTGTCTCGATTAAAAGGACTAATGCTGCGTACACACGAGTAAACTTTTAGACGGACTAGGTCCAACGGTCTTTCCGACTGACTTTCGATGGAGTTCTGACGGACTTTCCGAATGAACGGACTTGGCCACACACAATCACACCAAAGTCAGACGGATTCTAACGTGATGACGTACGACCAGACTAGAATAAGAAAGTTCATAGCCAGTAACCAATAGCTGCCCTAGCGTTGGTTTTTGTCTGTCGGACTAGCATACACACGAGCGGATTTCTCAATAGGAACTGGGTATGGCGGAGTTCCGGCGAAAAAAATTGAAACATGTTCTATTTCTAAAGTCCATCAGATTTTTGGACAGCAAAGGTCTGATGGAGCCTGCACACGATCGAATTGTCCGCAGGATTCGTTCCGTTGGACCTTTGCTGTCGAAAAGTCCGGTCGTGTGTACGCGGCATAAGTGTTATTTCTGCCTGCTCCTTTGTTTCTTTGCTGATAGGTGTCCACAAACTTTTGAACATTTAGTGTACGCATACGTTTTCATTGTAGGCATTCAATAATAATGATTTGATTCTGTGAGGCGATGCATAGGAAGGTAGCTTACTGTACATGTAGTTAGCACCTGGCTGTCCAGGCCAGGGGGAAAGGATTAATGTTTTGCCACATTTCTCAGATGTTTTCACGGGCCTTCTTTGGGGTCCAGCTCCCCTCCCGGACTCTATAAAAAGGAAAAGGTCCGGGTCCTAAGGTGCTCGGGGGACACATAGAGAAATACATGGGGGACACACACAGCGATACACTGGGACCTGTGGTCTATGCTGGAACGCCGATTCGCCGGAGGACCCCAAGAACATGGACTTCTCCATTCGAGCATTGTCATGTTTGGACTTTTCCTAAAGAGGCTTCATGTGCAGGTAACCTGGAGCAGCCACAGTTAGGATTAGTTAGGAGAAAGGCGTTATTAGATGTATAGCGCCGGCTCCTGACGAGCATGCGCTATATGTTTTCTCAAAATTAATATTCCTGAAACCACAGTTGGGTTTTAGGACAAATTTTGCTAAATTGTGGTTTCAGTGCCAGTCTGGCTGGATTGCACTGGGTTCTCCTTGGCCGCAGGTGTCGCTGTCGCCGCCGGCAAGTATGAGAACGCAGTTTAGATGGGCGTATTGAATGCCATTCTTTCTCTCTGAACCACATGTTTCAGGGTTCCGGTCCAGAAGATATTTTCTGTCTGCTTGGTCCTCGTCCTTCTGACCACCCCCCATGGCCCTCCTGGCTTGGGGTTGTGCGGATCCATGCAATTCAAGTCTTGGGGCTGGATAGCCCAAGGCAAAGTAACTGCAGGGACAGGCCTGAATGGATGTCGAGGCCTAATAATCCAAAGGTGGTCCAGTGCCGTCTCATCTAAGGAGAGGCCCAGCAACTGGAGAAGCATCCAGGGGAGGACTCTTCGGGAGAGGGCCATGCACAAGGCTGGTTCCTCTGAAGGAGCCTGGAAGCTCAGTTGAAGGACACTTTATGGACTTACAATCTTACAGTATCGCCGCACCGGCTGAGAGATACTGGTACTGTATTATGGTTCTCTAAATTTGTCTGCGTCCCTCAGTTATACCCAAGTCTGTGGCAGAGACTTTTCTCAAGTGTTCTATACCCAGGTCTGTGGCAGAGACTTTTCTCAAGTAATTCACATTTAAGTCTGTGGCAGAAACTTTGTTTCAAGTACCGTATTTATCACACACCCCAAGTTTAGGAGGGAATTTAAAAGAAAAAAACTTTTAGGAGGGAAGTTTAAGGAAAAAAAACTTACATTTAAATGGCCATCAATGCAGCCTTGTCAGTGTCATTTGCAGCCTTGCATTGCAGCCTTGTCAGTCATTTGCAGCCTTGCATTGCAGCCTTGCATTGCAGCCTTGTCAGTCATTTGCAGCCTTGTCAGTCATTTGCAGCCTTGCATTGCAGCCTTGCATTGCAGCCTTGTCAGTCATTTGCAGCCTTGTCTGTCATTTGCAGCCTTGTCATTCGTTTGTAGCCTTGCATTGCAGCCTTCCATTGCAGCCTTGTCAGTCATTTGCAGCCTTGTCTGTCATTTGCAGCCTTGTCAGTCGTTTGTAGCCTTGCATTGCAGCCTTCCATTGCAGCCTTGTCAGTCATTTGCAGTGTGGTCAGTCCATTGCAGTCTTGTCAGTGTGTGCGAGTGCGGCCGAAAATACACAAAAGCCGCAGATAATGGCAGAAATGGGTAGCAACAGCGGGGGATCGGCGTATAACACACACCCCTGATTTCCCCCTGCTTTTAGGGGGAAAAAAGTGTGTGTTATACGCCGATAAATATGGTAATTCATATTCAAGTCTGTGGCAGAGACTTTACTTAACACCCTACCGTCTGCTGGGCCTAGTGAGAGGAGGTCTATCCGGTGGTTGTGAGAATCCAGCTGTGAAATGTTTATTCTCTGGATTTCTTCCATAAGAGACTTTCTATTTTTGTAGTCCAAAAGTACCTGAGCTTTCTTCCTAACCTTCTACCCTTTGTTAAGAGACTGTTTTATCTTCTAAATAAATAACAAAAAAGAAGATCCAGTGTCAGTTTATGCATTTCTTTGGGCCATCTACCACGGGAAACCCTAGACAGAGACAAGGTCAAGAAGGTAACGGTAAGCCCAAATAAAACCAGCAGCTCCTTCGGGGGTCAGTGCTACACATGTTATACAACAAAAGGAAAATAGCCTATGGGACTTTAAATGAGGCAAGCATGGGGGTCAATGAAGTAGAGTAAAACATAGTAACATGGTTTATTAAAACCATTAATTAACCATTAATTAATCTATTATTAATTATCCTGAATGCTGAGACACACCTGTGGCACAACTGTCACTATTGAGTCATGTCTGTCCCTCTCATGTTCCCCTGGTGGGTTGCCGTTGACCTCATCCCTTCAGCTCCCAGGCCGAATGCATTCTGTGGCTGCCCCCTGGGGGATCACCTCTTGGAACCTCAGCTTTGCCATTTTGTAAGTATGGGGCTCCACTTGGGCCTCTATTTGTAAAGAGATGTTTTATGTGACACGTACTTTCAATGCATACTTTGTTTTCCTAGAGATATTGCACCTAATGATCTACTGCTGAGTAGGGATGAGGTGAACACCCCCCGGTTCAGTTTGCGGCAGAACCTGCGAACTGACAAAAAGTTTGTGTGAACACCATAAAGGGCTAATATTAAAGGCTAATATGCAAGTTATTGTCATAAAACGTGTTTGGGGGCCTGGGTCCTGCCCCAGAGGACATGTATCAAAGCAAAAAAGTTTTAAAAACTGACGTTTTTTCAGGAGCAGTGATTTTAATAATGCTTAAAGTGAAATATTCCTTTAAATATTGTGCCTGGGGGTGACTGTTTAGAACAGTCCCTGCAGCAAAATGACATTTCTAAAGGAATAAAAGTAATTTAAAAATGCTTGCGGCTGTAATGTATTGTCGGGTCTCAGCAATATAGATAAAAATCATTGAGAAAAACTTAATTACATGCTACTGTTAAACAGGAGCAGAAAAATTGGGCCTTTGGTGGTGGTGGTGGTGCCACAACACTGTAAGCCCTCACAGTTACTCTTGGTGGGCGCAGGAACGGGCCTTGCTGTGAAATATTATATCAAGAATTGTAATTACATGCCACTGTTAAACAGGGGCAGAAAAATTGCACCTTTGGTGGTGGTGGTGGTGGTACCACAACACTGTAAGCTCTCACAGTTACTCTTGGTGGCCGCAGGAACAGGCCCTGCTGTGAAATATTTTATCAAGAATTGTAATTACATGCCACTGTTAAACAGGGGCAGAAAAATTGGGCCTTTGGTGGTGGTCGTGGTGTTGCCACAACACTGTAAGCCCTCAAAGTTACTCTTGTTGAGCACATAAACGAGTCCTGGTGTGAAATATTAGAACCAAAAAATAGTAATTACACGTCCTTATAAAACAGGGGCAGAAAAATTGGGCCTTAGGCAGTGGTGTTGGTGCCATAACACTGTAACCCCTCACAGATTCTCTTGTTGAGCTCAGGAACCTCAGGTCCTGCTGTAAAATATTAGAGCAAAAATTGTAATTATCTGCCCCTGTTAAACTGGGGCAGAAAATTGGGCCTTAGGTGGTGGTGGCACAACACTAGAAAGCATCACAGATACTCTTGTTGAGCGCAGGAACAGGCCCTGCTGTGAAATATTAGATCAAAAATTGCAATTACGCAACAGGGGTAGAAAAATTGGGCGTTAGGCAGTGGTGGTGGTGGTGCCACAACACTGCAACCCCTCACAGATACTCTTGTTGAGAGCAGGAATGAGCCCTGCTGTGAAATATTTGATCAAAAATTATAATTACATGCCCCTGTTAAACAGGGGCAGGAAAATTGGGCCTTAGGCAGTGGTGGTGGTGACCTGAATCAAAAATATTCTTAGAAGCTATCATCATGAAGATCGAGGAGGAATAGGATAGTCACTCAGCATAATAGGATAGTCACTCAGCATAGGCAGTCTTCAAGGGATCCTGCATCCAAATAAAAATCAATTGGTTACATCAGCATCAGGTGCTTGGTAGCTGGTGATCCAAGACTGATACATTTTTATGAATGTGAGCCAATCAACAGATCAACTGTGGACAGGCACACTCTGTGATCAGTTACAAAGCCTCCAGCAGCACTGATTGTGCATTCAGAAAGAACGCTGGATGCAGGACAGGCCAGTAGCTCAATTGCATATTGAGCAAGCTCTGCCCAGTGGTCCATCCTCAAGACCCAGTAACCCAGTGGATGTTCTGTTAGAAAGGTCTCCAAGTCTGATCTTGCCACTAGATATTCCTGCACCATGTACTTCAGATGCTGGAAATGGTTGCTGGAACCAATCAGACCTTTGCGCTGAGGACTGAAGAATTGTCTGAAGGCATCGGTCAGCTGGCCACCTTCTCCACCGCTCTTTCTGTGACTGAACAAAGCCTCAACAACATGTTGTCCAGCACCAGGAAATTGTAACCTCCCAGGCTCTGGAAAGGCATTGCACAAACCTTTCTGCAAGGCCTCCTGAAGAGGTTTCATCCACTGCTCCCTCTGCAAAGGCTGGATAAGTTCTGCAACCTTACCCTTGTAACGTGGATCAAGAAGGGTTGCCAGCCAGTAATGATCCCTCTCCTTGATACCACAAATCCTAGGGTCCTTTCGTAGGCTTTGCAGGATCAGGGAGGCCATGCAGCTTAAGTTTGCAGAGGCATTCAATTCTGAGTCCTCTGGGTCACTAACGATTACATGATCTGCAACTACCTTCTCCCAGCCACGTACACCTCCATGGGTTTCTGGGGACTGAAAATGATCCCTTGAAGACTGCTGCTGATGCTGAGTGTTATCCTCCCCCTCCATGCTGACACAATCCTCCTCCTTCTCTTCTTCCTCCTGTGGGATCGATGGGCCCACAGGAATACTATCTGGATAATGGGGGCCTTGAGAGGTAAGGAAGTCCTCCTCTCCCTTCCGCTGTTCTGTCTCAAGTGCCCTGTCCATTATTCCACAAAGCGTGTGCTCCAAGACAAGAGAGACAGTATCACTGATGCATGCATTGCTCACCATCCACGTGGCCTCCTCAAATGGTGACAGGACAGTGCATGCATCCTTGATCAATAGCCACTGGTGTGGTGAAAAAAAGCCAAGCTCCCCTGACCCTGTCCTGGTGCCATACTGACACAGATAATCATTGATGGCCCTCTGCTGCGTGTGCACGTGCTGCAGCATTGCCAACGTTGAGTTCAACCTGGTGGGCATGTTACAAATGAGGCGGTTCTTGGGCAGGTTGCATTCCCTTTGAAGGTCATCCAGCCGAGCACTGGCATTATATGACCAGCAGAAATGACCACATACTTTCCTGGCCTGCCTCAGGAGATCCTGTAAGCCCGGGTACCTGCTCAAGAACTGCTGCACCACCAAATTCAGGACATGAGCCAAACAGGGAACATGGGTTAAATGTCCCTGACAAAGGGCGGAGAGGAGGTTGGTGCCATTGTCGCATACAACCATCCTTGCCAGCTACAAGTTACCCAGTGCATCGTTAAAGAAAGGTAATGTCCCTGTCCATGCCTGCTGGACCATGTGCCAGTGGTAATATGCACCTTACTGCTGACCACCCTGTCCAACGAGGCCAAGACATTGCCTTCCACATGCTGGTAGAGAGCCGGAATGGCCTTCCATGAAAAGAAATGGCGTTTGAGAACCTGCCACTGTGGTACCACACATTTCACAAATTCACGAAAGGGGGCAGAGTCTACCAGCTGAAAAGGCAGCAGTTGCAGTTCTAGCAATTTGGCCATGCTAAGAATGCAGACGCTGAGCATGTGAATGGCTGGGACCAAATTTGTTTTGACGGTTTAGCAATTGTGGTAAAGAAATTTGCCTGATAAAATCGGATGTTGGTTTACCGCTAGCAGATTGGCCGCAAGTACTTGGGACACCTATTTCTATACCTTCATTCTTCTCAGTGCAGGTTTCTGAAAAAGGTAATTTTCCCAACCCTCACTCAGCAGCAAAAAAAAACCTCGGATTAGTCAACAAAATACTAGTCACGTTTCTGTTGTAACTGAATTTGGATCCGAAATTCGTAAACTAAATTTCGTACAAAATTCGGAAGCATAGAAATTCGTATTTCGGATCCTTCATACGAATTTTCGATTCAATACGAAACTAATAGCACATGTCTAATAACCTACCTGCCTGAAGTATATTAGAAAAAGTGCACCAGGAATGGCCTTGCCATTATGTTCGGGTCAAACATGAGCTCGACTCGAACATTGGCTGTGCGCCTGTTCGCCAAATAGAAAACAATTTGGGGTGTTCGCTGCAAATTCGAAAGCCGCAGAACAGCCTATAGGAGAAATCAAAAGTGCTAATTTTAAAGGTTAATATGCAAGTTATTGTCATAAAAAAGTGTTTGGGGACCTGGGTCCTGCCCCTGGGTACATATATCAATGCACAAAAATAATTAAAAAACGGCTGCCTTTTCAGGAGCAGTGATTTTAATAATGCTTAAAGTGAAACAATAAAAGTGTAATATTCCTTTATATTTTGTACCTGGGGGTGTCTATAGTATGCCTGTAAAGTGGCGCATGTTTCCCGTGTTTAGAACAGTCTGAAAGCAAAATTACATTTCTAAAGGAAAAAAAGTTGTTTAAAACTACTCGCGGCTATAATGAATTGTCGGTCCTGACAATACACATAGAAATAATTGAAAAAAATGGCATGGGATTCCCCCATAGGGGAACCCCGAACCAAAATTAAAAAAAAAAATGCATGGGGGTCCTCCCAAATTCCATACCAGGCCTGAAGGGCCTGGTATGGATCTTAACCACTTCAGCTCCGGACCAATAAACACCTTAAGGACCAGAGGTCTTTTTGCAATTTCGCACTGCGCTGCTTTAACTGGTAATTGCGCGGTCATGCAATATTGCACCCAAACGAAATTTGCGTCCTTTTCTTCCCACAAATAGAGCTTTCTTTTGATGGTATTTGATTGCCTCTGCGATTTTTTTTTTTTGCGATATAAATGGAAAAAGAGCGAAAATTTTGAAAAAAAAAGATATTTTCTTCTTTTTGTTATAAGAAAAATCGAATAAACAAAATTTTAGTCATACATTGAGGGCAAAATTTATTCAGCCACATGTCTTTAGTAAAAAAAATGTCAATAAGCGTATATTTTTTGGTTTGCGCAAAAGTTATAGCGTCTACAAACTAGAGTACATTTTCTGGAATTTACACAGCTTTTAATTTATGACTGCCGATCTCATTTCTTGAGGTGCTAAAATGGCAGGGCAGTACAAATCCCCCCCAAATGACCCCATTTTGGAAAGTAGACACCCCAAGGAAATTGCTGATGGGTATGTTGAGCCCATTGAATATTTATTTTTTTTGTCCTAAGGGATTGAATAATGACAAAAAAAAAAAAAAGTTGTCACTAAATGATATATTGCTCACACATGCCATGGTTATATGTGGAATTGCACCCCAAAATATATTCCGCTACTTCTCCCGAGTATGGCGATACCACGTGTGTGGGACTTTTTGGGAGTCTAGTCGCGCACGGCACCCCGAAAACCAATCACCACCTTCAGGATTTCTAAGGGTGCAAATTTTTGATTTAACTCCTCACTACCTATCACAGTTTCGAAGGCCATAAAATGCCAAAATAGCACAAAACCCCCAAAATGACCCCATTTTAGAAAGTAGACACCCCAAGCTATTTACTGAGAGGCATGTTGAGTCCATGGAATATTTTATATTTTGCCACAAGTTGCGGGAATATTACAAACTTTTTTTTTTTGCACCAAGTTGTCACTAAATGATATATTGCTCACACATGCTATGGGCATATGTGAAATGACACCCCAAAATACATTCTGCTGCTTCTCCCGAGTACGGGGATACCACATGTGTGGGACTTTTTGGGAGTCTAGTCGCGCACGGCACCCCGAAAACCAATCACCACCTTCAGGATTTCTAAGGGTGCAAATTTTTGATTTAACTCCTCACTACCTATCACAGTTTCGAAGGCCATAAAATGCCAAAATAGCACAAAACCCCCCCAAATGACCCCATTTTGGAAAGTAGACACCCCAAGCTATTTACTGAGAGGCATGTTGAGTCCATGGAATATTTTATATTTTGCCAAAAGTTGCGGGAATATTACAAACTTTTTTTTTTTTTGCACAAAGTTGTCACTAAATGATATATTGCTCACACATGCTATGGGCAGAAGTCAAATTACACCTCAAAATAAATTCTGCTGCTTCTCCCGAGTACGGGGATACCACATGTGGGGGACTTTTTGGGAGCCTAGCCACGTACGGGACCCCGAAAACCAAGCACTGCCTTCCGGATTTGAATATAAAATGCTATAAAAAACAAACTAACCAGAGTCACCCGTAACACTTATACGGTGATCAGTGGTGAAAGGGTTAACTAGGGGCAATCAGGGGGTTCAAATTTTTATTAGGTAGTATATGGGGGTCCCTGGCGCTATATAAAAACCTGACGGGGAACCTAAATAACTAACTGGCTAACCAGCGTCACCAGTGACACTTATACTGTGATCGCTGGTGAAAGGGGGTGAAAGGGTTAACTAGCAGCAATCAGGGGGTTAAAACCATTATTGGGTAGTATATCGGGGTACCTAGCGCTATAAAAACCTGGCGGTGAACCTAAAAAAATAACTAGCTACCTAGCGACACTAGCGACACTGATGCAGCGTTCAGAAAAATTATCGCTTAGTGACACTGGCAAAAGGGGGTGAAAGGGTTAACTAGCGGAAATCAGGGGGTTAAAACCATTATTGGGTAGTATATCGGGGTACCTAGCGCTATAAAAACCTGGCGGTGAACCTAAAAAAATAACTAGCTACCTAGCGACTGTAGCGACACTAATGCAGCGATCAGAAAAACGATCGCTTAGTGACACTGGCAAAAGGGGGTGAAAGGGTTAACTAGCGGCAATCAGGGGGTTAAAACCATTATTGGGTAGTATATCGGGGTACCTAGCGATATAAAAACCTGGCGGTGAACCTAAAAAAATAACTAGCTACCTAGCGACACATGCAGCGATCAGAAAAATGATCGCTTAGTGACACTGGCAAAAGGGGGTGAAAGGGTTAACTAGCGGCAATCAGGGGGTTAAAAACATTATTGGGTAGTATATCGGGGTACCTAGCGCTATAAAAACCTGGCGGTGAACCTAAAAAAATAACTAGCTACCTAGCGACTGTAGCGACACTAATGCAGCGATCAGAAAAACGATCGCTTAGTGACACTGGCAAAAGGGGGTGAAAGGGTTAACTAGCGGCAATCAGGGGGTTAAAAACATTATTGGGTAGTATATCGGGGTACCTAGCAATATATAAACCTGGCGGTGAACCTAAAAAAATAACTAGCTACCTAGCGACACTAGCGACACATGCAGCGATCAGAAAAATGATCGCTTAGTGACACTGGCAAAAGGGGGTGAAAGGGTTAACTCTAGGGGCAATCAGGGGGTTAAATCTTTATTGGGGGGTGATAGGGGGCTACCCTGGACCTAACACTAACTGTCCTGACAGTTTTTACTGTCACAACTGACACTGAATGCATTGATCAGTAAAGAAATGATCAATGCAATCAGTGACACTGTGACTGGGGGGGGAGGGGGGGCGGGGGGGGGATCGGGGGGCGATCGGGGGGGGGATCGGGGGGGGTTTGTGTGCCTGTGTGTACCTACATGTCAGTGTAGTGTTGGTGCACACTTACTTTTACTCTTCTCCTCGTAGTCCGGTCAAAAAGACCGCCCCGAGGAGAATGACATCACTTCCTCCTTCCTGTGTAAACAATACACAGGGGAGGAAGCTTCTCATTGGCCAGGAGCGATCCAGAGGGGGTGGCCGAAAACCAACGGCCATCCCCTCATCACGGAGCGCTCCTGGACCGAATCGGACCGCCGTAAACAGCGGGAGGGGGTCCGATCGGACCCCCCACCCGCTGGAAGGCAATCACGTAGATGTACGTGATTGTGCCTGCCTGTGCCATTGTGCTGACGTACAATGGCAATACGGCGGTCCTCAAGTGGTTAAGGGGAATCTCGCGCCAACATTTTAAAACAAATCCATACCAGACCCTTATGCGAGCACGCAACCTGGCAGGCCGCAGGAAAAGAGGGGGGCGAGAGAGCGCCCCCCTCCTGAACCGTACCAGGCCACATGCCCTCAACATGGGGAGGGTGCTTTGGGGTAGCCCCCCAAAGCACCTTGTCCCCATTTTGATGGGGAGAAGAGCCTCATCCCCACAACCCTTGCCCATTGGTTGTAAGGGGCTGCAGGTGGGGGGCTTATCGGAATCTGGAAGCCCCCTTTAACAAGGGGACCCCCAGATCCTGCCCCCCACGTGTGAACTGGTAATGGGGTACAAATGTACCCACACAATTTCACAAAAAAGTGTCAAAAATGTTAAAAAATACAATAACCGGGTTTTGACAATTCCTTTATTAATGTCTTCTTCTTTCCCCACTTCTTCTTCTGTCTTCTTCAGTTCTTCCTTCGGTTTTCTTCTTCTTTCTCCATCTTGCTCTTCCCCTGCTTCTTCCTCTGCTTCCTCCGTTCTTCTCATTCGCCATCTTCCTCCGGCTTCTTCTTCCCCGCTTTGTCCTCTGGATGATCCACATCAATGGGAGTCTCCGGCTGTGTGACGCTTATGATCAGGTGACAGCTCTTATATAACGGAGGGCGGGGCCACCTGGTGACCCCCATCCCCTCTGACGCACGGGGACTTCCCTATGGCTTTCCCCTGGTGTCAGAGGGGGGTGGGGGCACCTGTTTAAGTAACGGGAGGCCCCGCCCTCTGTTATATAAGAGCTGTCATCTACCTGAAGTATATCAGAAAAAGTACACCAGGAATGGTGGCCTACAGTCAGATATATGCTTGGCTACACCGGATGCAGTGTATATATATATATATATACAGTGGGGCAAAAAAGTATTTAGTCAGCCACCAATTGTGCAAGTTCTCCCACTTAAAAAGATGAGAGAGGCCTGTGATTGTCATCATAGGTATACCTCAACTATGAGAGACAAAATGTGGAAACAAATCCAGACAATCACATTGTCTGATTTTTGAAAGAATTTATTTGCATATTGTGGTGGAAAATAAGTATTTGGTCACCTACCAACAAGCAAGATTTCTGGCTCTCACAGACCTGTATCTTCTTCTTTAAGAGACACCTGTCCACAACCTCAAACAGTCACACTCCAAACTCCACTATGGTGAAGACCAAAGAGCTGTCGAAGGACACCAGAAACAAAATTGTAGACCTGCACCAGCCTGGGAAGACTGAATCTGCAATAGGCAAGCAGCTTGGTGTGAAGAAATCAACTGTGGGAGCAATAATTAGAAAATGGAAGACATACAAGACCACTGATAATCTCCCTCAATCTGAGGCTCCACACAAGATCTCACCCCGTGCGGTCAAAATGATCACAAGAACGGTGAGAAAAAAACGCAGAACCACACGGGACCTAGTGAATGACCTGCAGAGAGCTGGAACCAACGTAACAAAGGCTACCATCAGTAACACACTACGCTGCCAGGGACTCAGATCCTGCAGTGCCAGACGTGTCCCCCTGCTTAAGCCAGTACATGTCCGGGCTGTCTGAGGTTTGCTAGAGAGCATTTGGATGATCCAGAAGAGGGTTGGGAGAATGTCATATGGTCAGATGAAACCAAAGTAGAACTGTTTGGTAGAAAGTAATACAGCTCATCGTGTTTGGAGGAGAGAGAATGCTGAGTTGCAACCAAAGAACACCATATCTACTGTGAAGCATGGGGGTGGCAACATCATGCTTTGGGGATGTTTCTCTGCAAAGGGAACAGGACGACTGATCCATGTACATGAAAGAATGAATGGGGCCATGTATCACGGGATTTTGAGTGCAAACCTCCTCCCATCAGCAAGGGCATTGAAGATGAAACGTGGTTGGGTCTTTCAGCATGACAATGATCCAAAACACACCGCCCAGGCAATGAATGAGTGGCTTCATAAGAAGCATTTCAAAGTCCTGGAGTGGCCTAGCCAGTCTCCAGAGCTCAACCCCATAGAAAACCTTTGGAGGGAGTTGAAAGTCTGCGTTGCCCAGCGACAGCCCCAAAACATCACTGCTCTAGAGAAGATCTGCATGGAGGAATGGGCCAACATACCAGCAACAGTGTGTGATAACCTTGTGAAGACTTACAGAAAATGTTTGACCTCTGTCATTGCCAACAAAGGATATATAACAAAGTATTGCCAGTCAGATATAGCTACATTGGAAGCAGTGTGTATATATATATATATATATATATACACACGAGACTGACTGTATATATATATATATATATATATATATATATATATATATATATATATATATATATATAAAATAAACTGCAGCTAACTGAATAACCTGCCTGCTCAATCTAAATCACACTCTCTCTCCGCCCATGCCATGCAGGCAGCCTTATAAAGTGTGGGGCGTGGACTTAGTCCCCCTGAGCCATAATTGGCCAAAGGTACCCTGCCTTTGGCCAATTAGGGCTCTCTTAGCTGAGGGCACTGGAATTGGCCAAAGCATGCAGGTTATGGTGCATGCTTTGGCAAATCATCATCCAGCATTGCACTGCGATCTCGCAGTGCATTATGGGGCGTTACACCGCCCTCAAATTTGCTGCACTCGCGAAACGCGTTGAGTTATAGATGCCAGTACAACCCAAACATTGTATACAATTAAATGTGTATGGTTTCAACTAATTTGTCATCATGCTAACAGCTTGGCTCCTAGGTTTGTGCATATTTTCCTTTTGTTGCATTATTTAGCGACATTTCATGGGTAGTACCAGACCTGCTTTTCTTGTTACATGTTATACATGTTGTGGATGTAGAGAAGAGAAGACTGCAGATAGACAGATACAACTTACAGTGTCCTGAAAAAGTTCATACCCCTTGAAATTGTCATGTTATATCCCTGTTACAACCAAAGATATAAATGTATTTTATTAGGATTTTATGCAATGAGACCTAATTTGAACTTTTTGGCTTAAAAACAAAATTCTATGTGTTTAGCGGAAAACTAACACTGCACATTACTCTGAACACATTATCCCCACCGTGAAACATGGTGATGGCAGCATCATTTTGTGAGATGCTTTTCTTCAGCAGGGACAGGGAAGCTGGCCAGAGCAGAGTCTGCAAAAGACTTGAGACTGGGGCAGTGGTTTACCTTCTAGCAAGACAACGACCCTAAACATACAGCTGGAACTACAATGGAATGGTTTAGATCAAAGTATATTCATGTGTTAGAATGGCCCAATCAAAGCCCAGACCTAAATCCAATTGAGAATTCTACAGCATATAGTACAAGGACATTTTAGACAAATGTGCCTTTTCAACTGTTGTAGCAACAGTTTGGAGAAGGACCTTTTTCTGTTGAGGCATGACTGTAGTTGTGTGTGTACAAGGCCAGTGCCATAACTACATGGTTTGATGAGTTTGGCGTGGAGGAACTTGAGGGGACTACACAGAGCCCTGACCTGAACTATGCTGAACAATTTTAAAAATTTGAGTATAGACAACAGATATGGCACTCTGGATCTCTGCAAACTAGAACTAAGTAGAAAATTAAGAATTAAAAGTAGTATTCCCACTTGCTTCAAACAATGAAAGGATAATTCTAGTAGTTCAGTGCTCACCTAACATTTAAAACAAAGGACCCATATATCTCACCTTGTAGTCCAATGGCTGTTCTTTATATCAAAGCAGTTGCAAGTGTGTATACCTGAGCTCTGTTGCTCCATATGTAGAAATTCCGTACAGTGAATATCTATATTGAAGTTGCTTCGGCAACAGTCAAACTTATTGCACATGAATGTAGTAGAGTGATATGTTGCCTAGCAGAAACTGACGTCTACATGTTTCGAGATATAAAACATCCACCTTCCTCAAGACCTTTTTTGTAACCCTTTCAAATGAGTTTGAATTGTTCCTATACATAAAGGGGGTTTCCTTCTTCACCAAGCATGTATGTGTATTTCTAGCTCAATTTCATACACAGTGAGATTTACATATTTCTTTCTTCATCCCTATAAGGTACAAACAAAAGGTCTTGTTCAAAAGTTGTTGTATGTACTCAAATAAAAGTCAATATAAAATGGTGTAAATAATGGGTAACCAGAAAATGACTTCCACATAAATATTCATAAATATATTAATAAAGAAAATAGTTCACGTTTCGGAGGAACGGAGGTGACGTTACCCGCAGCCACCGCTATCTTGGTTTTTTTATGCTGTTTAACCAGGCACTAGGATTATAGTGCCATACATGTGAGTTGTATTTTATTACTTTTATAAATAAATACATTGAGACGGAGAGCACTATATATTGCTTTTTTATTACATATGACATTGAATTGGAGCTGGTATATCTTTCTGGTGCATATTGGGGCGCTGCAATTGATCCCAGTGGTGACCCCGTTGATGAAGGGGGAAGGCGCTGTAGACCCTCTGTAATTAAAGGGTCCACCAAGTGAGGTGAGCGGCTAATCAGACCAGTGGTGGAGGTGTGCTCAACCCACGAAGTCACATGCATGCGATTCGTTTTCACTCAAGACACCTGGGATCACTTTCTCTTTGTTTGAACCAGAGACTGTTTACATTTATTTTTATGTGTATTATTATTTTTTTAGCGCTGCATTTATCTGTTTTTATGTTTTAATATATATATAATATATTTAATGCGCTGATTTGTTTTTCTGTTTATGGAATTACAGAAAAATGCCCTGTTCGGCTCTCTGCAGCAGATGAAAGACGGTTCCTGTCCCTCCCTCCAGATTTCAGCTGCTGCAGGGAGTGACACAGACATAGGGCATTGTTCCTGTAATTGCTTCCCCTGCACCAATTCCCCTCCCTGTTCTGCCTACTTCCTTCCCCCTGCTTACCTTAGGAGGCAGAGGGAAGGAAGAGCCGGAGCCACTCTGACCACTTCTCCCGGCCGGACTTCAAAGACATCGTCTGCCTGGAGTCCATGCTGATGCAGCACACAGTGAGACATTCTCCTCCCGGCCAAACAGGAAGTGTATCCTGAGACACGATTGGGTCTCAGGACCCGCTTCCTGATTGGCTTGGAGGACATCCAGGAAGACAATAGCAAATACGAATTCGCTATTGTCACACAAGTGGGTAGGCTCCGCGTCCCGAGCCCACCCTTTTTTGAAGCCAAATAGAGCCTCAGGTCTCTAATCATGTGCTTAAAAAAACAATAAACCCCATTGAAATCTATGCATCCGACGCCCATTCGTTTTAAAAATGTAAACGAAAACAATTAAAAAAGGGGTAATTCACACAGGTTCTCTGTTATGTTTGCATCTGCGAATAATGATTTTAGTGTATGTTTAGTAAAAATATTATTTTGATATATTGGGGGGGCTGTACGGTCCCCGTGATTTCTAACAGCAGCCCTGATAGTCACCTGCTGTTTCATATGATTTATTTCTACTTAAAAAGGACCAAAGTATGGTGACAATACAGTTACATCATTTACCAGCAGATGGATCAAAAGATGAAATCTGACATTGTTGCTCTGAGTTCCAGGAAAACCTAGCAGCTCCATGAATGGGGAATCCCTTCATGTCACTACACAGACGGGTGACAAGCAAACAGAGGATTTTAATAAAATCTCAAACTTTCTACATGACTACACAATTGCCTATGGCTCCCAGAGGCTATAATGGCTTTCCTGTCAACCAGCAGCTTTCTTGTCAATACAAAAACAATGGAGTTAAGTTCACCAGTTAACCCCTCCCATATCCCAATCAATAAAGTGCTGTAATCGGGAACAAGCACTTATGCACAACATATCTTCCACAGGTACTGCAGTGCCTCAGAACTAAATAAAGAGAAGCAGCACATCACCTGAGATATACACTGATCAGTGATATCTTTACACCCATCCACCTAATATCGAGTTGGTCCCCCTTTTACAGCCAAAACAACCCTAATCTGTTAAGTAGGATTGCCACTTTTTCTTCAAGCCAAACCCAAAGACTTTAGAGGTGCACAGTATTTTTTTTGTTTTAGTATACACTATAGAATCGTAACAGACCTGGGACACCTTTGGGCACTCCAAAGAGAATAGTAATGCGGCCTACATAGTGCCCCCTTACCCTCCTGTTAAGCCTTGTTCCGAGCCATATTCCTGTCTGAATAATGTGTCCGGGTTTCAGGTGGACTGGAACCCAGACACATGATTCAAAACCCGGACTGTCAGGGTGATTCCTGGACAGGTGGCAACCCTACTGTCAAGGCATGGATGCCACTAGATTTCTGAAGGTATGCTGTGGTATCTGGCACTCAGCCATCAGTAGCAGATCCTATATGTCCTGTAAGTTGTGAGCTGGGGCCTCCATGGATCAGACTTGTTTTTTCAGCACATCCCGCCAAAGCAGCCCTGACCTGTCGTGGCAAAGACACCACTAGACCTCTGAAGATATGCTGTGGTATCTGGCACCAAGCCGTTAGTAGCAGGTCTTATATGTCCTGTAAGCTGCGAGGTGGGGTCTCCACGGATTGGACTTGTCTTACCAGCACATCTCACATCTCGCCAATTGAATTGAGATCTGCAGAAATCAACACCTCAAACTCATTGTGTTCCTCAAACCATTCTTGGACCATTTTTGTTTAGGTAGGTGGCACATGTCAAGTAACATCTTGGGAATGACCCATGGTTTCCTAGCAGAACACTGCCCAAAGCATTAGGCCGCGTACACACGCGGGGACTGTTCGCCCAACTTTGTCCGCTGAACAGTGTTTCGGCGGACAGTCCGCTCGTGTGTGGGCTTTCAGCGGACAGTTTCAGCGAACAGTCCGCTGAACAAGGTTTTTCGTAAATTCCGAAAAACTGTCCACTGAAACTTTGTTTCAGCGAACAGTCCCCTCGTGTGTAGGCTTGTTCGTCAAACTAAGTTCCGCGCATGCTCAGAAAGGATTTACACGCCGAAAGTTATAATGCAGTGTATAGGACGTCGTATTTTTCGTCCCGTCGTACGTGCCGTTCACGTCATCGCGCACGGTTTCAGCAAACTGTTCGTTCGTCGTGTGTGGCCATGTCCGTCCATGCTAATTTTGAGCGGACTGTTTGCTGAAACTGTTTGACGGACAAAGTTGGGCGAACAGTCCCCGCGTGTGTACGCGGCCTTACACTGCCTCAACTTACCTTCTTTCTTACCATACTGTATCCTGGTGCCATCTCTTCCCCAGGTAAGCAATGCACACTCACCCAGCCATCCACATGATGTAAAAGAAAATGTAATTCATCAGACCAGGCCACCTTTTTCCATAACTCAGTGGTCCAGTTCTCATGCTTACATGTCCATTGTAGGTGTATTTGGCTGTGGACACAGGTCAGCATGGGCACCATGACCGACATGTGACTATGCAACCCCATACACAACAAATTGCGATGCCCATTTTTCTACTTTCAATGCATCAACTTCAAGGTTAACATATTTATATCCTGCCTATCTCCTTTGACATGAATTCAAATGATATTAAACATGCCACAAAAGGTACAGCTATGCATGAAGGACAACCTGCACTTTGTCTATACTAGGTAAGGTAACACATTAGCCTTTTATGTAAGCTGTATGTTATGTAAGCAGGATTTTCTTCACAAGTATGACAAAATCATTTTACTAGCTATGCAGACCCATTCCTTGTCACTGGACAGCACAAGAGCCTGGAAGAAGGTTGCTATGCTAATAAGTGTTGATAGTAGGAAGAGCAAGTAAGTGTCACAGGTCCCCAATATCCAGATGTAGCGGGTATTTTTAAGACTTCAGCAGTAAATTGGGGCAGTGGGGTACTGATCACCACATTGTGGTACTATAGGGCAATAGGGCGTTGTCTTGTGTTACACCATATCCAGAAGCAGTGGTGTAACGTGGGGGGCGGCAGCAGGGATCAAAATTTAGAGGGGCGCCATCCGAGTGTGCTGGATCCCCGAGCTGCCTTTTGCGTGAGGCAAAAGGGGCAGCTGCCTCGGTGCCAGTCATTATTGTGGGGCCCAAAGCAGTTGCCTCTTGAGCCCCTTGTCATGTCAGGTTTGGTGGTGGTGGGAGCATGGCGCGGCATCGTCCTCGGGGTGCAGGCATCTATCTCCACACGGTGAGCCCCACAGCTGGAGGCTGCAGGGAAGCTAAACGCCGAGGGCAGCTAGACCTGAGAGCCCGGGAGGGAGAAGAGCTTCACAGTCTCCTTGACCCCAAAGAGGTGAGCAGCAACAGGCGAGGCATTCCCAGCGCCTCCCAAAGCCTGGACTCCTCCAACCTTCTCTCCGCTCCAACATCAACAGTGACGTCCAGTGGATGGGCCAGGGAGCCGCTGGAAGGAGCAGAGCACCCCCAGGTTAAGAAGGAAACTGGCATTGAAGGCACCAGACATCGTACACAGACCTACCTGCAAACAGGGACTGGGACAGGAGGGTAGAGGAAGGTCTGCAGATAGGGAAAGGGCTAGGAGTTTCTCTCTCATTTCCCTCCTCACTCTTCTCTTTCTCAGCCCCCCTCTCTCTCTCTCTTCCCCTCTCTTTCTCAGACCCCCTCTTTCTCTCGCCCCTCTCTCAGCCCCCCTCTCTCCCAGCCCCCCCTCTATCAGTCCCCCTTCTTTCTCTCTAAGCCCCCCCCTCTCCCTCACCTCAACCCCCCCTCTCACCTTTCCCTCTCTCTCACCTTCCCCCTCTCACCGGTCCCTCTGTCTTTCTCACCTTTCTCTCTCGACCTATCCTCTCTCTCAGCCAACTCTTTATCACCCCCCACCTCTCACCCCCTGTCTCTCAACCCCCCTCTGTCTCTTTTTCTCTCACCCCTCTCTCTCAGAACCCCCTCTCTCTCTCAGTCCTCTTCTCTCTCTCAGCCCCATCTCTTTCTTTCAACCTCTCTCTCTCTCAGCCCCCTCCCTCTCACTTTCAGCCCCCCTTTTTCTCTCTCTCTCACCCCTCTCTCTCACCCCTCTTTCTTACCCCCTCTCTCTCAACCCCTACCCTCTCTCTCACCCTCTCCCTCTCTCTTTAACCCCTCTCTCACCCCTCTCTCTCAGCCACCCTCTCTCCTGTGCTTCTCTCTCTCTTACACCCTCTCTCTTATCCCCCCTTTAATCCCCTCCCTCTTTCTCTCTCTCACCCCTTCTCTCTTTTACCCTCTCCCTCTTTCTCTCTCTCACCCCGTCTCTCTTTCCTGTAAACTGGACTGGTTAACTTCTGGAGGGGTTAAAGGGGTTAATTAATTAACAATGTTGTAAATAAAGTATAGCAAGAAGGGGTTAATGTTCTGCTAGTGGTCAATGATGCATTAGTGACCAGTGACAGTTATTTAACCCCTTTGTGCTGCATTAGTGACACTAGTGCCAGCGTTATTTAACCCCTTTATGAAGGTGTTAAAAAACACTGGCAGTGGCCACTAATGCAGCACAAAGGATTTAATTAACTCTGCCAATACCCACCAATATTTCCAGTTAAAACCTAACTAGCCTTAAAAATTCTCCCATCCCCACTCCTAACACCTATGATGGCTAACCTGTGTAGAAAAGATGTATAAACCTATTTTCAGGCTGTTCCAGTCCGGTCATGTTATCCTATGTGTGGTGTATGCAGAGGAGAGGAGGGAGTTCCAACAACAGATGGTACATAGGAACCCATGGATGTCACCACTCCAGGCTTTACTTGCCATTGTCAAGCACTCTCTCCTCTCCCCTGCAGCCACCACTGACTAACACAGGGGATCATGTGACCAGACTGGAGCGAGCTGAGAATAGGTAAGTCCACAAGTTAGGGGGTGCAAATTACCTGCCTCACAGTCACAACCTACGCTACGCCACTGTCCAGCCTTAAATCTGTGGTGGGCAGGAAAGGGAAAGGGGAAGTAATGGAACAGTGCTTACTATTACATCTGCCACCTGACTCTCCAGCTCTGTAAACTCTGCTTCCTTATTGTCAACATGTATGTGGAACATGTACAGTAAAGTAGGGTGACCAGACATCCCCGGTTTCCGGGGACAGTCCCCAGATTGAGGACACTGTCCCTGGACCAAGTCTGTCCCTGGTTTTGTCCCCGGATTGGATTCGAACAGGGGCTGAGGCAATTTCAAAGACAGTCAGTGGAGTGTATTTTTTTCCATTATCTGTGCCCCTTTCTGATGATCATGTTCTGGTCTGAGCTGAGGGAATATTTCTTCAGTTTCGGGTGCATGCACATCCAACTCTGCTCACATGTTCTTCTGCCTTGGCTCAGCCACCTACCTGCTTATCTCCTTGCCTTCCCTGGTGGAGTGATTTTCCTCTGTTCCCCACCCAGTAGCAGCCGGGGGCCCGGAGAGTAAGACTTGACAGGCTGTGAGGCAGGCGGCAGCGGCGATGAGCAGAGAGCGCTGATTGCAGCCATTACTAGTAAAAGAAATAAAAAAATATGTCCCCGGATTTCATTTTAAAAATCTGGTCACCTTACAGTAAAGGGAACCTATTAGAAAAGCATAATTCTTGGTCCTGACTCAGACAGAGAAACTGCCTGCAAATCTATTTAGGAATGTTGACTGCAGGAAATGGCAGGGGGTATTGGTTCCAAATGTCAGTACTAATAAGATATGTTGGGCTGGTGGCTCTGAGTGCAGATACTTTATTGTTCAGACATCAATCAAAGTGTGGGACATACAATCAGTGACACATGTTGGATGTTATGAGACCTGCGTTCAGAGTCTGGAAATGGAAAGTCTTCCAGCACCAACTTCCTCTGAGAGGTTATGTAACCAAATGTCAAGAGCTGCAAAGAAACCATGTCCTTTGGGAGCACCCTCCCTTGACAGGGCACAATGCAGAGCAGAGGTAGGCATGTGCTAATGAAATTACAGCAGAATAAAAATTAGCATATGTTGAGTTACCAATTCCATACATGGCTGTGGTCGTTTGCACAGAAAAGTAATGGCCCGGAGCGAGAGGGACGATCGGAGGAGGGCCAGCATGACTGGGGCTTGGCATGGAGGCGGAGTCAGGTATGGGGAGGGACTTCAGGTTAGGATGGTGAGCGGGGATTGGTAGGCCGGCTAGGTGGGCGGAGTTTATTGGAAAGGAAGCCAGGGGGCGGTGGCGTTAGGCAGCGGGCACTCGCGGGAGCAAGGACACACCAGCCGGAGGTTTTTTTCCCTCCCTCCCTCCCTCATTTTATGGACGTGGTGTTGATTGAGACAGGGGTCCTGGGGGATTGATACAGGTGTTGGGTTTTTGTTTTGGTTTCTTGGTGTATTTCGTGGGTTTGTATATACTGTCGTAGCAGCGGCAGGTCTATGGGGTCTTTGAAGGCAGTGCTGGAAATAATGGAGGTTTTAGTGGGGTTGGGCCCATATGGAGCTATGGGCGTCCTTCCCCTTAAAGGGTAACAATGGTGGTAGTTGGTTGTATCTGGAAGGAAGCAACTGGTTGTCCCTGAGCTTGCGTAATACATGGCATGGGGCCTTTATGGGGTGTACCGATACAACAGTTTTGGTTGGATACATAATTTTGCCTTCAAAGACCTCTAGATCAGGAAGGTTTTAATAAACTGATTTGTATTTTGGTTATACGGTTATATAAGTATGTATTATATGCATTAAGTTATTTGTTAATATGAATTTTTGTATTTTTTCTAATTGTTGTAATAAAAAAGGCTGCTATGGCCATTCGACTCCAAAAAAGTTGTGTCGGCTGGCCAATGGGTGGTAAGGAAGTAAGAGCTTGTACGGTTTAGGATGGTAGCCTCAGAATTATGCACATCCCTTATTAATGCGCATGTTCTTGAACATTTGCTGCTGCTGTGCATGGCTGCACAGTTTGCTGGATGATCTTCAGCTACCAGTACTCCTTGCTCGTGTGTATTCTGTATTCCTTGGACCTTCTGTTACTGACCTGGCTTTTCTCGGACCTTCCTGCTGCGCTGCACAATTCCTGGTTTGACCCTGGCTTGCTCTGAGGACTCTACCTCTGCAGACCATGCATGACTCTAGCCTGCCACCTAACTACTCTTCTGCCTGCCATCTTGGATTCCTGTGTAGGAACTTGACTATAGTTACTGAGCTTGCTCCTGCCTACTCTCTGGCTTGCTCCATGTATGACCTAGGCTTTTACAGTCTGGACCTGCTAGTTAGACAATCTCGGGTGCCATCTTGCTTGTGGCCACTGCCTTGGTCCTGCTGCATCTCCATGGACAACAGAGGTCCTGCCATCGGTCCTGCAAGACCAGCTGACAGCTATCCGGGAACTCCACTGCCAGCAACCACCAGCAGAGCTACTGACTGTAAAAGGCATCCATGCTTCTTTGGGCCTTGCAACCCCTGTTCTCACCTTCAGGGGTGCTCGGTGCTCAGCCGAAAGGGAAGCACTCTCGTCAAGTCGGCCTCCAAACAGGTACGTGACAACCTTTCACCGTGCCCAGCAATCGATGTGACACCTTGGCATGCTTTGCCTGCTATACTTTGTGTAGCCTACAGAAATGTACAGTGGTGTGAAAAAGTGTTTGCCCCCTTCCTCATTTCCTGTTCCTTTGCATGTTTGTCACACTTAAGTGTTTCGGAACATCAAACCAATTTAAACAATAGTCAAGGACAACACAAGTAAACACAAAATGCAATTTGTAAATGAAGGTGTTTATTATTAAAGGTGAAAAAAAATCCAAACCATCATGGCCCTGTGTGAAAAAGTGATTGCCCCCCTTGTTAAAACATACTATAACTGTGGTTGTCCACACCTGAGTTCAATTTCTCTAGCCACACCCAGGCCTGATTATTGCCACACCTGTTCACAATCAAGGCATCACTTAAATAGGAGCTGCTTGACACAGTAAGGTCCACCAGAAGATCCTTAAAAGCTACACATCATGCCAAGACCCAAAGAAATTCAGGAACAATTGAGAAAGAAAGTAATTGAGATCTATCAGTCTGGAAAGGGTTATAAAGCCATTTCCAAAGCTTTGGGAATCCAGCGAACCACAGTGAGAGCCATTATCCACAAATGGCGAAGACATGGAACAGTGGTGAACCTTCCCAGGAGTGGCCGGCCGCCCAAAATTACCCCAAGAGCGCAGCGACGACTCATCCAAGAGGTCACAAAAGACCCCACAACAACGTCCAAGGAACTGCAGGCCTCACTTGCCTCAGTTAAGGTCAGCGTTCATGCCTCCACCATCAGGAAAAGACTGGGCAAAAATGGCCTGCATGGCAGAGTTCCAAGGAGAAAACCACTGCTGAGCAAAAAGAACATCAAAGCTCGTCTCAATTTCTCCACAACACATCTTGATGATCCCCAAGACTTTTGGGACAACATTCTGTGGACCGATGAGACAAAAGTGGAACTCTTTGGAAGGTGTGTGTCCAAGTATATCTGGAGTAGAAGGAACACTGCATTTCATAAAAAGAACATTATACCAACAGTAAAATATGGTGGTGGTAGTGTGATAATCTGGGGCTGTTTTGCTGCTTCAGGACCTGGAAGACTTGCCGTGATAAAAGGAACTATGAATTCTGCTGTCTACCAAGAGATCCTGAAGGAGAATGTCCGACCATCTGTTCGTGTACTCAAGCTGAAACGAACTTGGGTTCTGCAGCAGGACAATGATCCTAAACACACCAGCAAGTCCACCACTGAATGGCTGAAGAAAAACAAAATGAAGACTTTGGAGTGGCCTAGCCAAAGTCCTGACCTGAATCCTATTGAGATGTTGTGGTATGACCTTAAAAAGGCCGTTCATGCTCGAAAACCCTCTAATGTAACTGAATTAGGACAATTCTGAGTGGGCCAAAATTCCTCCAGGATGCTGTAAAAGCCTCATTGCACGTTATCGCAAACGCTTGGTTGCAGTTGTTGCTGCTAAGGGTGGCCCAACCAGTTATTAGGTTTAGGGGGCAATCACTTTTTCACACAGGGCCATGATGGTTTGGATTTTTTTTCACCTTTAATAATAAACACCTTCATTTACAAATTGCATTTTGTGTTTACTTGTGTTGTCCTTGACTATTGTTTGAATTGGTTTGATGTTTCGAAACACTTAAGTGTGACAAACATGCAAAGGAACAGGAAATGAGGAAGGGGGCAAACACTTTTTCACACCACTGTATGCCTACCATCAAAGGGCTAGTCAACTATGTTAAAACGCCAGGCCAAAGTTTCTTAGTCCTCCCTTGGGTGTGGGAGTAAGTGACCACCAGCCACTTTGCTACTGGCTTCAAATTTAAAAAAAAGTTATTTAAAAAAAAAAAAACTAGAGACCAGCGTTAGGTGAAATACCGGTCAGCTACCTCAAATAAAATATTACAATACCTGTATGTTTAGGCAGAGCTTCTGCAAACATCCTACAGTAACAAAATGTAGTCTTAGGACTGGCTTCCAGTCTGGTTGTGACTGGAATAAAGCCTCAGGCCTGTCACATGCTGCAAAAATATATTTTTCTAAAGGAGCGGATTGGCTTGTTGCCAGCCCATTACTCTGCCTGACACCTTACAAAATATCATTACCTGGAAAAATGAGACCTACTGAGGAATCCAATAAAATTTCACGATTCAGAACTGGATATCACTAGTCTTAGAAATCTGAACTCCAATAAACATTTACTGCTATGGTATTTTTATGGATTTGGCCCTGCACAGGAAAGATTAGTATAAGCCACCTTAATAAGTGTGAACTGGTGACGTTAGTAAGCGCAAGAACTCTAATTTTTTAAAAGCATCACAAATTTTATTTGGGCATGGCTTAAATATGTCTTCTGATTTGCACAATTTGATTATGCTGCCAGTGTATGTACAATGTAATATAAGAATGACCATCGTGTGTTCAGTGTAGAAGTACTGCACAGATGACTGTTTGGCACAGTGTAGAGTAAAGTTATAAATTGCATAGCTGCTGAAGGTACTTGCGAAGGGTTTCTTGGCAGTCCCTTCACTCTAGCCATTCTTAGTGACTGGTGGGGGAGATATTACAAGTGAGAAAATGAGGAGCATAGAGCAGACTTCTTTAAAGGACAGCTGGGACGCACAGCATCATTGGTTGTTATGGTGAAGGTGGCCTGGGGAGGCAAAAACGTCTGCCACAGATTGCCATAAACCTGGGTACACGCCTGGTGATACCACCTAACATAATTAATAGTGTAGCACCCCTGTGTACAGTAGGTAAATAAATTTGGGCTCTTGTTGTAGACAGAGGGGCCAGGGTTAATTTGTTTAGTTAGGTTGACAGAGCTACAAGGGCTGAGTCTCTAGTGTCTCCTTTGGCTTCTAGAGCTCAAGAGAGCTCTAAAACTTAGAGTGTGGAGAGGCAGGGATGATGCCTAAATATTTATGGGGACTTTTCCAATCCCTGGATGAAGACAGCTCAGAAGGTGGAGAGATAGCCCATAACTATTCTGGAGCCTGGCCATGTCAGAGCAGAGTCCAGGGTCCTGTCTCCTGAAGGGCTCTGCCCCTGGGCAGAAGGAAATAGGAAGAGAGAGAGAGAGGAAGCCTCACACCCTTTTAGCCTCAGCTAGTCTTAGTTGAATCACCCTTGGAGCCATTGGGACCTGTCCAGCAGGGTGCCTGTTCAGCAGTCACTACATGAGCTACAGGGTCTTTCAAAGTAAATGTGTGAGTAACTTCAACCACTACATCCTAGAGCCTATAGAGGAGAAGCAGTCAAGTGCAATACCCAGCTAGCTATCTACAAAGGGACAGCTAAGATCCACTTAAAGCCAGCACAGCTACCCTACTCCTCTTGCTTGGGGAGTCTAAAAAGAAGCCACGTGCCTTGGCATTTTCCCTACAGAGATTCAGTGTTCAAAGTCCGTTCTTTATTCAGTTCAGCTGATCCTTTTATCCTACGGGAGGACAGCTGTGTGGATTTTGGTAGCAGAGACAGTTTCAAGTCCTCAAGTTGCATTCAACTACAGTTGTGGGCATCCCATATTTTGCCATGCCTATTCAGTAGTGTTCAAAGTCCGTTCTTTATTCAGTTCAGCTGATCCGTTTATCCTACGGGAGGACAGCTGTGTGGATTTTGGTAGCAGAGACAGTTTCAAGTCCTCAAGTTGCATTCAACTACAGTTGTGGGCATCCCATATCTTGCCATGCCTATTCAAGTTTTCCCCCCAATAAACTAAAAACAAAACAAAGCCCCCTGGACTGTTTTTTGACTACTGAATGGATGCTGAAAATTCCTGTTGCCTAGCTGTGCTTGCATGAAGGGACCCAAAAATCCAGCAGCCTTTAGCGGCTAGCGCTAATAGCAAGAGAGCTGCATTTGGCAATCTGATGATGAGAGCTGTGGCAGTTAAAAAGAAAAACAAGAGGTCTAAAACCCAGAAGACAAGGTGCGGCTGATGATTTTTTTCAGAATTTATTGAGTTATGTAACACCCATGACACATGCAGCAAGGTCCTGGGGCCCATGAGGCCTAATGGTGATCTCAAGGGTTAGGGAGAGCTGACATCCTTCCTCATAGATTGGGTTACCAGGCATGGTGGGTGTGATGCAAGAAGAAATGATGAGCGCCAGTCACTTTTTGAATGAGAACGAGAGATTCATTTCTCTTAACAGAACTGTGGGAGAGAGGGTTAGGGCCAGGACACTCTTAAGTAGATGCAATGGTAATTGGCAGACTCCAGGACTTCTATAGGTAGACAGCTATACAGTGGAAGGCCTCCAGCGGGATAACATTTCTGTATAGCTAGGAACGCTGTCGCCTATGGCCACTAATCTTGCAACAGTCACTAACGGTAGTTGTACATAACTCTTGTTAACACAGAACAGTCCTTTATTTATCTCACAGTATCCCACTGTAGATCTTCTCTCACTGAGCTCCCAGGCTCTCACCAGACTTCCATATCTCAGTTGTCACTGGATCCCCTGAGCTCTTCCACAGCTATCCTGCTGTATATGTATACTCCTCAAGCGTCAACCCCGCTATCCTGCTGGGCCCCTGGCTTGGCACTTGCTGATGCTTTTCCATTTCTTCACTGTCCCTGGCTGGTGAGAAGACTGCTTGGGTACTTGCTTCACCTTACTCACAGTAGTCTTCTGTAACAAGGTGGATGTTCCCTTAGTGGCGACAGCTTCCCCTCTACCTCCGACCATAACTAGTTCCCCATCTGGCTGAACCTTCACAACTTGATTGGACTCCAATCCTACAGTCCTAACCCTACACTGCTTCGCTGCTTCTGAATAGGCCTCAGGCAGCCTAGTAGCCAGGTGTCCCCGGGATAGGCCTCAGGGGGCGACATAACACACATCCACCCAGACAGCCATCCAGGTAGCACAGAACCCCCATCACCCCGACTCCACCCAAATAAATAGGCTCCCCCAGCAGGCCAAGGGGCTTAAAGAAACCCTTGTCTATTGGCCGAGACACCCCGTTCATTTATGATCTGTCCTTGTTATGCCCTTGTCTTTCTAATGTCACCAGCCACAATGCCACCTAGTGACAGAAGAGAGAAGTGCAGCAATTCCAGAAATAGAGGGAAATCAGTGGATTTCCTAACAATTAACCAGGACAAATACTACCTGGCAAACTAAATTTGTTAGCAACCCTGCCTAAACACAGAAGACAGACACCGGCATAAGGCATTCTATACCCTCAGACCAAAGATTGAGTGCAATGCTACAGTTTCTAGCAACATGAAGAAGTATGGAGAATATAAAGTTTACAACTGGACTGACAGTGCAATCACTAGGGTGGATAATAGTTGAGGCATGTGAAGCTATTGTTTGCTAATATGTTTATTCTCTGTTTTTGTCATATTTCGGAAAGTAAAAAGTATACCGATTGTAATATACATGACAAATGTTTACTTAAAATGGATGTAAACCTCATTCGTGAAATTTGAGCTGGGCACATATATCTGCAGTGTTTTCTTGACTCCCTTCAAAGCACTAAGTCCTGTGGCTTTATCCTGCTCTGTTCTTCTGTTATCAGCATGATAACTTCTGACAAGTTCTCCATCAACTGTGATAAAACCAGCCTGAATTTTGTGTCAGAGTGGGTGCTATAAATAGATTAGCAGAGAGCTGGTCTATTCACAGCACAGCTCTGCAAGTCTCTGCCTGTCAGTGTATGGGTATGGGGAGCCCAATAGCAGGGGTTCACACCTTGGATAAGGATACTTAGGAGGTGACTCCAGCACAGTTTCAAAAATTGTGGTACAAAAGGAAAAGTCCACTAATCAAAGTCAAATGTAGCAGAAGGTCAGAGCAGGCAGCAAAGGATCAGAGTCAATAAACATAGCAAAGGTCAGGTAGCAATATCACATGGCAAGGAATAGGTACACACTGTGGGTAGCTCTAAAACAACTGAGCAGTATCTCTCTCTGGAACCTCATAGATTTATAGTGATTAAATAGGAAGTGACCTCCGGAAGGTGTGGTGGAAGTGATGCAATTGCTGTCTAGAAGCACTTCGGTGCTGCCATCTTGATATAAGGATGTCATCAGACATGTGCTAGGGGCCTCACTATACTCACACGGGAGTGCCACAAGACACACGCCACCAACAAGAGTGCCAATGGCTGACATGCTTTGAGTGCAAAGACCCTTCCGATTGGTACAGGTAGGTTGCAGGTTGTGACATTGCATATGTGGAGGGGGGTTTGTGCCATTTCTCCAATCAGCTGTCTCACAGTGCATGGCAAGACTCCACACCCACAGGTGAATCAGGAAGGAAAATTCTAACAGGACGTGCACTTTCTAAACAGTGTATAAAGCTGAAGACAGCACACATGTAAAACTCATGTAGGAGGATCTGTGTATCATTTGATGCTGCTCACTTCACTGAGTATATGTGAGGGTTTACATCCACTTTAAAACAATGTAGAACAATTCATGAAATCATTTAGTATGCATTCCCCATAGCTGTGTATACTAAAAATCCTGGGACCAGGAGCTGCTGGAGCAGTCAGGGGTGGACATAGGCGTATGTCAGTAGGGTTGCTGTGGCGGTGGCCATTATGTAGCACTGTAATCACCTATGAATATATGTTTTTGTCACCTCCCCCCAATACCCTCCACCATTCTCTGAAACTTAATATTATACCTATTCAAGTTATTTTGTTATTTTGCCATTCTGGCATTGTCAATGCTAATTATGAGTTCATCTTTGTTGACAAAAATTGACATAACACAGATGGAAGTGTAATTGATAAGACTGAGTATCATTGTGGCAGATGATGCCTTAGCTCTTGGTGACCATATTGTAGAACCCTTTCAAATGTAGTACTTAACAAAAGAACATAAAATATTCAACTACAGACCATCCGGTGTGATACTTGTGGTGAAATGTCTCTGCCATATGGCAAATAGATTTAAAATGTTTCTTACTGCCATCAACTTTAGCCCACCCAAAATAGACATTAGTGTATTATCGTGTCTGTGTTGGTAATAATCTATTATTATGTACAACTGTCATATACATGTCAGTATCCATGCTAGACAGAAAGGGAACCATTCATGGAAATGTACTGCCTGGAGAATAGAAAAAAAAACAGTGAAAGACTCTTGAATTTAGCTGCACATTTCCACTCTTGCCAAGTAATACGGCATGCCAAAACAGACAGAACTATGTGGAATACAGTCAGGGCACTAGAGATTGTCACATTTTGCAAATTTCTAGGTTGTGAAATAGTAAAGACAAAACAAATTTGCTTTTAAATAACTGCTTAGAATTTGTAATGCTTTTTCCCAAAAAAAGTTTTTTATTGCTGGCTTACTTGAATGTCTGGCATGTTCTCAAGTGGCTCTTTATTATGTGTGTGGGACATGTAGAATGTTTTTGAGGAAGAAGGTGATGAGTTTAAATTTGACAAGCTCTGAGAGCTTCTGGCCTCATCTTTATCTGATGAAGCACAGACTTTCAAAATACCACCTAAGATTTGACAGGAATGAATTTACAATGGAATACCAATAGGACAAGCAGAGATAGTAAACCCTGTCCCACTCATATAGGGAATTAGGGGTTACCCATGACCAATCCTATACAGACACACAGACTGTGTATTCCCAGCATCAGTTGCTGTGCAGACATATGGAGCTTAATCTACTAAATATGTAAAATCTTTATAAATTAACAATGAACAAACTTTTGTTGCATTATTCTTTTGTCGATACATTTTACCATACATATTAGTTTAAACACGGGAATTTTTGTGACCCTAAACGTACTTCCAGAGGCAAGTTTTATTTTAGCAAATACAAGTATATTTTGCCAGAACACCATGGATACATAACCAATAGTTCAAATGTTTATTGCAAAGATCACATCACAGTGCCAGTGCACCATTTCAAGGCCACCAAGACCTCTTTGTAAGGCATGCGCTGTTGGGGTCCTGCATGGCCTTGACACATTGCTCTGACACGGCTTGTGATGTGATCTTTTCAATAAACTTTTTTTTTACCTTTGGTTATGGATCCATGGTGTGCTGGTGACATAATGTCCTTATTTCTGTACTGACAACAGCCAACCTGCTGGCAGTTACTACAGCACCCTTTCACTACAGGCCTTAGGCTGGGTTCACACTGCTGTGGCTAGGAGACCCGGATGTGATTCGCACCGCACTGCAGTGCAAATCACATCCGATCTCTGTGCGATGCGAGTTCAGCCATACAGATAGTATGGCTGAATTCGCATCGCACCCGCTCCAAACTCGCACAGGACCCTTTTTTTGGTCCGCAGCAGAATCGGATCGCATGGGTGTTCACACCATGCGATCCAATTCCTGTCCGAGTTTGCAGATCGCACTGCGATATGCAAACTGATCTGGGGGTGTCATTAAGATTTCACTGACACTCCCAGCAGTCCGCATAGGGCAGTGTGAACTGCTGGCGGGAGGCATGCGATGCGGGAACCCGCCGCGGATTTGCGGCATTCCCGCATCGCTTCAGTGTGAACCCAGCCTTAATCAGGAATGTGTACAGTGGGAATATCAATACTAAATAAAGTTTTTTTTTAGCACACATTCATTACAATAAACTATATTTGCAAGCACATAGATTTTTAGAATTATGTTAGTTTAGGTAAGAAATAAGCAAAATGTTCTATCCTTCTACAATTTTAGGCTTTCTTAAAAAAGAGATATAGGGGGTATTTGCACTTCTGAGATTACAGTGCTTTTAAAACTCAGAAAAAAATAGTAGGCTACACGGCCCTTCAATCCATAATAGATATAGCACTGTTCAAATCCAGCTGAATTTAAATCCCGCTGGCTTAAGCTGCTATTGACAGGTGGCAGGTGCTGACAGATCATGTCTCACTCTGATTACAAGTCAACAGGTATTGGAACAAGGCCACACACTGTTGATGTTAGCCACCATAAGAGAAATCCACAGGCTGGCTTCAGCTTAATCTCCTCCCATGTGAAACACCCCTCTAATGCATTTCACGGGGCGAAGCGCATTAGGAGAGGCGTGTCTCATGGGAGGAGACTGAGCTGAAGCCAGCCTGTGAATTTCTCTTACAGTGGTTAACTTCAGCAGTGTGAGGCTACAAGACCCTGCTGCTCAACTTTTAACAGCATGCTCAACACTTTGATAACCTAGGGATTGTTCTTTCTGACCCTATTATAGGCTTAAAAGCCTAAGTGTACTTGATTTTTTTTAGATCAGCACAAGGGACAGTGTCACGTACCTGATTTGTGAGCCTGACGTGTAGAGGAGAGCCTCTCATACCACACTGGCTTGTGGGCCACTGAGGTTGAGACAGTAGCCACAGTAACACGGTGATGTAGGAGTGCCTAGGATCAGTCCAGTGTTCAGTATGGCAGGTTGTCCATGGCTGGGTGTGCAGCAGGCAGGTCGGTAATGGTTAGGCAGACCAGAGCTGTGGCAGGCTGGAATTGCAGCAGGAGCCGGATGCGATTTGCAGAGCAGAGCCGTGGCAGGATGGATGAGCAGGTGCATGTCAGACAAGCTGGGTCGGTAACGTTCAGGCAGATCAGCAGAGCAGCAGGCAGAAGAGAAGTCCAAAACAAGATGGGGTCAGGGTATCAAGCAGACAGCGTTAGTGAGAACAAGCTGGATCAAGATCAGAGGTCAGCACAGGTAACAGGTCAGAACACACAGAAGCTGCAGACCAAACAGCAAAGTGTCCTTGGTCAGTTTAAGTAGCCCCTTTGGCGCCAGCATTGGTGACAGGCACTCGTGCGTGTACGCGCATGCGCTGACACACAGCAAACATGCATCCCTGTCGTGCAATTCCTGCTGCACGGCTATGCCTTTCCTGACATTGCCCCTCCCCCCCAGGGAAACCTCCGGATGCCCAACTGGCTCCTCTTCCATAGGTGGCTATAAAAAAACGCACAAATCAAGTCCGCTGCATGCACATTACTACTGGGTTCCCAAGAGTTTTCCTCCGGATCATAACCTGGGTCCTAAACTACGATTGGGAAAAGGATCTGGTGCTGCTGGTTTCAACAGGGATACATGAAAATACTGGATATACTTTGAGGGACTCTGGTAATGTTAATTTATAAGACACATCATTAATTTTTCTCCGAAAATAGTCCTATAAATTTTGGTGCCAGCTTCTTAGATGGGCAAGTCATCCTTAAGTTCGTTGTGGCGAGCCATACCTGGTCCCCTGGTTGCAACAACAGTTCCCCCCTTCTCCTCCTGTCCTCCTGAGCCTTCTTAACCGCCTCCTGTAACAACAAGTTATTAGTAGAAAAAAATACAGAGTACTCTAGGCAGGGACAGCAGTTTCAGGAATCAGATCAGCTAGAAAGGTTGGGTGGAATCCATAATTTGCAAAAAATGGGGATTGTTTGGTGGCAGAATGGCTGGTGCTATTATATGCAAATTCTGCTAGTGGCAAAAGAGATACCCAGTCATCCTGGGCAAAGGACGTGAAACATCGGATATATTGCTCCAGGGTTTGATTGGTCCATTCTGTCTGTCCGTTTGTCTGGGGGGGGTAAGCTGAAGAAAGAGAAAGTTCAATTTTTAACCACTTGCCTACAGGGCACTTACACCCCCCTTCCTGCCCAGGCCATTTTTCAGCTTTCAGCGCTGTTACACTTTGAATGACAATTGCGCGGCCATGTTACACTGTACCCAGATTACATTTTTTATCATTCTCCTCGCACAAATAGAGCTTTCTTTTGGTGGTATTTAATCACTGCTGTATTTTTAAAAATTTTTACCAAAAAAGCCGATCACGTGGTTAAAGAGACGGGGACGTGGCTCTTTACAGAGATCAGGGTCGTGCCATGTCCTAGCAACACAGCGCGGCCACGATCGTCGCGCTGTGCGCCCCCGCTGGCCAGCAAGATATATCATATATATCATATGACGGCATCTCAGAACGAGAGCCGCCCCGCCCAGCCGTCATTTGATGGGGGCGGGCGGCAACTAGTTAAAGATCCACATAATGCCTTCCAGAACCTTAAAGTGAATTGGACTCCATGGTCTGACACAATGTTCATTGGGATGCCGTTAAGTCTGATCACCTCCTTAATAAAGACCCGTGCGGTCTCAGCAGCAGATGGGGTACCCTTCATTGGTAGGAAGTGCGCCATTTTTGATAAACGATCCACCACTTCAAAAATAGCAGAACAATCTTCAGAAGGTGGAAGCTCGACAACAAAGTCCAAAGTAATCATCTTCCAAGGCCTATCGGGTACAGATAAGGATCTGAGTAAGCCCCAAGTTGTGTAGGGTGTTCTTGTTCCGAATGCATATAGTACATACATTGATATAAGCCTTGTAATCCTTCTCCAACCCAGGCCACCAGAATGTACATTCTACCAACTCTATTGTAGATTCCAAAATGACCTAACGGGTGGTCGTGGCAGGACCCTAGGACACCCACTCGGGCAGTTTCTGGTACAAAAATTTGCTCCCCTTTCCATAATAGGCCATTCTTTGCCTGCAATGTGACTCCTGGAGGACTAGAAGTACCTGCTGAGGCTTGCTGCAATTGTGGTAGCAGGCCCGACTGTAAAAGAAGGAAACTTCCGGCTGGTAAGATGGTATTTGGTGAATGTATGTCCTTTGGATCCTCAAACATGCGTGATAACACATCAGGTTTGGTGTTCTTTGATCTTGGTCTGTAAGTAATGTCAAAGGAGAACCTTGAGAAAAAGAGTGCCCAGCGTGCCTGGCGTGGTCTGAGACATTTTGCAGTTCACAAATACTCAAGGTTCTTATGGTCTGTGAAGATTAATATTGGATGAGTGGCTCCTTCCAGCAAATACTTCCATTCCTCTAATGCTGCTTTGATCACCAGAAGCTCCCAATCTCCCACATCATAATACATTTCTGGTTAGGTAAGCTTCCGGTAAAAGAATGCAACCAGATGGATCACAGCTTTGGGGCCCTGTCGCTGCAACAAGACTGCTCCAACTGCACGTTCTGATGCATACACTTCTAAGATGTAGGACAGAGTGGAATCTGGATAACTTAGCAATGGTAAATCGTCCTTCAAGGTTTCAAATCCGGTCTGTGCCTCAGTAGACCAGTGAAAGCGGATGCCTTGTGTGGTAAGTTGAGTGATAGGGGAAATAATAGCTGCAAAGTTCCTGATGAAGTTACAATAAAAGAAGGCGAAGCCTACAAAGCATTGGATTCCTTTTTTATCAATGCGAGCTGGCCAGTCCAGGATTGTAGATACTTTTTGGGGTTCCATTCTGATGGAAATAATTAATCCAAGGAATTGGCTGCTCTGCTGTTCAAAGTCACACTTTTCAGCTTTGGCGTAAAGTTCATGCTGGCGGAGTCGGAGAAGTACACTCTTGACGTGTCCTCTGTGTATTTCTAATGAAATGGAAAGTATCAAGATGTCGTCCAAGTATACAACGATAAAGATATCTAGGAAGTCTCTGAAGATAAAGTGTTGAAAAGTGGCCAGTGCCTTGAACGTTGCGAATGGCATGACCAGATACTCATAGTGACCGAAGCAGGTATGAAAGGCGGTCTTCCACTCATTGCCTTCTTTGACCCAGACTAGGTTATAGGCTCCTTGTAAATCAAGTTTAGCTATTGGAATAAAGGTGTTACTTGGGGTTGATTGGGGTTAATCGCTTGTTAACAAAGGCACTACTATAGTAGTACTATTTATCTTTTTTTAGAACTCCCTTTTAAATCATATAAATCATGGTGGACCTTTAACAGGTCACAGTGGACATCGGACCACCCTATCAAGTCTAGAGCAAGCTTCATTTCAAAGTGATCCAAGCAATAGTGAATTTTGTGTAAAAAGGTAAAGCTTGTTCTAAATGTATTTAACAGTTGTAAATATGGTGTCTTCTTTCCTATTACAGACTGGCTTTCAGGACCCTGGTAAGAAAGTATGACTGCGATTTATGTTATACACCGATGATATTTGCTGCGGACTTTGTCGCTGAAAGAGTTCAGGAACTAAGTGCAGGGGGTAGCGGTTATTTACTGTGATCTTATTTATGTCATGGTAGTCCACACATGGCCTTAGTGACTGGTCCTTTTTTTCCACAAAAAATATACCTGCTCGGGCTGGTAAAGTTGAGGGACAAATTAATCCTTTCCATAGCTTCTATTCAATATAGTCCTTCAGAACCTCTAAGGCCCCTTTCACAAATGCGGACAGTATGTCCGTAGTTCATCCATCCGTTTGCGGATGAAATACAGACATACATGCATCCCTATGGGATAGTGGGTGTCTGCTGATGAACATTCGCAGACACCCGCTATTGTCCGACTCCGCTACTGTCCGATTCGGCAGACGGAGGAAAATCCTATTTTTCTATCCGTCTGCAGAGCGGATCGGATGAACACGGACAGACGGTCCGTGCTCATCCAATCCCCATAGACGAGAGCGGAGAGCTGACAGGGCGGTTCCTGCACAGTGTGCGGAGACCGCCCTATCTGCCGCCGGCTCAGCGGGGACAACGGAGCGATCCCTGCTGAGCGAGCGGATCATCACGGGCCGGATCATTACTGATCCGCCCCGTGTGAAAGGGGCCTAACTCACTCTCAGAAAGGAAATGTCTGAAGGGAATTTCTGCCCACCCAGAAGAAGTTCAATGGGACAGTCATTTGGCCTGTGTGGAGGAAGGATTTTTTTACTGAATACATCCAGGTATTCATGGCAGCATTTTGGGACTACCTGACACAGTTCGGCATGTGATTCCATACATAGTAAAGAACCAGGAGGTTGAGGCGGACAACACTGTTTCTGACAGTACGGTGATATGAACTCTATTCTGAGTGCCAGGGAAAAGTGGTGAAGAAATCGCATCCAATCGGTATAGTTCATTTTGGTTAGTAGCAGTGATGGTTAGAAGTGGAGAGGTCTCCTTGGTCACAAGTCCTGATTGAATGCAAGATTTGTCGGCCAGGAACACAGTGAGCCCTTGGTTCTTAGGTTGTAGTGGAATGTGCTGGTGGGCCGAGAAGGACAGATCAATGAAGCAATTGCAAGCTTCTGAATAAATGATTGCTGTCACTGGTACAATTCTTCCCGGAAGCTGGGATGAGATAAGCAGGACTATGTGAGCTGAATGGGCAGATATGTTGGGTTGTTTAACCAAAGAAAGTGAAAGGCGCTTGTATAGCTTAGCCAGGCAGGTGCGTACGTAGTGGCCGAACTCCCCACAGTAGAGACAGAGGTTGTTCAACCGTCGTTGTTGGCGGGCTTAGCGACGGGCGGATCAGGCCCAACTACATCGGTTCAAGTGCCTCTGGAACAGATGGGGTAGGATTTTCAAACACGGGGTCAGCAGGCATTGGTACCTTGGGTAACATCCATGTTGGTATGAACTGCTGCGAGGATTTCTCAGATCTGCGTTTGTGTAACCGGCGATCAGTCTGTATAGATAAAGTGATCAAAGTCTCCAATGTGTTTGGTATGGCTACCCGAGCAAATTCATCTTTAAATACTTCTGAGAGGCCCAGGCGGAGCTGGTGATGTAGGGATGTGTCATTCCAGTAGGTATCTGCACTCCAACGTCGGAAATCCGTGAAGTAATCTTTGACTGGTCTGTGGCCTTGCTGAAGGGCATGCAAGGCTGTCTCAGGAGTAGTGGTTAGTTGCAGGCCATCGTAAAGTTGTTACATGGCCGTGAAGAATAATTTCAGGGTATTTAGCTGTGTGTTGTTTTCTTCCAGTAGGTGATGGGCCCAGGACTGTGGTTCTCCTTGGAGCAGGGAAGAGGTAAATCCCACCTTTGTAGCTTCTAAAGAAAATGTCCTTGGCTGAAGCGCAAAATAGAGCTGACAAGCATTGCGGAAGGCTCTAAATTCGATCACCAGAAAACAAGCAGAAGTCGCAGCAGGTGTGGCCAGTGCCTGAACGCGACCCTCTAGGTGAGAGTAGCCCTCTTGCAGGGATGTAACCGCCTGGGTGAGTGAGGCAAGCTGCCGGCAGATTTCATCCAAAGGAGAGAATCCTCCTGCAGGCTCAGTCATGGCTGTTTGGTACTGTCACGTACCTGATTTGAGAGCCTCTCGTATCGTACCAGCTTGTGGGCCACTGAGGTTGAGACAGCAGCCACAGAAGCACGGTGATGTAGGAGTGCCTAGGATCAGTCCTGTATTCAGTATGTCTGGTTGTCAGGAAGGGTATCAGGGACAGGGCCCTTTCTCTTCAGAGGACAGTGTGTAAACCCTGTGCACTTTTTTTGTGTGCTTTACATTTGTGTCCTTTTTTTTTGTATTTCACCTTGCAAATAAAGGATGTGGGTACACAGCAGCTAAGCAAGAATAAGTAGTCTTTTTTTTCTTGGATCTTACAATCACTTGGTCCCTACAATCTCCTGAGTCCAGAAGCAGTTCCACCCTCCATACCATATCTGTTGTGCTCCATAGCTGGGATATATGTTGTCTTGGGGCAACCACCCAGAATCATGGGTGAGAAAATTACTGACCAAACAGTCACAAACCAGTGTTAATGGACCCCAGTCTTCTTTCCTTGTCCATTCTTGCTGCTTTCCCTAATATGGTATATGCTCCAACCATTTTGTGTTCTTGGACATCAAATTTCACCCACAAATCTCTGTTCATTCATTATGTGTGCCCTCCATCCACATATTTGAAAAAACGAACAAGCAGCCAGCAATTGGGGGCAGCACCTAGTATAATTTATAGTGGGGCCTGCCGCTAAAAGTGTCATCCACCGCACTGCACATTTCAGTAAGAGCTATAAAATCAAAGTTTGTGACCAAGCTATACTCTTGCATTGACAAGTATTCTGGAAATCCCTGTAGCCCCTTTCCTGAAACTGAGGCAAAGAAGAATGTTTTTACTATAAATTATGTCATTCAATTAGGCATTGTTTTTGAGCATTCAGCTTTCTGCTCCCAATCATTAGTGTGGAATATGGATAATTAAGACCCCATTGTATTTAAACTGCAAGGTTCGGGCCTTCATTATTCTCTTGATGGCTCCCAACCCCCACTGTTTTGTGTTGTCTTGTTGTTAACATTCAAATTGAGACACTTGTAAAGGAAGAGTGAACCCTGTATAGGTCAGTCGGAGAGGCGCATAATTACCAGCTGCCTCTGATTTCCCAGCTTTCAGACTTGTCCCGAGACTCGTTTGCCCAAGAGAAGGATTTTTTTTCGAATTCTGTTTCTCAATTCAGAAAGCTGACCTAGATCATTTTTTAGATTTTTGAACACATTCATTTGTAAACAATATCTTTTTGTTCTTTGTACATTTTAGAGCCCATTTACATTCAGTAGCAACATGAACATGTTCTACACATAGACAAAATGACAAAGAACAATACAACACAGTATTCAATTGCAACCAATCAGCATTTACGGTGTTCCTCTTCCAGTCAATGACAGGTGGACTTTCATTGGTTATGAGTTGTTTTTACCGTGCATGTTATTGTTGCTCTTCTCCTTACTTATTAAAGCTCAACTTCAGCTTTTCAATCACTTTAAATAGTTTGTTTGGTCCAAGCTAACCCAAACGAACGATTTCCTTTACTAGCGCTGTCAGCACTGTGTGGACTGTATGTAGGATCAGCTATATACAGTATACAGCGCTATGCTCCGCCTGCAGGGGTACAGAGACTTTCCAGCTTGTTTCCAGGGCAAAATTGAATTTGGCCGAACACTGATCAGCTATTCATGGGGAGACTTATATTTTTATTTGTAGACAGAATCTTCAGGCGGGAAATGCGATACTCCTAAGGCCGCGTACACACGCGCGGACTGTTCGCCCAACCTTGTTCGTCAAACAGTTTCGGCAAACAGTCCGCTCAAAATTTGCATGAGCGGACTTGCCCACACACGAGCGGACTGTTTCAGCGAACTGTTTGCCAAACAGTTCGCTCAACTTTTGAAATGAACGGACTCGTCCACGTAAGGCGGAGGCAAGTCCGCCCATTTCGAGCGCATGTACAGGTAGGCGGGGCCCGCGAAGGAGACGTCGCGGGCACCGCCGCCTGGAATGGACTTAAAGGGACACCCAACGCCGAAAAAAATCGGCGTGGGGGTTCCCCCAAAGTCCACAACAGACCCTTGTCCGAGCACGCTACCCGGCCGGCCAGGAAAGGGGGGGCGAGCGAGCGCGCCCCCCCCCCTCCTGAGCCGTACCAGGCCGCGTGCCCTCAACATGGGGGGTGCCTTGGGGAAGGGGGGGCCGCGCGGCCCCCCCACCCCAAAGCACCTTGTCCCCATGTTGATGAGGACAAGGGCCTCTTCCCGACAACCCTGGCCGTTGGTTGTCGGGGTCTGCGGGCGGGGGGCTTATCGGAATCCGGGAGCCCCCTTTAAGAAGGGGGCCCCCGGATACCGGCCCCCCACCCTATGTGAATGAGTATGGGGTACAATGTACCCCTACCCATTCACCTGTAAAATAAAAGTACCCAAAAAAAAAACACAACACACGAGAAAAAATATTTTATTGCACAGCTCCGGGGGTCTTCCGTCTTCGGGGGTCTTCTCGCCGGACTCCTCCGCTATCTTCGTGTAGCTCTTTTGCTAGCGGAGGAGTCCGGCTTTCTTCCTCCCCGCCGCCGGCCTCTTCTCCCGACTTCGGGGGTCTTGTCCCCCTCTTCGGTTCTTCTGCCGGGCCACCGCGCCTTCTTGTAGCTCTTTTACAGGTGGTGGCCCGGTCTTCTGTCGCCGCCGCCTTCCGTTCTTCTGCCGGGCCACCGCGCCTTCTTATAGCTCTTTTGCAGGCGGTGGCCCGGTCTTCTGTCGCCGCTGTCGCCGTCGCCGCCTTCCGTTCTTCTTGTTCTTCTTGTTCTTCTTGTTCTCCAGGAGATGTTGACACGACGCTCTCTCCGGCCGGAATGCCAGAGCCGCCCTGCGCTGCCACTTATATAGTGACAATGGGGCGGTGTCACATGGTATATGTCACATGGGTTTGTCACATGGGTTGATGTCACATGGGGACTATGACATCGTAAGGGGGCGGGGTCCGGAATTTCCGAAAGACTTTGTCCGTCAAACTGTCCGCTGAAACTGTCCGCTGAAAGTCCACACACGAGCGGACTGTCCGCCCAAACACTGTTCAGCGGACAAAGTTGGGCGAACAGTCCGCCCGTGTGTACGCGGCCTAAGAACGAAGGCCTGAGGTGTGCCTTGGCCTAGCTGGTCAGTATGCCTGAAAAGAGGGCATACCCTGAATGTAAGTATAAGAGCAAAATACTATGAGAATGTATGAAAGACTGGGGGAACGGGTGGGTGGGAACCCAGAAATCCCGACAACACTGGCACTGACAGAGGAGGAGGTTTAACCACTTAAGGACCAGGCCTCTTTTTCAGACTTGGTGTTTACATGTTTAAAACTGTTTTTTTTGCTAGAAAATTACTTAGAACCCCCAAACATTTTATATTGTTTTTTTTCTAACACCCTAGAGAATAAAATGGCGGTCATTGAAATACTTTTTTTCACACCGTATTTGCGCAGCGGTCTTACAAGCGCACTTTTTTTGGAAAAAATTCACTTTTTTGAATAAAAAAATAAGACAACAGTAAAATTAGGCCAATTTTTTTTTATATTGTGAAAGATAATGGTACGCCAAGTAAATTGATACCCAACATGTCACGCTTCAAAATTGCGCCCGCTCGTGGAATGGCGTCAAACTTTTAGCCTCAAAAATCTCCATAAGTGACATTTAAAAAATTCTACAGGTTGCATTTTTTGCGTTACAGAGAAGCTCTAGGGCTAGAATTATTGCTCTCGCTCTACCGATCGCGGCGATACCTCACATGTGTGGTTTGGCCACCGTTTTCATATGCGGGCGCTACTCACGTATGCGTTCGCTTCTGTGCGCAAGCTCGTCGTGACGGGGTGTTTTTTAAAAAAATATTTTTTTTTCTTATTTATTTTAATTGATTTTATTTATTTTTACACTGTTTTAAAAAAAAAATGGATCACTTTTATTCCTATTACAAGGAATGTAAACATCCCTTGTAATAGAAAAAAGCATGACAGGTCCTCTTAAATATGAGATCTGGGGTCAAAAAGTCCTCAGATCTCATATTTGGGCTAAAATGCAAAAAAAAAAAAAAAAAAATCTGACATCTAAAAAAAATATACCTTTAAGAGGTATGGGCGGAAGTGACGTTTTGACGTCACTTCCGCCCTCCTATGGTATAGAGATGAGTGGGGGCCATCTTAGCCTCACTTGTCTCTATGCCCAGCAGACGAAAGGACCCGATCGCCTCCGCCGCTACCGACGGCTCCGGTAAGCGGCGGGAGGGCGGCGGGAGGGGGGGTGGCACCTCTCCCGCTGCCGATAGCAGTGATCTCGCGGCAAAACCGCCGCGGAGACCACCGTTATCGTACAGCCGACCGCCGCCTGAAGAGATGGATATCTTGGTTGTGGCAGTTGCTGCTGCCGTTACCGAGATATCCCTCTTCAAAAATAGGACGTACATCGTCGTGCGGCGGTCGGCAAGTGGTTAAATAGCCCTCTCAGGCTCCTCCTACAAATACAGGCTGTAGTCAGAGTCTTCAAGCGGGAAATGCGATACTCCTAAGAACCAAGGCCTGAGGTGTGCCTTGGCCTAGCTGGTCAGTATGCCTGAAAAGAGGGCAAAATGAACCACCAAGGATAATGGCGTGCTCCCGACGACAACAGTAAGTATCCAGCAAGTAACCGGAAAGTATCCACTGTGACAAAAGAACACACCGACTCCTGACTTGGTGATGAGAAGGAACCCCCTATAGAACCTGTAAAACTACCCCGAACCCAACTGGACATCCCCTGAAGGCTTACTCTGATTGGTTGAGGTAGAGATAAAGACTTCATCCACCTACTTCTCCAGCTCTTGCCAATCTTAGTTAAAGTGATTGTAAGCGATCACCTTGTAAAAAAAAAAACATTCAGTTTAAAATTTAAATAAAAGGCAAAACATTAGAAATGGTAAAAAAAAAAAAAAAAGAGGATTAACGCTGCGCTAAAAGTAAAATTAATGAATTATCATTAAATATGATGAAAAAAGCAGCTAACACTAGAGTCTGGATACAATAACTCAAAATACTAAAGTGCAAAAAAGTGCAGCGCTAATAATAAAAAAACCAAACAGAATCAAATATCAATATGACATAAAATAAATTAAATAAATAAAAAATATATTAATATACTTATTTAATTAATTATCCCACTAGAATAACATAAAATAAATATAACATCCCACCAAAGTGAAGTGAAATAAATAACAAATATGTTAAGAAATATTAAATAAATATGATCATTACCAGGGTAATGGTGAAAAATCCCTAAAGGAGTAAAACTAAGGCAGACACCAACCAAAATTCATAACCATCCTGACGTGTTAAAAAATTATTTGCTGTGATATCAAACAATAGTACATAACCTATACAAATAATGTATATAAATAACCCCAAAAAATTTAATAAATAAAAAAATCCAATATAAGGTGAGGCAGTAAATAGTGCACAAAGAAATAGTCCACATAAAGTACTGGAAAACACGATCCAATCTCAGATAAGTGAAGACAGACTCCTTTATCCCAGTCGGTGACTATATCCAAAACAAGTGACACACCAGAAGTGAGCAATGATGACCCTTACCGACTCCACATGACCACACTGCAATGGTCACTTTAGGCATAGGGAAAAATTTTCAGGTATCCCCAAGACCTGTAACGACTCCTCAAATGGCTCACAAAATGGGTTATGGGTATGGCAATCATGCCACTCAAAAAATAAGAACAAGAGATGCCTCCATAGCGTAATCATTTAAGCACTTTTAATAGGTAAATAAAAAGTTGCACTTACAGAAAAGCATCAAAATAGCGCATAAAATCGAATGTAGAGATTGCGGCGTCTCCACTGGCTTCTCGCTGTAGTCCTGCTGCCCATCAATCTCCTAACAGCGTGATGACATCAGCATCAATGGCCCCACCCAAAGGAAAAATGCTCTGGTCATTAAGGGGGAAATCCTTGCAGGGCTGAAGTGATTAAGCTATTTGCAATGCCATCTGTTCTGTTTCAAATGACACTTTCTGCCATGACATACCTTTTTAGACCCAGTATGTCCAGGTGCTGACTTGGCACTATCCACAGGCGGCTTAAAAGAGAAATATAGGAAGTTTTTTTTTTTTAGAATCATACTTACCTAAGCCCTGTCTCTGCAAAGTAATAACACAGACTGGCGGAACATAGAAAAATGGGGAGGGTGCAGTGGCGGCTGGTGCTCAAAACTTTTTGGGGGGCACAAAAAAAGTGAAAAATTATGGAAAAAAAGCACATCAATTGCAGCCTCACTGTACCATCAATCGCAGCCACTGTGCCATTAAACGCAGCCACTGTGCCCCATAAAATGCAGCCACTGTGCCCATCAATTGCCGCCACTGTGCCATCAAACGCAGCCATTATGCTCATCAATTGCCACCACTGTGCCCATCATTTGCTCCCACTGTGCCCATCAATTGCCACCACTGTGCCCATCAATTGCTCCCACTGTGCCCCCTCACCATCAAACACAGCCACTGTGCCATTGCAAATGCTGCCAGTGTGTCCCCCGCCGGCTGGGCGCCTGATTAGGGGGTGGCACTGGCGGCCATAGATAGATTCATGCAATGCATGAATCTATCTATTGGTGCTAGAGGGGTTGGCAGGAGAGAGGGGGCAGCGCCTGTGCGCCCTTATGGACGCACCGCCACTGGGAGGGTTCAGCTAGGACTGAAATACTTAGCACTAAACAGGAGGGGAGATGAGAGGGAGAAATCAAATCACATGGAAAACAAGTTGTAGGGACCAAAAACCTCCTCTAGATGTTAACGTACTACTGAACAATAATAACCTTGTGAAGCTCAATAACACACAGAAAAACTAAATAAAAGTGGGGCAAAACACAATCAACCACAAACCAAATTTACCCACATAATCAATTACTTAATTTTAGATGTAAACTGTGGACCTGCTTACAAATTTATAGCAGCAACTAGTCCATTGCACTCCAAAAGTCTGCCTCTTTGGACTCCTGAATGAAGACCTCTAATTTCATTATGAAAAGATCTTCTTTAGAAAGGTACTTTGTCTTGCTCAAAAGTGTATAATTCAAAGGTGGATGAACCCAATGGCACTTGACTTGGTCCACTGGAAAACATGAATCAACCAATCAATTTCATATAAAACAATTATATATAAATAAGGACAGTCACATGACCCTTTTCCTCTTTACCTCCATTCCAGGTTGGGTGTTTTGATGCCAGCCCTGCTCTCTTCACCAGTATATAATTAACCGCTTCATCCCCGGAAGATTTTATTCCCTCCCTAACCACTACTTTTTATGATTCGGCTCTGCGTCGCTTTAACTGACAGTTGCGAGGTCGTGCAACGTTGCACCCAAACAAATCAATGTTCTTTTTTTTCCTCACAAATAGAGCTTCCTTTTGGTGGTATTTGATCACCTCTGCGGTTTTTATTTTTTGCGCTATAAACAAAAAAAGAGAGACAATTTTGAAAAAAAAAAAATATTTTTAACTTTTAGCTATAATAAATATCCCCCAAAATATATATATAAAAAAATCACAATAAGCGTATATATTGATTGGTTTGACCAAAAGTTATAGCGTATACAAAATAGAGGATAGTTTTATGGCATTTTTATTATTCATTTTTTTTTTACTAGTAATGGCGGCGATCTGCGATTTTTATGGGGACTGCGACATTATGGAGGACACGTCAGACAATTTTGACATATTTTTGGGACCACTGGCATTTTTACAGCGATCAGTGTAATAAAAATGCATTAATTACTGTAAAAATTTTGCTGGCAGTGAAGGGGTTAACCACTAGGGGGTTAATTAAGCGGTTAATGTGTTCCCTAGTGTATGTTCTAACTGAAGGGGGGAGGGTACTGTGCAGGGGAGATGACAGATCGCTGTTCATACTCTGTATGAACAGATGATCTGTTTGTTCTCCCCTCAGAGAACCGGAAACTGTGTGTTTACACACACAGTTCCCGGCTCTCTGTGTGCCCCGAGCGATCATGGGAGCCCGGCACGGCATTGGCTCCGTGGGCGAGCAGGGGGCACGTGTGTGCACCACAGGGGGTGAGCATGCGCTGCCCTAGTGGGCGAATATATTAGCGACGTAACGTGGCAGCGATTCACGCAGCCAAGCCATGTTGCCGCAGTACAACTGCGGCGGCTGGTCGGCAAGAGGTTAATGAAGGGCACCATTGCACCCTACACTCACAGTAGAGTCCTCAACCTTCTAGATTGAGTGACCCTGGATGTCATTCAACCAAGAGTAATGAGGACATCTTGTGGCCTGAGGAGGACCTGCATGGGAAAAATTCATATCAAACATAAGTATTATAGCCTGAGCAACCGGGGGGATATTTTTTAATTTAATTGTTTTTTATTGAAAAAAGAATTTCACTTATACATACATAAATAAAACATGGTTTTGCATACATAGAGGGGGTATACATGTCAGCCAGAAATACCGAGTTTTTCTTCCAAAGAGACTGCTTAACACCAATGACATAGTCATATCTATCCCTCTAATTATCGCTAACGCCCCTGTAGGGCTAACCCCTCCTCCCCCCCATACCCCTGTTCTTCGAACACACGCTGCTAAATCCAAACAAGCTTATCTGGATAGCCAATAACGAAGTGGCGAATCCATTCAGGGACAGAAATAAGGAGCTTCCAGTAGGCTCCCAGGCCGCCCCCGGCCTGAGGCCGATAGGTGCACTCTAGGTCCCATCCTCCACTATCTCATCTAGGGGGAAGCCGATGTCCCTCAACCATGGATTCCATAGCAGCTTAAATTTTTTAAGGTTATTTTGTCTAATATACATTGCCCGTTCGCACCAAATTATGGAATTGATGGCATTTATCCATGCTTGCAGTGCTGGAGGATTCTTTGCCTGCCAATTCATCGCGATTAAGCGTCTGGCCTGGTACAGGCATCTTAATATAGATGTTTTTGTTGCAGCAGGGATTCCACCCCTTTCCATAATCCCTAATAGACAAGTCCTAGCTTCAGGTTCTAAGGTGGTATTAAAAATTCTATTTATTCTGTGCACAATTTCTATCCAGTACCGATACAGTTTTGGGCACTTCCATACCATATGGAGCAGGTCTCCTGGTGCTCTACATCTAGGGCACTCCCCGTTGGACCTATTGCTTATCCTCCGCATTTTTTTGGGGGTATAGTATGCCCTATATAAAAAAAGCTTATGGGACATACGCTGCGATGGGGAGATAGACACAGGGCTGGACTGGGAAAGAAATTTGGCCCTGGACTTCATCCAGACCGGCCCACTTACATTTTGAGTGTCCCATCAGCAGCCCCTTACATCAGAGTGTCTCATCGGCACCCCCTTACATCAGAGTGTCCCCTGAGCAGCCCCCTTACATCAGAGTGTCCCATCAGCACCCCTTACATCAGAGTGTCTCATCAGCGCCCCCTTACATCAGAGTGTCCCATCAGCGCCCTTACATCAGAGTGTCCCATCAGCGCCCTTACATCAGAGTGTCCCATCAGCGCCCCCTTACATCAGAGTGTCCCATCAGCGCCCTTACATCAGAGTGTCCCATCAGCGCCCTTACATCAGAGTGTCCCATCAGCGCCCTTACATCAGAGTGTCCCATCAGCGCCCCCTTACATCAGAGTGTCCCATCAGCGCCCCCTTACATCAGAGTGTCCCATCAGCGCCCCCTTACATCAGAGTGTCCCATCAGCGCCCCCTTACATCAGAGTGTCCCATCAGCGCCCCCTTACATCAGAGTGTCCCATCAGCGCCCCCTTACATCAGAGTGTCCCATCAGCGCCCCCTTACATAAGAGTGTCCCATCAGCGCCCCCTTACATCAGAGTGTCCCATCAGCGCCCTTACATCAGAGTGTCCCATCAGCGCCCTTACATCAGAGTGTCCCATCAGCGCCCTTGCATAAGAGTGTCCCATCAGCGCCCCATTACATAAGAGTGTCCCATCAGCGCCCCCTTACATCAGAGAGTCCCATCAGCACCCCCTTACATCAGAGTGTCTCATTAGCAGCCCCTTTACATCAGAGTGTCTCATTAGCAGCCCCCTTACATCAGAGTGTGCCATCACCAGCCCCCTTGCATCAGAGTGGCCCACTGAGCCATCGGCCCACCGGGAAACTCCCTGTAGTCCCAATGGCCAGTACATGCCTGGATAGACACCAAATTCCCCTGTGCTAGGATCTCATCCCATTGTTCCTGCTCAATTGGTCCCAGGTCTTCCTCCCATCCCCTCCTGCTCTTATCCGGTCCTTCTCCATTCAAAACGTTATCCCTGAGTTTTGTATACAAGCTAGAGATCTGGCCCTTTGTTTGTCCTTGCTCAAGAAATCTCTGTAACAAGGGGTTCTTTGTCCTCTCGATAGTAAGTGTGCCAAACTGTGAATGTATCCCATGCCTCACTTGCAAATATATATAAAATGTTTTATTGGAGATGTCGTATTCCTGGCGGAGATCTTCGAAAGATTTCATAGTGTTCCCCTGGTAGAGATGCACCAGTCTTCTAATCCCCCTCCTCTCCCACTCCTGGGACCGGGCTATACAGTTTAGTTCAGCCAGTTCTCCGTTGTTCCATAGGGGGGTATACTCAGTTACCCCCCCATAGGCCAAGAGTTGCTTAGCTATCTGCCATACTTTCCTCGCCAAGGTATTGGTGGGGCATTTACAAGCGAATGAATTAGCCTCTAGAACTTCAACTAGAGTTCTATGATATGCCTTATTAATCATCAATTTATGATTTGGACAGCCACCCTCTTCCAGTCCAGCCCCAGTCAAATGCTGGAGCTGGGCTGATAGAAAGTATGTTCTTAAATGTGGCAGCGCTACTCCTTCCTTTTCCACCGGGAGCTGCAGCGTCCGCAGCCGAATCCGAGGCTGTCGCTTTTTCCATATTAATTCTCGAATTAATCCCTCCAGTCTGTTAAACCATTTCTGGTTGAACCAGACCGGGGAATTGTGGAGGATATATAGGATCTGTGGCTGCCAAATCATTTTTACTAAATTACAACGCCCCGCCACCGACAGGGGGAGGCGACACCAGCTATTAACCTTCTGTTTCAGCTTTGCCAATAATGGTACCAGATTCTCCTCAACATACTGATCTATCTCTCTGGAAATCCAGACACCCAAGTATTTCAGCTTGGGTACCACTTCTAGTCCCTCAACTATAGACAATGTTTGGTCTTCAAACTCCGATAGTGGCATAAGGGCTGATTTACTCCAATTGATGACCAAACCTGATTGCTGCCCAAATTCGTCCATCAGCCGTACTACCCTATTCAGAGTGGAGCGCACATCGTCAAGAAAAAACAAGACGTCGTCTGCAAACAAAGCCAGCTTCTCCTCCTCTAGTCCGCGCCGGAATCCCCGGATGTCCGAGCGTGTTCTCGCCATCACAGCCAGGGGTTCCATAGCTAGCACGAACAGGAGGGGAGACAGCGGGCATCCCTGTCTCCTACCTCTTTCTAGATAGAACACTTCAGAAAATAGGGTCCCCATTTTAATCTTGGCCCTGGGTCCCCTGTATAGTAGTTTTACCCACTGGATGAATTGGGGGCCAAAGCCGAAACGTTCTAATACACCCCAAAGATAGTCCCACTCCAGGCTGTCGAAAGCCTTGGCGGCATCCAACGCTAGTATGGCACCTGGGTTATCACTATCTCTAGGTATTTGTAGGTTTAGAAAAACCCTTCTAATATTAGTATTAGTTGTTCTGCCTGGGACAAACCCAGACTGGTCTGGATGTATTAATTTATGTATACAACTATTTAAACGAATTGCTAGGGCCTTGGGTAGGATTTTTATATCTGAGCATAGCAGAGATATCGGCCGGTATGACGAAACCTCATGTTGGTCCTTCCCCTCTTTAAGGATTAAAGTGATATTAGCCTCGCTCATTGAAGCGGGGAGTTCCCCCGCCTCTAGTGCATAGTTTAACGTTTCCAGTAGTGCCGGGATCAGCTGTTCGCTGTATCGCTTATAAATTTCCACTGGAAGGCCATCGGGACCAGGAGATTTACAATTGGGCATACTATTCATTGCACCTTTTAGTTCTTCCAAAGTAAGTGGTAGATCTAAATTCAATTTATCCTGGTCTGAAAGCACGGGAATACCTGTTTGCTGCAAAAAGTTAGTGTCCAGAGCCTCCCATCCCTGTGTGTTTGATTTATATAAGGTTCTGTAATACTCGCCCAGCACCTTCATAACCTCGGAGGGCCTAGAGACAAGGTCACCCTTCTGTGTTTTAATTGCCTGTATTCCTGTGGGGGAGCTATTGGTGCGAGTCAATAAAGAAAGAGCTCGACCCACCTTCTCCCCTTCGCCAAAGTAATATTGGCGTTGGAAAATGCGTTGATTTTCTACCCTTTTTAGAAGTGCCATTTTATATATCTGTTGGCTATCCTCCCAAATCTGTTGTTTCCCCGGCGATGGATCCTCCACGAACTCTCTCTCAGCCTGAATAACGTCATTTCGGATTTTCCCCTCTTGGTCTCGGGATTCCCGTTTTGTCCTTGCAATATTCTGTATGAGTATTCTTCTAAGAAAGGCTTTTAGGGAATCCCAAACCACTCCAGATGCCGCTGTCCCCCTGTTAGTCTGGAGAAATTCCCCTATTTGATCTCCCAAAAGATTGGATCTATCAATTAGTTCCAGCCAAGCGGGGTTTATTCTCCATTCTCTCAGTGGGGCGCACTCTCCCGTGTTCAAAGTTATAGCCAAAGGGGAATGGTCTGAGATCCCCCGTACCCCATATTCTATGTCTACCACCACTCCCACTGCCTCATTGTTCCCCAAACCCATGTCTATTCTTGACAGCGTCTGATGGGTACTGGAGAAACAGGAGTACTGCCTATCCTGGGGATGTCGCATACGCCAGATGTCTCTTAAACCAACTTCCATAAGAAGTTCGTGTAATCGACCTGTTCTATTCCCAGTTGGACAAGGAAATCTATCTAGGCGTTTATCTATAGTTTCATTAAAATCCCCAGCAATTATCCATGGGACACCCATTTTACCCAGGCTGAACATGAGAAATTTATCCATAACCTCTAATTTGAAAGGAGGGGGTATATAGATGTTTGCTAGAATACATTCTTGCCCAGCCACCTGACAGTGCAAGAAAACAAATCTCCCCTCCCCATCTATCTGGGACTCTTTACATAAAAAATCTGTGCCCTTCCATACCAACACGCTCACGCCGCGGGAGTATGATGAATGAAAGGAGTGGTAATATGCCTGGAATTTCCGATCATGAAGCAGAGGGGCCGTAGTTGGAGTCAGATGGGTTTCCTGCAAAAAGAGTAAACCAGGTCCTCTTCCCTCCAACTCCAACATCACAGACCTCCGTTTCTTAGGGTCTCCCAAGCCCCTCACGTTCCACGAGGTTATATTCCACCTACCCATCGACTCCAATGATATTCCTCCCACTCATCGACTCCAGTGGTTAATATGCCCATGAAGGGGAGGGGGTAGGGGGAGAGGGAACCGCTTCCTCCCCCCATCGCCACTCCCCTTCTCAACCTGCCCCTCATCGCTGCCCCGTTACTCACAGCGTGTGTTCGGAGACTCCCCTCCCTCCCACCCCCCACCCAACCCTGCCCATCTGAGCCACCCTTAGGGGTCTCAATTGTAGCCGGTATAATCATACCCCATTCAAAAAGTGTCCGAGCTCACCATCCCCCCACGTGATCTTATCACTCCCCATCAAAATTCTTATATGGTGGGATCGTAATCCCTCCGTAGCACCCATCATGCCCTACCGAAAAAAAATAAAAATAAATAAATAAATAAAAGCTTATATATAGGTCCCCCCCCCAACCCACCCCCCCAAATCCCACACACCCAACTCAACTATAAAGTCTCATTACCCCTTCTAGTGTAAAATTGTGTGTGCTATTTTTTCGCCATATGGCATCACAGTGTTCTATATCCATAGTACTATACCTCAACTTTAATCATTTCATTTTTCCCCCACCCTGCTCGAGCGACGGGCGGCAACAATTTAACCCCCCGTCCCTTTACCAAGATGGGTTCACAAATAGAATTGTTTCCAATAGCATACCTACATATAATTATAGTCTCTCATACAACCCCCCCTCCAACCCCCACACCCCCACCTTCCCACCGTGTCTATAACCGTGTCTTTATATACAAAACAACTCATCTTATAGTACTCAATTTCTCATAATGCAAAAAAAGAAAGAAAAAAAAAAAAGGGGGATGTATCCTCTTCCTTTTTACACCTCCCCCTCCCTCAACCCCCCCCCCCCTCACAACTCTTCCATAACACCTCATTTACTGCTTCAAATGTGAAATGATATAGGCTATTAATTTACTTTGTGATATCGCAGTGCTCTATACTCCATAGTATTTTACCCCATTACTAATCAATTTATCATATCGTTTTGCCCATCTCACCAAAGCAACCAGTTGTAGCATTAAGGCCGCGTACACACGGGCGGACTGTTCGCCCAACTTTGTCCGCTGAACAGTGTTTCAGCGGACAGTCCGCTCGTGTGTGTTTCAGCGGACAGTCTGACGAACAAAGTTTTTCGGAATTTCCATAAAACTGTCCGCTGAAACTTGGTTTGAGCGGACAGTCCGCTCGTGTGTAGGCTTGTTCGTCAAACTAAGTTCCGCGCATGCTCAGAAAGGATTTACACGCCGAAGGTTGCATTGCAGTGTATAGGACGTCGTTTTTCTAGTCCCGTCGTACGTGCCGTTCACTTCATCGCGCACGGTTTCTGCGGACTGTTCGTTCATCGTGTGTGGTCAAGTCCGCTCATGCTAATTTTGAGCGGACTGTTTGTCAAACTGTTTGACGAACAAGGTTGGGCGAACAGTCCGCGCGTGTGTACGCGGCCTAAGGCTCCCCAATCCTTCAGCGAGATGGGTACATAAACAAAATTATTTTCAAAAATACATACACAAAAATGTACCTTCCCCCTTACAACCCCCCCCAACCCCCACACCCCCCTCTTCCCGCCTCTCCAGAAAAAACAACCTCTCCCCCCCCCCCCCCCAATAATAAAAAAAAAAAGAGGGCTAATACAGGCCGACTCTAAGTATCATTAAAGGGCCTCTTTGTGTTCCTCCAGCCAATTCACGGCCTCCTGCGGGGAGTTAAAGAAAATTGTTGAGCCCAAAGCAGACACTCGGAGTCGGGCTGGATACAATAGGGCATACATTATCTTATGCGATTTCAGGGTGCGTTTAACAGGAATAAACTCGGCTCTCAGTTTCTGTAAGTCCGGTGAAAAATCTGGATAGAATGACACCCTAGTCTCCTTGTAGAAGATGTCTCCCAAGCCCCTAACCCTCCGCATCAAGATCACTCGATCGTTATAATTGATAAATTTCAATATCATTGGCCTACAGCGTCCCTCCGAGAAATGAGATCTAGGAGGAACTCTGTAGGCTCTTTCGATGCTGGAGGGCGAGGAGAAGGAGACATCTCCCAGTAATTCCTTAAACCAATTTTCCAAAAAAATTACGGGGTCTGAACCCTCGCTTCCCTCTGGCAAGCCAATTAGTCGCACATTGTTCCTGCGGTTCTTATTGTCCATGTCATCAATTTTGGATGCCTGTGCGACAATTTGTTTCTGGAGAGTGGCTATTTTTTCCTGGAGGGGAGATAATTCATCTTCCACCGTGCTTAATCTTCCCTCTAGGGCGTCTATTCTGTCGATGGTATTACTTAATTGTTGGCTCATAGCGTGCAGTTCATTTTGGATATTACTCAGTTGACTGTCCAGCCCAGAAATAGAATTCTTACAGTCATTAACCGCCAGCAGTATCTCTCGTAAAGTCGGTTCCCCACCCCCCCCAGGTTTTTGGGCCGTACTACTGTCCTCCTGGGATGGCTCACCTACCCCACCTCCCGACAGTGGAGTACCAGGATCCAGTAAGGGGCGACCTGCACTCCTTCTGTCCCCCACTGGCCCCTGCGTTTTAAATTGACCTGGTGGATGATGTTGAACTTTCCTGCCTGGAGAAGTTGCATGAGCAAAGCGCTCGAGTTTCAAAGCCGCAGAGGCTTGATTTAGCTTTTCTTTGGCAGCACGTGTTTTTTGATTTCCCTCTCCATGGGATGTATCTTCTATCGCTCTTTTGCTAAGCATGGTAAAGTCCACGTAAAGGAGTCACCAAACCAGCGGAAGGTAGTAATAAAGCAGTTTGTATCGCTAACTCAATTCTCCCAACAAAAAGGCCCGATTTTTCAGCAAAAGGACCTTGAGGGGGGGGCAGTCAATTCACCAAGCGCGCGGCACCTGAATCCTAGATTAATTATATTTACATTTATGGGGTAGACTTACTTCAGCCAGCGATTATCAGAAGTAAAGCAGATAGGAAGAGGCAAACATTAAGAAGTAACCAAGTCTCTACTACACAGGTTCTTAACTTTCATCCCGCTAAGTTATATAGCGTTTCTCACCACACTGCAACCAAAGTTCTTCCATCCATAGAGCTGGCGGATGTCTCTGGGAGATTTGCTCGTCCGAGGCGATCGTAGTGCTCTCTCCGCGTGCCCTCGTGCGGCGTTGTAAGCGTTCGTCTATCCTCGGATCTCCGGTCGGATCTCCGACCGGGCTCCCGCGGTAGCGAAACCTAGCGCGGAATCCTCCTCGGGTTCTTCCAATGATCTCCGTCCGTGCTGTGCAGCCGTCGTGATAACGCACGCTCCAAGTCAATCGGTCGTTACGGAGCTACGATAGAGGGAGCCAGGGAGCGGCAGCTGTATCCACCAGCGAGCTACGTTCCTCGCATCGCAGGGCGGAGGCTAGGAGCTCGGACACACTCGCACTCCTGCTCACTCACTCACGCCCATCTCCATCCGGCCACACCCCAACCGGGGGGATATTTAGAAGCAAACAATTAGACCCTAAAGTAGAACTATAAGCAAAACGTTTCCTTTTTACATTTTGGATAGAGTCAGGGAGGATTATAACCAATGTCACATTTTTCCCCATCTGTGCCGAATTGGGGAGATTTACTTTCAATTCCTGACACATAGCCAAAACAGGACGTGAGAGGAAATTAGGGGACGACCTCTAGGTCACCAGAACTAGTGTCTCCAATAAGATTTACTCTTTTTGCCTTTAGTTCTACTCTAAATTTTGTAAAATATGGGACAATTGGTGTGAATCCAAATCTGAACTCATGACACTGAGTCATGACTGAGCATCAGCAGGATTGTTATCTAATAAATAAAGCCATGTACATCTATTTACACTGAAGTATGTGACAAAATCCAAGCTTACTTTTGTTTTCATTTTGTATCAGAGGAACATTTCTGAATGTTATACTTACCTGTTCTGTGGAGTGGTTTTGTACATTGCACCCCGGATCATCCTCTTCTTGGATCCCTCACCAATGCTTCTGGCCCCTCCCCCTTGCCGAGTGTCCCCACAGTAAACGGCTTGCTATTGGGCACCCGAGCCGAGTTACAGCTCCATGCGTCCATTCAGACAGGGAACAGCGGTTCGGCCCCACCCCCTCTCTCCTCATTGGCTGACTGACTTTGACAGCGGGAACCAATGGTGCCACATTGCTGTCTCAACCAATGAGTACACACGACCAGTTTTCTGGTCGGAATAAACTCTGAAGGTTTTTCCGACGACGTTCTGACAGAATTCCGCTGAGACTGCCGTGCCTACACATGATCAAACCAAAGTCCGATTGTTAAGAATGCTGTGATGTACAGCACGTACGACAGGACTAGAAAAAGGACATTCAAGACCTAGTGTGCCACCCTTTGGGCTCCTTCTGCTGATCTCATGTTAGTAGAAGTTTGGTTAGAGACAATTCACGCTTTTTAGACTCCAGCTTATTCCAATTGTTTTACTGCTGTTCAGTTTGTGCTTGTGGGTTTATATCTGGTTTTCAGTGCGTTTAGTCAGTTCGTATCTGTTTTTCGGTGAGTTCTGGTCCGCTTGTTACTGATCTTCAGCTCGCTCTTCACAGGCCTTGCTGTTCTTCAGTGCGTTCTGTTTAGTTCTTTATGACAAGCTGACCATTTTGAAACCATGATGCGGGTACGTACTCGTTATTGAGTTTGTGTTGTGTGGGCACTTGGTGTTGGGGTTCATACTTTGAACTGAGCCCAGTCCATAAACACAGCGAGGAGGAGTTCATGGACCAAGAATTGGTTACTCCAGCGTGACCAAGTCTCACATATGCCTTTGCTTCGTGAGATCCAGGAGAATAATCCTAATGATTTCAGAAATTATCTCAGGATGACGGACCCCGTTTTTCACCATCTGTTGGCTTTGCTGACCCCTTATATCAGCAGGAAGGATACCTGCATGCGACAAGCCATCACTGTGGAGCAGAGGCTCATCGCCACCTTGCTGTACTAGGTGACTGGGAGAAGCCTGCAGGACCTCAAGTTCTCAACAGGGATCTCCCCCCAGGCTCTGGGAATCATTATTCCAGAGACCTGTTCTGCCATCATTCAGGTCCTGCAGAAGGACTATATTAGGTTAAGTTTTATCCCTTAACATCACATAATACTGTATGTATTTAATGTTTCCTAATGTATTGTATTTATTTCATCATTCCCTAATTACCATGATTGGAATATGCTGTCAATGTCCCCTTTATCCTCATGCATGCTGGAAGCTTTTTTAATACTCCTTTTTGGGCCTACATGCATATTTATCTTCACTAACCTCCCCAGCATGCTATCCTGGGCCCATATACACCTATAGCTTAGTCCCTTTAACAATGTATACTGTCAGCTCCATTGTCCTGCTTTCCCCAAAACACAACCTAAAATGTGTCCAAATGTTATGTGTGTCCTTAAATTAATTTATAACCCTCCCCCTAAAATGTGTCCAAATGTTATGTGTGTCCTTAAATTCAGGCAGAGTGCTGAAGGCTTTTTTTTGGGCTCCCAAAGTCATCTCAAACCCCACCCCCCCATACAATTATCAATGAGCCATCAGAGGGGGTGAGGAATCTGATAAGTGGGCCTTATATTTTTGTATTTTTAAATACAACTGTTGTTGTGCAAGAATGTTTTTGTATAATCTGCTTGCAATGTGTGCAAAAGTACTTAGATTTTTTTCTTGTTTGACTCCACAGTTTCCTTCAACGCCACAGGAATGGCAGACTGTGGCCTCCCATTTTGCTGACCATTGGGACTTTCCGAACCGTGGAGGGGCTATAGATGGGAAGCATGTCCACATTGTTCCACCACTCCATTCGGAGTCTTACTATTATAACTATAAGGGGTTACTATTATAACTATAAGGGGTTTAATAGTGTAGTGTTAATGGCGGTGGTGTCGGCACACTATGAGTTCCTCTATGTGGACGTGGGGAAGAATGGCCAGATGTTGGATAGAGGAGTCTTTGCCCAGATGGAGTTTTACTAGCATCTCCAGACTGGTGGCCTCCTTCGTCTTTACTGCAGATGAAGCCTTCGGTCTGGGCAAGCACCTGATGAGGCCATCCCCCAAAGGACCCTCACCCCGGAGAGGAGGGTTTTTAACTACCAGCTGGCCAGAGCGAGAAGAGTCGTTGAGAATACCTTCAGGATAATGGCCAGCCAGTTCCGCCTGTTTCTGACAGCAATCCATATGACGGACTACAAAATCAACCATATCAGTGCACTTGTAGTGCCAAGTGGATTTTGCTTTAGTGAATAATCCCCATTGTCACTGTAAACACAAAATTACTTACAAAACTGGTATTGAGCATTGAAAGAAGAAGCCACACATTGTTGTATTTCAAACTGTTTACTCTGTGCACATTCACACATGTGCGTTTAGAAAATTTGTTAAAATTTTTTTCTTTTTCACAATATTTTTAGTTTTTTATATTTTTTCTTCAATATATTATTATTTTTTTCTCAATATTTCTATTTTTTACAAACAGGCATGTTTTAATATATAACATACACAACTCTGGAACTTACAAAGTTCAATGTATAAAAACTGAAGGCAATATCAGGCCGCGTACACACGGTTTCAAACAGTTTCGGCAAACAGTCCGCTCAAAATTAGCATGGACGGACATGGCCACACACGACGAACGAACAGTTTGCTGAAACCGTGCGCGATGACGTGAACGGCACGTACGACGGGACGAAAAATACGACGTCCTATACACTGCATTATAACTTTCGGCGTGTAAATCCTTTCTGAGCATGCGCGGAACTTAGTTTGACGAACAAGCCTACACACGGGCGGACTGTTCGCTCAAACAAGGTTTCAGCGGACAGTTTTACGGAATTTCCGAAAAACCTTGTTCGTCAAACTCTCCGCTGAAACTGTCCGCTGAAAGCCCACACACGAACGGACTGTCCGCCCAAACACTGTTCAGCGGACAAAGTTGGGCGAACAGTCCGCGCGTGTGTACGCGGCCTCAGACATTATAGTGTCAAAAATGTCTTGATATTGCCGTAAATCTGATGGGGTGATGTAACCCCTGTAAAAGCCAAATTTTGAAGATGCACACAAATGGGTAATGTCAACATGTGCTATCTGCCATCATGGGGGATCAATGGACATGTTTTGGGGGTGCAACCCCTTCCTTTCACCTACTAGAGTAGTGAGGAAGGGGTTGCACCCACAAAACACGTACATTAAGATCCCCTGATGGCAGAAAGCACATGTTGACACACCGTGTGCATCTTCAAAATGTAGCTTTTAAAATGTACACTAAAAAATTTTTGGGGGTAATATAGAAAGAAAACTAAAACGTGTTCGGATTCGAGGGAAAAAGGGATTATATTTTCCCCAAAACATTGATCATGTTCTTCATTCCCTGCATAATGTTATGTCGATTTCTCATTGCGTCAGTTTCCCCTCTCCAGGTCATAATTTGTTGGATGAGTGCTTGGGCGCTGGCTTTAGTGAAAGGTTCCGCCGCTTCCTCTTCCACAACCAGCACATTACCTAAAATTGTTGAAAAACATGTATTTAGAAATATGCAGACATACATAGATTAGCTGAAGCTGGGGTGTCAGACACTCACCTGATGGGGTGCCCATCTCGCCCGCTTCCTCCACTTCCTCCACCTCTTCTTCCTCCGGAACCCTGGGGGTGGGGGGGCTCGGGCTAATTTGCCAATCAGGTTGGCGAGGTCGGGGGTCCCTGGGATCTTCTGACTGTTTTCTTAATGTTTTCTCCCCTATGAGAATGAAAGAAAAAGTATACTTAGCACACAGATATTTGAATCCAGAAATAGGAATATGAAACATTGTTTTGAAGTGGTGTACAATTGTCTGTTTGGGAAGAGATCCAAGTTGAAGACTTACATTTTTTGGCCAAGTTTCACAGATGGAGACACCCCAAGTATCCACTGGAGCACCTGTTCTTCTTTTAATAGAACAAATTAGCGTGACCACAATGTAGGTATAACATTTAAATACAGCTAAATACATCATATTTATTGGCAAATGAACGATGTTTCCTACAAACGATTACTGTGCCCACGAACATGAAAGTAGCCATTTCAAACTGTACAACAGTAAAGAAAAGCACATGGAGCAGCATACAAGTTAATAATCATTATAGGAACACACGACAAGTACTTACTTTTTTGAAGCACCTTCTTTATTTTGCGATACTGATCCTTCGCCCTCAGTTTTCTTTCGGACCAGCGCTTCCTTAATTGGTCTTTGGACCGTCGTACCCGAAACTTGTGCTCCAGAGTGTTCACAACAGTCCTCATGATCTGGTCCTTTCGCAAATTGGGATGGGTGTACGGACCACGTTTCCCATCATAATCCTCCCTGCACAAGATCTCCACCATTTCATCAAAGGCCATGTTGGTGGCCTTAAATCTCCTCCTCCTGGATCCAGACATTTGGGGCTCTGGGCTTTCCTCCTCCCTAGTGGAATAATTTCCAACCACCTGTGTCTCTGCCATCTTGCTCCTACAGCTCACCGAAGAGAGAAGGGGAGGGGAATATTCGTGAAAAAGAATGTCAGGGGAGGGTGACACGGGCAGAGTTTGACAAATGCGCAGTGCATATAAAGCTAACACGCATCTGTTGTACGTACGATCTTTGTGTGTGTAGGACAAACGAACGGAAGTGGTGAGCCTGCTAAATGAATGTAAAATTTGAACTTGGCCCATCACAGTGGCCTTTGCTGCTTCAAGATTGAGGCCTATATTGGGATAAGATTATGAATTTAGACTGACATTGGTGTTTTTGTCTTATCAAACTAACACACGTCGTACATCCAATCTGTGTGTGTGTGTGTGTGTGTGTGTGTGTGTGTGTGTGTGTGGGGGGGAAGGATGAACGGAAGTGGCGAGCGTGGCGAGCGTCCTAAACGAAGGTAAAATTTGAACTTGGCCCATCATATTGGCCTATACTGCTTCAAGTTGGAGGCCTATATTGGGATAAGATTATGAGAGTTTAGGCTGACATTAGTGTTTTTGTCTTGTGTATTGTCTTACAGAAAAAAATTTATCAGTTTAAGGACCCACAATTTCTGTCCAGTTTTATTGATAAGTACAGGGAGATGAGGAATCTGTGGGAGGTCAAACACAGTTTATATTACAATAAACAAGTAAGGAAGGCAACTCTGGAGAAACGTCTGGTATCTGTAAAGACTCGGGTCCCTGAAGCAAACATGATGTTTTTGGAAAATAAAATTGGGATCTTGAGGAACATGTATAAGAAGGAGCACAATAAGATCCAGGCTTCCCTCAGATCAGGAGCATCAGCAGAGAATGTTTATGTCCCCAGGCTTTGGTGCTTCAACTAACTGAGGTTTCTGAACGACCAGACTGAAGCCAGGGAATCTCTTTCGACCCTTCCCTCCACCCCATCAGAAGCTTCCCAGGAACAACCTGGAAGAAGTGTATGCGCTCAGCTGGAGCCAGGTATATTCGTTTTTAGACAAATCTATTGTCCTAATATTAATGATGTTAACTAGATGTTATAATCGCTTACAAATCAATGATTTTATACCAAAGATAATGTATGTTAGTGACCAGCTTGAAAATGCTGGGGTCAGAATGATAGTCTTTTCTATTTATTAACATTCAATTTGCAAGTCATAAGCTGAAAATTGTGTGTGATTAATGAAGAAAAAACGACAACTATGTCCCTTTTTTATACACTTCAGCGAGGAGGAGGCCGTGCCCAGTGGCAGCCAGGAAGAGGCCATGCCCAGGGGCAGCCAGGAGGTGGCTGGGCCCAGTAGGAGCCTCACCCAATCCCAGGTCCCTCCCCTCTGCCTTACCACCAAAAGGCCCAGGAAGGGGACAATGACGGAGGAGGCCGCACTGGGCATCATTAGGGAAGCCAGACATTTCCTCAGGAGCCCCCCAGTGCTGAAGAGGCCTATGGCTGCTATTTAGCCACCAGGTTACTGGAATTGGAGAAGGGACAATGCCTCCTCTGTGAGGGATTTATTTTTGATGCTCTTCAGAAGGGGTTGAGGGGCCAGCTGACTGAAAACAGCCACATATGTGAGCTCGCCCATCCTCCTCCTCCTGCCACAAGTCCACCACCAGAGCCACAGCCTCCAAGGAAGGCTGCAGGTAAGAGAAGAAAGTGATGGCCTGGGTTCAGTCTGGTCTGACAGAAGATGCAGGCTGTTGTAGTACCACAAACTGGGGACAAATATGTAATTTGCTTCTGGTCCTGAACTCTGGGATTCCTGGACCAGATTGTGCTCCCTATTATATGGACTTCTCAAGCTACCAATTTTCTTTTCCACACACTTGTTGATCTATGCCATGGGGGAAAAAAGGCTTCGCAAATTCCAAAAGTTTGTCCAGCGTTGACTTCCTCTTTATTTTGTTACCCAGAATAAATGGATATTTTCTTTTCACAAAATACTTTCCTATGTGTTTTTCTTCAAAAAGGACAGTTTGTTTGTGAGTAGGCGGGTACATTTAAAAAAGACAATGTCAAATTAACAAGAGACACCAACCTCCTTGAGGTTAATAGAAAATATAACATAATAATGTTAATATGGTGACTTGACACTCCAAAAAAAAGTATATGGAGATCACTAGAATTTTTTTTTTAAGTAATCATAAAATAAATCTTGATGAAAAAAAAATGATAAAAGATGAGTATAAAAAATTGTAAACATTATTATGGAGATTGGGCTTTTAAAAATGTGAATATTAGTCATGAGATGAGGATAAATAATGAAGAAAGATGTTTGTGAGAACTCTGTGTGAATATGAGCAGCAAAACAACTTCATTCTTCCAGCATTCTAAAGAAGAAAAGAATGTGCTGCATTAAAAAAATCACAGAATTAACAGTGTGAGGAATGTGCTAGCTTCAATACGAATGCTAGTTTTACCACACCAAGCGCATCCATGTCATACTTGCTTCAGAGCATGCGTCGTTTTTGGTCCGTCGGAACAGCATACAAACTAATGATTTTCCCGATAGGAATTGGTTCCGTCAGAAAGATTTAAAACATGTTCTATTTCTAGGTCCGTCAGAATTTTCGTTATAAAAAGTCAGTTGAGGCATGCACACGATCAAAATATACGATGAAAAGGTTCTGTCTGACTTTTTCTGACGGACATTCTGCTCGTGTGTGCGCATAAGTCTCAGAAAGATTTTAACCAGTATAAATCTGCCCTCCAAAAATACAATTCCTGCCTCCTCACTGTCAAGCAGACCTAATTTATCACTCTCATTAACAACTTATCATCTCATCTCCGTCGACATCTCCAGGCACACTTTACTGTATAAAGCAGGAGATTAGAGCATAAAGTTAGGATGTCCAGCATTAACAAATCGCTGGATATATTTGTAATCCATGGGCGTGGTTGCCACGGGTGACAGCACATAATAAAGTTCACAGAATTGCAGGTTTAGCACAAGTGTGTGTCCCAGCCGCATTTGAGGTGACTGGGTAAACAGGGCAGCAATAACTTGAACTTTGAAGTCAGCTCCTGCTGGTTGCTATGGACAATGGCACTTGGGTACTGCAATTACAAGCAGGCAGAGCATGCAAGTCCTTCCCTGGTTCAATCCCTCTACAGTCTCTGGAACAAAGCACAGTTCCCTGGCTCGATCGACTTCCGGTTGCTAGGGACAAGGACTGGTAGGTTACCTGTGTGCAGACATCCCGGGAACAGGCCCCCAAATATAGTGCTACCCTCATAAAGGCCACTGGTGAATGTGGTTCGTCTCTCACCCTGCACAGCCAAGCACATGAATTTTCAGACACACAGTTAAGAGGCAGTCCTTGTACCTTGTTTTGTTTTATTAGGGGAATAGAACTTGGATGGGGATAGGGTGCATATGGGATTCCCACTTGATTGAAGATAAGGCCGCGTACACACGGGCGGACTGTCTGTCCAACTTAGTCCGCTGAAACACATTTCAGCGGACAGTCCGCTCGTGTGTGGGCTTCAGCGGACTTTTTCAGCGGACAGTCTGGCGGACTAAGTCTTTCGGAATTTCCGTAATATTGTCCGTCCAACTTTGGTTTCAGCGGACAGTCCGCTCGTAAGAAAGGCAAGTTGGACGGACTAAGTATGGCGCATGCTCAGAAAGGATTTACACGGCCGAAGGTTGCATTGCAGTGTATTGGACGTCGTATTTCTAGTCCCGTCGTACGTGCTGTACACGTCATCGCGCAAGCTTTCAACGGACTGTCTGTTCATCGTGTGTGGTCAAGTCCGTTCATTCAAAAGTAGGACGGACTGTCTGTCGGATTGTCTGACGGACTTAGTTGGCCAGACAGTCCGCCCGTGTGTACGCGGCTTAAGGAATTTAGGGACTGAACTATATACACCACTTGTACATACAACCTCTTCTCTTCTCCTCCAGCACATACACTTGCTTGCAGACTATCACTCCCAGGACCAGCTAGCACTGTGGTTAAAGTGGAGGGCCACCCTGAAAAAAAAAATACATCAAAAATTTGAAATAAATCAGAAAAAAAAAGAAAACATTTTTTTTTTTTAACTTACCAGAAATGCCTGTTGCTAGGCACATTGTCCTAATCTGCCTCTTCCTCCTTCGCGGAGATCTTCTGTATTCTCTCCTCCGTGCAGCGTCTTCTGGGTAATGGGTCTCGCTGTGTTCTGGGAACTGTGTGTCCCAGAACACAGCGCGCCCCATTCACAAAGCGATGCGTGGCTCACGCATGCGCAGTAGGAAACAGGCATTGAAGCCGCAAGGCTCCACTGCCTGTTTCCCTTAGCCAAAATGGCGGCGCCGGGACCCGAGAGCTGAGGGACGGGTCAGCCTCGGGCAGCCGACATCGCGGGCGCCCTGGACAGGTAAGTGTGCTTATTAAAAGTCAGCAGCTACAGTGTTTGCAGCTGCTGACTTTAAATTTTTTTTTTTTAAACCGGCCCTCCTCTTTAAGGCTTGACACTGGCTTAGCCAGGCTTAAAACAAATGCCCTTTGCAGGCAGGGACTGTGGGTCCCTATGGTGTAGCAAAAAAAAGAAAAGGAAGCCCTTAGTGCTAGCTGTCCCACATGTGGCTACTGCTCCCAGTACCACCTCTTCAGGCCCTGCCAGCCCTCCTGGCTGCAGCTGCCTCTTTCCACTGTCGGTGCCACCACAGTCCTCCTGACTGGCTCTGCGCCCATCCCAGTCCTGTCAGGTGTGCCTCCCCAGTCCTCCTGACTGATTGTCACTCACCTGGTGCTCTTGGAGACTTGCCTGGCAGTGTTCTTCCGCTGTCCTCTCCTTGCTTCTGTGCCTTCTGCCCAAGACACCGCCATGGTTTTAGGAAGGCACCATCCACACACGAGCCCAGGCCCAAGGTCACCCCCCCCCCCGACTGTGGAGCTCCTTTAAAGGTCCCCTTAAAGGCCATCTCCAGCTTCCACCCGAATAGAACTCCTCCCCAGCTTGGCTGGCCTTGAGTATTTGAGAGGGCCTGTCCCCTGCCAATCCAAGTTGGGGATTTTTTGATTCAACATGTCAAAGATACTGATAATATTTTTTACATGAATGTTCATACGGATGTTCGTTTGAAAAACTATTAGTGTTAGGCTGGCCATACATGGATAAATTTTTTCAAACAGTCCAAAACTGAACAGATTGCCCTATCCACACAATCAAGGTGGATAAAGGAATCCTCCCCACTGTATTATTGTATTCTGACAGCGGGGACTCCTCCACTGCGAGAATACATTAATCAACGATGCAGCTGATTGGGTATGATTAAACTATGCATTTAGTGAAATGCGTTACCATGTCTTACTTTCCCCCACTGTGATTTTACTGCATTTTATGTTTATGTGAAATAAAGATGGCCATTACCTGGATCTGAGGAGTGTAGTCATCTGAAATGCCTTTATTCTCACCGGAAACAGTTACAAACTGGGCTAGCACCTTCCTAATGCTGTTCTTTTTAGTTCTGTAGTGTGGGCAGCAGCTTGTTTATCATTGGCTGCAGCGTGGATCGAAGGAAATTTTTCCAACAAGTTAGTTTGAGAGAAGTCAATAATTACATTGATTTCTCTGAAATGGGAATTTGTAGGCAGGTGCAGTTTATCCTCCATTCCATAGGTGGAACTGTGGTGCTGTGCCACTGTGCAGATGGAGTGGATGCTGAGAGGAACATTGTTCCACACTAGACTCTGTAGGGGTCATTAGGGAAGTTCCCTGCTGCATTTGGGGTGCATTTGGGGCACTAGTGGCTACAGTAGAGAGAGGAACAGTGACTTTGCTGTGGAGAGAGGCTCCTGCTTGAGGAGGGAGTGATATGGGACATCAGTGAATGCTCTGCTTTTGTCCGAGCTCTGGAATTATTGCATAGGTCTGATACAGATTTTCTCAAGAGCCGTTTCTGCTGCCACTCTTCTACCCCTTTTGCAGATGCTGCCCTGGTAATGTAGGTTATGCCTTTGTGTTACTGTATCTGTGGTGTTGAAGATATACAGTCGTAACACCAGCAATGCTGTGACTTCCTCCATCAGTGCTGCTGCACCGGAACAGCCCATGTTGCTGAGTTCACTGTTATCTTGTGTTTCGTAAAGGTTCCATACAGTGTTCTGCTACAGTTACTTTCACCATATTACTAGTTTTAGTGATTGTAGACTGCCATTTATCTTGTTATCTGTTCTACCTGCAACTCATACTGCAAATACAACAAATATTCAACCTTGTTCTGGACTTTATAGTCGCTCCTTTAAGTCGTTACCAAAATACTGGCCCCACCCAAAATCTGGTATAGTTGGCAGGATAGGACACTCCCCCTGTGCCATGTGTCGGGATCTGTGAGTGGCAGGCAGAGACCAGGCCTGGGAGGAAAGGACGAACTGTAGCAGACTCTTCCAAGTCTCTGGAGAATGTAGGCAGCAACCTGGTCAACATGCAGTCTTACCGGTTTGCTAAGGCACAGATGACTTAGATGGCTCAGCCTGCTATTGAGGATATCTCTCTGGATACCAGCCTGCAAGTGATGCCCAGGCAGGCATCCCGTGTGTTAGTTAGTTCCCGTGTGTACCGAGTATGGCGCACTGGTAGCTGCACTGGCACCCTGGGACCATTGTGGGGGAAAACCTTTTTATAATGGGTGGAGTCAGTGCCCATATAAATAACAGGATGGAAGAAGCCTGTGGAGTTGGGGCAAAAGAGCCAAACACCCTATAGTTAGTCGATTACTGGCCAAGGGTCTCTAACAGGGATGAAACCCCAAGTGCAGGGTTCCAATAGGAACAGCTGTAGTTGTTCTGACTCTTTTATGGTCTTCCATGGGCTGTGAGCAGAATGAAAATGGCCTTTCAGGCCAGACCAGAGTCCTCTGAAGTGAGTACTAGCACGCCTGGCTATAAGTGCGCCATCTGGAAGTGTGCCTGGCTGGGCAGAACTATGGAAGGGACTTAGAGCGAGACTGGTATACCAATGAGGGCACCTTGATGGAAACTGAATGCTGTGGACCTACAGTAGTAAATATGGGAAGAGGTCCCAGCTCTGGTGCTCCCAAAGAGAGAGTAAATGCGAAGGGAAGATGGCTTACAGATTATGTGCTGGCATTACATGCCGAAGATGTCATGAGTGGGCCTGCGGCCAAGAGTTTTGCACAATATGGTAAAGGGTTTTGAAAACCTACCAGCAGGTGGGTAGCTGTCCTATTCAAGTAGAAGCAGGGCGGGGGTTTGTACAGTTTGGTGCCAACACACAGCCAATCACAAGCTCCCTTACAAATGGCCATAGATGGATTGAAAATCATCCGGTCCCTGCTAAACGGTCCACATTTTGATCCATCTATAGAGTGTATTAATTTACTAAATTAGGATGGTCTTAGTTCTGTTAAGGAATCTAATGTACATAATGATAATCAGAACATGTCTATTTGCTTATGTGTATACATGTTCCCATGCTCCTTACTTATTATGTAGTATACAGATTGACTCCGGAGGTAAGATGGCGTCTATACCCTACATCCCCCGCGTTAGAAGAATTCATTTGAGATAAGGGAACCAGCTTCAACCGAACTTCAAGCATCAAGTTTCTTCTCTTGTATTGTAACCAATGAGATGTACCAATTAGACTGACATAGCAATGACGTATCTTTCTGTATAAAATATCAACCCCCCCCCACACCAATAAATCAGAAGTTAGAAGTAGCCTGAGCTGAACGTATCTCAGAGAGTGTTTACTTCTAATGTGCATGCACATTTATACTTTTTAATTAGAAATAGCAGCAGATAACCAAGAACTAATTTGTAGTTCTTATCCATTTCAGTTCCCCATGGCCTGCAGCAGTAAACACTCTAAAGTTTCAAACATACATTTAGGCATGAATGTATCAGTAATTGTTCCTCTCTTGTGCATCCACTTATTACAGTGAGCTGACTTTAGTTGTAGATGGACAAGTCCTGGTAAATAAGCAAGGGTATGGACACTGTCCCAGCTGAGCTCTACTTATACCAGGATCTCTAGAGCCTCAGATAAGGTGATGACCAATTTAAGTGTCTCCTGTCTGCAAAGAATCAGCATTTTCAACACAGACCAAAAATAAACCTTTTCAAGGCACAGGCTGTAGAGATAAAACAAATAAGGTCAGGGTGACATAGTAAAGATGGAAGGAGGTAACCGTTGTACACAGAGGAGGATGGGAATGGGACAAAAGACAGTATAGTATAGTATTTGCTCCCTTATTTGTGTTTATTATTTTTTATTATATAGGATTTATTTGGCGACATCAGTTTGCACAGTGCTTTGCAAAATGGATGGAGACAGTATAGTTACAATACAATTCAATTCAAGAGGAATCAAAGAGCCCTGCACATTAGAGCTTAGAAATCTAAAATATATGTAGTGCTACCCCTGCAAGAGACGCTGTAACCAGTCCCTAGTAGGGTTGCCACCTTTTCTTCACGTCAAACCCGAACACTTTAGCGGCACACTTTTTTTAGCGGTGTACTTTTTTTATAGTGTAAACTATACATTTATTTTGCAATTAAATAACATTTCTAATCATATGAATTTAATCATAAGAGTCCCCCTTTACATCAGAGTCCACAGAGTTCCGCTTTTGCATCTGAATTCGCAGAGTTCCCCTTTTACATCTGAACTCGCAGAGTTCCCTTACACTGTAAGGTGGGACTCTGTAGACTCTGATGTAAGGGAGAACTATGGGGACTCTAACATAAGGGATGCTCTGGGAACCCTGATTTAAGGGGAACACTGAGTACTATGATGCACAGTGAGGACTCTGATGTAAGGGGGAACACTGTGGCCTCTGTTGTAAAGGGGAACTGTGATATAAAGGGTGCTCTGAGAACCCCGATTTACCTTAGTGTACTCACTCAGAGGCAGAAGATAGAAGGGGGAGACTTCAGTCACAGACAGGGATGGATGGTGAGCTCACTCACCCCTTAGCAGTCAGCACCTCTCACCCAGATCTATCTGAGGCTGCTGGACTTCAAATTTCCAGCCTCCCACTTCCCTTTTCTGAGGCACAGCACTGGGGATTGGAGTGTGGGCAGACACAGAGGGGTAGGGGAGGGAGGAAAAGGAGCAGATCAAGCCCTTTCTCCTCTCCCATCTGTATGTAGGGGGAATTGTTAGTGCTGGCTTTGGGCAGTGTGAAAGAGAGTGTAACAGACATTCTCAGCTTAGACAACTGCAGCCAGCAACCTTGCTGGGAGGCCATAGTCCAATCTGAATAATGTGTCCGGGTTTCAGGCAGTCTGAAACCTGGACGCATGGTTCCAAACCCGAACTGTCCGGGTGAATCCCGGACAGGTGGCAACCCTAGTCCCTAGGATGGGTGCAGAGGCAATCAGGCACATAGCATTGTGACTTAATAATCAGTCTGGGGGTTGTCTTTTTGGGTTTTTATAACCGAAGAACTTGGGATGGGAGAGGGGCGATATGGTATACTCCAGATTCCCTGGTTGTTTATGGGAGGACACTTTACCTAGCTCAATACTTCTGTGCAAACTTTATGCAGGCTCAAGTACAGATAGCAAAACAAAGTTCTTTCTTTAGAAGCTATCCTAAACAGGAATTCTACAGACTTGTCCACTCTGGGGATGCAGCATGCATTCACTAGAACCCTGGTCTCTGGTCAGTACTCACAATGTCACTGGATCACTGGGTGCCTCCCTCCAGTATCCGCCAGACACTCTTCAGTGAGCTCTCTAGATCAGATTACCTTGACTAGCTCCAAACAGGGATCCTGTAAGATGTCCCCTCAACTCTGCCACAGCTGGGATCTTGATGAAAGAATGGTGGACTCAGGTTAGCTGCTGTTGCAGGTAGACCCCCCCTGCTGCTTCAAATCCCAGACTATGTATATGCCTCTCCAACTACTCTCTGGACACACCTCCCCAGGGAATGGCTGGAGCACAATAAATATTCAGGCTGTGTTTTGCCTTGGCAGGGAAAAGCAATCAAACCTACAGTCTGTGAGATCCAGAGCAGCCAGTAGCAAATCGACAACTGCCCCACTGATTACAGAGGAGCCAAAAAAAAAACATATACAGAATAAAGCATTTAAAGCATAATAAGTGCAAGAAATAGTAATACCAGTTCACCTTTCCAGAAATCTAAAGCTAGCCATGATCTAAGAGTTTCTGGGGACCCTGTAGGTTTTCCTCTTGCCCAACCTCTCTTGGTTGAAAAATTGAAAGAGTCGGGCAAAAATATGTCTGCTGAACAGAGGTTGCACTCAATCATCTATGCTTGTGTAGCAGGTGCCCTACATCTGCTCATGGCACCATGACAAGCTGGCCAAGGCTCTCAAGAGAGGGGAGAGCGTGCCTGTCAGTATCTGCAGGGGATTTCTCCCTCCTCCATTTTTCTCTTCACTGACTTAATGTTAATGCGAGGACACAGGTTGCCGTTCTGTTCTGCTCCCTCCCCTGCATCCTCATTGGCAGGAAGAGGAGAGCCAATAGGCAGCCACCTGATTTGCAACAAGGACTTCTGGGGCATATAGTCCCCATCTCAAATGGTCCCATAGCCTTGTATGGGGTATGGAACTACAAAGCCCAGCATGCTCTGAAAGGACTTGAGGACTCTATCTTGTCTCCTGAGGGAAGTCAGTTACCACGAGGCAGCAAAAGGGACTGGGGGGGCGTTTCCGTGATGACAGTGATGACAATGGGAGCAGACGTGTTTGTCTGAGCTCCCTAAAGACCGGCTGTTATTCAGGGTGCAGATCCAAAAAAACGGGTACCTTTCATCTCCGCTGACAGGGGGCCACCGTGAAGTGTCTGGCAGAAGAAACCGCCCAGCCAAGATCCCGGGAATAGGCGGCGGCGGGCCTTGCGGACTAGGCCGAAGCCGTGGCCTTGCGGGGTTTGCGCGGAACACGTCCGGAGGTCTGGAGACTGCGGCTGTCGGCTTCTCCCTACTCCTCCCCACTCCTCCTAACCTTCGGTGTGTCTGTGGGTGAAGCTGGTCAGCTGAGAACCTGGAAAACGGCGGCGGTGCAGGGCCTCATGGTCTAGGCCAAAGCCGCTCGCTCACCTGAAATATACTGCCCACAGTCTCCCAGGGCCGGTGCAGAGCTTTCCTGGGTGCCTGAAAAGGACTGTCTGATGGACTCCTTCTGTCCCTCCCTGCTCCTGATACCCTCCCCGGGGGAGAGAAAGGAGGAAGAGCCAGGAAAAAGGCTGTGAGGCCTGGCAATCTGGACAAGGCCTCAGCCATGGCCTCGCCTACGCATCCTACTAACATGGAGACCCAGGCTGAGGACCCTGATAAATTGCCTGCTACGGCAGCTGATTTCAAGGCAGTTCTACAGGCTATAACCACCCTGACCGGTAAGGTGGACCATATAATCCATAAGGTGGACCAAGCCAGTGTGGAGTTTATTAGGAAAGACTTTGACACCTTTCGTGGCAGAATGACTGAGGTAGAGCAGAGGGTCTCTCAAGCGGAGGATACAGTACGGGACCATGGAGCTGACCTCCACGCTCTCAAAGCCAGGGTGAAGACGCTTGAATTACGTGCAGCAGACATAAATTTCAACAGAAGGAATAATTTGCGTGTCCTGGGTCTTCCTGAAGGGGCTGAAGGCACGAACCCAACAGCTTTCACTGAACGTTTATTGCAACAACTACTCCCTTCAGCTCGCTTTTCTAGATTTTTTACTGTAGAAAGGGCTCACCGTATACCCACCACCAGGGAGCCCCAGAGAGCAGCACCCCGCACCTTTATCTTCAAACTCCTTCATTTTCGGGACAGAGATATTGTGATGAGGGAGGCCAGAGCCCAGGGTGAACTCCGCTTCGAAAATGCAAAACTTCTGATCTTCCCAGACTATTCGCTGGAAACCCAGAAGCAAAGGAAATCCTTTGACGCTGTAAGAGCGAGGCTCCGATATCATCATATCAAATACAGCATGCTCTTTCCGGCCAGGCTGAGGGTTGAAGATGGGGAATCTGTTCCGTTCTTCACCTCCCCAGAGGAGGCCTCCTGATGGATCGACACACTCCCGCCTGGCTAAGTACCCTGCTGGATTGCCCCCTTGAGCGGGCTATTGTCATTTGATGTTTTTTGCCCTAGCACCCTTCTTCACTCATTGGTCTGGGTCCTCTTACTGGACTCTGTTACACTTTGCACATTGCCTTCCCCCGCTTCTATGCCCAGAACGCTGGGAGGCTAAGTCTCGGAATATCCTTTGAGACGTTATTGATGGAGACATGGCTCCTAGTGTGCAACTTGCTTCTTCCCTTCTTCCCCCCTTTCCCCTTTTCCTCTATCCTGGACCCAGGCCCATCACAAGTGTGACACCAGCTATTTAGCTACTACTGTCCCTATTCTAGGGAATCTACCTCATAGCCGCTATAGCCACCGGTAGCCTTAGAGACGTGCCTCTCTTATACATTAGCCCGAGTGGGGCCCCTTGGCTCAGATCACCCAAGGAGTACCACTATATACCCACCCTTTTATAGGACAGGGATATTGGGAGCTGATGTTCCTTGATCCTCGCTGCTGTGGTTGACTGAGGCTTTCTCCCGTGGTAACGTCTGAAATATTTTGATTAACTTTGCAACGTTAGTATTGTTCAAGACTGTACCCCTGGCAATAGCTGGGAGCCTTCTTTTCTGATCCAGTCTTCAGTAAGAGACTAGATGTAATATTTAACCGCTGAAATACGGATGCCTTTCTGTACACGTTCCCCCATAATAGGCATATTCGCCTTGATTCAAAGTTGGGATCCTGAGCCTCCCCAAGGTTGGGACTGGGGTTGGCGGGGTGGGGATGGTTGGGTTTGTTCTGTTATATTTGGTTCTTGTATTGTTTTTTCACAAGCGATGTAATTATGTATGTCACTGGATCCTTGAGGTGCCACGTCTTGACCCGCACAATGGTCTGGACCTTGCATCTGACCCTGGGCAGTGGCCCACGGCTTAAAACTGTAACAATAGATGACTATGGCTGGCTGTACTATTGTCTCATGGAACGCCAGGGGCTTGAACTCCTCAGTGAAGAGGTCATTAGTGTTTCAATTTCTTAAAACTTACCATCCCCAAATATGTATATTACAGGAAACCCACTTGACAGGCAGCAAGCTTTTGAGTCTTAGACGGCCCTGGGTGGGACATCAATACCACTCCACATACACCAATTACTCCAGAGGGGTCAGCATTCTTGTTCATAAATCGCTTCCCTTTAAGCTGTTGGAGTTGGAACTAGACCCCAAGGGACGATTTGCTATACTCCACGCCATGGTAGACAGATTGAAGCTGGTGGTGGTGGGTCTATATCTGCCCCCGCCCCCCCCCCCCCAGCCTCCACGAGGTCACTCAATCAGCTTATTTCTAAAATCGCTGTTAATGCTACAGATAATGGGGTGATACTGGAAGATTTGAACCTAGCCCCTGATCCTGGGTTGGACAGACTCTCACCCGGAGCGAGCTCATCCTTGGAGCTGCTCGCCTGGGTGGAAGCCTCTAATCTTACTGATGTCTGGAGGTGGTGTAACCCCTCTCGGAGGGCTTATACGTGCCACTCAGTCTCGCACAAGACCCTTTCACGCATAGACCTATGGGGGGGGGGTCTGTCTTGCCCAGGGTCAGGGACATCGCCATTCTTCCGCGAGGTATATCCGATCATGCCCCGATTGCTTTGAAGCTAAACGTGTCCAGCACACCTGGGGAGAGTTTGTGGAGACTGTCCAGGTTCTGGTTGGCTGATTCCAGAAATATCCGAGCCATATAGGTCTGAGGCGAGGCAGTACTGGCGGGAATTGGATCATTTGGTGTCCCTGATCACATCTTGGGACGCATTTAAGGCCTTTACTAGGGGTAGTTTGCAGTCAGAGATACGTAAAATCCATAAGGATCTGAGGGAAGAGACTCAAAAGGCTGAGGAAAGGGTGGCAGCATCAGAGGAGGAATACTCTGAGTCAGGGACTCCTGGGGCATACTCTAACTTCGAGGCAGCGTTGAGGGATGTTCTCCTATTGCAGACATCAGCCACCAAAACCAAAAGTTTCTACACCAATCCCAAAGAATCTTTGAATATGGGGAAAAGACTGGTAGTATGCTGACATGGCTGGCGAGGGAGAACTGAAGAGGTGACGATCTCGAGCATATGCGACTCGGATGGCACGACTCAGATCCCTCATCCATTAATGACAGATTTTCTTCTTTCTATCGAGACCTATATGGTTCTCAAATGCGGTGCACAGATGAAGAAATGATGACATACCTCGACGGGGTGGAGCTCCCCTGCCTGGCATCCACATTTAGAGACACTCTAGATGGCCCTATACGGCTGGAGGAGTTACAGAGGGCAGTAGCTGCCCTAAAAAATAGTAAAACGCCTGGCCTGGATGGAATACCTGCCGAATTCTATAAAACTTATGCGGAGGAATTAATACCGTCATTTAAATCAGTATTGCACAAAGCCATGGAGGCGGGAGGTGCGGCCTCTGACAATGGCTGAGGCAGTCATAGTGGTCATCCTTAAACCTGGAAAACCCCTCGAACAGTGCTCCTCATACCGCCCAATTTCCCTCCTTAATTTGGATGTCAAGTTGTTGGCCAAGGTCTTGGCTGGCCGACTGCACACTGTGATTACGGAATTGGTTCACGCAGATCAATTCGGATTTATGCTGGGCAGAGGGACAGACATAAATATTCAACGTCTCCTTACACATCTCTCCAGAGCGGGAGGGGACAGCCCGGAGGTAGTTGCTTCTCTAGACGCTGAAAAAGCTTTTGACTGGCACTACCTCTGGGCAGTCCTTCGCAAATTCGGGTTTGGCCCTCGTTTTATCAGCTGGGTCCAGTTGCTATACCACAACCCTACGGCCCATATATGAATAAATAACACACCATGCCATGTCTAGGGGCACCAGACAGGGCTGCCCACTATCCCCTGGATTATTCGCGCTAGCCATGGAACCCATGGCAGCTTGCATCAGATCTGCCCCTTTAGTTAAGGGAATCCAAGTCAGTGTAATAATAGATAAAATATCCTTATACGCCGATGATACCCTCCTTTTCCTTTAAGACATCTTCTCCCTCCCGCCAGCACTCCAAATAATAGAGGAGTTTGGCTCATTCTCGGGTATTAAAGTTAATTGGGGGAAATCAATTCTTTTTTCGCTAAACGAGCCAGGTCACCACCCGCCAACAGGCACCCCTCCAGACTGGACATCTGAATTCAGATACCTAGGAGTAAGGGTTTGGGACTCCGTTATCCTCATACCACGAGTTGAATCTTCAACCATTACTTAAAAGCTTCCCACAGAAATGTGCAGCCTGGAGGATCCTTCCCCTATCACCAGTAGGTAGGATAAATCTAATTAAGATGGTCTGTCTCCCCAAATTCCTATACCGGTTTCAAAATGCCCCTCTGATCCCCCATTCTCCTTTGTTTGGAACGGTAGACCCCCACGGCTGACCATTGCCACCCTTCAGTTGCCGTCGCCCAGGGAGGCTTATCCCTGCCAGACTTTGAGATCTACTTCTGGGCTGCCGTCTTGGTGATGTCAGATGGTGGTTCTCCCAACCACGGAACAACCCGGCAATGACCCTGGAGGCAGCCATAATGGGTTCATATTCCTCCCTTAGTAACGTGGTATTCAGGGGGTCAAGATCTCATCTCATTACGGAGCTGATGTGCACAACCATTAATATATGGAATAAGGCCAGGACATGTTTTAGCTCCCTTAAAACGTTCTCTCCCTACATCCCTCTTTGGGGCAATCCCAACCTATCACATATGAATATGGTTCTGGACCCCCAAGTCTGAGCAAGGAAGGGTATAGTCAAGTTGAAACATATAGTTACAGGGGGTAAACTGAGAACCATCTCTGATCTTAAAGAAGCCTACTCCCTGCCAGGATGGATGCTGTTTCGATTTTACCAGCTTCTTCATGCGTATAGGAAACAGTTCCCAGCTCATACTGAAATCGGACTCTGTGGAGGGACTACTTACTGCCAAGACCATAGATAAACCCCTCTCTTCTCTTACTTCCACTTATCTATAGCCCCACTGAAGAAACTTGAAAAACCTTGGCAAAGTGGAAGTTAGACGTCCCAGACCTGTCAGAAGAGGAATGGGAAGCATGTGTACCCTTTTATTTATGCAGGTTAAGTTCCTCCACAGAGCCTACTATACTCCTGAATGACTAACAATTATGAATCCTAACAATCCGGTGGCCTGCCCTAGATGTGATCAGTGCTCCGCCTCATTCTTTCATATGACATCGTCATATCCTCATCTGCAAGACTATTGGTCAGAGGTAGCTGGTACCCTTAGTTGGGTGACCTCCCTGGATCTGGGTACAGACCCCAAAATGATGCTGCTAAATGTCTTTGATTCCAGAATAAGGGGCAAGTATACTAGATTGTTTCTGAGCTATGCTACTTTTTATGCCCGCAGAGAGATCTTCCTACATTGGAAGGATACTGCACCTCCTGGGGTGTCCTCGAACTTGGTGTTGCCATTGTATAAGCTCACTTATGCCAATCACAACTGTCCTGCCAAATTTGACAAAATATGGTTGGGTTGGATAGATGCCTGGGGCACAGAACTGGTGGACAATGACTAGCATCTCACTGCTGGGCCCCAAATAGTGCTCCACTGCTACGCTCTATTCTAATCACTGTTTGAACTGAGTGAACTTAGTACAACATATGAGATCCCTCCTTTGTTCTCACCCCTCCTCCTCCCTCCCCCCCTCATTTTCCCCTTATGCCTTACCCCCTTCTTTTTCTCCTCCCCATGACCTGTCGCCCCCCCCCCCCCCTTTTCCTTATGACATCCTTTCCTTTATTTATTTTTTAGTCCTGCTGAAGTCTACCACTTCCATACCCATATCCTCATGTATTGTAACTTAATGGCTTGGCGCATTCTCTGACTGCCTTAATGTAGAGCTCATTTGACCTGTGATGATTTATGTTACATACTCCTGTGAACAAATGTGTATATGCATCGCTTGTACTGTAAAGATTGAATAAACATTTTTTTCTTGTTAAAAAAAAAAAGGAGAAGAGACTGGACCCAGGGGAGAGGTGCTGACTTCCAGGTCAGGCCACCTCTTTATTCTAGGTATTTACAGCCGGTGGAGACATCCAGCCTGAGAGAGGGGGATTCCAAGTGCACATCCAGGCGCACCTGCACTGACAGTGTGTAGCGACGAGTCGGGTCGCCAGAAGAGCCTGCCTGTTCCAGGACATTAGTTGGGCTTAGATCGTGGGATTGGTGAGAGGGCACTTGCCCATCTGCAGGAAACAAGGACACTGCACATAGATAGAGTTTCCTCACTTTTGCCTACACTTACCAGAACTTGGGTCTTGTTAATGGCCTGTTAAGCAGTCACAGGGTGAACCTTGATATTCTGTCAGCATACCACTGTTAGAGTCCAGATGTGGAGCCCGACTTGTAGGAGGAGACCTCTCTTACAGCGCTGGTTCAGGAGCCGCTGGAATGGGAACAGCGGTCTCGAGAGCACAGTGGGTAGGAGGGCCTGCTGGATAGAGCCGCTGGAGCTGGTAGAAGAGCGGAGATCCCTCTGAAGGCTGAGTGGACTGCGGGTTGCTGGAAGCTGAGAAATGCAGGCAGTAGCTTCAGAGACCGAAGGTTGGAACTGGCAGCAGGCTGGAAAAGAGTCAGACGGTCCGGGTCAGAAGGTAAGCAGACTGATGGTAACGGAAGGCAGAAGAGGTGTCGGTAAGCAGGCAGAGGTCGGCAACGGGATCACAAGCAGAAGAGGTTTCGAGGTCAGGCAGGCCGGGTCGGGATTGGAGAAGGCAGAGAAGTCAAGCAAGCCGGGTCGATAACGGTAGCAGGTAATCAGGTTCAGGATCAGGTATTCAAAGGTAACCGGGTTCAGGATCAGATATTCAGACACACGGAAGCTGAGACGAAACAGCGCCGCACCGGCGCACTTGAAAGTCCTTTAAACGCTCAGTGGCGGGAAGGAGCGCACGCACGCCACGCACGACCACGTGGACGAGCGCGCGTACGAACGCCAGTCGCGAACGTGCACACTAACGCGTAAACGAACGCGCACGCGAACGCGTACGCGAACGCGCAGAAGACACACGCCGACGCCTGTGTGCACGCAGCTGTACCTGTCTATTGCTGGTAAGTTCCTGACATTGCCCCCTCCCAAGGGGCAGCCTCCGGATGCCCAACAGGTTCCTCTTTTCTGGATGGGCAGACAAGTATGCGTGAATTAACCGCCTGGCATGGATATTGCTGTTTGGTTCCCAGGAATTGTTCTCTGGCCCAAATCCCTTCCATTTGATCAGAAATTGGATGCGTCCCTGTCTTCTTCTGCAATCGAGGATGGCCTCCACCTCGTACTCCTCGTTTCCATCCACTAAGATGGGTTCTGGAGGTCTAGTTCCTCTATCAGGAAAGGGATCAGGGGTGGCAGGTCTCAGCAGTGACACATGGAACACAGGATGAATCCTAAGCGACTCAGGCAGGGTTAGCTCGTAGGAAACTTCATTAATTTTCCTCTTAACCGGAAATGGTCCCATAAATTTAGGTGCAAGTTTCCTGGAGGGACAAGCCATTTTAATGTTATTGGTAGAAAGCCATACCTGGTCGCCAGGTTGTAGGATCAGTTCCCCTCTTCTTCTCCGGTCAAAGGCTCTCTTACTGTCTGCCTGGGCCTTGGCCACTGCTTCCTGCAACACCCGGTTATTGTGGCTGAGGAAATCCACTGTCTTCTGGACCGCTGGAACTGAGGTTTCTGGAAGAAAATCAGGCAAAAAGGTTAAATGAAAGCCATAATTGGCGAAAAAAGGGGACTGACCGGTGGCCGAATGACAAGCATTATTGTAGGCAAATTCTGCCAAAGGCAGCAGGGACACCCAATCATTCTGTACGAATGATGTGAAGCACCTAATGTACTGCTCAAGAGTCTGGTTGGTCCTTTCTGTCTGCCCATTAGTTTGGGGATGATAGGCCGAGGACAGTGCCAGCTCAATTTTCAGGATCTCGCACAGGGCCCTCCAGAAGCGTGAGGTGAACTGCACTCCTCTGTCGGAGACTATATTCGCTGGAATCCCGTGTAGCCTCACAATCTCCTTAATGAACACGTGGGCAGTCTCCACGGCAGATGGGGTGCCTTTTAAGGGTGAGAAGTGGGCCATTTTGGATAGCCGGTCTACAACCACAAAAATAGTTGAACATCCCTCAGAACATGGAAGCTCGACAATAAAGTCCATACTAATCATTCTCCAGGGTCTGTCGGGTACAGGTAGGGGTTTCAGCAGTCCCCAAGCCCGGTTCCTGGGTGTCTTGTTCTGGATACAGACGGGGCAAGAGCTGATGTACTTTTCGCAAAAGTCCTTCAAATTGGGCCACCAGAACGTGCGTTGTACCAGATCAAGGGTCTTACGGACCCCAAAGTGGCCTGCCAGTGGGTGGTCATGAAGAAGGGACAGCACCTTAACTCGGACATTCTTGGGGACAAAAATTTGACTTCCCCTCCAGAACAAGCCATCTCTGGACATTAAGGTGATTCCGGGGGGTCTTGAGGAGTCAGAGGATGCTTCTCTGATCAGAGAGAGGAGGTCAGGCTGTAAAAGTAAAAAATTCCCGGCAGGTAAAATGGTGTCAGGAACAGATGAGTCCTTAGGATTGTCATACATCCGTGACAGCGCATCCGGTTTCACGTTCTTCGATCCGGGTCGGTAAGTGATGTGAAAGGAGAAACGTGAAAAGAACAGGGCCCAGCGGGCTTGTCGGGGTCTCAGTCGCTTGGCAGACCGTAGATATTCTAGGTTCTTGTGGTCTGTGTATATTAGTACCGGGTGAGCAGCGCCCTCCAATAGGTATCTCCACTCCTCCAAGGCGGCCTTAATGGCGAGCAACTCTCGGTCGCCTACGTCGTAATTCTTCTCCGCGGAAGAGAGTTTCCTGGAGAAGAACCCCACGGGATGCATTAGGTCCTTGTTGCCTTGACGTTGGGAGATGACCGCTCCTACGGCCACTTCAGAGGCGTCTACCTCGAGGATGAAGGGTAGAGACGGGTCCGGATGGCTGAGAATTGGGGCGGACGTGAAGAGTTTTTTAAGTCTTTCGAAAGCACTCTGGGCCTCCTGAGTCCAGCAGAAGCGGAAGTTTTGTCTGGTCAGTTGCGTGATGGGCGCAATTATAGCTGAAAAGTCTCTTATGAACTTTCTATAAAAGTTCGCAAAACCGATGAAGCGTTGTACACCCTTCTTATCCAGAGGCGCTGGCCAATCTAGTACAGCAGACACCTTTTGGGGATCCATCCTGATACCCGTTGGAGAGATTACTAGTCCCAGGAATCGGATGCTCTGTAACTCAAATTCGCATTTCTCAGCCTTTGCGTAGAGTCGGTGCTGGCGAAGGCGGTCTAGGACTTTACGGACGTGTTCTCGATGCTGATCAAGAGAGTTGGAAAATATTAAAATGTCGTCCAGGTAGACAATCACGAACACGTCGAGGAAATCCTTAAACACGTCATTGATTAGGTGTTGAAATGTGGCCGGGGCGTTGCAGAGCCCAAAGGGCATCACTAAATATTCATAATGACCGAATCGGGTCCGGAAGGCTGTTTTCCATTCATGCCCGGCCTGGATGCGAACTAGGTTATACGCCCCCCTTAGATCCAACTTGGTGAATATTTTAGCGGATCTCAGTCTCTGAAAGAGTTCGGGTATCAAGGGTAAGGGGTAGCGGTTCTTAACCGTAATCTTGTTTAAGTCTCTATAGTCCACACATGGACGGAGGGACTGATCTTTTTTAGTGACAAAAAAGATTCCAGCTCCTGCTGGGGAAGTTGAAGGACGGATGAACCCCTTCTCTAGGTTCTCGTCCAAGTAGGTCTTCAGTGCCCCCTGCTCCTTTTCTGATAAAGGGAATATGCGTCCGAAAGGAATCTCGGCCCCAGGGAGTAGTTCGATCGGACAATCATAGGGACGATGAGGAGGCAGAGTGTCTGCTCCCTTTTTACTGAACACATCAATAAAGTCATGATAGTGCTTGGGCACAGTCTGCAGTAGGTCTTGATCAGAGTCTACACATAAAAGGGTGGCGGAAGGCTTGGTGGAATCTGTTAGGCAGTGTTTCAAGCAATAGGAAGATGGGAATGTGACTTCTCTGGTAACCCAATTGATGTAGGGGTTGTGGGCCTGGAGCCAGGGTATGCCCAGAATGATTGGGAACATTGGAGAGGAGATGACATCCAACGTCAGGAATTCCTTGTGTTGAGAGGAGATAATGACAGGTAGAGGGAGAGTCTCTTGAGTTACCTTTCCAGAACTGATGCTAGACCCATCGGCCAGAAAAACTGAGAGTTCATGAGCCTTGCCTCGTAACGGGATGCCCTGTCGGCCCGCAAAGGTGGAGTCTATGAAGCAGCGGCATGCCCCGGAGTCAATGATAGCGTTGACTGTCACCGTCCTTCCTTGGAGCTGTAGTGAGAGAGGAACAGCAAGGTGGGTTGAATTGGCAGTCAATGCAGAGAGACTGGTAGAAGCAGAAGGTAGACACTTACTTGTCTTGACAGGGCAATTAGAGACATAGTGACCCGAACCACCGCAGTAGAGGCAGAGATTCTGCTGCCGGCGACGTGCACGCTCTTCTGGAAGCAAAGCGGGGCGCAGTAGTCCTAATTGCATGGGCTCGGAGGTGTCAGGAGCCGTGCAGGGCGGAATAGGGCTGGACGGAGATACATAGCGAGAAGCAGGCATTGGGGCTCTCGCTGTCATCCAGACTGGACGGACTTGCTGAGCGGAGCGCTCTGATCTTCGCTCCCTGAGACGGCGATCAATCTGGATTGCCAAGGAGATCAGGGCCTCCAGGGTTTCTGGTATACCGACTCGAGCCAGTTCGTCCTTAAGTCCTTCAGATAACCCCATGCGAAATTGATGCCTTAAAGCCGCATCATTCCATTCCGTGTCTGCGCTCCAGCGTCGAAAGTCCGAGACATAATCTTCAGCCGGTCTGCGGCCCTGCTGGAGCGCAACCAGAGCAGATTCAGCCGTGGCAGTCTTTTGGGGGTCCTCGTAAAGCTGAGCCATGGCCTCAAAGAAGGATTGCAGAGAGAAGGTTGCGAGTGAATCTCCTTCAAGTAAACGGTGGGCCCAGGTCTGCGGTTCTCCTTGTAGGAGGGAGATTACAAATCCTACCTTCGTGGCTTCCAGGGAGAAAGTCCGTGGTTGTAGGGCAAAATAGAGTTGACAAGCGCTCCGAAAAGCCCGAAATTTGGTTCGATCCCCAGAAAACCTTTCCGGAATGGGTACCCTTGGTTCAGGTGGAAGCATGACAACGGATGGTGAGGCGACGGGCTGTGCCGATAAGGAGGCAGGAGCAGAGGCCATGTGACCAGTATCTGTAAGGTCCTGGACCTGTCCTTCAAGCCTGGCGTAGCTATCTTGAAGCGATTTTACCGCTTGGGTAAGGGCCGACAGGTGCGTGCAGATCTCCTTCATGGGAGAGGTCTCTCCTGCGGGCTCAGTCATGGCTGTTTCGTACTGTTAGAGTCCAGATGTGGAGCCCGACTTGTAGGAGGAGACCTCTCTTACAGCGCTGGTTCAGGAGCCGCTGGAATGGGAACAGCGGTCTCGAGAGCACAGTGGGTAGGAGGGCCTGCTGGATAGAGCCGCTGGAGCTGGTAGAAGAGCGGAGATCCCTCTGAAGGCTGAGTGGACTGCGGGTTGCTGGAAGCTGAGAAATGCAGGCAGTAGCTTCAGAGACCGAAGGTTGGAACTGGCAGCAGGCTGGAGAAGAGTCAGACGGTCCGGGTCAGAAGGTAAGCAGACTGATGGTAACGGAAGGCAGAAGAGGTGTCGGTAAGCAGGCAGAGGTCGGCAACGGGATCACAAGCAGAAGAGGTTTCGAGGTCAGGCAGGCCGGGTCGGGATTGGAGAAGGCAGAGAAGTCAAGCAAGCCGGGTCGATAACGGTAGCAGGTAATCAGGTTCAGGATCAGGTATTCAAAGGTAACCGGGTTCAGGATCAGATATTCAGACACACGGAAGCTGAGACGAAACAGCGCCGCACCGGCGCACTTGAGAGTCCTTTAAACGCTCAGTGGCGGGAAGGAGCGCACGCACGCCACGCACGACCACGTGGACGAGCGCGCGTACGAACGCCAGTCGCGAACGTGCACACTAACGCGTAAACGAACGTGCACACTAACGCGTAAACGAACGCGCACGCGAACGCGTACGCGAACGCGCAGAAGACACACGCCGACGCCTGTGTGCACGCAGCTGTACCTGTCTATTGCTGGTAAGTTCCTGACAACCACAGATACACTTTGCTAAAGAAAAGATGTTGCTGTTCCAGACGAGAGCTCCCTAAAGCACACTGTCATGATCAGGTGTCGGGCTTGAAGACTAAACAAACAAACAAGATATCATTAGTGACCACCTGTGTCATGGTGGAGTCCTCATGTTCTCCCATATAGAGGAGTATAGAGAATTAGAGAATTCAGAGAAGCAGGATCTCCCAATCTATGGATAGTGTATGACCCACTAATCATGGGGTACTTTGTCGAAGTAAGTGGGCTTAAGCACCATATAGCAATATAGGATAAAAACAAGATGCACTTATCCAGATATTACATTAGAGTCCATGATTTCATAAAGTCCCAAAAAGAGACATTGTTCAAATAATTGCAAGGGAAGAAGGATTATTGAAATTGCTAATTGCCGACACCCCAGTGTGCATGCATAAACTCCAAATAGTGCCCGATCACCATAGATATAAGTTATGCTTACCAGATGGCAAGCATTAAAGGCAGTTGGCTAAACCCAGAATGGCTACCATAATGTAGTATATTAGAAAATAACAAGTAGATTTAGTTAAACGTTGCACTTACAATTTCGTAAAAAAGAACTGCATGTAAATAACACTGCCGGCCAGCATATACGATCGGAGCCTGTCCTCAGACAAACAGAGTGGTGACATCACTGCTTACCCCACCAAATGCGTTTTGTCATCAATCGGACGTTTTCAATGGGGAAACAGGTACCACAGTGATCCACCACCATAAACAGACCTCTCAAGCCTCGTTCTGAGTCACAAGTAAATAGATCTAAAGAAAACGCCATATTGGAAATGGGCAATTTTCCCTTACTCTCAATTATCAATTAATTGATAATTGAATAAAGAGATGAAACTTCATCTCTGTATCCATCCAGCTGCAATATTTCCACGGTACAACGGACACTCCCATAAAGAAAGTCCGGATCTAGGCTGCTATTAACCCATTATTTGGAAAAACCAGCCAATATCCACATCTATATATTCAGCATGTACAATAGAGATCACGATTAAACATATGGGTGAGTCTATATATTCACCCCACATAAAAAAAAAAAAAAATGTGTGTGTGTGTGTGTATTTATATATATATTAACTTCCCTATGTAAATAAATAAAATAAGAAATAAAATTAATTATAACTTAATAAAAATTAATTCATAATAATAAATATTATTAAACAATAATAAATATTATTAAACAATAACCATTAATATGTGAAATAATTAAGAAACATTTTTTTTCCTTATATATAATTTTTATAGAATTTAATAAAAAACTCCAAAAAATTATATTAATTATGAAAATTGCGTGAAAGTGAATATGTGCTCAAATTATATAAAAATGTTATCCTATTGTATTTTGGTTTTGTCGCACTATATGCTGCTGCTGTTCTTTCCATGCTTTTTTTTTAAATTTGTCACTCTAGCGCTGTTGCACCCCATTTTGCTCTCCATATAGCAATATGATGTGACCGAATCCCCATATTTTTTGATAATGTTTTTTGAAAATGTCTAGGTGTTTTTAAAAAGCCTTGCTGGAGGTAAATGTTAGTTTGCATGTGTGTGTGCTGTCATATTTTTGTTCTGTTGTATTGTCTTATGATAGCACCATCTTTATGCATTTATTTAGGGTGTGCCCCCCAAATATCTTGTTTGTCTATTGTATGGATTCTGACCAAATCCTTTTGGGTGGAGCACCCCACTCCCTCAGTAAGTACCTCTCATTAGTGACCACCTGTGTCATGGTGGAGACCTCATGTTCTCCCATATAGAGGAGTATAGGCTTGTGCAATTCGTTTCGTAACGAATCGAAATTCGGCCGAATTTTGCATCGAATAAAAAAATAACAAATTACAACGAATACGAAAGAAATATAACGAATGAATTCGATATGATTCGAAATTATTTCAACTGCATTCGAAATTATTTCAACCACATTCGAAAATATTTTGTGACCCGACTTTAGGGCCATGTATCTGGGGGTCACTTGGTGCTAGACACTTTAAATTTGGATATGTTGTAGTGCTAGTATTATTGTGTTTGCATACCAAATTTGGGGTTTCTAGCTATAAGTGACCTCGAGATATGTGGCCCCAAAATCGGGTCGCAAAATGTTATTCTCTGCTCTAATAACTCTAATAAATTTGGAGTTTCTAGCATCAAGTGACCCCGAGATACATGGCCCTAAAGTCGGGTCACAAAATATTTTCGAATGTGGTTGAAATAATGTCGAATCATGTTGAAATCATTTCGAATTCGGTAGAAATATTTTCGAATTTGGTTGAAATATTTTCTAATGTGGCCGATTTTTAGAAAATTAAACGAAATCTGAAAACGAATTTAAGGAAGTTAACGAATATAACTAAACTAAATTAATGAATTAACGAATTAAAACGAAACGAAACTAAACTAAACTAATTTTTTCCTTTTGCACATGTCTAGAGGAGTATAGCTCCCATGGTTCAGAGAAGCAGGATCTCCCAATCTATGGATAGTGTAGGACCCACTAATCATGGGGTACTTTGTCGCAGTAAGTGGGCTTAAGCACCATATAGCAATATGGTGTGACCAAATCCCCATATTTTTTAATAATGCGTGTGCGCTGTAATAGCTTTGTTCTGGGCTTGAAGACCAATCGCTATAGCAATTGCAGGACTAACACCGAACAGCAGGATAGGTACACAGGCAGTCACTCTGGCAGATGACACAGGCTCACCTGAGATGCGGAATCTAAGTACTAGCTGGTGTTCACCAGAGCTCCTGATGGTGGAGATGGATTTAGCTGTGTGCTAGTACCAGGCCGCGGTCCTCAGGTTTGCCCCACCAGGATGTGAGCAAGCCAGGGTCCAGTAGCGGATGAGCAGATAAGGATTAAACAGCAGCGTTGTCAGGAAACAAGTCAAAAGGTCGATAACAAGTAGTTGCTGGCTGGGATCAGTCAGTAGAGTATTCAAGGAACAAGCCAAGGGTCAATCACGAGTGGTAGCAAATACGGACGGGAGCAGGGACGTCAAGAGCAAGGCACTGACTGAGAAGGCACAATAACCTACCAAAGAGGAAGTGCTGAGACAAGGCTTATATAGGAAGTCCATAGGAGGAGCAAGGAGTTCAAGGTTCAACAGTAATCAAGGCTCAAGGTAGGGTTGTCCAATGGATCAGATAGGATTGTCCAATAGATCAGGCGCTGTCCATCATCCCAGATAGCTCAATGGGAAGAATCAATGCCAGACAGAGAAGAGATCCCAGGTTCAAGCCCAGATCATGACACACATTCCCTTACACTTTGCCAAGCAGGAATTTAAGTGCACCAACTAAAGTAGCCAGAAGAAGATCCAAGGCCTCATCTTTCTTCCAAGGAACTGAATTTACTGGTGCCATAGGGGCACACATACACATGTTCAGGGCTCTTTATATGTAGTGGGTGTGCCGGATAGTTTACCTTGGTGGCTAATCCATTAAATGTTGATTTGATTACAGTGGTTGTAGTTGGCCCTGTGGTGTCAGGGGATAGAAGAGAGAGGTTTGACATATGATAGGGCCATTCCTCTGCGCTCTTCCTGCCTGGAATCATAGAGCCAATGTATGTAGAGGTAACCAATCTGATACAGAATTTCCCCTGCTCTTGGGATTATTCTCAGGTTTGGAATCTCCTGAAAGAAAGCCGAAAATAGTATTGAGCTATATTGCTCAGTTACTGCTCTCCAGTTGGTTTACTTGAATATATACTGTTATTGTCTGTTAGCCTTTTCCACAGAAATATTGCAGTAAAGACAGTTTCTGTGTTTTATCATATTGTGTGTGTTTGTCACTGGTCCTTGCAGTTACACTATTGCAGGGCATGCCAGAGGGGCTGACACTGTTATTGGGGATGATAGGCAGAGTACGGAACTGAACATCCTTAAGCGGCTCCTCCGAGGGTAGCGCTACACTTGTAGATGCAGTTGTGTATATGACCCTCAGCATTTTATACACCTGTGTGAATGAGCCCTAAGATAGGCATTATTCCCATTTTTGGAACCATGCATAAAGCTTTTTTTACCCAGGTGTGGTCAGATATGGACCGGGTCTGGCTTTTGAATCCAAATGTCTCAAAATGTCAGGAGAAATGGAGCTCCACCTTGTGAATTGCAGAACAAGTGCAGACATTTTCCAGGAAGGCAAGCAAAAATGAAAATCTCTGCTCCCTGCTATGTCAATTTTTTTTTTTACATTTGGCTGGACCCGACTGTAGCGTACAGAATTATGTTCCTTTGTACTTGCCAAGAATTTTCCTAGGCTTCGTCTCCAATGTTAATACTTGGTCCTACTAACCAGTGTGCAGCCAAGCATTTGCGTTTATAGAGGTTTAGGTAGAGCAGTGATGTAAGATCTGTGTTGCTGTAATGCATGCAATGACAGTAGGGGTGAGAGAAATTGAAGGCTTCATCTCACAGGCACCAAAGATATTTACCTGACCTCCTAGTGGGGGCAGTTCTGCTCATCCGCTGGAATAACATATGTATGTATGTATATTTACAATACAGTACGCATACAGATTTGCTAAGACTTCAGCCAACACATTTGTCTTTATTTAGTTTTAAATAGAGTGGTGAAAAGGTTGGAACCTCCATCAGTTTAAAACTACGCCCAAATTTAGTAGATTTACTTCCACTTCCTGCCCTAGTAATTATACAGGAACTTAGGGAAAGGTTTCCCAGTAAGGACATAGACTAAAAAAAAACTGACCAAGGCACAAACCCTTCTCTGTTCTTCTATCTAAAAATGTATCTAAATTTTTTTTCCACAGTAACACCTGAAAGACCACCATGAACAGCCATCTGGGGGGCAAATGCTTTGAATCTCTCAATGTTACTACCAGTGGCGGTCCATGCATTGTGGGCACTTGGGCGTTGTCCACCCCAACACCTCCGCTGCCCTTCCTATCCATGCACCAGCCCCTTTCAAGACGCCGGACACATAAATTACTATGGTTGGATAGGTGAGGGGTGTGTATTGTGAAGAACGTGATTAGAGCCAGAGGCTCTGATAGGCTGCAGAATATGCAAAATAGGGTGGGCTCGGGGAGCAGAGTACTGCGTCCCGATCCCACCCTGTTGTGTGACGATAGCAAAGGAATTTGTGCTATGGTCACACTACAGTTCCTCCCTGCCAATCAGGAGGTAGGTCTGTGAGACCTGTTTCCCGATTGGCCAAAGTGCCAGGTGATCCTATTACAGGCCTAGCGCTTTGGCAGAAGAGGAGACACACAGGGGAGGAAGCCTGAGGAGCAGACATCATTGCCGCTGCTGCCCGCACTGGAGGAGAGGAGGAGGACAGCCCCAGCACTGCAGGAGAGGAGGGGAGTTCTGCCACACAGTGGGTAAGTGCCACCGGACCACCCACGAGTGGTCTGGTGGGTGGTCAGTGCTGCGGGTGGTCCGGTGGGTGGTCAGTAGTGCTGCAGGGGGTCTGGGGGTGCCATTGTGGTCAGTGCCACGGGTGGTCCGGTGGGTGGTCTGCCGGGTGGTCAGTGCTGCGGGTGGTCCAACGGGTGTCGCTGTGGTCAGTGCCACGGTAGTTGGCGGGTAGTCAGTGCTGCCGGTGGTCCGGTGGGTGCCCGCTGGTGGTCAGTTCCGCAGGTGGTCTGGCGGGTGCCGTGGGTGGTCAGTGCTGTGCCGTCTGGCCCCGGGAGGTGGAGATGGCCCGAACACCCCCCAGTTTGGTTCGCACCAGAACAGAGAAAAAGTTCTGACTGGAAGCAATGAACCCTATTAAAGTCTATGGCATCCAAACATAAAAAAATAAAAGTTCATATTTTGAAGGCTTATATGCAAGTTAATGACCACAAAAAGCATATGAGGGCCTGGGTACTGCCCTGGGGGGACATCAATGCAATTAAAAAAAAAAAAAAAAGATCAATTTTACAGGAGCTGATTCTTAAAATGCACCAATAAAAATGAAAAATTCCTTTAAATATAGTGCCTGGGGGGGTCTCCTTAGTATGCCTGTAAAGTGGCGCATCTGTACCCACTGCAGAAAAACTGACATTTGTAAAGAAAAGAAAAATAATGAAATAACATTTAAATTGCCAGCAATGCAACATCATTGCCAGCAATAGAAAAATGTTTAAAAAAAAAACAGACCTTTATCCGAGCATGCAGCTCGGAAGGTCGGGAAACCTGGTGGCACTGACCCAGCATGCACCGGTCAGTGGCGTCACAAGGGAGCGGTGCACCAGCTGACGTCGCCAGGTGGCTCCGCCCCTTACCTCTTTAGGTACTATCAAATGGAGCCAGGCATTTTACAATACAATATTGGCGGTTTGCCTTAGTTGATGGTGAAGCAGGGTTTTTTTTCGTTTTCAGGTCGGTGGTGGTGGCGGCATTGTGATTGACGATAGATTTATATCGGGACGCTGTTTTATATTTTTAATAAAGGAATTGTCAAAAACCACCTCCTGTTTTTATTTATTTTTACACTTTTTTAGTGAATGGGTAGGGGTACTATATACCCGATACTCATTCACATGGGGAGGGACGGGCGAGATCTGGGAGCCCCCCTGTTAAAGGGGGCTACCAGATTCCAATAAGCCCACTGCCTGTAGACACCCACAACCACCGGCCAGGGTTGTGGGGATGAGGCCCTACACATCTGACTACTCCTGACATTAGAGCTCTCCCCTATGAGAGATCGGGTGACGACGGACCGCAGTGTCCGTCGTCACCCGATCCGATCCAATGACGGATGGAAAAATAGCTTTTTCCTCCGTCACACTTTTTCGGATCGGAGCGGGTCGGATGTCAGCGGACTTGTCATCGCTGACATCCGACGCTCCATAGACCTCTATGGAGCATCCGTTCAGGTCCGCCTGAAAAACTGACAGGCGGACCTGAACGGATCGTCCGTGTGAAAGGGGCCTAATCCTGACGTGACCCCTGGACTGCAAAGCTTGTCCTATTCTGGTGAGTGGGGATACAAAAGGGGGTTGTCACTGTACTCCTGCAAGTTTATGAAGCATTTCTTGCACTTACTCCACTGTGGATCAACACTTTAGTTATATTTATTTGGACTTTTTTGTTTATTTCACTGATATTGTGTATTGTGAGCACTGCACTTTCTTATCCACTTTCATTCAAGTGATTAGCACCTTGTGTACAGCAGCTGCAATTTATTATCACTTAGCTGTTGCCATTAGCGCAAGTTTATATTTAGAAATATATTGTCACATGTCCAGGATCCGTCTGTGTGTGGTGGCTCTTGATGCACTGACTCCAGCCTCAGTCCACTCCTTGTGAAAGTCTCCAACACTTTTTAATGGCCTTTTCCTGACAATCCTCTCCAAGCTGCGGCCATCCCTGCTGCTTGTGCACCTTTTTCCTTCCACACTTTTCCCTTCCACATAACGTTCTATTAATGTGCTTTGATGCAGAACTTTGGGAAGGTCCAACTTCATTTGCAATTACCTTTTATGGCTTTCCCTCCTTATGGAGGGTGTCAATGATGGTTTTCTGTACAACTGTCAGGTCAGCAGTCTTTCCCATGATTGTGATTCCTACTGAACCAGACTGAGAGACCATTTAAAGGCTCAGGAACCCTTTACAGGTGTTATGGCTTAATTAGCTGATTAGAGCAGGACACTTTGAGCCTAGAATATTGCACTTATTCACAATATTCTAATTTTCTGAGATTGTGGATTTGGGGTTTTCATGAGCTGTAAGCCATAATCATCAAAATTATGACAAATCACGGCTTGAACTATCTTGCTTTACATCTAATGAGTCCATCTCATATATTAGCTTCACCTTTTAAGTTGCATTAGTGAAATAAATTAACTTTTGCACGATATTCAAATTTTTCGAGTATCACCTGTATGTAGCAGTATACATATTGACCTACATTTATGAAGAAATTTTTTTTTTTTTAATTTTTATTGTTTATGTTTTTAAAAAAATATTGTTTTTTCTTTTCCAAATTGTTGATCTTTTTTGGTTTTCTAGCACAAAAAATAAAGAACGCAGTGGTGATCAAATACCACCAAAAGATAGCTCTGTTTGTGGGGAAAAAAAGAACATACATTTCATTTATATGCAGCACTGCATGATCATGCAATTGTCAGTTAAAATAACGCAGTGCCGTATAGCCAAAAATTGCTAGGTCATGAAGGTGGGTGAATCTTTCGGAGGTCAAGTGGTTAAGGTAAGTTTCACATAATGCGCTAGTATGTGATGCATACTAGCACATTAAAACATTGCCTTGCAGGGGAATTCTTTTTTTCCTAAATTTTCTAATATACTTCAGCTTTAATAGTCTCCTTTTCTGGTCTGAGTGAAAAACGTCAGCAGCAGCTCCTGTGTGAAAGGTCATGTGGCTCAGTTCTGACTACCTCAGAGAAACTTTATATAAAATATCACAGTCCTCCAATTGGGGTTCCTGACCCAGCTAGCAGGGACAGGAAGTAACTGTCTATAACCATTTAACTCTGTGGTAATTAACAAACAGATGCTATTAACTAATTTGGACAGTAGAGGGTAGCAGATCCATACACAAATTTTCTGATTTATTTTTTTGGTAATAGCCAAAACTAAAAATAGGACAAATTCCCCCACAGTGGGGTTTTTAGGCAGTGCAAAATAAATGTAAGAGAGTATAGTGTAAAAATGTAATATTTATTAATGTAGAAAAATATAGCACATAAGTTAAAACATGAGCTCCACTGGACAAAAAAATTAAAATAGAAATAAGCAAATAGGTGTACAAATGCAGACAACAACTTCATACAAACACTGTACAAAATTAGCGACAGTGGAGATATGGGCTGATGCGTTTCAACCCACTATAGGGGTCTTCTTCAGAGGGGTGGTTTGCTATAGAAGAAGAATATCATGAATACATATATCAATTAATACTTCTATATAATGTGGGTACCTAATATCTTAATATAATTACGCAATAATGTACATCCAGAAAGATGAAGAAAACATTCCCAGTGGAGATCCCTCTTAAAAGTAGACCGCTTGTCTCTCCCCCCACATGGAGTCCCGAAGCCCCCAGTTGCCGCCCTGTGCCAGGGGAAACAAGGCAGAGTCCAGTGATGTGGCTTGCGAGAGGTCACACTTATACCTCACCCCCCATAGATAATCAGGAAGTGAGTGCAAGCATCGGCAGCCAGAAGGCTGGCAGATCCCACCTACAGCAAGATTCCATACAGATGTACAATTAGTATCGCATGCTAAAAGATTGAATAGATAGGCAACTACAAAGCATAATTATACCATGCATATCTATGTGTGTGTATATATATATATATATATATATATATATTTACACTACCGTTCAAAAGTTTGGGGTCACCCAAACAATTTTGTGTTTTCCATGAAAAGTCACACTTATTCACCACCATACGTTGTGAAATGAATAGAAAATAGAGTCAAGACATTGACAAGGTTAGAAATAATGATTTGTATTTGAAATAACATTGTTTTTACATCAAACTTTGCTTTCGTCAAAGAATCCTCCTTTTGCAGCAATTACAGCATTGCACACCTTTGGCATTCTAGCTGTTAATTTATTGAGGTAAGCTGGAGAAATTGCACCCCACGCTTCTAGAAGCAGCTCCCACAAGTTGGATTGGTTGGATGGGCACTTCTGGCGTACCATACGGTCAAGCTGCTCCCACAACAGCTCAATGGGGTTCAGATCTGGTGACTGTGCTGGCCACTCCATTACCGATAGAATACCAGCTGCCTGCTTCTGCTGTAAATAGTTCTTGCACAATTTGGAGGTGTGTTTAGGGTCATTGTCCTTATTGGCCAGTCTCAGATATGGCTTTTTCTTTGCCACTCTGCCCTGAAGCCCAAAATCCCGCAGCCGCCTCTTCACTGTAGATGTTGACACTGGTGTTTTGCGGGTACTATTTAATGAAGATGCCAGTTGGGGACCTGTGAGGCGTCTGTTTCTCAAACTAGAGACTCTAATGTGCTTATCTTCTTGCTTAGTTGTGCAACGCGGCCTCCCACTTCTTTTTCTACTCTGGTTAGAGCCTGTTTGTGCTGTCCTCTGAAGGGAGTAGTACACACCGTTGTAGGAAATCTTCAATTTCTTTGCAATTTCTCGCATGGAATAGCCTTCATTTCTAAGAACAAGAATAGACTGTCGAGTTTCAGATGAAAGTTCTCTTTTTCTGGCCATTTTGAGCGTTTAATTGACCCCACAAATGTGATGCTCCAGAAACTCAATCTGCTCACAGGAAGGTCAGTTTTGTAGCTTCTGGAAGGAGCTAGACTGTTTTTAGATGTGTGAACATGATTGCACAAGGGTTTGCTAATCATCAATTAGCCTTCTGAGCCAATGAGCAAACACATTGTACCATTAGAACACTGGAGTGATAGTTGCTGGAAATGGGCCTCTATACACCTATGTAGATATTGCACCAAAAACTAGACATTTGCAGTTAGAATAGTCATTTACCACATTAGCAATGTATAGAGTATATTTGTTTAAAGTTAGGACTAGTTTAAAGTTAGCTTCATTGAAAAGTACAGTGCTTTTCCTTCAAAAATAAGGACATTTCAATGTGACCCCAAACTTTTGAACGGTAGTGTATATATATATATATATATATATATATATATATATATATATATATATACATGCCTATATATATTAAATCTAGAGGGAGGTATCCGATAGTCCCAGGTGTTCAAGAATGGTATTACTCACCCATAGTTTCTATATGTAGAGCTTTGAAAAAGTAGGTGAGAAAAGCTAAACAGCAATGTGCTAAGAAACATATCTGAAGACCAGACAAAGAAGTGAAACCGACATGCAAAAAGCCAGAAAAACCAACAATCAAAGCCAAAAGTGGACTAAAAGTGATCACACAAGATGTGTAGAAATATGAATGGAATTATCAATTGAGCAGGGAACAATGAAAGGATAAGATGTGTACTCCAATGTGTACTGAGGTATGAAACAGAAAATGTGAGAAGTGCACACTGCACAGTGAGTGTATATAGAGCACAGGACGTGCAGGTTTGAGAAAGATGAAAAAAGCTGTGTGTGCCAGGAAGGTGAAACAGAAAAGAAAAAGAAAAAGACGTGACATAGCAGGTGCACACACCCCATGAAACAGTCAGGGACCACTTCAAAAAGACAATATTACCTGAATACTTTATATAGGGAGGGGGCCCCGGTGAGAGGAGGCTGTAAGAAAGGACCCAACCCGGTATGGGTCACAGACACAGTCACCTTCTGTTACTCAAAAACCAAGGGGTTAAATCACCCAATCTATAAATGAATCAAAATATTATGAGGGGTTTGTGTATCAAACCTTCAGTTCATTCTATTTGTTTGGTAAGCACTACATTCAAATTTATTATTATCAGCTTCTTATTTGGTGTGGGAACACCCTGATGTTGGCAGCTACCTATTAGTGTTTTTCCCTGTGGTTTCGCATTCATCTCCCCTTTTTATCACAGCCATAATCTGACCCCACAGAAAACACAAGTATATGCTTCTCCAGTAACTGGTGTATCTTTGCTGACTAAGAGATAACTCATACATGGGTAAGGATAGGTGTTCTAACAACTGTTGGTACTGAGAGTCTTCTAGTGCTGTGATAGTAGCAGTCTAATGGCACATGCAGCTTCTATAACTGGGGAGGTGATTGCAATACACTTTTTTGGAACCACGTTGAACAAGCAACAATACAGAAGTAGTCCCCAGGTTGATTACTTGAACAAGCACCTTTCTATGATGCACTACCTATAAAGTCCTGGCTACCAGCCATTCAACCTTCACCTCTTGCCTGGGCCCAACCATCACAGTAAAACCTTGTACATTTTTCAAGCCCCTACCGAGAGAGAGAGCACTCTACTTCCTGTCATGGTAGTATCTTTACTGCATGGCGTTTAGCTAAATCATCTAGTTTAACTGCATGTGCAGAGGAGCTCTATTTTCCCCTCACAGTTCTTGGTGATATGCCCCAGCCACTCACACCACCAATATCTTATATCTGCATCTGGGTCTCTTCGGAGGGGATTCCTGGCCAACATGGCCTGACCCAATTATCGCTTAGCAGCAGACCTCTTACTAGATGGAGCCGATTGACTTAGTCAAGTCTCTCAGGGTACTTTCCAAAGTGGATATAGGAGATGGAAAGGCAGCTCCTTCCCTCCTCCCGTTCTAACTCAACGGCTTCCAGGATAATTGCATTTAGCTTCACCATGGCATTAGCCCTCACTTGATCCTGCAGAACCCCTTTAAGGGGCCCCACCTGGATTACCAAAATAAACTGGTCTTGCATTTCTTGATCCAGGGAACCAATAGTGGCACAGCCTTGTTTTTTTTTTTATCCAACCTTTTCCACAGCTCTTGAATGGCCACCATAAACTGTTACATTTGTGAGAAGAAATTTGCAGCATAATTACACAACAGAGGTGACTTCCCCATACTGGCTCAATCACTGAGTACTATTGGTGCCAGCATGGTCCACTCCACATCCAGAAATACTAAGGCTCGGGTTGCATTTTCCAGTCTTTCTGCCCAATAGGGCATGGGAATGTTGGAGCCAATTAACTTTGGGATCAGTGCCAATGCCACTCAAGATTTATAGGTTCTTTTGTCAAGATTGCTGTCCAGGTCTTGCAGGACTTCAGTATCCAATAGGATCACGTCCCACCCAAGATAGCTACCTGAAGCCCAATATAGCAGACAGTTCCTGTCCGGTGGACTCTTGACAACCCGAGGAACAGCCCGATGCCACCTTCAGGTTGGAGAAAATACCGCAGTCTATCCCTGCCTATATATGCAAGCGGAAATGGAAGTAAAGCAATAGAACTAGCGCTGGGTTTAGAAAGAGGGCTTTATTTTTCAAGTGGATTTGCAGGAACTGCTATTTATTTACATACTGGAGCCCAGAAGCCCTGAGTTATACTAACAGACATAGATTTGACATTTAATTGCAATTCAGGTACAGATCTATACAATAGCACAGCATATGACTGTACAACCTATAAGAGACAGGTGTCTGTGTGCACTGTACAGCGGCAGCTAAGGAGTTAACAGGCACCAGCAATGTTTTTATCACTGTAGCCACTCCTGTTAGATAACAAATACATAAAACACTTAATAGTAAGTAAATAGTCCTGGAGGTATGAACCACCTGAGATTGCTGTATGAAGAAGTTAGAATTGTAAGATGATTTAGGCTGGCCATACATGTAAGTTTCTTCCATTCAGCTTTCTGACTGAACAAAGGGAATCCAACAGATTCCTCCATCCACACTAACATATGGATGGATGAATACCCCGGCTGGGCTGTTGTATTCGGACAGCCAGCGCCACCGGATGTCAGAATAACCAAACAGTGCCTGCATCTAATTTGATGCAGGTACTGTTCAGTCATCAGTCTCCTAACCAGTTTCTCTGACAAACTCAATTGAGTCACACACTCCTTGAAGTTTGTTGAGACAGGAGGAAATTAGGTAAAATTTGAGCTGTTTATGGCTAGCTTTATACAGATAATGAGCACTGTGCTCTGTATAATGATGACAAGTAGCTCTATTTTTTTTTATTTATGTTACTTATATGGCGCCATCAATTTATGCAGCACTTTACATATATATTGTACATTCACATCAGTCCCTACCCTCAAGGAGCTTACAATCTAAGGTCCCTAACTCACCTTCATACATACTAGAGACAATTTAGACAGAAGCCAATTAACCTACCAGCATGTCTTTGGAATTTGGGAGGAAATCCATGTAGGCACAGGGAGAACATGCAAACTCCAGGCAGGGTCGTGGTTGGGATTTGAACCAGTGACCCTTCTTACTGCTAGGTGAAAGTGCTACCCACTACACCACTGTGCGCCTCTCTATTCACTGATAATGAGCACTGTGCTCTGTATAATGATGGTGAGTATCTCTATACACTGATAATGAGCACTGTGCTCTGTATAATGATTCAGAGTATCTCTATACACAGATAATGAGCACAGTCCTCTGTATAATGATGATAAGTATCTCTATACACTGATAATGAACACTGTGCTCTGTATAATGATGAGTATCTCTATACACTGATAATGAGCACTGTGCTCTGTATAATGATGATGAGTATCTCTATACACTGATAATGAGCACTGTGCTCTGTATAATGATAAGTATCTCTGTACAATGATAATGAGCACTGTGCTCTGTATAATGATAAGTATCTCTGTACAATGATAATGAACACTGTGCTCTGTATAATGATGATGAATATCTCTATACACTGATAATGAACACTGCATTCTGTATAATAATGATGACTATCTCTATACACTGATAATGAGCACTGTACTCTGTATAATAATGATGACTATCTCTATACACTGACAATGAGCACTGTATTCTGTATAATAATGATGACTATCTCTATACACTGATAGTGAGCACTGTGCTCTGTATAATGATGATGACTATCTCTATACACTGATAATGAGCACTGTGCTCTGTATAATGATGACGAGTATCTCTATACACTGATAGTGAGCACTGTGCTCTGTATAATGATGATGACTATCTCTATACACTGATAATGAGCACTGTGCTCTGTATAATGATGACGAGTATCTCTATACACTGATAATGAGCACTGTGCTCTGTATAATTATGAGTATCTCTATACACTGATAATGAGCACTGTGCTCTGTATAATTATGAGTATCTCTATACACTGATAATGAGCACTGTGTCTCTGTATAATTATACAGTGTATCTCTGCACACCAATATGTATATTTTAGGTGTTCTATGCATCTAGGCTAATGACTTTGGTCCTTTTTTTTACAGTTTGCATTAGAAGCCATAGGAATATACCTTCTCCTCAAATCAGTATCAGAGATAACCTTCAAGTACGTCACCCTCCATATGTACAACCAGTCATCTGAAAAGTCAATGTGGTGTGACCGTACTAAGCACACAATATCGCTCCATACATTACGTGGTCTCTCCTCCTTCATATGTACTTTACATTCTGCACTCTGTTCTCTCCACCTCTGCCTCTACCTGTCATATCTCTACACCCTGATCTCTTTTCTTTCTTTCTTCATAGCTGCCTCTACATATTTCCCAGCCTCTGACCCCTTCCCTCCTTCTGCTGCCATTGTGCCTCTCACCCCTCTCACCGCTCACTCATTGTCATTAATCACAGGGCTTAGCTGCAACAGTGGGAAAAATAAACAGTTCAATATATTAATCCTCTCAATCAACAGGAGTGACAGTCCCTGGGGGAGAGAGAGAAAAATGGAGGGAAAGAGACCAGGAAACAGAGGGGTGTATTTTTACACCTGCCTGTGTACTATAATCCAGAGCTAGAGCGCCTTATTACATCTGTAGCCATACAATAATCCAGATCCTGTGTGCTGTATTATCCCTATGGCTATGTATAGTAATCCAGCCACTGTGTACTTATTCACATGCCTATCCAGTATGTAGTAATCCGGATCCTGACTGTACACCCTGCAGGAGTCTGTAAGGGACAGCGAAGGGGTCAGGGGTGTGCAATGCACAGAGTGCAAGGGTCAGAATATTGAAAAGCACAGAGTGCTGCAGTCAGCATCAGGTTACATTACGCAGAGGTCAGGTGTGTGTTTTGCATAGAATGCAGGGGTTTAGGATGTGTAATGGAAAGAGTTCAAGGATCAGGAGTAAAACACACTGCAATGATTGCTGTAGTCATTGCTGGGTTTAGAGTACATAACACACATAGCAGGGGTCAGAAGTACATAATGGACAGAATGCAGGACTTAGGAATGTGCAATGTACAGTAAGGATCAGGAATACAAGAGTGCAGGGGTTTGGGATATGGAACGCATTGTGTAGGGGTCAGGAGAATGAAAAATGCCCTCCACGAGCAATACTATGGACCACTTACTCTTTCAGCAAAAATCCCCACTCTCCCCAAATCCCCATTTAATACAAATCCTCTTCCCCTCCAAATCCCCCCCCCACCCCCACTAAGCACAAATCATCCTCACCTCCAATCCCCCCCAAAAAACTGTCTCTTTTTTTTGTCCCGTGCATATTTGTAAAATATACAATGTGGCCCTCATACTGAAAAGTTTGGAGACCCCGTTCTAGATAATGTGTTTAATTATACCTTCCTATATAGTCCAGATACTGTCTAATTACACCTTGTCATTATATAGTAAACTAGATGTTGTATAATATACTGTAGCTATATAATATAGACTGTGCATTTTATTAAATAAATGTTTATAAACAGTTATCTAGATTTTGTCTATTACACCCAAATCTACATACTTATAGTAATCTAAATCCTTTGCATATACTTACATCTACACATTTCAATTACATCTTCTAACCCTTCATTCTCACACCACACCATTTGATCTGGCCACCTTGTTGTCCTATTTTCACCTTCATATAAATCACACTCCCATTTTACCTCCCTCTCCATCCTACTTCTCCTAAACCCTGGTGAAATATCCCCAAACCCTGGGCCTCAATCATTTAACTATGCCCAACGCTCCCATCACCCTACACCCTCTGGCAGCAGCTCCAATCCACAGAACTTTGTTTTCATTCTTCTTCTTCCCAAAACCAGCCTTCCCTTCTCCTGCGCCCTTTGGAATGCCCGCTCTGTTTTCAACAAACTCACTTCCCTCCACGACCTCTTTATCACAAATTTCTTTAATCTGCTTGCCATTACTGAAACCTGGCTTCATGAATCCGACACTGCTTCTCCTGCTGTCCTATACCATGGTGGCCTTCTCTATACTCACTCCCACAGACCTAATGGACGGAGGGGAGGCGGAGTGGAAATCCTTCTAGCCCCACACAGCACCTATTAGGAGCTTCACCCACCTCACTCTCCTCTTTTGAGGCACACTGTATTCGTCTATTTTCTCCCATTTCTGAAAGAATTTCTGTCATCTACCGCTCCCCCCCCCCTCCCCCCGGACCGGTATCAACCTTCCTTTATGACTTCTCTGCCTGGCTACTCTACTTTCTCTCTTCTGAAATTCCCACAATCATTCTCGGTGACGTCAACATCCCTGTTAATGCTAATACTACTGCTAGTTCTAAACTTCTTAGTCTACCCTCCTCTCTTGTCCTAAACCAATGGATACAGGCTCCTACTCACTCTGATGGCAACAACCTTCAACTTGTATTCTCCTATTTATGCAGTCCATGTAACCTCTCCAACAATCCTTTCCCACTCCCTGATCACCACCTTATTAATTTCTCTGTCTCCCTGTATACTACCTCCTCTCCCTCCAACTGCCTAACAGTTACCTGTAGAAACCTTCGCCACCTCAACCCTTCTCTTTTCTACTCTGCTATTGACCACCTCTATGACAAAATCTCACCCCTGTCCTGCCCTAACCTAGCCACTTTTGTCTACAACAGCTCACTGACATCCTCCCTAGACAATCTTGCCCCCCTTACTACACAATCAGGCCCCGACCCCTACAACCTTGGCAAACAGATGACACCAGATGTCTCAGAAAACGTAGCAGCGTTCTTGAGTGCCTGAAAGAAATCAACCAATTTAAATCTTGCCTCACTGCCAAGCAGACCTATTTTATCACTCTCATTAACACCTTCTCATCCAGTCCCCGTCAACTCTTCTCTATATTTAACTCCCTTCTTCATCCTCTACTCAGACATCCCAACCTGCAAAAATGAATTTCAGGGAGGTGGCGCTTTGCGCTGCAAATGCCCCACCCCCGCGGCAAAATATTATTTAAATCACTTTCTCAATATTTTTTTGCAGTGCTTCTGGGGAAGGGGATGGGGGTGGGTGGCAGTGGACGGTGTCAGTCGTTTTTTTACTTGTAATAATTGATTTTTTTACATTTTAATTTTTCTTTTTAATTTTTCACAATCCTTTTTTTTTTTTTTTGCACTTTTTAATTTTTTAGATTTTTTTTTTACGATCTTTTTTTTTTGCAGGGGCTTTGGTGAGATGTCAGGGGTCTAAACAGACCCCTGACATCTCCCCTTTGAGACAGACAAAGGGACTGAGGACACATTCCCCAGACCCTTTCTCAACACTAAAGATGAATGAACAGGAGACAGAGGCACCTGCCCATTCATAAACTGAGCACAGTAAACACAGTTTACTCTGCTCACTGATCACAGGAGTGATCTCGCTCACTGTGTCCTGTTACCAGTTCCCCCCACAGTTGGTGGGAGAGGAGGGGAGCCGGTTACAGGGGACAAGGGGTGGCGGAGAAGGACACGGAGGGGGATGGAGAGGAGTACCCAGAGAAGCTGGAGATGATTGGTGCAAAGCAGGAGGGACAGCCGCCACACCGATCATTCATGGGAGATTGGGAGGCGCCTGCAGGGGGTGCAGGAGCCACCGCAGAAATGCGGGAGTCTCCCACACCTTCCGGGAGACTTGAGATGTCTGTCTACTGCCTCCACCCACTAATTCACTCACTGCCCAGGAGATTGGCAATCACTTCAAAAATAATATTGAAACAATTCGTGAGGAGATCTCCAATGCGCAGATACCTTCCCCACTTAACACCCCATGTCCACAGGTACAATCATTACTTCCCTCATTCAACCCTGCTACTATTGGCGAGGTCGTGAGGTAGCCCACCTAACTACCTGCCCCCTGGATCCTGCTCCTTCGCAAATGCTATGCTTACCCTCTGGCTCTATTCTACACTCTCTAACTCGCATCTTCAATCTCTCCCTCTCCTCTGGCATCTTCCCCAACTCTCTAAAACATGCACTAGTCACCTCATCCTTAACTACTTCGCACCCAGGCCAATTCTGACATTTCTCTCCTACATGTAAAATTCCTAATTTTTTTTGCAAGAAAATTACATAGAACCCCCAAACATTATATATGTTTTTTTTTAGCAAAGACCCTAGAGAATACAATGTGAAAGAGGAGGATATGCCGAGTAAATAGATACCCAACATGTCACGCTTCAAAATTGCACGCGCTCGTGGAATGGCACCAAACTTTGGTATTTAAAAATCCCCATAGGCGACGCTTTAAATTTTTTTACTGGTTACATATTTTGGGTTACAGAGGAGGTCTAGGGCTAGAATTATTGCTCTGGCTCTAACGTAGCGGGGATACCTCACATGTGTGGTTTGAACACCGTTTTCATATGTGGGCGGGACTTATGTATGCGTTCGCTTCTGTGTGCGAACTCACGGGGACAGGGGCGCTTTAAATTTTTTTTTAATTGTTAATTTTGATTTTATTTTTTTAGTTTTACACTTAAAAAAAAAAAAAAAATGTATGACTTTTATTCCTATTACAAGGAATGTAAACATCCCTTGTAATAGGAATATGGCACGATCGGACCTATTTACAGTGAAATATGGGGTCAATAAGACCTCTAGGAGGCACACCTCTAGGCTGGGAAGAATAATTAAAAAAAAAAAAACGATCCTGGCTTCCTAGCCAGATCGGCGCTGTTAATTTGAATACCGAGGCCAGGCGTGACGTCATAACATCGCGCCCGGCCTCCGAACGATCATAGAGACTCCGGGGACAATCTAGTCCACTGGAAATCTCTATGATTACTTGCTGGGGCCGGCGGATCCTGTGACCGACTCACCGATGGAAACGGTGAGTCAGTAGAAGCACCGGAGGGAGGCGGGAGGGGGGGGGGGCGTCCCCTCCCGCCGCCCGTAAGAACGATCAAGCGGCGGAACAGCCGCTATGATCATTCTTATGGTGTAGGGAATCGCCGGCTGAAAACGGCAATATCTGAATGATGTCTGTGGCCTCAGGCATCATTTAGATATAACCACAGAAACCCCATGACGTCAATAGACGTAGTGTGGGAACCAAGTGGTTAAAAAGCTCTCACTGGACCCCACCAATCCTAACAACTTATGTCCCATCTCCTTGCTCTCCTTTTCCCCTAAACTCCTTGAATGTTCCTCAATCCCCCTGTGTGGTTGTCCAATCAGAATTGGAATTTATTTTTGTGTCCCTGCTCCCCCCTTGAGGGTCTGTGGACTCGCTGGCAACATGACATTCCCGCATTGGACAGCGATGATTGGGATGATGTCTGGGATTTCCATTTTCGGTCCCAGGTTTCAATATGAGACCACCTTGTACAGTTTAAAATTGAACGCTGAGCCTATTTCACCCCCCCCCCAAATAGACTCCACATGATAAACTCCAGAATGTTGGAGATGTGGTTCCTCTAAGGGGGATTTCTCCCACATGTTCTGGCACTGCCCTAAGGCTGCAGTCTTTTAGAAAGAAGTGCTAGTTTTAGTTTTGGCCTAGTCACTTCTACCACGAAAACTCGAAAAGTATGTTTACTGGGGCTTGTTGAAGCTTTAGCACCGACTGTTGCTAGGGGAATGCTGATTAGCTTGCGTCTTTTTTACGCAAGAAAGACTATTGCGGTGAAAAAAGCCTTCTTCCCTTTCTCTCTCCAAGTGGAAACAATTGGTGAACAGTAGCCTTCCCTTGTACAAAGATACCGTATATTAATAGAGGTTGCCCCATGAAGTATGGGGTTAACTACAGAGCCTCGTCACAGCACCTAACTCTAAAATATGAGTGTCCCCACAGTGGAGACACATGCATTCTCATGGATAAATGAGGACAGGTGGCTGAAGGAGAGCCTACCCCTTCTTAAAGGTGTAGGAGCACACCAAACACCCAGCAAGTAGCACAATGCCTGCAAAGGTGTTGGTGCGTTGCTGGACCAATACAAACACCAACGTGATAACAAAAAACTTGCCACCGCCCTCATCTATAGCTGGTTATAGCACTAAGTAGCATTGGAAGGCTAAAGCAGATAACAACAAAGCCTGGATTAGCAGGCTCCCACAGACAAGAAAGGAATACAATGTTTTGTGGGGTTCCCAAATTTCTATCGGAAATTCATCAAAGGATTCTCTGCCATCATTTCACCAATAACACAACTAACCAAGCACAACAAACGGTTCTCCTGGACTCCAGAAGCTCACTCTGCTTTTGAAACCCTTAGGCCGCGTACACACGGGCGGACTGTTCGTCCAACTTTGTCCGCTGAACAGTGTTTCAGCGGACAGTCCACTCGTGTGTGGGCTTCAGCGGACAGTTTCAGCGGACAGTCTGACGAACAAAGTTTTTCGGAATTTCCGTAAGACTGTCCGCTGAAACTTGGTTTGAGCGAACAGTCCGCTCGTGTGTAGGCTTGTTCGGCAAACTAAGTCTTGCGCATGCTCAGAAAGAATTTACACGGCGAAGGTTGCATTGCAGTGTATCGGACGCCGAATTTCTCGTCCCGTCGTACGTGCCGTTCACGTCATCGCGCAAGTTTTCAGCGGACTGTTCGTTCGTCGTGTGTGGTCAAGTCCGCTCATGCAAATTTTGAACAGACTGTTTGTCAAACTGTTTGACGAACCTAGTTGGGCGGACAGTCCGCCCGTGTGTACGCGGCCCTACACCTCTGCATCCACTCTAAAGCATCCTGATCCAGCCCTACCATATGTCCTGGAGGTTGGTGCATCAGAATCAGCAGTGGAGGCAGGACTCTCCCAACGCCAGAGGGCCAAGGCTCTTCTACACCCGGTGCCATTCTTTTCCCATAAATTATCATCAACAGAAAAGAATTACGATGTGGGGGACTGTGAACTTCTTGTAATTAAAGCTGCGCTAGAGGAGTGGAGATATTTCTTGGAAGGGGCAGTTCACCCAATACAAATTTTTACTGACCACAAGAACCTAGAATACTTAAGAACAGGAAGACGCTTGAAGCCTCGTCGAGCCAGGTGGGTACTGTTCTTTTCTCGGGTTGCCTTCCACATAACTTACAGGCCTGGGTCAAAGAATACCAAGCCAAATGCTCTATCCCGTATGTTTGGTGAGCCTGAAGAATCTATGCTTCCCGACACCATCCTGTCTTCAGGGAACTTCCTTTGTTTACAAGAAAATCTGTTGTCCCAAATTAAGTAGGCCTCTGTGGGAGTTCCCTCACCCTCTGAGATGTCCTTACAAGTAAGGGATGGTCTATTATAGTACCAAGACAGGATCTTTGTGCCCGAAGATGTACATGTCTCTATTCTAGGCTTGTGTCATGATCATGCATTAGCGGGACATTTTGGTACCAGTAAAATTTCTGAACTAGTACAACGTACCTTTTGGTAGCCTCACTTAGAAAAGGACTGCAGGAAGTATGCGGAATCATGTACTACATGTATTCAGAATAAAAGGAACATGACCAAAGCATGGGGTCTGCTTAAACTATTACCAATTCCAGATAGGCCCTGGAAGATAATTTTAATGGATTTGATTTTTGAGCTTCCCCCATCAGAAGGCCATCTCTGTGGTGGTAAATCGATTGTCTAAGATGGCACATTTCAAAACCTTGACAGGCACACCCTCTGCCCCTGAAACAGCACAGATTTTCATCAAGGAAATAGTAAGGCTCCATGGAATCCTAGCTAACATTGTGTCTGACCGGGGGGGTTCAATTTGCCTCAAGCAGTGTTGCCAAATGTCAGTATTTTTACTGACAGCCAGTAGAAAAACTGCATTTTTCTCCTGCCAGTAAATGCCAGTGACAGGAAAAGGTTGCCAGTAAAAAATATGGCTGTGGTTCTCGGTGCCTGAGTGTGTGTCGTGTGATGTCATGGTACAAGGGAGCCAAGCTGAGTGGCCGGAGATTCATGTGCGGGTCTGCAGGATGGGAGACTGTCAGTGCTGTTTGGACTGGGGTGGACTGAATGCACCACCTGGCATGAAAAAGAGACTGTCACTGTGACTGAGGAGGGGACATGTCATGTCGGTGAGGTGTCATCATCTGTGCTGCTGCACACTGCTGTCAGCGTCACTGTCATAGTCAATTTCATGTGTGTGTGCCTGCCCATTCAAATTTCTTGCCCAAGTCCTGTCCCTGAGCTACTTACTTATATCACAAATTAAATAAGAAATATGTTTTTTGCCTTGTTATCTACCTACTAAAAACTGTAATTTTGCAACTTTTGGAAATGCCAGAAAAACTTGGCTGTGCCAATAAAATAAGGGTGTTGTGTCAGTAAATTTCATTTTGGTAGGTTGGCAACACTGACCTCAAGATTTTGGAAATTTCTTGCTGAAACTCTGAAGATCGAGTTGCCCTTCTCCTCAGCCTATCACCCTCAAACTAATAGTCAGACAGAAAGGCCAAACAGACCCTTGAGCAGTACTTACACTGCGTTTCTTCATTTTCTCAGAATGACTGGGTATCATTGTTACCCTTGGCTGAATTTGCTTACAAAAATTCCCGACACTCTGTTACCAGACAATCTCCATTCTTCACCAATTACTGCTTTCACCCATCATTCCTGCTCAGTGAAATTCCAGAACACTCTCTCTCTCTCCTGTACAGCAGGGGAGGGAGAGAGAGACAGTGGGCCAGCGCTGAATAGAAGACAGGAAGTGCTTAATTAACTAGCAGGTGATTGGTTGCTAGGTGGTCCTAGCAACAAATCATTAGCATTGTTAATATGAAAAATTAACTCCAGCAGTTCCCGCTCTCTGTTCAGCGCTGCTGTGTCTCCCCCCTCTGCGCGAGTAGGGTAGAAAGTGACAGCTGTGAAACATGCAGGGATCCGGAGCTGGGGGGAGGGTGACTGTGTAACATGCAGGGGTCCAAAGCTGGGGGGGTGGCTGTGTAACATGTTGGGTGGTCCAAATCTGGGGGGGTGGCTGTGTAACTTTCTGGGTGGTCCAAAGCTGGGGGGGTGGCTGTGTAACATGCAGGGGTGTCAAAGCTGGTGGGTGGCTGTGTAACATGCAGGGGGTCCAATGCTGGGGGGTTATGTAATGTGCAGGGGTCCAGAGCTGCAGGGTGGGTTGTGTAATGTAAAGGGGTCCAGAGGTGCAGGGTGCTGTGTGATGTAAAAGGGTCCAGAGGTGCAGGGTACTGTGTAATGTAAAGAGGTCCAGAGGTGAAGGGTGTTGTGTAATGTAAAGGGGTCCAGAGGTGCAGGGTGCTGTGTGATGTAAATGGGTCCATAGGTGCAGGGGGTTGTGTAATGTAAAGGGGTCCAGAGGTGCAAGGTGCTGTGTGATATAAAGGGTCCAGAGTTGCAGGGTGCTGGGTAATGTAAAGGGGTCCAGAGGTGCAATGGTGCTGTGTCATATAAAGGGTCCAGAGGTGCAAGGTGCTGTGTAATGTAAAGGGGTCCAGAGATGCAGGGTGCTGTGTAATGTAAATAGTTCCAGAGGTGCGGGGTGCTGTGTAATGTAAAGGGGTCCAGAGGTGCAGGGTGCTGTGTAATGTAAAGGGGTCCAGAGGTGCAGAGGGTTGTGTAATGTAAAGGGGCCCAGAGCTTCGGGGGGCTGTGTAATTTAAAGGGGTCCAGTAGTGGAGAGGGGGTACAAATTAGTGATAAAGAGATATTGAGGGAAGCAGAGGTATGCAGGGGGCATAGTGGGGTGTTTTGATATTTTAAAATTAGGGAAACAGATAGAGGATCCGCCACGGGTGCCAAATGAGCTAGGTACGACCCTGGGCCTTATGAAACCCTCATCAGCACAAGCTGGCTGATTTTTTGAGTACTTGGGGTCTTGCCTCACATTGTGATTGGTATATTGGTAGATTGGTGTCAGGGCTGGGCTCAGCCCTTCCTTTTATGAGCTGGCCACTCAGCTGTCGGCTATTTGCCAGCTCCTATCTCTCGTCTGCTCGTCAGTTCTGCCTACATAAGCCGTCCAGACCAAGTGATCTCTGCCTTTGCCTTGGTCACATCTCTAGAGACACTCTCCTGTGTTCCTGTTAAAGACTTGCTTGGCTGACATTTCTTCTGGCTCCAGATCCTGCTTGCTCTTCTACTACGCTGTTCTCTGGCTCCCTGACGTTTTGGTTGTCTGACTATCCGTTCCTGAACTCTGGCTATGTTTTGACTACGTTTACTCTGTTTACCTTTTTTATTATTATTAACCACTTGCTTACTGGGCACTTAAACACCCTTCCTGCCCAGACCAATTTTCAGCTTTCGGTGCACTCACACTTTGAATGACAATTACTCAGTCATGCAACACTGTACCCAAATGAATTTTTTGTCCTTTTTTTCTCAAAAATAGAGCTAGAGGTATTTGATCACCTCTGGGGTTTAATTAAATTAAAAAAGACCGAAAATTTTGAAAAAAACGCATTTTTCTTTGTTTCTGTGACAAAATTCTGCAAATTATTAATTTTTCTTCATAAATTTTGACCACAATTTATACTGCTACATATCTTTGGTAAAAATAACCCAAATTAGTGGATATTATTTGGTCTTTGTGAAAGTTAGAGAGTCTACAAGCTGTGGTGCGAATCATACAAAATTGATCACATCTGATGTACTGGTGGCCTATCTCACTTCTTGTGACCCGAACAAGCCAGGAAAGTACAAATACCCCCCAAATGACCCCTTTTTGGAAAGTAGACATTCCAAGGTATTTAGTAAGAGGCATGGTGAGCTTTTTGATGTTGTCATTTTTTCCCACAATTCTTTGCAAAATTAAGATTTTTAATTTTTTTACTTTTTTTCCACAAAATTGTCATTGTAATAGGTTATTTTTCTCACATGGCATGTGTATACCACAAATGACACTCCCCAAAAAATTCTGCTACTCCTCCTGAGTATTACAATACCACATGTGTGGGACTTTTTCACAGCCTGGCCACATAGAGAGGCCCAACATGTAGGGAGCGCCATCACGTGTTCTAGGAGCATAAATTACACATCTAACTTGTTGACTACCTATTACACTTTTGAAGGCCCTGGAGCACCAGGACAATGACACGTGACACTGATGACAGATGGCACTGATACGTGGCACTGATGACAGATGGCACTAATATGTGGCACTGATGACTGATGGCACTTATACGTGGCACTGATGACAGATGGCACTTATACGTGGCACTGATGACAGATGGCACTTATACGTGGCACTGATGACAGATGGCACTTATACGTGGCACTAATACGTGGCACTGATGACAGATGGAACTAATACGTGGCACCGATGACAGATGGCACTGATAAGTGGCATTGATGACACGTGACACGGACAACAGATGGCACGTGACACTGACAGGTGGCACTGATGACAAATGGCACTGATACATGGCACTGATGACAGATGGCACTAATATGTGCCACTGATGACAGATGGCATTATGTGGCACTGATGACACGTGGCACTGATGACAGATGGCACTTATACGTGGCACTGGGGACAAATGGCACTGACAACAGGTGGCACTGAGGACAGATAGCACTAACAGGTGGCACTGGGGACAGATAGCACTAACAGGTGGCACTGGGGGCAGGTGGCACTGGGGAGGATGGCACTGGGGTGGATGCCGCTGGAGCGGATGGCACTGGGGGAGGATGGCACTGGGGTGGATGGCACTGGGGCGGTTGGCACTGGGGGAGGATGGCACTGGGGCGGATGGCACTTTTTTTTTACTTTTTTTTTTCCACTTATGGCTGCTGCAGCCGTTCATCTCTTCCCTCTCACATGCTGTCTGTGTGAGGAGGGAGAGCGGCGCTGAGAGATGATCTCATATGTTTACATATAATATCATCTCACATTGGACACGCTGATTGCGCTGTAAACGGCCGCTGTGATTGGCTGTTTACAGCGATCTGTGTTTGCCTGTCTCCGGGGGACACGGCAAACACAAAACTTCCCCGATGTGCACCGCTGCGGCGCGCATTGCGGAAGTAAACACGAGGCCGTCCATGGACGGCCTCCCGGACGAGAACGCCGGCTCTATAGCTGTTATTCGGCTATAGGGCGGGCGGGAAGCGGTTAAACAAGTGAAATTTAACTGTACTTCTGTCTCAGTCTGATTCATGGTTTCTGACAATTGGTATGTCACTATTTGGTGAAGATACAATACATCTGCGTAGGAAAGCACAGGTTCACTTTTGCATCAAAATTCTTATCAGTTAGTCCGCCACCCTTTAAATGTTGCATTAAAGTAGAAATATAGACAAAACTTTTTTTTTTCCATTTTGGATAGAGTAATAGAGGGTTATAACCCCTGTCAATTTCCTTTTTTTGTGCCCCATTGCAGATATTTATCTTCACTTCTTGTCCATAGCCAAAACAGAAAGTGAGAGGAAAACCCTGCAAATTAGAGGAATCCATTGAGGCCCCTAGGTCACCAGAACTAGTGTCCCTGTTGGAAGATTTCCCCTATATTACTGTTTCAGCAACAACCCAAAATTTGGGGTTTTTCTTTTAATTTCACTTTTGATGATAACAGTAAACATGACGAATAGAGGAGGAATTTCCCTAATGGGAACACAGACAGCAATAAAAACCTGACGGTCTTATAATCAATCTCCATTCTGTCCAAGATTTAAAAAAAAAAAAAAAAAGGTTGGCCTTTTAATTATACTTTAAATTAAAAAATACAAGTTTCGAGAAAAGTTAAAAAATATTATTCTCTTCCATCCAGTTTATGTCTGAAGTGCCTAGGCATCGGTTATGCCGCGTACACACGAGCGGATTGTATGGCGTACTTAGTCCGTCGAAACACATTTCAGCGGACAATCCGCTCGTGTGTGGGCTTCAGCGGACTTTTTCAGCGTGCAGTCCGGAGTACTAAGTATTTCGGTTTTTTCGAAATTCTGTCCGTCGTACTTTGGTTTCAGCGGACAATACGGTCGTCAGTATGCTAGTTCGACGGACTAAGAATGGCGCATGCCCAGAAAGGATTTACACGGCGGAAGGGTGCTTTGCTGTGTATTGGACTTCCTATTTCTAGTCCCGTCGTACGTGCTGTACACGTCATCGCGCAAGCTTTCGACGGACTGTTTGTGTATCCGTGTGTGGTCAAGTCCGTTCAGTGGAAAGTACGACGGACTGTCCGTCGGATTGTATGACGGACTAAGTACGCCATACAATCCGCTCGTGTGTACGCGGCATTACATACATGGCGGGTCTTCTGGTAGGATCCTGGAAACACCAAGGATCATTAGTGATCCCAGATTCTCACTGGAAGGCCCATGACATCACCCTTGCCTAGACGTTGCACATGGTAGCAGAGATGATAGGTAATCATTTTTTTTTACGTTACTCCTAATTTGTTTTTTGTTTTTAATGCAGCATTTTTTGCATCGGCCAAATACCAGTGGTGGGCTAATTGATAAATAAACCTTGCGTTATGATGCAAGGTCCATCTTAAGGGTTCAACAGAGAATTCAGAATACAAGGTAATTACTATAAAGCTGGTCAGTGTTCCAAATCAGCGATATTAGCAGAGAAAACAAAATCCAAGGAAATCCGGGATATTTGACATCCATACTTTTCCAGTCTTCTGTCCCATTCTGGTCCTGTCTGACCATGGCTTGGTGCTGGTGTTATCTGTCTTTCCCTCCTTCCTTCTGCCTCAAAGTGAATGTGGAGTGTTTGTAGAAGGGTGACATCTGGCTCGTGGGATTTGAGTGTTTCTCATCCTCTCAGGCGCTATATCTGTCTGTTCTCTCAAGAACCAAGAGGAGAAACACAAAACAAACATACACATGGAGGGCCCTGATTGTACAAAGGACCTTGCAAAGACAATACAACAGTTCAAAAACATTATTATCAAAAACCTTGCAAAGACAATACTAGTTTAAATAATGTTCAAAAAACATTATTTAAACTAGTATTAAGCCCTCAGCGTTTTTTTTTTTTAGCTCAACACAATAAAATAGACATTCCCAGTAGACAATTTGTTACATTTTTTGACCAAGCACTTGCAATTTACAAATTTACAATGCTGCTGGCTCCTGCTCTCTGTGTTGTTTCCCTGAACTTCCAATCTTCGCAGGAACGAGTTAAAGGGGAACTTAACTGTATCTGAGAACCACAAACAGAAAATGCTATTTGTTTCATTTTTAATATATTAAAAGCAAAATCACCCACCCATCCATGTCTCCATGCTTTATTCTATTGGAAAATTGTGTTTAACCACTTAAGGACCACCTCGCGCCGATGTACGTCGGCAGTATGGCACGGCTGGGCACAAGCACGTACCTGTACCCGGTCCTGTGCTCCGTGGCCACGGGACCAGTGGACCCAATCGCCGCTGGTGTCCCGCGATCGGGTCACAGAGCTGAAGAATGAGGAGAGGTCTGTGTAAACAAACCTCTCCCCGTGCTTCCCTGTGTGGCTGTCACCGATCGTCTCCTCCCTTTTATAGGGAAGGACGATCAGTGATGTCACATGCCAGGCCACACCCCCCTACAATAAAAAAAAACACATAACGTCATACATAACACTACACTGCCCCCTAGTGGTTAACTCCTTCACTGCCAGTGTAATTTACACAGGAATCAATGCATTTAAATAGCATAGATTGCTGTATAAATGACAATGGTTTCAAAAATGTGTCAAAAATGTCCGATGTGTCTGCCATAATGTCACAGTCACAATAAAAATCGCTGATCGCCGCCATTACTAGTAAAAAAAAAATTAATAAAAATGCTAGAAAACTATCCCAAATTTTGTAAACGCTATAACTTTTGCGCAAACTAATCAATAATCGCTAAACCAAAAATATGTAGAAGAATACGTATCGGCCTAAACTGAGGGAAAAAAATGTTTTTTTATATATTTTTTGGGGATATTTATTATAGAAAAAATAAAAAATATTATATTTTTTTCAAAATTGTCGCTCTATTTTTGTTTATAGCGCAAAAAATAAAAACCGCAGAGGTGATCAAATACCACCAAAAGAAAGCTCTATTTGTGGGAAAATAAGGACACCAATTTTGTTTGGGAGCCACGTCGCCCGACCGCACAATTGTCAGTTAAAGCGACGCAGTGCCGAATCACAAAAAGGGGCTTGGTCCTTTGGCTGCAAATTGGTCCGGGGCTTAAGTGGTTAAAACCCCCTTAGCATTTCCAGGCCTGGCTAGCTTCAGTAAGGACGGATGATTCATGTTACATTTACTTCCCTTAGCTCAGGCATGCAGACAGGAGTAGTGATGGACGAACTTCCGACGGGACGTTTCGCGAACGCGAAATGCGAACGGACCCAAACGTTCGCGAAACCGAACGTTCGCCGCGGGCCCCATTGACTTCAATGGGAGGCGAACTTTGCAAACCTTCATGTCGAATTTGCGGCCACGTGGTAATTATTAGGGGGTAAAACGTAGTCCCACCATCTGGACAATGACATAATACATGTATGAGGTGAATTTGGGATCGATAACTACAAGCATTTTTATTTTATTTGGGAAATTGTTCTAACAATTCAGGACTATGGAGCTAATGAAGGCAATGGAGGAGAGGGAAGGTCAGGGACCAGGGTAGGCAAAGAAGAGGGTGCAGGAGATGATCACCAGCAGCGTGACATACCGGAATGACACATGCACCGTGATAGAGGCATCTGACAGCAGCACCGTAATACAGAGCACTGACAGCAGCACCGTGACATACAGCGCTGACAGCAGCACCGTGACATACAGCGCTGACAGCAGCACCGTGACATACAGCGCTGACAGCAGCACCGTGACATACAGCGCTGACAGCAGCACCGTGACATACAGCGCTGACAGCAGCACCGTGACATACAGCGCTGACAGCAGCACCGTGACATACAGCGCTGACAGCAGCACCGTGACATACAGCGCTGACAGCAGCACCGTGACATACAGCGCTGACAGCAGCACCGTGACATACAGCGCTGACAGCAGCACCGTGACATACAGCGCTGACAGCAGCACCGTGACATACAGCACTGACAGCAGCACCGTAAGCAGCCCCAGGAGGAAGTCAGCACAGCACAGGGATGGTGTGATCCCCTCATAATAAGAACCCCCAGGAGGAAGTCAGCACAGCACAGGGATAGTGTGATCCCTTCATAATAAGAACCCCCAGGAGGAAGTCAGCACAGCACAGGGATATCATAAGCAGCCCCAGTAGAAATATGACACCGCTCAACCTCTTCAAAGAGGAGGGTAGGGGCATATAGTACGGTGTGCTTTTTTGGGTCAAGGAAGTGAGCCAAATGAATTAAGAAGGTCTGTGTGCTTGATTAAAAAAATAGTTTATAGACATATACATGGTCTACTGGTCACATGTGTTGAATTCCTCCGAGATCCATGCCTCATTCATTTTTAGAAATGTGAGGTAGTTAACACTGTGGTGAGCTAGGCGAGTACGCTTATCGGTCACAATCCCCCCTGCTGCGCTGAACGTCCTTTCGGACAGGACACTGGATGAGGGGCAAGCCAACAGTTCGATTGCAAATTGGGCAAGCTCTGGCCAGAGGTCAAGCCTGCCCACCCAGTAGTCTAGGGGTTCATCACTCCTCAGAGCGTCCACATCGGCCGTTAACCCAATGTAGTCGGACACCTGACGGTCTAGGCGTTCCCTGATGCTGGATCCGGATGACACCTGTCGATGGGTCGGCTGAAAGAATGACCTCATATCCGAAGTCACCAACACATCTTCAAACCGGCCTCTTCTTGCAGGCGCTGTTGGATTGGTACCCGCAAATCCTTCTCTGGGAGTGGGAATTGCTCCTCTGCCAGCGCACGCAAAAGCAGAATGCAGCATTTCTCGAAGCAAGGCCTGGAAGTGCTGCATTCTGACAGCCCTCTGCGACGGCGGTAACATTTCCGCCATTTTGTGTTTGTACCGGGGGTCTAAGTACGTTGCCACCCAGTACTGGTCCTTGACCCTCATGCTTTTTATACGGGGGTCCCTATTAAAACACTGGAGCATGAAGGCCCCCATTTGCACTAAAGTGGAAGCGGTGTGGTGGCCTGGCTCCTGCTCATCATCCAGGATAATGTCGTCCTCTTCATTCTCCTCTCCCCATCCTCGCACAACAGGGATCCCAGAAAGGTTTAAAGCATGCTCTTCTTGCTCCTGCTCATCCGCCCCGGCACCATCCTCCTCTGACTCCTCATCAGACTCCTGTTGTTGACTTGTCTCAGATAGAGTAGCCCCCCCTGGGAATTCATCCAGCATTGCGACTTCCTCATCTTCCCGCTCCTGCTCCTCCACAGCCTGATCAATGACACGACGCAATGCACGCTCCAGAAAGAAGGCATAAGGTACCATGTCACTGATGGCGCCATGGCTGCGACTGACCAGTTTGGTGATCTCCTCAAATGGCCGCAGAAGTCTGCATGTGTCGCGCATGAGCAGCCACTGGCGCGGTGAAAAAAAACCCAGCTCCCCAGAACCGTTTCTTTCGCAGAGTTCATACAGGTAGACGTTAACTGCACGTTTCTGCTGGAGCAGCCTATCAAGCATATAGAAGGTTGAGTTCCATCGCGTCGGGCAATCGCAAATAAGACGTCTGACCGGCAGATGGTGTCGCCGCTGAATGTCAGCAAGGCGAGCCATGGCCGTGTAAGATCTTCTGAAATGGGCCGAGATTTTCCTTGCCTGCCGCAAGATGTCCTGGACCCCAGGGTATTTGACAAGGAATCGCTGCACGACCAAGTTTAAGACGTGTGCCATGCACGGCACGTGCGTGATTTTGCCCTGTTTCAATGCGCTAAGCAGATTGGCACCGTTGTCACACACCACTTTACCAACTGTCAAATTGAGCGGTGTTAGCCACTCATCTGCCTGTGAACGCAAAGCTGAAAGGAGTGCCGGGCCAGTGTGGCTCTTTGCTTCCAGGCACAACAGACGCAGCACGGCATGGCAACGTCTCACCTGGCATGTGGAATAGGTTCTGGGGAGCTTGGGCGGTGCAGTGGAAGAGACGCTAGCAGCGGAAAAGGAGGAGGCAGCTGAGGAGGAGAGGGAGGAGGATGGAGTAGGAGGAGGAGAAGAAGAGTCAGGCCTGCATGCAATCCGTGGCGGTAAAACCAAATCTACACGGGTGCCACGGGTTACATGCTTGACGGCCGTCAGAAGGTTCACCCAGTGGGCAGTAAAACTGATATACCTTCCCTGCCCGTGTTTGCTAGACCACGTGTCTGTGGTCAGATGTATCTTGGCACCGACACTGTGTGCCAGAGATACATTCACTTGCCGCTGAACATGGCCATATAGCTCTGGGATGCCCTTCTCTGAGAAATACTTCCTTCCTGGGACCTTCCATTGTGGTGTTCCAATGGCCACAAATTTGCGAAAGGCCTCCGAGTCCACCAGTTTATATGGCAGTAGTTGGCGGGCTATGAGTTCTGACAAGCCAGCCGCCAACCGTTGGGCAAGAGGGTTATCCGGCGTCATCATTTTTTTACGCTCAAACATTAGGCCCACGGAAGCCTGCCTTTTTGCAGAAAAATGTGAGCTTGGCGTGATGGAAGGTGGAGTGGAGGACAATTGTGAGGAGAGAGGAGAAGGAGAAGTAGAAGACGAGGCTGGACGGTGAGAGCCTGCAGTGTGGCTTTGTGTGTTCCGTTGCTCCCACTGGGCTCGGTGATGGCTGCTCATGTGCCTTCTTAAGGCGGTCGTCCCTAGGTGAGTATTGGGCTTACCGCGACTAACGCGTTGACTGCAAAGATTGCAGATGGCAACGCTATTGTCAGCAGCGGACACGTTAAAAAAAGCCCACACTGCGGAGCCATGTGCCGGTGTCCTGGGAGCGCCAGATGTGACCGTACATGGTCGATGACTCGCTCCTGATACATTTGCAGTCTGCTTTGTCCCTGCTGTGCAATGTAAGTCATTGCTGCTTCTCCTCCCTATCTGCTGGTCCATATCTCCCTCTGAACTCCCCTCCTCTTCCTCTCTTGTGGGCACCCACGTGACATCACTAGACACGTCATCATCAACGTCACCTTCCCCACCGCTATAAGTAGAGATCTCGGAGTAGGCAGCAACACCGGGGACCAACCTCCTCCTTGGGCTGATCTGGGTACTGGCGTCAGACTGCTGAGTAGCGCTTGTTGCTACCTCCTCTTCCTGATCCAATACCAAGAGTGGCTGCGCATCAGAAATGTCCTCTTGATATGGATCGGAAAATAATTCCAGTGACTCAAGCGGAAGGTATGTGGTGGTGGTGGTGGTGGTCGTGTTGTTGGTGGTAGTGTCTTTGGGGGTGCACATAGCAGAGAGTGAAGAAGAGGGTGCAGATCGAGAGGATGAGGAGGGTGCAGAAGAGTAAGGCTGAGCGAGCCACTCAACCAAGTCTGGTGCATCCTTTAAAGTAATTGAACGCACCTTCTGCAACTTCCCACTTTGGCTCAAGCCTGTTGCTCCTGCCCTACCCCTACCACCCCTGCGGAAGGGCCTGCCTCTTCCTCTGCCTGTCATTTTTTAAATGACCCTGTGACAAAACTCTTAGTCCCTATACCGATGAAGGACTGCTGCAGTATAGGGCAGCGGTCAGCAGTGGTGCACGTCAACCCTATCTATTGTGGACCGATAGCGGTCCTTACAGAACAGCAGACTGTACCGCACTCAAGCCTATGTACCGTAGCACCCTATACCAAGTTACCAGTCCTTATAAGAACTTTTGTGGAACAAGCAGGTTGTGTGTTAGTGATTAGCAGACTGTACGTCAGTCCCTATACCGCTGAAGGACTGCTGCAGTATAGGTGAGCGGTCAGCAGTGGTGCACGTCAACCCTATCTATTGTGGACCTATAGCGGTCCTTACAGAACAGCAGACTGTACCGCACTCAAGCCTATGTACCGTAGCACCCTATACCAAGTTACCAGTCCTTATAAGAACTTTTGTGGACCAAGCAGGTTGTGTATTAGTGTTTAGCAGACTGTACGTCAGTCCCTATACCGCTGAAGGACTGCTGCAGTATAGGGCAGCGGTCAGCAGTGGTGCACGTCAACCCTATCTATTGTGGACCGATAGCGGTCCTTACAGAACAGCAGACTGTACCGCACTCAAGCCTATGTACCGTAGCACCCTATACCAAGTTACCAGTCCTTATAAGAACTTTTGTGGAACAAGCAGGTTGTGTGTTAGTGATTAGCAGACTGTACGTCAGTCCCTATACCGCTGAAGGACTGCTGCAGTATAGGGCAGCGGTCAGCAGTGGTGCACGTCAACCCTATCTATTGTGGACCGATAGCGGTCCTTACAGAACAGCAGACTGTACCGCACTCAAGCCTATGTACCGTAGCACCCTATACCAAGTTACCAGTCCTTATAAGAACTTTTGTGGACCAAGCAGGTTGTGTATTAGTGTTTAGCAGACTGTACGTCAGTCCCTATACCGCTGAAGGACTGCTGCAGTATAGGGCAGCGGTCAGCAGTGGTGCACGTCAACCCTATCTATTGTGGACCGATAGCGGTCCTTACAGAACAGCAGACTGTACCGCACTCAAGCCTATGTACCGTAGCACCCTATACCAAGTTACCAGTCCTTATAAGAACTTTTGTGGAACAAGCAGGTTGTGTGTTAGTGATTAGCAGACTGTACGTCAGTCCCTATACCGCTGAAGGACTGCTGCAGTATAGGGCAGCGGTCAGCAGTGGTGCACGTCAACCCTATCTATTGTGGACCGATAGCGGTCCTTACAGAACAGCAGACTGTACCGCACTCAAGCCTATGTACCGTAGCACCCTATACCAAGTTACCAGTCCTTATAAGAACTTTTGTGGAACAAGCAGGTTGTGTGTTAGTGATTAGCAGACTGTACGTCAGTCCCTATACCGCTGAAGGACTGCTGCAGTATAGGTGAGCGGTCAGCAGTGGTGCACGTCAACCCTATCTATTGTGGACCTATAGCGGTCCTTACAGAACAGCAGACTGTACCGCACTCAAGCCTATGTACCGTAGCACCCTATACCAAGTTACCAGTCCTTATAAGAACTTTTGTGGACCAAGCAGGTTGTGTATTAGTGTTTAGCAGACTGTACGTCAGTCCCTATACCGCTGAAGGACTGCTGCAGTATAGGGCAGCGGTCAGCAGTGGTGCACGTCAACCCTATCTATTGTGGACCGATAGCGGTCCTTACAGAACAGCAGACTGTACCGCACTCAAGCCTATGTACCGTAGCACCCTATACCAAGTTACCAGTCCTTATAAGAACTTTTGTGGAACAAGCAGGTTGTGTGTTAGTGATTAGCAGACTGTACGTCAGTCCCTATACCGCTGAAGGACTGCTGCAGTATAGGTGAGCGGTCAGCAGTGGTGCACGTCAACCCTATCTATTGTGGACCGATAGCGGTCCTTACAGAACAGCAGACTGTACCGCACTCAAGCCTATGTACCGTAGCACCCTATACCAAGTTACCAGTCCTTATAAGAACTTTTGTGGACCAAGCAGGTTGTGTATTAGTGTTTAGCAGACTGTACGTCAGTCCCTATACCGCTGAAGGACTGCTGCAGTATAGGGCAGCGGTCAGCAGTGGTGCACGTCAACCCTATCTATTGTGGACCGATAGCGGTCCTTACAGAACAGCAGACTGTACCGCACTCAAGCCTATGTACCGTAGCACCCTATACCAAGTTACCAGTCCTTATAAGAACTTTTGTGGACCAAGCAGGTTGTGTATTAGTGTTTAGCAGACTGTACGTCAGTCCCTATACCGCTGAAGGACTGCTGCAGTATAGGGCAGCGGTCAGCAGTGGTGCACGTCAACCCTATCTATTGTGGACCGATAGCGGTCCTTACAGAACAGCAGACTGTACCGCACTCAAGCCTATGTACCGTAGCACCCTATACCAAGTTACCAGTCCTTATAAGAACTTTTGTGGAACAAGCAGGTTGTGTGTTAGTGATTAGCAGACTGTACGTCAGTCCCTATACCGCTGAAGGACTGCTGCAGTATAGGGCAGCGGTCAGCAGTGGTGCACGTCAACCCTATCTATTGTGGACCGATAGCGGTCCTTACAGAACAGCAGACTGTACCGCACTCAAGCCTATGTACCGTAGCACCCTATACCAAGTTACCAGTCCTTATAAGAACTTTTGTGGAACAAGCAGGTTGTGTGTTAGTGATTAGCAGACTGTACGTCAGTCCCTATACCGCTGAAGGACTGCTGCAGTATAGGTGAGCGGTCAGCAGTGGTGCACGTCAACCCTATCTATTGTGGACCTATAGCGGTCCTTACAGAACAGCAGACTGTACCGCACTCAAGCCTATGTACCGTAGCACCCTATACCAAGTTACCAGTCCTTATAAGAACTTTTGTGGACCAAGCAGGTTGTGTATTAGTGTTTAGCAGACTGTACGTCAGTCCCTATACCGCTGAAGGACTGCTGCAGTATAGGGCAGCGGTCAGCAGTGGTGCACGTCAACCCTATCTATTGTGGACCGATAGCGGTCCTTACAGAACAGCAGACTGTACCGCACTCAAGCCTATGTACCGTAGCACCCTATACCAAGTTACCAGTCCTTATAAGAACTTTTGTGGAACAAGCAGGTTGTGTGTTAGTGATTAGCAGACTGTACGTCAGTCCCTATACCGCTGAAGGACTGCTGCAGTATAGGTGAGCGGTCAGCAGTGGTGCACGTCAACCCTATCTATTGTGGACCGATAGCGGTCCTTACAGAACAGCAGACTGTACCGCACTCAAGCCTATGTACCGTAGCACCCTATACCAAGTTACCAGTCCTTATAAGAACTTTTGTGGACCAAGCAGGTTGTGTATTAGTGTTTAGCAGACTGTACGTCAGTCCCTATACCGCTGAAGGACTGCTGCAGTATAGGGCAGCGGTCAGCAGTGGTGCACGTCAACCCTATCTATTGTGGACCGATAGCGGTCCTTACAGAACAGCAGACTGTACCGCACTCAAGCCTATGTACCGTAGCACCCTATACCAAGTTACCAGTCCTTATAAGAACTTTTGTGGAACAAGCAGGTTGTGTGTTAGTGATTAGCAGACTGTACGTCAGTCCCTATACCGCTGAAGGACTGCTGCAGTATAGGTGAGCGGTCAGCAGTGGTGCACGTCAACCCTATCTATTGTGGACCGATAGCGGTCCTTACAGAACAGCAGACTGTACCGCACTCAAGCCTATGTACCGTAGCACCCTATACCAAGTTACCATTCCTTATAAGAACTTTTGTGGACCAAGCAGGTTGTGTATTAGTGTTTAGCAGACTGTACGTCAGTCCCTATACCGCTGAAGGACTGCTGCAGTATAGGGCAGCGGTCAGCAGTGGTGCACGTCAACCCTATCTATTGTGGACCGATAGCGGTCCTTACAGAACAGCAGACTGTACCGCACTCAAGCCTATGTACCGTAGCACCCTATACCAAGTTACCAGTCCTTATAAGAACTTTTGTGGAACAAGCAGGTTGTGTGTTAGTGATTAGCAGACTGTACGTCAGTCCCTATACCGCTGAAGGACTGCTGCAGTATAGGTGAGCGGTCAGCAGTGGTGCACGTCAACCCTATCTATTGTGGACCGATAGCGGTCCTTACAGAACAGCAGACTGTACCGCACTCAAGCCTATGTACCGTAGCACCCTATACCAAGTTACCAGTCCTTATAAGAACTTTTGTGGAACAAGTGAGTTGTGAATGTTTAGCAGACTGCAGCAGAAGGGCAGCAGTCAAGTATAATATCCTTTCTATATTTGGAAGAAAGAATATTATACATGTACAAGCCTATTACTGTACCACTGATACCAGTCCTGAAAAGAACCTTTGTGGAACTAATAATAACAGCAAGTCTTTAAAATTACCCTCACTGCCTGACAACACTGCTTCCTTCCTGTCCCTATACAAATTGGCAAAAAAAGAGAACGATTAGTGGTTACTGGAACAGCTCTTTTGTGGACCTTGATAGTAACAGCTAATGATGATGATGATGATGATGATGATGAAAGACTAATCTGGCTGTCCCTGTAGCATACACCGTCCTTTCCCTTTCTCTAAACTAACAAAAGACACTCAGGCTGCTGCAAGAATCAGCAGCACAGCAAACCTATCAACACCTAACACCTATACCAGTCCTGAAAAGAACTTTTGTGTACCAAATAGCTAGTGGTTTATCTCTCCCTACTCCACACAGGAACCTGTCCCTATCGTAACAGAAGAAAGAATGTAAAATGGCCACCGGATCGGGTGTATTTATAGGTTAGGGGGAATGTACAAGTGTCCATGTGCTGTCATGTCTCAATTGGCTGTCCTGTATCACATGATAAACGTGTCACCAAAGGTTAAAGTTCTTGTATACATTAAACACGTAAGTCCGCCGCGGCGAACGACGGAAAAAGGCGTTCGAACGTGCGGACCGCGAATGTCGGAAATTCGCCGCGAAACGACCGCCGGGCGAACCGTTCGGCCATCACTAGACAGGAGGGCATGCTTAGCTGAGAAAGCCCTTCCTGCCCTCAACCACATGAAAAAAAGAAGACTCCTGGGATGTATGTATCATTTTAGCCTAAGCCATTAAGCGGGAAGCAACTAAGGAAATAAAAAAAAATTAAAACAAGTAAATATAATATCTATTTACCTTATCCCCCATGCTGTTCCCATGTTTGTTGCTTATACATTTTCTATTTCAATACCGTATATAAACATATATATGGCTGTTTGATTTGATGATCTTTTCACTGCCGTTGTGTTATTAGATAATACAGCTGGCTTCAAACCAGCCCCTGAAGAAGGAATTTAACTATTCAAACATATTCCGAAACATGTTGGGATTTCTAATTTCATGTGAATTGATCGACCTCCTACTATGAGACCCACCTCATGATTCAGAACTTAGCTGTAGATTGTTGTAGCATGACCATCGGCTTTTGATTTTACTATTTCTACATGTAATTGTACGTCTGCAAACCAATACATTTTGTAATCATTTTTTACACACGCTTCATACTCCTTTATCTGGTTCCATCCCTTGCCCATAAAATCCCTGGGGCACCTTCTTTGTTCTTTCTATTTACTAATGTTAGTAGGATAAGGATTAAAAATAGTTCATGTTGATTGAGAGAGTTTAGTTCCATTTAGTTCCGTTTTAACAGTAGACAGTGCATTGTGGAGATAGTCTGTAAGCTTGGAGAATGGAGAAGCAGGAGAGTGCCTTGCCATCCTAGGCTACAGGGCTGTGTGTTTCTATTGATGCCCACAGCATAGGGGCAACACAGCATGCAAGGGTGATTGCATAGGATGCTGGAAGAAAAAAAAGCCATCCTGAAAAAGGAAATCTGGGGCAGAAGTTAAGGAAACCAGCTTAAACTAGAACATAGTCAAGGATTAAATGATAGATGCTGAATACTCAGTAAATGATTAAATCAGCTACTGAAGTGCCTAAAATCTGAGCGTTTAATATATATTACTTTAAACAACACAAATTAAATGCTTACAAAATCCATGGTAGATTGCTCTGCCATGACAATGAAGGTCATCTAATTAAGTTTATACAAGAAGGACTCAAGCTTTCATCCTTTCACTCCCAAGCCTAGTTCTGACATTACAAGTAAAATCTGTATTGTTTGCTAGAAAAGTACTTAGAACCCCAAAACAAATATGTGTATATATATATATATATATATATATTAGTAGAAATCCTAGAGAATAGTTTCTGCTAAATAAATATATATATATATATATATATATATATATATATATATATATATATATGACGATCATTGTAATATTTTATCTCACACGGTGTTTGCGCAGTGGTCTTTCAAGCACAATTTTTGGGTAAAAAATACATTTCCATGAATTAAAAATAAAAACTTAAAACAGTAAAAACGTAGCCAAATTTTTTTGTATAATGTGAAAGATAATGTTATGCTGAGTAAATAGATACCTAACATGTCATGCTGTGAAATTGCGCACACTCATGGAATGGCAACAAACTATGGTATCTAAAAATCTCCCATAGGCGCTTACATTTGCGGGAGTGACTTAAGTATGCATTTTCTTTGCTGTGCGAGCACACGGGGACAGGGAGGGGGGCGCTTTAAAATTATTATTATTGTTTTGTTTTTTTTACATTGTCCCTTTAACCACTACAATACAGGGCACTTTCTCCCCCTTCCTTCCCAGCCCAATTTTCCGCTTTCATCGCTCTCGCACTTTCAATGACAATTGCGCGGTCATGCTACACTGTAACAAAATTAAATTTTTATCATTTTGTTCACACAAATAGAGCTTTATTTTGGTGGTATTTATTCACGACTCCGTTTTTTATTTTTTGCGATATAAGAGCAAAAAAAGCGGAAATTTGGAAAAAAAACAATATTTTCTTTTTTCTATTTTAAAAGAAATCCAATAAAATCAAATTTTGTCATAAATTTAAGCCCAAAAGGTATTCTGCTACATGTTTTTGGTAAAAAAAATTCTGTTAAGTGTATAATAATTGGTTTTGTGTGATCACAGACATATGTACGCAAATGATCATGTACATATGTGTGCAGATAATCATTGGAACATGTGATTTTAGTGGGACATATGTGGGGGACATGTGTTTTTTTATTTGGGGACATGTCTTTTTATTATTTGGGGACATGTGTGTTTTGGGGACATGTGTGGTGACGTGTATTGTGGTGACATGTGTGTTTACACTGTAGGTTTATACTAGACTAGTGATCAGTGAGTAAAAAGCTGTAAAAACAGCTCATACTCACTGATCACCAGCCGGCTGCAGCAATCTGCTCTCCTCTGCTCAGCGATGACTTCCGTGTGAGGAGAGGAGAGCCGATTACCTAGCAACTGGCTGTTTGTTTACATCACATGACGGCCGTGATTGGACATGGCCGTCATGTGATCAGGAGGGCCAATCACAGAGCCCTCCTGCTGATCCGAGATGCGCCGTGTCCGGGTGACACAAGCGCATCGGGATCGCGCCGCTGCGCGTGCACGCGAACACGCGATCCCTCTCCTTCTGATGGGCGTTCAGGAAAGTTCAGTCAGAAGGAGGCAGCTCCCACCCGGCCGTATATGTACATTGGCCGGGTGGGAAGTGGTTAAAGAAAAAAAAAATTCTGATCCCTTTTCTTGTAGTCACAAGGAATGTAAACTACCCTTGTGACAGTAATAGGTGGTGACTCTTTATGGAGGCATCTGGGGTCTAAAAGACCCCAAATCCCTCCTTTGCACTTAAAAGTATTCAGATCGCCGAAAACCAGCGATTCAGAATACTGTCATTTTTTTAAAATCGGTGCCATTGGCAGCTGAGTAAATCGGAAGTGACGTTGTGATGTCACTTTTGGGATTTTACATCAGAGACACGATCAAAGCCAAATCCAGCTTTGTTCAGGTCTCGGCCTAGGCGGCAGACGCACCGAGTGTTTTGGCTCCCAGTGGCATAGAAGTTACGGAAAGAGCGGCGGGAGGTGGTGGGAGGGGGGGGGGGCATCCCCTCCTGCTCCTTAGGATAACAGCCAACCAGCTTTTAGCCACATCGGTTGTTATCACTAAAAAGCCAACCGCCCGCTCTAAAAAATGGTACTAGAGTGATGCCTGCAGCATCACGGTATAACCTCTTTAAGCCATGAAAGCAAATTTGCGTACAGTTGCTGCAAATTTGTTTAATGAACAGCTCATAGGGGATTTTCAAGACTTCATAAAAACACACAAATACGCATACTTTCACTCTTACACAAGCTAACACTTACTCCAAGTCTGATTTCTGGATTCTGCACACAGCACCATCTGCTGGTTTTCCTGAATTCTCTAGCATTCCATATGCTTCTCCTTGATCTGCTGGCTGGTTTCAGACACGGTTACGGTGTTACTGCCCAATATGTGATGGTTGTCTGTCTTTGCTCCCAGTGACTGAAAGCAGCAGCAGAAGAGCAAAGGTAATTGGAGTATGTAATAAATATAGACCCTAAGTAGGTTCCTGCACCCGTGCAAATGAAGAATTTGTAATACAATCAAGTGAATACAAATGTTGAAACCGTATAAATTTGTGTGACAAAAAACATATAAATTCTGAATAAAATAGAAAAAATAAAATAGGAGCTGCTCATATTAAGGTACAACAACTACCTATAAGGGATAAATATTATTGATACTGCACTCCCAAGTGTAATATGTATACATGAACATATGATCACAATAGAGTAAACTTTGAAATTCCACCAAACAGTGATGCGATAAGTGTCACAATTTTTAAACGTGACAAGTAACAGTCCACAAAGTAAGCAAACTTCAAGATAATTCCAATTAGCGTGAAATAAGCATCGACCATGAGTGAAGACAAAGTGATGCCCTTTCCACCAACATATAGATCAGGGGTCTCAAACTGGCGGCCCTCCAGCTGTTGCAAAACTACAAGTCCCATCATGCCTCTGCTTGTGGGAGTCAGGCTTGTAACTGCCAGCCTTGCAATGCCTCATGGGACTTGTAGTTTCGCAACAGCTGGAGGGCCACCAGTTTGAGACCCCTGATATAGATGCACAGCGCACTCACCAGACTCTATTGACCCCTATTACAGGAAGTCAAAGACAGAAGAGGGGTATTCCTGAGAATTCACAGGCTAGTCACTATAAACACGCATCCAGATCACTGCTACCATCTACCCACATCTCCTAATATGGAAATATTCATAGGATGTGTAACATGGCGCTCCAGCGTGCTATTATAGCTCACAATAAGTGTGCAGATGAGAGGACAGAGAGAAGAGGGCTCTCATGGTGCAGTATTAAAGACTATTGCACTTACATTTACATTGAAATAAATCCAGCATATAAAACATTCAGGAATGCCGATATGCATTCCACTTGTGGTCCAACTACCGGATATGACGTATCTCAGAAGCTCCACCCAACACGTTTCCTCAGCATACATCTGACGTCATTTTGAAAATAATAAAAAAGGCGATATCCTAAAAAATAATAAAAAAGGCTGCAGTTTGAGTGGGATAAACACAGCAAACAATATAAATCAGAAAAAACTGCGCCCATATTGAGTCCAACCAGATTTGGCTGACCTGAAGGTAAATATCATCCAAATTGGGTATTAAACACAATAGATTAAAACCATAACAGTCTCTGATCAAAACGTGTGTCCAAATAGATGGTTAAATAGAAACACCTCTGTGATCCACAATTTGAATGTGAAGAACTACCACCAGATGGAATGCCGCTTACCAGAGGGCCGTACGTTCTATGGATAAAGCCTAGTACCCTGCAGTTTCTGAAAGGCATCCTTGGGATCTTCCTGATGCTGGTGTGGGTTGGCCCTCTGGTAAGCGGCTTTCCATGTGGTGGTTCTTCACATTCAAATTGTGGATCACAGAGGTGTTTCTATTCAACCATCTATTTGGACACACGTTTTGACCAGAGACTGTTATGGTTTTAATCCAGTGTGTTTAATACCCAATTTGGATGTTATTTACCTTTAGGTCAGCCGGATCTGGTTGGACTCAATACAGGCGCAGTTTTTTCTTATTTATGACATCATTTTGAGTATGTAACCATACATCACAAAAAAAAACATAAAAAAAAATATTTGAACATTTCAATCAAATAAAACTGTGTCCAAAGTGTCCATAGAGTGATGTTAAACAGTTCCAATTGTGATACTATTGCCAATATTATAAGAGGAAGATTATGCATGTGCTGTGATAGCATTGCAAAAATAAATATATTATATATATATATATATATATATATATATATATATATATATATATATATATATATTGCAGATAATGAATGTCCTATCCCATTATTACAATTTTTTCTATACAGTTGTCCTGAAATTACCTGTTTCAGGGACTAAAACAGTAACCATCTCCCGCCTGGAGAAGCAAACTCGACAATGTTTTAAAGTGGTTCCAAACGCAAAATGTTTTTGTTACCTTAATTCATTATCTGTTTTAAGGTTTAAAAAAAATTCAAAAACCCACTACCAATGTTACTCACCCCCATCCCTAAATATTTACCTGACTGAGTCACCGATCCAGCTCTATCTCAGTCAACACTGTATCTTGGCCTAGACCGATAAGGCCCAGGCCTAGGGTGGCACTTTGCAGGGGGGCGGCATGAAAAGAGTCCTTGCCGGCTTGCCAGGGTTAAGGGGTGGACTGGGCCGGAAAGGTGGACTCGGTCTGGTGCCCCCATAAAGCGGCCGCACTGCTACTGGTATACAGGTGTCCAGCATGCCACAACTGTGGTGGGGGGTGTCGCCCCCTTCTAGTTTTGACTGTCCTATCATCACAGCGGTCCTCCCACCTGAGTTCTTAGCTACAGAGAGATAAACGCCATGTCAGGAGCAGGGGCGGATCCAGAGTCTAATCTCGGGAGGGGCACTGCTATAAAATATGTTTTTTTGGGGGCAATTTATATGGGAAATGGCTGGTATTTGCGCTTTAATCATTACGGCACCATAGTTGTTATGGTGTCAGGATGATTGAAGCGCATTATTTCTATTAATACATTGTAATATAAAATTAAATGGTTCAACTCACCATAATGCAGAATCAGTGGGAGCCCTGAGGATGTCCCTTGCCATGTCGCCTGCCACCAAATGTGGATTGTCACTTGCCACGTCACTTGTCACCAAATGCGGATTGTTACTTGCCATGTCACCTGCCACACATTGCGGATTGTCACTTGCCACGTAGCCTGCCACACATTGCGGATTGCCACTTGCAACGTAGCCTGCCACACATTGCGGATTGTCACTTGCCACGTCACCTGCCACACATTGCGGATTGTCACTTGCCACGTTGCCTGACACACATTGCAGATTGCCACTTGCAACGTAGCCTGCCACACATTGCGGATTGTCACTTGCCACGTTGCCTGACACACATTGCGGATTGCCACTTGCCACGTCACCTGCAACACATTGGGGATTGTCACTTGCCACGTCACCTGCCACACATTGCGGATTGTCACTTGCCACGTCACCTGCCACACATTGCGGATTGTCACTTGCCACGTTGCCTGACACACATTGCGGATTGCCACTTGCCACGTCACCTGCCACACATTGGGGATTGTCACTTGCCACGTCACCTGCCACACATTGCGGATTGTCACTTGCCACGTTGCCTGCCACACATTGCGGATTGCCACTTGCCACGTCACCTGCCACACATTGCGGATTGTCACTTGCCACGTTGCCTGCCACACATTGCGGATTGTCACTTGCCACGTCACCTGCCACACATTGGGGATTGTCACTTGCCACGTCACCTGCCACACATTGCGGATTGTCACTTGCCACGTTGCCTGCCACACATTGCGGATTGCCACTTGCCACGTCACCTGCCACACATTGCGGATTGCCACGTCACCTGCCACACATTGCGGATTGTCACTTGCCACGTTGCCTGCCACACATTGCAGATTGCCACTTGCCACGTAGCCTGCCACACACTGCGGATTGCCACTTGCCACGTCACCTGCCACACATTGAGGATTGTCAATTGCCACGTTGCCTGCCACACATTGCGGATTGCCACTTGCCACGTAGCCTGCCACACATTGCGGATTGCCACTTGCCACGTAGCCTGCCACACATTGCGGATTGCCACGTCACCTGCCACACATTGCGGATTGTCACTTGCCACGTTGCCTGCCACACATTGCGGATTGCCACTTGCCACGTAGTCTGCCACACATTGCGGATTGTCACCTACTGTGTCACTTTTCTGCTAAGGTGGTCTTTTCTTGGGTCCCAGAGTGAAGATAGGCAACAGAGAGATGACGCAATCTCTCTGCTGCACACAGTTTCCTACACAGTGAGGGCGGAACTGGAGGGATGCAGGGCAGTGAGAGATGATGTCATCTCCCTGCTCCCCTGCCTGCTGGCTTCCTGATTGGCCAGAAGCCCTCCTAAGCCGCCCAGCTGCCCCCCCCTCACCGTCCACTCAGCGCGGGTACCTGCGGAACCGGCCGCGCGGGTACCCGCAGAACCGACCGCAATTGGACCCGCGGAACCGGCCGCGATTGGACCCGCGGAACCGGCCCGCTGGTACCCGCGGAACCGGCCGCGATTGGACCCGCGGAACCAGCCTGCCGGTATTCTCGGGGGGGGCAATTGACCCGTTGCCCCCCCCCCTGGATCCACCCCTGGTCAGGAGGCTGAAACTGTCTGTTGGAGAAAGTCATCTGATGGGCCGGGGGCCGGTAGAGTGAAGGGGGAGGAGCTCTCCACTGTGTGAGGAGACCCCATGAGGTGCAGTGGAGACACGTGAAGGGAGCCAGGCAGGCTGTAAGTACCCAGGAAAACCAAACCAGTTGAGTGAAAATTGCAAGACAACTGCCTAGCTGCCACGGGTCTTCTAATCTGGGTAGTAGGGATGGTGCAGATGCAAGGGAGACTGAGATGGTCAGCTACACTTAGGAGGTAGATAGTAAGACTTTCCCGCAAACCTTTGGGTGATCACAATCTAATATATATGTACTTTATATGCTAGAGACCCCTGAGAGCTTTCAAGTTTGCAGTGATGCATATGACAGTTAAATATTAGGAAATCTTCTTATTTATTTGCCTTTGACAGAGGAGTTGATATATATTATAGTGACTTACCACAGCTATCAGCTACTGGTAATCTATATAGGAGGTAGGTGTTGATGTTTATACAGTATATAGCATGGGGTACCCAGGGCAGAAGGAAAGCTACACTATTTGGGTGAAACTTGCATGGCACTTACCTAGCTGTCAAAACATCTTTTAATCGGGGGATGGTGCAGACACAAGGAACTTAGTAGGACTCTCCTGCTTGTGTCAGTTGTACATATTAAGGAATCTTGATTTTATTTCTGTTGATTTCTGATGAGAAAAATAAACAGATGGATGTATTTGTTCCTGCCCCCAATTCTTCCTTTGCTCAAAGCCTGGAACACAAACCTTCATCACTGTGCTACCCTGTTTCCCCGAAAATAAGACCTAGCGTGATTGTCAGTGATGGCTGCAATATAAACCCTACCCCCCAAATAAGCCCTAGTTAAAGTCCTTGTAGGTCTTCTTTTCAGGGTAGGGCTTATTTTCGGGGAAACAGGGTAGGGCTTATTTGGGGGGAATGGCTTATATTGCAGCCATCACCGACAGTCATGCTAGGTCTTATTTTCGGGGAAACGGGGTATATGTTTTCTGCTGCACCACTGGTATGGTTATATCCTCTTAGTCCTCTCCTTAAATGTAACAGAAATCTGTGCTTAAAGTGGTTGTAAACCTCCACATATACACAGTAAAGTGAACAGCCTCAGATAATACACAGAGATTAAACAAATCTCCCTGCATACATTTTACATGTACAGTATCTCACAAAAGTAGGTACACCGCTCACATTTTTGTAAATATTTTACTGTATCTTTTCTTGTGACAAAACTGAAGAAATGACTACAATGTAAAGTGGTGATTGTACAGCTTGTAAAATTAGCTGTCCCCTCAAAATAACTCAACACACAGCCAATGTCTAAACCGCTGGCAACAAAAGTGAGTACACCCCTAAGTGAAAATGTCTAAATTGGGCCCAAAGTGTCAATATTTTGTGTGGCCACCATTATGTTCCAGCACTGCCTTAACCCTCTTGGGCATGGAGTTCACCAGAGCTTCACAGGTTGCCACTGGAGTCTTCTTCCATTCCTCCATGACAACATCATGGATCTGGTTGATATTAGAGACCTTGTGCTTCTCCACCTTCTATTTGAGGATGCCCCACAGATGCTAAATAGGATTTAGATCTGGTGACATGCTTGGCCAGTCCATCACCTTTACCCTCAGCTGCTTTACAAAGGCAAGGCCCATCTTGGAGGTGTTTTTTGGGTTGTTATCATGTTGGAATACTGCCCTGCGGCCCAGTCTCTGAAGGAAGGGGATCATGTTCAGCTTCAGTAATTCACAGTACATGTGGCATTCATGATTCCCTCAATGAACTGTAGCTCCCCAGTGCCTACAGCACTCATGCAGCCCCAGACCATGACACTCCCACCACCATGCTTGACTGCAGGCAAGACACACTTGTCTTTAAACTCCTCACCTGGTTGCCGCCACTCACGTTTGACACCATCTGAACAAAATAAGTTTATCTTGGTCTCATCAGACCACAAGACATGGTCCCAGTAATCCATGTCCTTAGTCTGCTTATCTTCAGCAAACTGTGTGCGGGCTTTCTTGTGCAACATCTTTAGAAGAGGCTTCCTTCTGGGACGACAGTCATGCAGACCAATTTAAAGCAGTGTGCGGCGTATGGTCTGAGCACTGACAGGCTGACCCTCCACCTCTTCAACCTCTGCAGCAATGCTGGCAGCATTCATACATCTTTTTCCCAAAGACAACCTCTGGATATGATGCTGAGCACGTGCAATCAACTTCTTTGGTCGACCATGGTGAGGCCTTCTCCGAGTAGAACCTGTTCTTTTAAACCGCTTTATGGTCTTGGCCACTGTGCTGCAGCTCAGTTTCAGGGTCTTGGCAATCTTCTTATAGCCTAGGCCATCTTTATGAGGAGCAACCATTATTATTATTGTTTTCAAATCCTCAGAGAGTTCTTTGCCATGAGGTGCCATGTTGAACTTCCAGTGACCAGTATGAGAGAGTGATAACACCAAATTTAACCGCTTCGCGCCCGCCCTATAGCCGAAATACGGCTTCAGAGCGGACGCCATCTGCCGGGAGGCCGTCCCTGGACGTCCTCCTGTTTACTTCCGCAATGCGCGCTCCCGGGAGCGCGCATCAGGGAAGTTCTGTGCTGGCCGTGTCCCTCGGACACAGCCAGTCACAGATCGCTGTAAACGGCCAATCACAGCGGCCGTTTACAGCGCGATCAGCCTATCCAATGAGAGATGATCTCATATGTAAACATATGAGATCATCTCTCAGCGCCGCTCTCCCTTCTCACACAGACAGCCTGTGAGAAGGGAGAGATGAACGGCTGCAGCGGATCTGGGTGGTCAGGTTCTTTAGCCCGCTGTGACCTATCACAGTAATAAAATATACCAGCGCAAAAATCGCAAGCACATAGAAACAGCAGCTGAACACTCCAGGTAAATTTACAACACTGAAGATCAGTATCAAACATAAAAATAGTGCAGCGCTAATTATAGTTCATGAGGAAAAAAATCATATATGAAAGCACACAGAATTCCAAATAAAGTGACGATGTACCTTGTAAACAATGGACTCCGTGTTAGATGTGTAAAACCTCCACCCTAGACACTATGCCGCTCGCCTCAACGCCAGGACCCCTGAATTAACAAAGGATCGAACAGGCTTTCCCATAAAGCAAACTCAGCAAACTACACTTCCTTGGTCACTGTGATTCTGCTATATCCTGGTTCTCCTCCTACCTATCTCAGCGCAACTTTTAGTGTCACTTACAACAACATCTCCTCTACTCCTCTTCCTCTCTCTGCTGGGGTACTCCAAGGCTCTTCGCTTTGGGCCCCTCCTATTCTCGCTCTATACCTCTTCCCTGGGCCAGTTGATAACCCCCCATTGGCTTCCAATACCATCTCTATGCTAATGACACCCAGATCTATCTCTCCACTCCTCAACTCACCCCCTCGATCTCCTCATGGATCTCAAACTTACTGAGTGACATTTCGGTATGGATGTCAGACCACTTTCTCAAACTCAATCTTTCTAAAACTGAGCTTGTAATATTTCCTCCTTTCCTGGCCCCCCCATGACTTTACCATTAAGATCAACGGCACAACCATTGGTCCCTCCACACATGCTAGGGTGCTGGGTGTACTCTGACCTCTCCTTCAGCCCCTACATCCAATCACTGGCTAAATCCTGCCGCCTTAACCTCCGCAACATCTCCAGAATTCGACCCTTCCTGACTAATGGCAAAGCAACTTATTCACTCCTTGATTATTTCCCACCTTGACTACTGGAATTCTCCCCTTAATGGCCTACCCTTAAGCAGGCTATCCCCCCTTCAGTCTACTATGAATTCTGCTGTTAGACTAATACACCTCACTAATTAACTGTGACTGCTGCCCCTGTCTGCCAATCCCTTCACTGGCTTCCCATCCCCATCGTATAAAATTCAAAATGCTAACCACAACATACAAGGCCATCCACAAAATCGCCCCCAGCTCCGTCACCAACCTCATCTGCAGATATAGCCCAAATTGTCTCCTCCGCTCCTTCCAGGACATCCTGCTCTCTAGCTAATCTTGTTACCTCCTCTGGTGCTCATCTTCAGGACTTCACCAGAGCCTCTCCCATCATCTGGAATTCCCTGCCCCGGTATATCAGATCAGCCTGTCGACCTTTAGGAGATCCCTGAAAACTCACTTATTCAGGGAAGCCTATCCCACACCCACCTAACAACCCCATGAAATCATTCCAGACATCTATTACCATTTTTACCACCACCCCCTCCCTTTAGAATGCAAGTGCTACGAGCAGGGCCCTCCTGTCCCTTCTGTATTGAACTGTACTGTAATTGTGCTGTCCCCTCTCTATATTGTAAAGTGCTGTGTAAAATGTTGGCGCTATATAAATCGTGAATAATAATAATAAAGGGCAAATATCCAGGAGCGTGGTCACAGTGATCTTCCTGGTGTGGATCTTATGGAGATGCCAGATGAATTCATACACGGAAATCCCATCAGGGTAATTATATTGCAGATGATCTCCAGTATCCTGAGATATAGGAATGAATAAGACACATCTAGTGCTCTCTGCTTACAAACATTTAATGGAGTAATAAAAGAATCACGCTTACAAATAAGGCACTTCAGTAAGTGCCAGCAAACGAGCACTTGTATATAAAACTCATATGAGACGGCCGCGGGTTATGTCAACGTAACTCCTCTCCTTCTGCTGTCAACTAAAAATTAGTCACAGGAGTGCAGAAGGAACTGGACTCTGCAAACCATAGAAGTATAGCCAAAAAAATCTTTGGCCACACTTCTCCTTTAAGGGTTTTAATTGCCTTTATTCCACTCAACTATGGGTAGAGGGATCTGTACATAGAGGTATTCAATGTATTTCATTTTTTTTTTAATTGTTTGAGCTAAATGGACTTGTGTCTTTTTTCAATCTAACTATGCATTTATGCAACTATGTAATGTGCTTGTTTTATTCCTGTATGCAGTAAAGTCAACATTACTGTCATCCTGATTAGGTTCCTGGGTAAAGGGGCATCAATGCCAACAGAGACTTGTTGCAATGATGAATCATCATTTCTTACTGACTGAAGTAAGTACACTTCGTAAATCATGTATGCTGATATTAGGGATACTTCCATTTACAACGGCATCCAGGATTAATTGTGAGAACTCCAGCCCCATATCTCTTCCCTGAGAACGTCAGTTTGATAACACACAATCTTTCCAGTAGTTGCTGGAAGCACCAACAACACATACAGTATCTGTTCAACCTGGCTCTGGCTCATATTTACAGATAGCGTTTATCTAGCGTGGGACAAACAGTAGAAATGCTTCTTCTAGAAGAATCAATCAGATAGCAATTTTCATAATATATATTCAGTTGTCTATAATAGGTAGTTATGTAATAACCAGGTTCCCAAGCAGCCTTGTATACTAGCAGTGTTCTGTTTTTTAAAACTGCTTAAAGTATACCTAAGGGCACACATTTTTTTATTTGTTTTGGATAAAGTAGAGAGGGATTAGAACACCTGTCTGGTTTTTACTGCCATTTGCACCCAGGATATGGAGATTCCCCCTCTCCATTTGTCCTGTTTATCATTTTGACCAAGAGTAAAAGTTAAAGAAAATCACAAATTTTAGGTCACTAGAAGAGAAATAGAAGGGAAATCTTTCAGTGGGGACAATAGTTCTGGTGACAAACAGGGATTCCCTCGCTTTGGTGGGATTTCCTCTAACTTCATGTTTTGACTATGGGACAGAAAGGAAAGGGAAATATCCCCAATGGGACAGACAGTGGCGCCTTGTGTTTTTTTTGTTTGGGGGTGTGGCCAACAACTACCCCCCCGGGGCGGCTCAACCCCCGCACCCCCGCTGTCTACCGGTCCACCGACACTTTACCCCATCAGGCATCAGCGGGGATCGGGGCAGCAGCGGAAATCAGGCATTGGTGGGCACATCAGGCAGCAGCGGGGATTAGGGCATTGGCGGACATCAGGCTGCGGTGGGCATCGGGCAGCGGCTCCTGTTACTTCTCCTCCTTGCCTCTGCCGTGCGTCTCCTCCCCTCCTCCTAGGCATCCAATAGGATCGCCTGTCCTTTCAGCCAATCAGGTAATGGTTATGAGACCCACTTCCCATTGGCTGGGAGGAGGATCAGTGTTTCAACAGCGAATATTCATTTGCTGTTTTAACATCTGGGTGGGCTCACAGCTCAATACTCTGCGCCAGGAGCCCACCCTATTTTTAAGCCTATTAGAGCCTCTGGCTCTAATCAGGTGTGTCAAAAAAACACCCCTGCAGTTCATGCGCTTGGTGTCTCGAAAGGGGCCGGACGCATGAATAAGGGATAGCGGGCAAGGATCATATATCTTCAATTAGGATGTGGTGGCCGTGTATAGAGGGTGCGGTGCCCAGGCGCCCCTAATGGATGGGCCGCCACTGGGGACAGAGATGGCAAAAAATTGACAGAGGTTCTAGCCACATACTGTACCCAAATTAGGCAGGACAGTCCCGAATTTCAGTGAATTGTCCCACAACGTCTGTGTCCCCGCCTTTATTATGAGGCACATATGACTGTGTTGCCTGGTCACCACGGTGACGGGATACAAGGCCGCGACACATAAAGGGGATCACTTTCTGTAAATGAGACAGTGGGTGGCTCTGAAGGCAAATTACAATCCTTGCAGGGAGCCCCTCTCCTCACTGCTACGGACAGAGGAGGGTGGTCTGGCCAGGAAACAAGAGCTGGACAGTGAGTAAGTTATTTGCAGAAAGTATAAATGTAGCAAGGTCTCCGGCCTTTTTCAGTATAATGAGGACCTTCAAGGCCAAAGATAGCCGACATCCTTCAATATGTAGTGGATTGAGAAGCATAGTAGGTGCAAAGATGGTGAAAGTCATTGGGCGCAAGACACTTCTTGGATGTAAAAGAGGTTTTATTTCTTTTGACAGTCCTTTTTGTATTTTTGGGGGAAAGAGGGTTAGGTCCAGGACACCCTTAAATACATTGGTGTGCGCAGCCTATTGCATTAGGATGTGCACCCCAAAGCTCAAACACACATGTAGTAGAGCAGTAGATGGTGTCAGTAAGAATACGATTGATGTCAGTAGTTTTTTGCTTTTATTTTATTTATTTTTATTTTTTTATTTTATATTGTATATATTATATTTTATTTTATTTTGTTATTATTGTTTATTTTTTTATTTTTTTACAGTATTATCTTTTTTTTATTATTTTCTACAACTTGTTAGGAGCCCCATTAAGGGGTTTTGGTGAAATAGCAAAGAAAGGGACTGAGGACAGAGATTCCCCACCCTTTCTCTCTAGCCTTAGCTGTCACAGGTGTGGGGGGGCCTTTGGCAGTGGAAATCGGCATTACACCGGGTTATTAGGGTGTGCCCAGGCACACCCAGCACACCCTGTGCACACACCTATGCTTAAGTAGTTAAAGATCCAATTAGCAGACTCCGAGACTTCAATAGGAGGACAGCCGTGCAGGGAAAGGCCCCAGCAAGACACCACTTCTGCATATACAGGAATGCTGTCTCCTTTGGCAACAGTCCTTTAACAGTTCCTAACTCAAAAGGAACAGTTCTTTCAGCTCCACTACAACTGCCTCTTGTAGTTCTTCTGCCTCTTTGCTTTTAATCCCGCCCCACGCTATAAAATTATTCTTTCTATAGCGTCCATTTGTAATGTAATAGTGGCGTGGAGAAAGATAGAAAAGGGCGCAGTTTGTTTTTATTTATAGGTGTCCCTTACCTACACAGGCAGTTTCTTGGCAGAGGTGAACCAACCTTTTAATGAAAACAGTTAAAACAAAAAAACTGACCAGAAATGCATATATAAATGCCAAAAATAACATGTGCAAAGTTGGAGGAAACATGATATGGTTAAGATGTGTTGAATGGAGAACTGCTGTCCCCATTCAAGCAGGTTCTCTCCCTGGGACCCTCCCAGCGGTAGAGGGTCACTGCGCTTGCTGCTGGTACTGTGAGCAGCCAGTAACAATCTCGAGCCTGGTAGGGAAGAAGCCGTACACAGCCCTCTCTGGGGGGAGAGATTTCTTTCCTTTGGGACCCGTCCAATCTGTTTATCTGTCCATCTGAACTTGGCTTTTACCCTCATACGCTGCACTGTGAGAACATTCCAACCCAGAAAAATGTTACTAAATGTGACTTAACCTTTCCTGGTCCTGTCACACTGCCTCTCATTACATTGAATTATTCAACCCTTTATCCCTCTTACTTTATTTTTCCATGCTTCCATTAAAGAACATCTGTCCTCCAAATTGTCCATGCCTATTGCACGGGGTAATCTGGCAGTGCCCTGAGCTTTCCTTCTAGAAGTCCTGCATGGCAGACCCTACACTGTATTATTGGGCCATAGAACATACCCATGATCATTCCAGAGCCAGGAGCTGCTGTGGGCTTTTATGTTGGCCATACATGAGGCAATTTTCTCATAAATATGATCATAAAAAGAATCAATTGAAATGGAATGGCCGAGAAAATCAAACAAAGCCACCACAAGTCAAAGGGCATTTTCAGGTTTAGATTTTTTTTTTTTTTATGGAAGAGAAGTCAAACAGATACATTCCCTTCTTCAATACAGTATGTGCAAACTGTCATGCCTGCCAAAAAATATACACCGCTTTATTAGGTACACCTTCCTACTACCGGGTTGGACCCCTTTTGCCTTCAGAACTGCCTTAATTCTTCATGGCATAAATGAAACAAGGTGTTGGAAACTCTCCTCAGAGATTTTGCTCCATATTGACATGATAGCGTCACGCAGTTGCGCCAGATTTGTCTGTTGTTGTTGTATGCGACTCGACCGTTCCACTACTAAAGGTTCTCTATTGGATGAGATCTGGTGACTGTGGAGGCCATTGGAGTACAGTGACCTCATTGTCATGTTCAGGAAACCAGTGGTGAGATGATCTGAGCTTTGTGACATGGTGCATTATCCTGCTGGAAGGAGCCATCAGAAGACGGGTACACTGTAGTCATAAAGGGATGGACATGGTCAGCAACAATACGCCGTTGCATTTAAACGATGCTCAATTGGTACTAAGAGGCTGAAAGCGTGCCAAGAAAATATCTCCCACCACCCCCAGCGTGAATCGTCGATACAAGGCAAAATGGATCCATACTTTCACGCCAAAACTCTGACCTTACCATCTGAATGTTGCAGCTGAAATCGAGACTCATCAGACCAGGCAACATATTTCCAATCTTCTATTGTCCAATTTTGTTGAATCTGTGCAAATTGTAGCCACAGTTTCCTGTTCTTAGCGGACAGTAGTAGCACAGGGTGGTCTTCTGCTGCTGTAGCCCATCTGCTTCAATGTGCTTTTTTGAGTTTTGTTGCCTATCATCTGGAACCAGTCTGTCCATTCTCCTCTGACATCAATAAGGCATTTCTATCCACAAAACTGCTGTTCACTGGATATTTGAGATGGCTGCGCGTGAAAATCCCAGTAGATCAGTTTTTGAAATGCTCAGACTGGCCCATCTGGAACCAACAACCCTGCCACGTTCAAAGTCACTTAAATCCTTTTCGTTCCCCATTTTGATGCTCAGTTTGAACTTCAGCAAGTCATCTTCATCACGTCTAGATGCCTAAATGAATTGAGTAGCTGCCATGTGATTGGCCGCTTAGCAATGTTGTGTTACCAAGCAATTGAACAGGTGTACCTAATAAAGTGGTCGGTGAGTATATATATATATATATAGATATATTTTAAAAGGCCAGTATGGTGGCCTGAATTTATGGGAGGAGCTCAATGGGTATTTAACCACTTGCCACATGCCCTATAGGCAAATGATGGCTGCAAAGTGGTTTCAAAATCCTGACCGGACACCATAGGATGTCCTCAGGATTTTGAGCCGCTGCGCGCCCCGCAACTACGATCTCAGTAAAGAGTCTCAGACGGAAACTCTTTACCACGTGTCCAATCACGGCTGATCACAATGTAAATAGGAAGAGCCAGTGATCGGCTTTTCCTCACTCGCGTCTGTCAGACGCGAGTAGAGGAGAGCCAATCGGCTGCTCCTCTGACAGGGGGGGTCTGTGCTGATCGATTATCAGCACAGCCCCCCCGAGGATGCCCACACTGGACCACCAGGGACACCACCAGACCACCAGGGATGCTCAGCACCAGGTATGCCACCCTAAACCACCAGGGATGCCAGTCAGTGCCCACAATGGATGCCAATCAGACATCACCCGTTGACCCCGCCCATTGTCCCTATATAAGTCACAGCACAACGCGCCCCTGTCATTGCGGCCAGAGAGAGCATTGAGTCAACATCTCAAGGAAGAAGAAGAGAAGGCGGCGGCGACAGAAGACTGGGCCACCGCTAGTAAAAGAGCTGGAAGAAGAAAGCGGAGGCTCAGCAAGAAGAACCAAAGAGGGATACAAGACCCCGAAGTCTGAAGAAGAGGTGGCGGTGACAGAAGACAAGACAAGAACCCTGAAGTCGGAAGAAGACCCCCAGATGGCGGCGGCGACGACGAAGAAGAAAGCCGGGCTCCTCCGCAAGTAAAAGAGCTAGCAGAAGATAGCGGAGGAGTCCGGCGAGAAGACCCCCAAAGCCGGAAGACCACCTTGCCACTGTGCAAGAAATTATTTTAAAATTTAAAATTTGTGTTGTGTTTTTTTCTTTACGCTTTTTTCACCAGATGAATGGGTAGGGGTACATGGTACCCCAATACTCATTCACATAGGGTGGGGGGCCGGTATCTGGGGGCCCCCTTAATAAAGGGGGCTCCCGGATTCCAATAAGCCCCCTGCCCACAGACCCCAACGGCCAGGGTTGTTGAAAAGAGGCCCTTGTCCTCATCAACATGGGGGCAAGGTGCTTTGGGGTTGGAGGGCCGCAGGGCCCCCCTTCCCCAAAGCAACCCCCATGTTGAGGGCGCGTGGACTGGTATGGCTCAGGAGAGGGGGGGCGCTCGCTTGTCCCCACCCCCTTTCCTGACCGGCCAGGCTGCGTACTCGGATAAGGGTCTGATATGGACTTTGGGGGGGGACCCCCACGCCGTTTTTTCGGCGTAGGGCTTCCCCTTTAAGTCTATACCAGGTGACGGGGCCATCTAGGTATCAATCTCGCCGATGGAGGTGGCGACATTGACCTCCTTCGCTAGTCCCGTCTATCTGGAGCCGCATTCAAAATGAACAGACTTTTCTCCGTGTGTGGGCAAGTCCGTTCATTTCAAAAGTGTGGCGGACTAGCACACAGATGGCCGGATTGTCCGCCAGACTGCCTAGTCCGGCGAACAATTTTGAGTCAAAACTTCTTTCTAAGTCCGCTGGACTTTTGGAAAAACAAAGTCCGCCGGAGCCCACACGGGCGGATTGTCCGGCGGACTCTAGTCCGCCGGACCAAGTCTGCCGGATAGTCTGATCGTGTGTACGCGGCATTAGAAATCCTGAAGGTGGTGATTGGTTTACGGGGTCCTGTACGCAGCTAGGCTCCCAAAAAGTCTCACATATGTGGTATCCTCATACTCAGGAGAAGCAGCAGAATGTATTTTTGGGTGTAATTCCTCATATAACCATGACATGTGTGAGCAATATATCGTTTAGTGACAACTTTGTGTAATTCTTTTTTTGTAATTTTTCAATCACAGTTTGGTGTTTTGCTAGAGAGCATTTTAAAATTGGACACCTTAGTGTCAAAACGTGGATGTAAACCCTCACATATACCCAGTGACATGAACAGTCTCAGGTGATTCTCAGAGATAAAACAAATAGTCCTACATAGGTTTTACTTGTTTATCTGCAGTCATCCCCTCCATACACCCTTTCAAAAGTGCAGATCATGTTAAAATCTTTCTTCATCTGTCAGGAGCTCAAAGAAGGGGGTGGAGAGACTGCAGTTACACTGTGAGAGCTGATTGGAGGAAAGGGACACACCCCCCCCCCCTTCACACAGCAGGAGAACTGTGTTTTGAATAGACAAGCTGCATACTGAGCTCTCCCACTCACCCCCCTCCTGACACAAATTTATCCCATGTGTCGAGAAAATGTCTCAGAAGTGACTCAAGCTGATAACAGAGGAATGAAGCACCAGAGTGAAACGACACTTAGAGCTTTGGAGAGAGATATTTAAACACTGCAGATATATGTGTTTTGCTCAAATTCCATGACTGAGGTTTACAACCATTTTAAATTTTTTATTGCAATAGATCAGTGAAACTGCGGCCCGTGCTCTGAATGCTTGCCTTTATCTGGCCCTCGGGGTACTATTCCTTTCCACTGACACCAATAACGGGACACCATTCCTTCCACTGACACCAGGAGTGGGGAACCATTCCTCTCACTGACACCTACAATGGGACATTTTTCCTTACACTGACACCAGCAATGGGGCATAATTTCTCCCACTGATATAAACAATTAGGTACTATTCCTCCCACGAATACCAATGATGGGACACTATTGCTCCTTCTACTGGCTCTGTGTAATTTTTTTATTCCAACTGAGACATTTTCTACTTCCATTGGCCACTCCAGCCCCCCTAAATTATGAAGTACAGTAAACCGGCCCTTTGTTTTAAAAGTTTGGAGACCCCTGCTATAGATGGATTTAAACTCTAACATTTTACTTTTGGTTTTGGATAGACACATGCCAGGTTTTTTGTGTCTGTGCCCCTATTAGGGAGATTTACCTGTCTATTTATCCTATTTTCCTTTATCATTGAAAGTAAAAGTTAAATAAATTTAGGGTGCCACTCCTGAAAATAGAGGGGAGCTCTTCCACTGGGGAAATACTAGTTCTAGTGACCTGGATGGCCCAAAGGGATTCCCTTAATATGCAAACACAGGGAAAAGGGCGCTGTTCGCAACAAATACACTTACGCTCCATACACTCAGTGCACACAAAAAATGTAACCAACCCACAATTATACGTAAAGATAATATCTCTAAAACTAAAGTGCTAGTGCATGATCTAAAAAATCAAAAAGCAGATTAAAGTGCAAAAAAGGACATTAAAAACTATGGTATGTGAATAACTCAGATCAATTGAATCAATATTATATAAATAAATATGTCTTCCTACAGTGCACAGAAATTCATAGAATTTTAAACAGAAATAAAAATAAAAAGTGCCTAAAAAACTGCTGTAAATTTCCACCCCCCAAATATAATAATAAGGTGCAAATAAGATAATAAAACTATCCAGAATAAATAAATAAATAAAGTGTCCAAAAAGATATATAAATCAATAAAGTGTCCAAAAATATATGAAAGTCCAAATATAAAAAAAAATATATATATAAAAAAAAAAAAAAAAAAAATTATATATATATATATATATATATATATATATATATATATATATATATATATATATATATATACCAAATATATATATAAATATCTTCCAAACACAGTCCACAATTGAAAAAATGTGCAAAACCAGCACGGAAAAAAAGGTGACTTTTCAGTGCTCCCCTCCTTCTTCAGCTCTCCCCTCTTGCGTATGCACTCACCAGAGCATCTCACCCCAGATGGACTAACAGGCGTATATAATCCTAATTCTGTAGCAGGTGTGCCTCCAATATGTGTATCTTTAGGGTCAGATGTAAATAGGACCTCCAAACGTTGTATCCATCCACAAACTTCCTCACTTCCTGTTTTGGTTGTGGGACAGGAAGTGAAGTAAATCTCTCCAATGGGACAGAGATGGCAAAAAAAAAAAAAAAAACTGACAAGGTGTATAACACTCCCTTACTCTATCCAAAATGAAAAAAAAGAATTGCCTGTAGTTCTACTTTAAGCACATTCAGCTCAGGTGCTCTAGTCGACATCTGAAATAACTGCAGTTTGTTTTTGAGCATCTCTTTTATTAAAAATCTATTGCCGTCTATGTGAGGTGCGGTTAGGTCACTGGATTGGTCTATTTCAGGCTTATGTTGTGATAAGAAATCCAAGTATAGTTTCTGAAAATCCTGCTAAACTGTTATAGCTTTTGTTGGAGTTTGAGGTGGTATTCCCATGAAGGTAGTGTAATTTATAACACTAAGTAAATTTGTTCTTTGTTTTTTTTTATTTAAGGGCCAACAGCTTATCGGCCTTGTTTGCATACTTGTAGTATATGGCATGAGTCCAACACAAAGGCCTTTTTGTTTTCTCAGTCAAAATAATATTAATTTGTAGTTTAGAGTTGTAGATTTCCTTGGTGAGATACATGGAGGAATTGCTTGATTAGTAAGTTGGAGTAAACATCAGAGTGTATATTCTTGCACTTACAGGCTAATTGATTAAAGACACCTCTTGCGAAATCCTTGTACATGAGCCAGGTACAAGTTTGGTTGCTCTCTGTAATTTTATTGTTGTAAAAACACAATTAAAGTGTTACTAAACCCAGGACCCTGCATTTACTATATCTGGTCTCCCACAGTACACAGAACATGGAAATACAATTAGATTAGCAAATATAAACTCTTAAAGCGGAGGTCCACCCTAAAGTGGACCTTCCGCTCATCGGAACCCCCCCCCCCCCTCCGGCGCCACAATTGGCACCTTTCAGGGGGGAGGGGGGTGCAGATACCTGTACAGTACAGGTATCTGTACCCACTTCCGGGATAGCTCTCTGCGGAAAGGGGCGTATATTACGCCCCTTTCCGCAAGTACCCGCCCCTTCCCGCAAGTGCCCCACTGCCTGCTGGGAAAACACACAGATCCCAGAGGCAGCGGGGACCGTCCTTATTGCGCAGCGCGGCTCGCGCATGCGCAGTAGGGAACCGGGAAATGAAGCCGAAAGGCTCCATTTCCTGATTCCCATACCCAAGATGGCGGCGGCAGCACCCGAGATACGATCTACAGATCGGCTTCGGGTGCCGACATCGCGGGCGCGCTGGACAGGTAAGTGTCACTATTTTAAAAGTCAGCAGCTGCAGTATTTGTAGCTGCTGGCTTTTAAAAAAAAAAAAAAAAAAACGCGGAGTCCCGGTGGACTCCCGCTTTAAATACCTTTTTTCATCAGCAGTATATAGCAGTCTTATGACTTCTCTCAGTGTCTGGTTAAAGCTTGTAGGAGTTTTCATTCTGCTCTAACTGAGCAAAAGACTGTAGGGCCCCTGACCCTCTGTCTGGAAAGTGCTGATTGGCCCTGTGTTGATTACATGCACCTGCACAAGAAAAAATAAACTCTCTAGCAATACACACCAAACTGAGCACGTGCAGTGTGACTCCAAAGGCTCTGTACTATCAGGAGATGGACTGGGGACAGTGGAAGAAGGGGGGAGCTTTGAAGTGCGGGCTGTGAATGACAGTGCTGGGTGAGATGCAAGATGGCAGCACCCGGCATCTCAATGGAAGCAAAATGAAGCAGAGTTTTTGGTCACAGATTATGAATCTGTGAGTTATTTAAAAGCCAAATAGCTACAAGCGGTTTCTTTACACAAAGTTTCAGTCAAAATAACAATAGATAATAAACCAATATATCAGGTTACGTCTATGGGGTGTATTTGTAATGTAAGCTCCAGAACGCCCTGTGTATGCAACTCCAGCAATTTCAGCTGCCATACCAGCTTTGTCTACTTTCGGTTGAGATCACATCACATCAAATACATTCATAAGAGTATGGTCAGAAGAGTATACAATTGGCCTAAAAAAACATGTAACAAAAAAGAAAAGGAAGGCGCACCGACCTAGTGCATTACCGCTAATAGAGCTTTATTTGATAAAGCACAGCAATGCAGGAGCCCGGCTACACACACACACACACACACACACACACACACACACTAATTACATATAACAAACCATGTATACAAATTAAAAATAGTGCTTAAAATAATTCAAATAATTCAAGAAATTCTTTTAAAATTAAGAATAGAATGACTAATTAATTAGTCAGTCACCCAATCACCTAGTTAGTTAACCAATCAGTCAACCGATCGATTACTTAAAATGGTAGATATTAATGAATGTATACCTCACTCACATACAACAAGGTATACAAATAAATAAATAGCAATAATAAAATGAATTACATAATAATAATAATAATAATAAAACTATCTATATCTATATAGACATACATAATTAAAACACATTATTAGTATTATCATGCATAACTCGAGGGGACTTATTTGGAATGACTCCCTACTGAGAAACCATATACCCGTTACCAATTGCATAGACCAATAAGCATAGTGTTACAGAAATACAAAAATAGAAGAAATAAGACAAAACAAAAACAGAACCAAAAACAAAACTGGTATATGTCCCTAACTTGTCTGCACCTAAAACTAAACCCAACACCTGCCTACCTATTCAAAGGGATCCCTAATAGATCTCAACTAAAGAAGCCTATACTCAACGAAAGCGATATCCTAGTTCTACACAACAATACACTATCAGATATAATGGCTGCACAATACGTTATTTAAAGTGCTGGACCTCATCAAAGGGATGGGGCCCTCGTGTAGCAAATGGATCCAGTAAACAAGCCCAGTAAACATCGCCATACCCTAACATATCCCAAGGAGTCACAGAAACAACAGATCTCATACGAGATTATGTAATTCAGGTTCTTCGTTCAAGCCCTTTGGGGTCATAGTCCCTAAGGAGAAAATCCAGTAGGCCTCTCTACTACACAGTAGCTGGTGTTTTTTTTAATAAAACTCTATTAGTAGTAATACACTAGGTTGGTGTGGCCTCCTTTTTCTTTTTTGTTTCTTCTAGTATCTGAATACCCATTATTGTGAGGAAGGCTGCAAAACGATGGACATTACTATGTGAAGCTGGTTACACCACATACTGAGGACCTAGACACGAAAGCGCAGGAGAAGTTTTTTCTTTTCCTTCTTTTGCTAAAAAAACAAGTAACATATACTAGTAAATAGCAACTCTCCTGGTCTGTATATTGCTGTAAATTTTGTATTTCCCAAGATTTTTCTTTAAGGCCCCCTTCACACATTTTATTAGTTTACATTGTGTTACTACAGGGGAGTTAACCATTTGCCGACTGCATAAAGCCGTTCCGGTACTTCTGGGTAGAGGGCGCACACCGCCGATGCTGTGATTAATCACAGCACAAGCCGATCAGCAGGTGCCAGCCAATGGATGACCACCGGCACCCACTGACCGCCAAGGTTAAAAAAAAACAGAGCTCTGCCTATGTAAACAAAGCAGAGCTCTGACCTGTCAGCAGGGATGTGCTGGATTTTGTTCCTTACAAAGCAGGGAATAAAATCCAGCACATCCATTTGTAAAATCACCACATAGTAAACACAAATACACCTGCCACTGTACACCAAAACACTGGCTAGGCACACATTTAACTCTTTGATCACCCTAGATGCTTAACTCCTTCCCAGCCAGTGTCTTTAGTACACAGATAGTACTTTTTTTTTTTAGCACTGATCACTGTATTGGTGTCACTGGTTCCCACAAACTGTCAAAAGTGTCAGTTAGTGTCAGATCGCCCGCCGCAATATCCCAATCCCGCTATAAATCGCTGATCGTCAACATTACTAGTATAATAAATAAAAATTCTATTACATACATCATAGTTTGTAGCGCTATAACTTTTGCACAAGCCAATCAATATATGCTTATTGGGATTTTGGTTACCAAAATGATGTTGCAAAATACATATTGGCCTAAATTTATGAAGAAATTTGATGTTTACATTTTTTTTATTGGATATGTTTAATAGAAAGTAAAATATATTTTTTTTTTCAAAATTGTCGGCTTTTTTTGTTTATAGCGCAAAAAATAACAAACCCAGTGGTGATCAAATACCACCAAAAGAAAGCTCTATTTGTGGGGAAAAAAAGGACATCAATTGTATTTGGGTAAAGCGTTGCAGGACTGCGCAATTGTCAGTAAAATAATGCTGTGCTGTATCGCTGGAGGTCAGTGCGGTGATTAATGCATTAATGTGTATTGCATTAAGGAGACCAGTTATTTGTTTTTCTCCCATTCCAAATTTGAAGTCTTTACATAATCATACTATATCAATTCCTTTCTTTTCAGATTACTTCACTAATCTTAGACATCCTTTCATAACCAGGGTTTCTTCAAAAGACTGCTGATGGTTTCTTGAGCAGTAAGTAGCGATGGATTGATTTTTCACCTGAGCCTGCATATTTTAAACATGGGACCAGTGTGAGGTAAGTTACCACCGACACCAACACATTTTTATGTTGTGGGTAGGGGTAACATTGTTCCTGCTGACTCCACCTATGTAACAGGGTATCCTTTCTACCAACAATCAATGTAAGGGGACACAACACTGACCATGAATATAAGGGGCACTCTTCTCACTGACTGCCAATTTATTAGGGCCCTTTTTTCCTTGACCATCAGGATAAGGTAGTTCTTCTGGCACTGACCACCAATTTAATGGGGCCCTTCCTCACTGACTACTAATGTAAGGTGTACCTTTTCTCATGGACCTTTTCCTACTGACCACCAATGTAAGGGAATCCTTCTCTTTACAACCAACATAAAGGAATTATTCTCTTTACTATCAACATACAGGGGGCACTACACATCTACACTGATCACCAATGTAGGGTGCTTTTTTCCACTAACCACCAATGTATGAAGGGTTCTTCTTTCACTGACAACCACATTTTCAAGGCCCTTTACTCTGACCATCAATGTAAGAGGGCCCCTTTCCCCGAAGGGAGACACTACACTTTTACACTGGCCACCAATGTGACACCTACAATGTTTAGTTCCCTTTTGGCCATTACCATGTGATCGCTGTGACCAAACACAATGAATGGCTTTGGTTCATACCATTCATTGTGTATCATTGTGTTGATCTCTGTGATTTTTCAGTGATAACATGGTACCAACAGGGCCAATCACAGCCCATCTGTACCATGTGGTTAGCTGTGGCCAATCACAGCTAATCACAATAGTAAACACTAAATTAATAATTTTTATTCAGAAAAAAAGGGTTGCTTATAACGGTAAAATTCACTGTTATAAGCAATCATGGTGTGCAAAAAAAATCATGGTTATGCAATAGTTTGTCTGCTTACCTGTTTCCATGTGTTCATCTAGAGACCAGCCGACCCTCACCTGTCTGCTTTTGTAATCCATCCTCTGGCATGGCTCCACCCTAGCTCCTATCAGGGAGCTCTATATTAACCTGTGCACTGCAGGCCAACCCTGCTGATCAACCTTTGTGTGTTAGCTTCCTGTTACCTGCCGTGTGCTCTTCTGTTGTTCCGTTACCGACTTTGGCGTGTCCTTGACTATCCCTGTTTGCCTGTGATCCTGACCTTTTGGTGTGTCCCTGACTATTCCGGTCTGCTTGTGGCCCGACCTTGGCTTTGTCCCTCACTATCTCTATCCTCCTGTTGCCTACTGTGGGTGTGAGCTGGGGGACCCTGGGGGTCGCGACCTGGAGCCAGTTGCAGCCAAGTCCATCCTCACCACTAGAGGCGCTGGTGAACACCTGCTGGCTCTTAGACTCCGCGCCCCAGGGAATCTTATGCTCTAACCCCAGTGAGATCTGTCTCTCGTCTGCAGCAGTCAGCCTACGGTGTGTATCTGTCACCTCACCTCAAGGTGACCTGACAATATATATATATATATATATATATATATATATATATATATATATATATATATATATACATACATTATTTTTATTTTTTTTACATACTGTCACCAGTGTCCCTGATCACCACCATAACAAAAATTTCACAAAAACAACTACAACTTAAAAAAAAACTTACCATGCCTCTTACTAAAAAGCTTGGACTGCCTATTTTCCAAAAAGGTCAGTTGGGGGATAGTTGGTTGTACTGTTCTGGCATTTTCAGAACTCAAGAAATTAGGTCGTCAGTACATCAGAATTGATTGATTTTCAGATACAGTGTATATATATATATATATATACCATAGGTTGTGGACTCTATAACTTCTTTCTTACAGACTTAAAGAGGAAGTAAACCCTGATGACTCTTTCATTCCCTGCAAAGGTAAATCATAATGGACTACTATGCATCGCATAGTAGTCCATTATGTGTCACTTACCTGACACAAGAGCCAGCGATGTCACCGCTGTCCCCTGTAGTCCGGCGCATCCATCTTCTCGGTGGGTCTCGCTGCTCCGCCGCTGTCATTCGGTGAAGCCGTCACTCCCACGCATGCGCACGGGAGCCGCCATGCGCGGCATATCGCCGCTGACGGGGGCGCGCTCAGTGCACCTGCGCCGTAGACAGCGGTGCCTGTCTTTCGGCAAATATCTCCTAAACCGTGTAGGTTTAGGAGATATTTCTTGGACCTACAGGTAAGCCTTAAGCTAGGCTTACCTGTAGGTCAAAGTGTGTTGTAAGGGTTTACAACCACTTTAACAATATACACTGATTTGAGTTATTTCCACCAAAAGAAATGTAGCAATATACATTTTGGCCTAAATACATGAAGAAAGATTATTCATTTGCAAAATGTTATAACAAAAACAAAGAAAAACACACATTTTTTTCAAAATTTTTCTTTTTTTTTGGTTTATTTAGCAACAAAAAAAAACAACCCAGCAGTGATTAAAAAAGCCCCCAAAAGAAAGTTCCATTTATGTGAAAAAAATGTGTAATTTAAAGTGTGACAAAGCTGAAATCTAAACATTGGCCTGGGTAGGAAGGAGTTGAATGTCCGGTATAAATAAAAGGTATGCCACATTCATTATTCTTTTATTTATTTCCACAAATTGTTGGACATGTTAGTGCACAGTGAGCCATAGATATAATTTTAAGCATGAGTTGCTAAAAACCTTATTTCAAAGATGCATTCATAGTAAAAAGGTTGGGAAAGACTGATGTGTAAAGTCAAAATGACACACTGGGGGTTATTTACGAAAGTCAAATCTACTTTGCACTACAAGTAAGTGCACTTGGAAGTGCAGTCGCTGTAAATCTGAGGGGGACATGCAAGGAAAATAAAAAAACAGCATTTTAGCTTGCACATGATTGGATGATAAAACCAGCAGAGCTTCCCCTCATTTCAGGTCTACCCCTCAGATTTACAGCAACTGCACTTCCAGTGCACTTATAGTGCAAAGTGGATTTGCCTTTTGTAAATAACACCCACTGTGGCCACTGATAGTCAAAGAAGATTAAAAGATGAGTAACTGGCTCGATAGTGACACCCTGTGGCCAGTTTGTTTACTTTAAGGAACATTATAGAAAGTAGGTGGAGGAAATGTGTGGTAAAAGATATATTAGATTCACTTTCACTTGTTTTACAAATAGTAAAATACGCATACAAGCAACCTAAGTGCAAATTCAAGAAATCGTAGTTAGCACAGATAGCAAAATTATGAAATATTGGCTGTGGCTTGATCTGCTAGAAGTGTTAGTACAACTTTTCTTTTTGTTTTAATTAAAAGGTGGCAATGTGCAGTACTCTGCCCTTTTCACATACATACAAAAAAGTCCAGGACCAGTGGCATACAGTAAGTCATTGAATAATGATGGCTATGTTCAACTTACCTACACTCTGTGTAGGTAAGTTTGTATCCCTGTTCCACTTAACCTAAGAGTAAAGTGAAGAAAAGACAGAGAAGGTTACATGGCATTTATTAGAATTTAAAAAACACATTCTTGCATGCCACGCTTAGTTCTTAAAAATACCTGCCAAGGGATGGTTGTAATGCTAATACTGCACATCAGCCATCACTAATTTTTTATTTTATTTTTTTAATCAGAATGATTGTTTATTTAAATAACAATAGATCATACAATCCAATAATAATACAATTGCAGAGAGTTCACACCTGCCAAATAACGGGTACTACATATTGCAGGCACAGTTTTGTACACAGAATATATCATACATGTACGGAAAATGAAAGACTCTTAATACTTGCCTTATGCCTACCTTAATACTAAAACCTGGAATCGTACTCACATTTCCATCAGAAAAATACAGTATGAGATACATAAGAAATACAGGCGTTACCCCCTTCCGTGCTCCTATAAACCCAAGTCATGATCAAATTAGTATTCTATCCATTACTAGATCCACTGGAGTCAGGCCTGAAGTAACCGACTAGCCTCCCCATAGTTTACCATATTTATGTGGGTTACCCCTATGTTGATACACTATATTACCAAAAGTATTGGGACACCTGCCTTTACACGCACATGAACATTAATGGCTTCCTAGTCTTAGTCCGTAGGCAGGGGCGTAACTATAAGGGGTGCAGCAGTTGCCACCGCAACCGGGCCCTGTGATGCAGGGGGGCCCATGCAGCCCCCTCTACATATGGCCGGCAGCAGCATAGACAGCTAAGGGTACCAGTGCACCATGCACACGGGTGGCTGGAGGTGGAGTGTGACTAGCAGAGCTTCATGCTCGACTATCGCACCCCTCTCCTGCACCATGCATTGCCGCTCAGTCCAATGTCTGTTCTCCCCAGCCAGAGTGCCGCCCCCCCGAGTCCGGCCCACACTGCCCTGCATACTTCTCCCGGGTAAACAAACTTTAAGCACACAGATGCAGTGCAGCCCTATGAGAGCCGGCTCCCCGGAGGACACTGCAGGCTTGTCTGCCAGCTCCCCTCCTCCCCTATACACAGATGATGAAAGGTCTTTCTGGGAGATATGCTGATCGCCAGTCCAGCACACTGGATGGAGCCCAGGCCAACATGGATGAGTGTGCGGCCTACAGCTTGGTCATGGTGAGTGAGAGGACCCCATCCCCCACACACCATTACATACCCCCTCCATCTCCCCCTGGGGACAGGGACCCCTTCTCACGTGGGGACAGGGACCCCCACCTCCACTGGGGGCAGGGACCCCTTCTCACCTGGGGGCAGTAACTTCATCTGCCCTGGAGAAAAGGACCTCATCTCTTCTGGGGACGGGGACCCCATCCTGCCTAGGGACAGTCCCCCAATGGGGCACTTAAAAATAAAAAAATCATAATAAAAAAAAACTACTGATACCAGTGGTGTAACTACAGGGCTCACAAAGGTCATACCTGTGACCACACCCTGGAGTTCCACCGCCGGACTCGGAGGGAAGGGCCCTGGCTGGGGTTCAGGGGGGCCCTTCATGGTTTCTTGCATCGGGGCCCTGAAGGTTCTAGTTACGCCACTGTCCATAGGGTTCAATATTGAGTTGGCCCACCCTTTGCAGCTACAACAGCTTCAACTCTACTAGGAAGGCTGTCCACAAGGTTTAGGAGTGTGTCTATGGGAATGATTGACCATTCTTCCAGAAGAGCATTTGTGAGGTCAAGCACTGATGTTGGAGAGAAGGCCTGGCTCGCAGTCTCCGCTCAAATTCAACCCAAAGGTGTTCTATAGGGTCGAGGTCAGGACTCTGTTCAGACCGGTCAAGTTCCCCTACCCCAAACTCGCTCTCTCTTCCATGTCTTTGTGCATCAATGCACAAAGCAAGGTCCATAGTCATTTTGGATCCCCAAATTGTTCCCACAAAGTTGGAAGCAAGAAATTGTCCAAAATGTCTTGGTATGCTGATGCCTTAAGAGTTCCCTTCACTGGAACTAAGAGGCCAAGCCTGACCCCTGAACACATAATCCCCCTCCATCACATGATTTGGACCAATGCACAAACAAGGTCCATAAAGATATCGATGAGCCGATCAGCACCGCTGGCTTGCAGTGCACAGGTTAATACAGGGTTCTCTAAAAGGGCCTGGGGTGGAGCCATGCTTTCTGGCAGACTAGGTCTGACGGTCTTCCCCGATGGACTTTCGGCGGACTTCCGACAGACTTTCCAAACGACACCAAAAGTCTGACAGATTCGACCGTGATGACGGACGTACGACCGGACTAGAATAAGAAAATTCATAGCCAGTAGCCAATAGCTGCCCTAGCGTCAGTTTTCGTCCGTCGGACTAGTATACAGACGAACAGATTTTTCGACCAGACTCAAGTCCGTCGGAAAGATTTGAAACATGTTGTCATGGTTATGCAGTAATCTTCCTCTGTTTGCTTACCTCTCCTCATGTGTTCAGACTAAGAGGCCAGCCACTTCCACCTGGTGGTTTTTATAACCTCTCCTCTAAGCATGGCTCCACCCCAGGCCCTATCAGGGAACCCTGTATTAACCTGTGCACTGCAAGCCAGCGGTGCTGATCAACCATTGTGTATTAATTGTGTGTGAATACACAATGTCAGCTGCTTGCCGTGTGCTCTATGTTTGTCTCTGTTACCGACCTTGGCGTGTTCTTGGCGATTCCTGTCTGCTTGTGACCTTGACCTTTTGGCATGTCCCGACTATCCCTGTCTTCCTGTAACCCTGAACCTTTGGCATGTACTCTGTTGTTCCTGTCTGCTAGTTGCCCTGACCTCTGCCTTATCCCTTTACAATCCTTGTTGTTCCAGCCTGCTGCTTTCTTCTCATGTAGTCTACTGTGAGAGTGAGCTGTGAGACACTAGGGGCCACGACCTGGAGCCAGACTGAAGCGAAGTCCATCCTCACCACTGGAGGCTCTGATGAACACCTGCTGGCTCTTAGACTGCATGCCCTGGGAAATCTATGCCCTAGCTCCCACTGGGATCTGTGTTAGTGATCCAGTAGACCTGCACCTGGAATCTCCCTGGGTACAATCCGCAGCAGTCAGTCCTAAGGTCCACTATCTAGCGGTGCACTTCCGACTCCTACGGAGTGCATCTGTCACCTGGTCTCAGGTGACCTGACCCATGTTCTAAATCTAAAGTCCATCTGATTTTTCGACAGCAAAGGTCAGATGAAGCCCACACACGATCGAATTGTCGGATGGATTAGTTCTGTCGGACCTTTGCTGTCAAAAAGTCTAGCCATGTGTACAAAGGCATAACACATTCTGACCATAACTGTAAGGGAATGTTTTTCCCACTGACCACCAACGTAAGCAGCATTTTTTCCACTGACCCATTTTTTAGCAGTAGTTCCCTGAGACCTCAAAATTATTTTAAGGGTTATAAAGGTTAAGAAAGTCTGATATAGAGGATTGACTGATCTGTTATTTGGGGTGGCCATTGAGGGCCCTTCATGTGCAAGCAATGAGGTTGATATGATCCTTGTTTGCACATAGAAATCTCTACCATGCAGATAAATTCTTTGTGATTGTTTGGCCCCATAGTCTCAGCAGAGTCAGGCTGTGTTCACACCATTGTGAATTTGCAATAGCAGGAAATTTTGAACGGTGTCTTGTCAAATAGCGTCCTCCATCAGATAGTGTCCCCTGCGTACTGCGCATGCGCAGTACACAGGAACACAGATTCCGAAAATTGCCGAGGATGAACGGCGCCTGCGCCGTGAGTCCAGGTTCTATCCCCACCATCCAGAATAAAAAAGAGCCGAGCGCAGCGAGGCTGAGCCCGAAGCGTGGCGAGCGAAGCTCGCCCGCGAGGGGCCCTCTAAAATTCACAACCCTATGTCCGCTTGGATGGTGGGGCTACCATCTCCACTCACGGCGCAGGCGCCGTTCAGCTTCGGAGATTTTCCGAAGCTTCATCTGCTCCGTACTGCGCATGCGCAGTACGGAGTGGACACTATGTGATGCCCGGACTCTATACGCCAGAACACCGGCTCTCTATGGAGCTGGTTCACATATCTCCACAGCAGGTCCGGTGCGTCTTTTGGTCTGTTTCAGGTGCGAATTCAGCCCAAAATTGGGGCTGAAATCGGACCTGAAATGGTGAACCAGCATACACCGGACCCCTTCTGTGAGACAGATCTGTCCTAGGTGTGAACCGAGCCTCAGATGTTCTGTACGAAAGCTGCAAATGTATCTTCTCTGAATGATCCTTTATGCACTGTATATATATTTAGGATATTGTTTAAATCAAATTCCCTCAATACAATTTTCATCACAATTGCTGATGATTGCGCTCTACAGACTTATGGATTGACACTTTATAATCAGGTCAGTCTGCCATATCTCCAGGGCTGTCACTGTGACCTGTGCAGTTTATAAACCATTGTTTCTTGCTTTTATTCTGTATCTGCTTCCTGTTACTAATTCATGTGCTGATTGACTAATCTCCCTGATTGCATCTTCAACCACTCTGGAATCTGTTTACATGAAGGCAATCTCCTATCTGGATGATCTCTACACCATTGTTTGGCAAAGTCTCTGTGATGGGGCCCTTCACATTTGTCCACTTTGCTGTAGTAAATCATATTAATTGGACTGGATGATGAAAATGTATTTCAAATAGAAATTTGATCAGATAGAGGTAAGTATACATCCGGAGGAAGAAGGGTGGGTAGTTTAGGTCAAGAAAAGTGAGGGGGAAAAAATAAGTTCACTGTTTTTTTTTTATAGTGCACAGCACTTATTCTTTAATGCATGCAACAACTATACTCAGTATATTCATTCCTTGTACAGTAAAACCTTGGATTGTGAGCATAATTCCTTCCAGAAACATGTTTGTAATCCAAAGCACTTTTATATCAAAGAAAATTTCCCCATAAGAAATAATGAAAATTCAAATGATTCCTTCACAACCATCTATTCATAAGTCCTTCATATTCTATTCATAGTCCATTTAAAAAGATCATAGCAATGTGATAGGTTGTGTAAAATGTCCATCCACAAATGGAAGCCTCCACAAGGCAATTAGAAGCAAACTCCAGCAGGAGCTACAGGGTATAAAAGAGAAGAGAGGCGCCTCTTAATGTAGCTTTACCCCGGATGCCTGCATACTTATGCCTCGTACACACGATCGGAAATTTAGCCAGCAAAAGACAGATCAGAGCTTTTGGTCGGAAAATGCGATCGTGTGTATCAGACTTTTGCTGGCTGAATTTCGGCTAACAAAAGATTGAGAGCAGGTTCTCAATTTTTCGGTCGGAAAAAGTTCCTATCCGAAAATGCGTTCATGTGTATGCAATTCCGACACACAAAAACTCATGCATGCTCAGATTCAACTACGAGACGGAAGCTATTGGCTACTGGCTATTGAACTTCCTTTTTCTAGTCCCGTCGTACGTGTTGTACATCACTGCGTTCTTGACAGTCGCAATTTTGTGTGACCGTGTGTGTGTGCAAGACAGCTTAAGTAAAATCCAGTTGGAATTCCGTCAGGAAAACCATCAGAGCTTTCTCCGACCAAAATTCAGATCGGGTGTACGCGGCATACGGTTTGCCTCTTTTATTTATCAACCATGTGAGTTGCTAAATGTTGTACCTTCAATAAATGTAACCATATTGCTACACTTAGGCCGCGTACACACGGGCGGACTGTATGGCCTACTTAGTCCGTCGAAACACATTTCAGTGGACAGTCCGCTCGTGTGTGGGCTTCAGCTGACTTTTTCAGCGTGCAGTCTGGCGTACTAAGTATTTCGGATTTTTCGAAATTCTGTCCGTCATACTTTGGTTTCAGCGGACAATCCGCTCGTCAGTAGGCTAGTTCGACGGACTAAGAATGGCGCATGCTCAGAAAGGATTTACACGGCGAAAGGTTGCATTACTGTGTATTGGACTTCCTATTTCTAGTCCCGTCGTACGTGCTGTACACGTCATCGCGCAAGCTTTCGACTGACTGTTTGGCTATCCGTGTGTGGTCAAGTCCGTTCATTCGAATGTAGGACGGACTGTCCGTCAGATTGTATGATGGACTAAGTAGGCCATACAGTCCGCCCGTGTGTACGCGGCTTTAGAGGCACCTCTCTTCTCTTTTATACTCGGTTGTGACGTGACGCTACTTGTATATCAAGACATCGCTTGTATATCAAGTCAAAATTTATTTAAAAATTTAGCCTGTCTTGCAAAACGCTCTCAAGCCAAGTTACTCTCAAACCAAGGTTTTACTGTATTTTATTTTGCACATTATCGTTTACCATTTTTTTCCCATATATGCACATGCAGACAAACTTTTTAGTATAAGTGATTGTGACAGGTGTTGGGGCAAACTATAACCTAATTGGGATCTTTGAGCAGTTGCTGCAGGATTCAAGACCGCAAAATATATATATATATATATATATATATATATATATATATATATATATATATATATATATATATATATATATATAAATGACGGATTTGAAGTGGTTTACCGGGGCTATGGCTGAAGCTATCATTTTTTTTTTCAGCAGGCGATTCTTTTTCTGCTCAGATCACTAAAAAATGATCCGAGTGGCTGATGAGCCACTACAAAAATGGCAGCAGGTGCTCTGGACTGAGGAGTAAGCATACCTTCCAATATTTTGAGATGGGAATGAAGGACAGCCACTAACAAAACGTATGTAGGCATAGGGCACGCACCCTGCCACAGCCCCTTAAAGGAGAATTAACCAAAAAAAGGTTAAATAAAAAGGTTCAACCATATGTTGTCTTGATTCTGATAGCGGGCTGATTCTGGTTAGGAATTGCTCTGTTTCTTCTTTCTCATGTAGGTTGACATTAGGAATACATCCAGACTCATGTGTGAGAACTACAGCCCAATATCTGAGCCTTGTGTACATCTGTCTGATAACACACAATGTTTCCAGTTGCTGCTGGAAGCACCAATACAGATATCAGCTCAGCCTGGCTCTGACTATTCACAGATAAAGTTTATCTAGCATGGGACAAACAGTAATAATGCTGTGTAGTCTACAAGGATCAATAAGATATAAACTTTCATTATTATGTTTGTGCATTTATGTGTCCCTAGCCAAAACTTTTTTTTTTGTTTGTTTAACTTTGTTTAAACTTTTTTTGTGCCCCATTGGGGAGACTTCCTTTTTAGTTTCTGTCCCGTTGACAGTGTGGATCTTTGTACAGAACTACTAAGCGGGAAGCACATGTTGCGTAAATTGTGCACCAATAAGAATATGAAAGAACTAATGGTACCCATTAGATCATTTATCTGAGTGTCAGGAACAAGTGCAATTTTGCCGAGCTCCATAACACGCAGTATTGTGAACCAAGCCTTAGACTGGGGTGCTTCGAGACTAAAAATACTTTTTAAAAGGCACCCGGACTAACAAAAAGGTAGAGGAAACACTGCTTTAACAAAACGAATAGTTAGCAAAATGTTAATTACATTCACACAAACGTTTCTAAAAGAAAAATAATTACCATTCATTTCCAGCCAAAATGTTTTTCTTAGTTTTGAATACAATGGGTAAGTGAGTTTTAATCCTTCTATTCTATCCAAATCGAGGGAAAAAGTGTTTTGACTTGAAATATACTTACAGTGGGCTTTACCCCCCTTTTTCTCTTTAACCTCTTGGCGCCGGGACCTCCCGGCCCTTTGAAAGGTTTTGCACGTGACCGCCGTAATTGGCTGTCACGATGGCCGCGTGGTTTGAAAACTCCCGATCATATTCGGTAAAGCAATGGTAACTCCCGGCCCTTTAAAAGGTGGCGGGACACGGCTTAAGATCAAGTGACTGCCGTGATTTGCTGTCACCTGCTCTGAAAAATATTGTTCCGCTACCCCTTTTAAAGGCTCAGTTCACCTTCAGAATATGTTACACGTTTTACCTGTATTTAGGGTGGAACATAAAACATGTTCCAGCTCCTGCCGCCTTTCCCCCCAATTCCCTTCACCTTGTGACAGCGGGCGGAGGTTCTTCTCCCCGTACTCGCTGTCACTTTTTGACCCACACAGCCATGTCATTCGTTCACAGTTTCCTGTGAATGAACAAACTACTGTACTGTCTTCCACCGTGGCAGATGGATTTGTAGTTTCAATGGGCTGCAGGGGAGCTGATGAGCGCTCTCGTAGTCCACTCATGTGTCCTCTGGGTTACAGAAAGCACATACAGAGGCATGGGTTGAAAGCAGGAGGACATGTCTTCAGAAGCCCACATTGCACCTGTGATCTATTAAGTGTGGTGCAATGCTATCCATGCTCCTGCTGGAAAAAAAATAATAAATGCACATTTTCTTTCTGCAAAAATATGAGCATTTATAATTTTTTCCAAGAAGTCACAAATACTACATTTTTTGGGGGGCAGCAGTCTGCACTTCTGCCTTTTTTGCCTAGACGACTACGTCACTCACCCCAGGAGGCTTTTGGGGCAATCTAAAACACACTACACCATCAGGGGGGCAGGTGCAAGTACCTGAATTACACAGGTACCCCCTGATGTTGTAAGCAAAGAATACAGCAGCACAATCCAGATAACTGGATTCTGTGGACGTGTTTTTTAGGATAACAGAGGAAACCAGGTAAGTGGGAAAGAAAAAAAATAACATTGGATGGAGGAGGGATGTTTCTCTTTCAGGTTAAACCTTTGTTATAGAACTATTAATAACCCTTCCTCTACAGAGTGTGAACCAGGTGACATTTCACTGGTATCAGGTATGTATCTGTGTTCAAAGTATTATTTTCAATTTTTCAGCCTGTTTTGATTTAAGAAAAAAAAAAAAAAAGAGAGAGAATCTGCCTGTAGCATTTGTTAGTTGCATCACTGACAGGTTGTCAGTTCAGCAAGGTAAAATGAGCTCATGCAGTCCTTCTATTCCAAACATTTGTTTATACTTATTTGTACATATGGACGCACTGTGGTCTGCTGACTGAACAGAACTGTGGTGAACAGAACTAAGCTCCACACAGTTCAGTGTATGCGGCACAAAGTACCCCCCGTCAGTGTACACCGCTGCAGGCATTTCATATTGGGTCCAGGCTAGCAATCTGTTATTGCTTTGTCTGCCAGGACAGGTGGGGAATCTGCAAATATCTGTGTGAGCTACCTATGGGCTGTTTAAAACCTGGTCATTACCAGGGATGGCCCATCCATCCCTGGATTGGGTCGCAGAGAGTGCACTCTGAGCCCACCCAGGTGTGTTACAACAGTGAATCAATATTCGCTGTTGTAACACTCATCCTCCTCCCGGCCAATCAGGAAGTGGGTTTTGACACTGGTCACCCAATTGGCTGAAAGGACAGGCGATCCTATTGGACGCCAAGGAGGAGGAGGGGAGGAGCTGGAAGCCGCCATGGAGGAGAGGACTCGGAGCCGAGCTGCTGCACCATGCTGCCTGCCACCCGCCACATTGGGGTAAGTGCCAGCAAATAGCGGGGAGGGAGGAGGTGCCACTCGGGGGGGGGGGGGGGGGTGGATGGTTGTTTGCAGCCCACACCAAAAAAAAAAATTCAGCCACCACTGGTCATTACGCTTAAAGAGATATTAAACATTCAACTTTTTTAAGAACTTTCAACAGCTGGTTTACTCTCATAGTGAGTATGAAGCTTCTTTATTGTTTAATTCTTGCCTATGTTCCAGTTTAAGCCGGTGCCATAACCACTGGACCTAGGTTTTCTGTTTCAAAGAGGGAGCTCTCTAACTTGTTCAGCCCTTTATACTTCAAACATACACCATCCAGACCCAACCTCATTGCCATCCCATCTAGACTTTTTGACGAATCACAGTATTTATGGGGCAGTCCTCCTCAATATATTATATTACTGTACGTTCTGCTGTATTGGCCTCTAGAGGCAGCATTGTCCATGTCTATGTATCCTGGTCAATCTTCAATGCCTTTGATCATTTGATCTTCTATAGCAGGACATTCATCAATCATCTTGTCAGCTATGGTCCCTTTCAAGCTTGCTTGCAAAGCGTTATAAAAACAGACAGTCCAGAGCCAAGTTTTGTTCAGCCTTGATGGAGGCCTGATCTCTTCTTTCAGCAATGCTCCAAAGATTTGATGTGCAACTCGTTACGTTCTAGACCTGGTATCAACCAAGAAGAATATCAGACCTTTACCCTTTAAAGCCATGGAACTGCAAGTATCAGCATGGCTGATCCTTGGGAATAGGAAACAGATATGTACCAGATCTATGACAGATCCAATTCAAACTCTGGATAATACCAAAACACTGTTATCAATAAATGCAGTTACATTGACAGAGAAACTCCAAAAATATGACATTATACCATGTTGCCTTCCAACAGTCCATATGCCCTGGTCAGGGGCATGGATGAAGAAAGAAAAAGGGCATCCAGGAAAGAAATTAAATGTCTAGTATCTGCTCCGCACTGTGATAGAGGAGGCTGCCGACAGAGAAGGTTGATATACAAAACCCTATGGAACCATAAAAGGTATGTTATCTTCACCATATAGATATTGTTCTTTTATTTGTTTTTGTTTTTCTGCATTTTATATCTATATATGTTGATTTTATTTTGCACTTTGATCGTGTGGCCTTACAAATCATCACAGTTTTGGCAGCCTCCACCAGGAAGAACTTCAAGCCAATCCCAAGTTCTGAAGATTCTGCCCAGCCCCCTCCCCCGTGACATCCCCACCTGGAGCATGGGCACTCTGCAGGCCAAGATGTGTGGGCTGCACCAATGCTGGCGCTTTCTGTCCCTGAGCTGTTTCTCCTGTGTGTTGCTCTGCAAGTGATGTTGCGCATCTTATGAGGATACCTTGTTATTAATGAAGTGTTTAATGAAGTGTTTACATCCACCACACTACACTAATATTGTAATCTGCAAATACGGGGGGCAACTGGGGTAAGAATTTTACGAAATAATTAACCAAATAGTGGCTGGGGTTAGTTGGGGAAAGATTATTTTATGTTGCTCAATGTGTCAAGCTAAAAACAATGAAGCTTTACTTCTACTCTAAAGCAGTGTTTCTCAACTGTTTTTCAGTCGAGTCACCCTTTAAAATTATGGACACTCTCAATGCACTCCATTCTAAAATCTAAAAAAACTTTTCTAATACTGTAGCTTTACATAATGCAGCAACATCCACACATAAGACACCCAACGCTAAAGGTGATTTATTCTTCCAAAGCAAATACACTTTTGCACACTGGTACAGACTAGTATTCCAATGTTTCTTTTCTCCCTCAATTTCTCTCCATCAGTCAGCTAATGTCACCCCAGTGCTGAAGGAGAGGGGCACAGGAGGGTCAAACAAGGATGCTGTGGAGGCAACAGACATCCTCCTTATTAACCGATGATGTCATTGGTTGTTAGAATGGCAGTGTCTAGAAAGTTGTAATGGTGCATAATGAAAACCTGTGGCTTTGTGTAACTAAAAGGCGGGCTTGATCCACCTGATGGCTTGTATACAATTTTGATCAATTTTTAGGCATTTTGCCAAGGCACCCCAGGGTAGAGACAGCCTGTATAAATATAGCAAAAATACCAGTAGAAACTCCCTTGTAGCCATTATTCCCGTCTTGCAGCCAAAACTTCTGGGTGTGGGATGCCTTGTGTCTTCTCCCCACACCCTAAATTATTACAGGGCCATGATAAGGCTGCAGAGCCACAGTTTAAACATATGATATGTTTTCTATTTTTTTTTATTCTATGTTTAAAGGTGTACATAAGCATGACAGAGGAAGCATGTAAACATTAAGGCCTCTTTCACACTGACGTCCCGTTCAGGCCCGCCTGTCAGTTTTTCAGGCGGACCTGAACGGGGTGCTCCACAGAGGTCTATGGAGCGTCGGATGTCAGCGGTGACATGTCCGCTGACATCCGACCCGCTCCGATCCGAAAAAGTGTAACGGAGGAAAAAGCTATTTTTCCATCCATCTGCGGATCGGATCAGGTGACGACGGGCACTGCGGTCCGTCGTCATCCGATCACCCATAGGGGAGAGCGGCACTGTGACAGATCCGTCCCTGCGCAGTGTGCAGAGACGGACCGGTCATCTCCCTGCTCAGCGGGGATCGACGGAGTGATCCCCGCTGAGCAAACGGATATCCATGGGGCGGATCAGAACTGATCTGCCCCGTGTGAAAGGACCCTAACAGTTTTACAGTCAAGTTTTCATAGTGCTGTTGTGATCAACACAATCATGGAGTAATCACATGGTAACAAAACAAAAAAAAATGATAATTCCCAGTACACATTTGAAAGGGATAATGAGCTAAATAGGTATGAACTGGCCAATAAGTTAGATGTGGTAAGGAAGAAACTGACATCAACTGTGCCACGGTCTGTACCTTATAGGCTTAGATGTCAGCTAGTCAAGGTAAGACTCGGTGTAGGAACCCAGCATAAGACATTCCTGAATCGATCACTCTAACCATGATGATGCACTCTGCAGTGTCCAAAAAAGTTTTTATTATAGGGGGTAGAGAAACAATAATGGAAGAATACAGGTGGGAAGAAGACGTTAGAAGAAAAAAAAAGGCATGGGGGAAGGACAGGGAAAATGGGAGGGACGTGTCCCAGGGGCATCGACCAGGAATGGGCCTTGCCTAGTCATCCAGCAGAGGACAGACCATGTTTTCTATTGTAAATAAAATACAGGTTTATGAAATTTGAAAATCATTGCATTCTGTTTTTATGTAGATTTTACACAGCGTCCCAACTTATTTGGAATTGGGATTAATTATCACATAACATAAAGTGAGAGATGACAGGTAGCATAGTCAGATGTGGCTGGTGAGAGACGATGACTTGGCTGTACGCCACTTTTACTTACCGCTTAAAAGCTGGATTTAGCGGGAATACTTTGAATGACATTCAATTTTGTTGCTCTTTAGACATCAAGTCAAAAATGTGTAGCTGTCAATTTGAGACATATCTACACATAACCAATTCCTCAGCCTTGACATGCCCGGGAGCCTGTAAGTGAAGTGCAGAAGCTTAACATTTTTTGAATTGTTCTAATTCGATACACTTAATTTTCACACACCGGCAGGATTCAGAGGAAAGAAGCAATTTCCAGCTTTCAATTTGAATCTGTCACATAGTTTGTACAATTTTCCTATTAAGGGGAATCCATTTTTTCAGTATTTTCTAGATAGTTAGGTCCATATATACTTGGACACAGGCACAATTTTAGATTTTTTTCAGGTATTTACCATCATATTCAAGCTATAGTTATATAATGGATATGGGTTGAAAATGCACACTCGCAGGGTTAATTTGAGGGTATGGACATCCAAATCAAAAGAAGGGTTTAGGAATGACAGCTCTTAAGAATAGTCACCCTCCTCCTTTTTAAAGGGACCAAAAGTAATTGGACAATTGAATCAAAAGCTTATTCACGGCCAGGTTGGCTACTCCTTCGTAATTTCTTCATCAATTAAGCAGGTAAAAGGTCTGGAGTTGACTCTGAGACCCCATACCCGCTATTAGATTTTCTGCTGATTTTTGTCTCAGATTTACCAAAACCATATAATATGAGGGCAAACCTTAAAGTGATTGTAAACCTTTGTGTTTTTTTTTTTTTTTTAAATAACAAACATATCATACTTACCTCCACTGTGCAGCTTGTTTTGCACAGAGTGGCCCCCGATCCTCCTCTTCTAGGGTCCCTCGGTGGCTCTCGTGGCTCCTCCTCGCAGATTACCCCTAACACAGGCATATGCAATTAATGGACATCCAGCTGTTGCCGAACTACAAGTCCTACGAGGCATAGAAGGACTCTGACAGCCACAAGCATGACACCCAGAGGTAGAGGCATGATGGGACTTGTAGTTTTGCAACAGCTGGAGGTCCGCTAATTGCATATCCTTGCCCTGGGAGAAACGCCCGTCCAGGGGGTTACAGCGCGGGCACGCTCCCGAGTCCAGCATTTGCGTCCATAGACACGAATGATGGACTTGGCCCTGCCCCCCAGTGCCCGCGTCATTGGATTTGACAGCAGCAGGAGCCAATGGCTATGCTGCTATCAATCTATCCAATCAAGAGACCCAATACTACGTGCACAGAGGGAGAGCGCGTCTCTGCCGAGGGAATGAAGGGGCTCAGGTAAGTAAAACAGGGGAGCTGGGGGGGCCGATCACTGCCATAAGTTTTTTCACCTTAATGCAACCCCTTTAAGAATTTCAATTTGCATGCAATCAGGCAGGCCCTTGCACTACATGGTTTTGGTAAATCTAAAGACAAAAATCTGCAGAAAATCTAATAGTGTGTATGGGGTCTAAAGCCTCGTACACACGATTGGATTTTCCGCAGACAAAACCTCTGACTTTTGTCCGAAGGCGTGTGCCTACATTTTGTCTTTCATACAAATGGCAAGGAATTGTCGGCCAACAAACACAAACGTAGTGACGTACTACGTGGTTTTTCAGCTCTGCAACCTGTGTAGGTTGCTTTATTAATCGTGACTAATTATGTCATATACCTTTGCTGCGGGAGCTCCAGGAGAATCCAGATGATCTTCAGAAATTTTCTCCGGATGACGTACCCCTGCTTTTACCAACTCTTGGCATTGTTGATCCCCTATATTAAGAAGCGGGACACATGCATGAGGCTTTTATTATTTTTTTTTGGTTGAATAATGATTTGATTTGGTATATTTTCTATATTTTTGGATGCAAAGAATGCGCTTTTTGGTCATTTCTATTGGCAGATAGGATGTCTAATTTTTTTATTTTTTTTTTTTTTTTTTTTATCAAATAACATTATATTATTGTTTGTATTTGCGATACAGAATAAAGAGTTACACAATTTCAAAGGTGAAAATCGTATTATGCATCATATCTTTCAGACAGTTATTCATGAATATTGATGCTATGTTTAAATACAGTAGTCATTCTTTATCTAGCGTTATTATGTCGTCAGATATGCATCTGCTATTAGTTTAATAAATCGTAACAATTTGTATGTTGTTGTAAGAGTCACAAGAATACTCTATAGGAAGGAAATGATGAAGAAGGGGAGAAAGAAAAAGGAGTCATCGCAATTGCTTTTTTTTTACCTGCTCATTGTGGGTCCTCCCGAAGGCCTTATTATGAGCCTCCAGTCTGTGCTGCGTCCTAGCCGTCATTTTCTCCATCAATTCCACATCCTGAATTCTGGAGAAAGGGCTTCTGGAGATGGGGGGGCATGGCGTTTCCAATTTAGGGCTCTGAGACAGCATGCCTCTGTGAGAACATGGCGTACTAGTTTTTTGTGGGGTGGGGAGCCTCAGCGGTTATAGACCTAGTAGGAGAAATGTTGGGGTTGCTGGGACCGGATTTTCTAGGTGGCGGGACAATAACTGTTGGTCTGTGGTCCAATATGGGATGATTAGCGGGCAACTCCAATAAATATGGAGGAGGGTGCCCTTCACCCCCTGGCATTGCCAGCACCTATCTGTGCTAGTAGGATATTGTTTTCTTTTTTTAATACACAATAAAAAAATTGTGTAGAATAATACTTGGCTATGTGTTTTACTTCAAATTATAGTTTGGGAGTAGGCAGTTACATTTAAAAAAAATACAATGTAAAATTGACAAGGAACACCAACATAGTTATATCTTTGATTTTTAAAACTACGGGATAATGGTGTTGTGGTAACTTGCCCAAATAAAAAATAAAAAAAACACAATAAAATTATTCTTGATATCACTAGAAAAAAAAAAGCCTTTGACAATTAGTTTGCAATAACTCCATCAGTATCACCAGCAAAGCAGCTTCATTATTATCCCATTAAAGAAGAAGAGAATGTGCGCTGCATTTCCAGATTTCATAATTTGCCACATCGTGAATGTTAATTCTGCATTATGAATGCTAGTTTACAAGACTGACTGCTTGTGGCTCGTTCTTGCATGCGTATTTGTACTTTGGACTTTTGTCCGACGGACTTGTGTACACACGCTTGGAAAATCCAACAACAGACATTTGTCTGCAGAAAATGTTAACGTCTGCCATCCAATATTTGTCCGCAGAAAATCTGACAACAACTGTCCGATAGAGCGTACAAACGGTCAGATTTTCCACCAACAGCCTGTCATCACACATTTCCCTGTCAGAAAATGAGATCATGTGTACGCTGCTTCAGTGTGGTATTTGCATTTGGAATCTATTGCTGTGAACCTACATCATGTGTTCAAAAGAGTTTTCCATGCAAGATAAACAGGCCAAGGTAAGGCTTCAAAAATGAAACAAATCCATCAGAGATAGCAGCAACATTAATGCTGTTTACACAGGACCGGACTTTGACGGACTGAATTCCGTTGGACTTTTCGACAGACTTCTGTCAAATCGGACTTGTCTACACACAGTCACACCAAAGTCTGACAGATTTGATCGTGATGACGTATGACTGGACTACATGAAAAGTCCACCCGTGTGTACACGGCTTTAGAGTGGCCAAATCAACAGTACATTCTGAGGAAAGAAGAACGCACTGCTTGTTGGACATCTAAATCCAAAATCATGGACATTTATTATAAAGTTGATTCCCCTCACCCTCCTTTGTGGCTATGACTATGACAGCCTCAACCCTTCTGAGAAGGCTTACTACAAGATTTCAGAGTGTGCCTGCAGGAATGTGTGCTTATTCAGCCTAAAGAGCATTTTTGAGGTCAGGTAGACGTATTTTGGATGAGAAGACCTGTCTTGCAAGCCTAGCAGCTGCTAGGGATAATCGCAACTGAATCTGGCAAGCTGGTTGCACCCAAGTTGATCAATTGATCAACTTGGTAAATTAAGCCTGCACATACACGGTCCGAATCTCGGTCTGTTACTGCTGAACGGGCTGAGTAACACAGATTAGCATAACTGGGCTAGTGACTCCAGCTAATTGATAATACCAAGTATCTGGGCTGTCGGGATGGCCAGTTACCAGGCTGGATGTCATCATCGATGTTCTTTGTCACAAAGCTGGGGAAAATGCTACAGGAGGAGAAGATACCTGCAATATAGGTAATGGAAGTGGTGGGAGGCAGACTGGACTGATATACAGTGCCTTGCAAAAGTATTCACCCCCCTTGGCTTTTTACCTATTTTGTTACATTTCAGCCTTTAGTTCAATGTTTTTTTAATCTGAATTATATATGATGGATCAGAACACAATAGTCTAAGTTGGTGAAGTAAAATTAGAAAAATATATACTTAAAACTATTTTTCAGAAATAAAAAAATGATAATTGGCATGTGCCTATGTATTCACCCTGTTTGTTATGAAGCTTATAAAAAGCTCTGGTGCAACCAGTTACCTTCAGAAGTCACATAATTATGTCCACCTGTGGGCAATATAAGTGTCACATGATCTGTCATTACATATACACACCTTTTTGAAAGGCCCCAGAGGCTGCAACACCTAAATAAGAGGCACCACTAACCAAACACTGCCATGAAGACCAATGAACTCTCCAAACAAGTAAGGGACAATGTTGTTGAGAAGTACAAGTCAGGGTTGGGTTATAAAAAAATATCCAAATCTTTGATGATCCCTAGGCGTACCATCAAATCTATCATAACCATATGGAAAGAACATTGCACAACAGCAAACCTGCCAATAGATGGCCGCACACCAAAACTCACAGAGTGGGCAAGGAAGGCATTAATCAGAGAGGAAACACAGAGACCTAAGGTAACCCTGGAGGAGCTTCAGAGTTCCACAGCAGAGGCTGGAGTATCTGTACATAGGATGACAATAAGCCGTATGCTCCATAGAGTTGGACTTTATGGCAGATTGGCCAGAAGAAAGCCATTACTTTCAGCAAAAAACAAAATGGCACATTTTGAGTTTGCGAAAAGGCATGTGGGAGACTCCCAAAATGTATGGAGGAAGGGGCTCTGGTCTGATGAGACTAAAATGGATCCTTTTGGCCATCAAAGAAAACCCTATGTCTGACGCAAACCCAACACATCACATCACCCAAAGAACACCATCTCCACAGTGAAACATGGTGGTGGCAGTATCATGCTGTGGGGATGTTTTTCAGCAGTAGGGACCAGGGCTGGACTGGGACAGAAATTAGGCCCTGGACTTCATCCAGACAGGCCCACTTACATCAGAGTGTCCCATCACCAGCCACTTACGTCAGAGTGTCCCATCAGCACCCCCTTACATTAGAGTGTCCCATCAGCACCCCCTTACATTAGAGTGTCCCATCAGCACCCCCTTACATTAGAGTGTCTCATTAGCACCCCTTTACATCAGAGTGTCCCATCAGCACCCCCTTACTTCAGAGTGGCCCACTGAGCCATCGGCCCACCGGGAAACTCCCGGTAGTCCCAATGGCCAGTACATGCCTGGTCGGGACTGGGAAACTGCTCAGAGTTGCAGAAAGATGGATGGTGCTAAATACAGGGATATTGTTGAGCAAAACCTGTACCACTCTGTGTGTGATTTGAGGCATTGGACGGAGGTTCAACTTCCAGCAGGAGAATGACCCCAAACACACTGCTTAAGCAACACTTAAGTGGTTTAAGGGAAACATGTAAATGTTTTGGAATGGCCTAGTCAAAGCCCAGATCTCAATCCAATAGAACATTTGTGATCAGACTTAACCACTTAAGCCCCAGACCATTTTGCTGGCTTAAGAGCACTTTTTGCAATTCGGCATTGCGTCAATTTAACTGACAATTGCGCGGTCGTGCGACGTGGCTCCCAAACAAAATTGATGTCCTTTTTTTCCCACAAATAGAGCTTTCTTTTGGTGGTATTTGATCACCTCTGCATTTTTTATTTTTTGCACTATAAAAAAAAAAGAGCGACAATTTAGAAAAAAATGCATTGTTTTTTACTTTTTGCTATAATAAATATCCCCAAAAAATATATAATAAAAATTTTATTCCTCAGTTTAGGCCGATACGTATTTTTCTACATATTTTTGGTAAAAAAAATCATAATAAGCGATTATTGATTGGTTGGTGCAAAAGTTATAGCGTTTACAAAATAGGCGATAGTTTTATGGCATTTTTATTATTTTTTTCTTTTTACTAGTAATGGCGGTGATCAGCGATTTTTATTGTGACTGCGACATTATGGCAGACACATCGGACATTTTTGACACGCTTTTGGGACCATTGTCATTTATACAGCAATCAGTGCTATACAAATGCACTGATTCCTGTGTAAATGACACTGGCAGCGAAGGGCTTAACCAGGAGGTGGCAGTGTAGGGGTTAAGTGTGTCCTAGGGGCATGTTTCTAACTGTGGGGGGCGTGACTGTGTTATACAGATCACTGATCTCTGCTCCAATCACAGGGAGCAGAGATCAGTGTCACTTGTTGCTAGGCAGAATGGGGAGATGCTGTTTACATTGGCATCTCCCCATTCTTCCTCCCCGTGAGACGATCGTGGGTATCCCCGCGCCGATCGAGTCCATGGGACCAGCGGTCGGACTCACAGGGGTCCCGACTGGCACGCGATGGCACAGTGGCAAATTCAAAGGGAAGTACCTGTACGTCCATTTGCCTGTTCATGCTATTGTGCCAACGTACATCGTCGTGCGCCAGTCGGGAAGCGGTTAAAGATTGCTGTTCACAAGCGCAAGCCATCCAAATTGAAGGAACGAGAGCAGTTTTGCAAGGCGAAATCCAAAAATCCCAATGGTAATATGTGACAAGCTCATAGAGACTTATCCAAAGCGACTTGGAGCTGTGATAGACGCAAAAGGTGGCTCTACAAAGTATTGACTTTAGGGGTTTGTTTGCTTCACAATATTGTGTTTTATTGTGTTTGCTTCACAATAAAAAAACAAACAAAAAAAATTCAAAGTTGTGGGCATGTTCTGTAAATTAAATAATGTAAATCCTCAAACAAGCCATGTTAATTCCAGGTCGTGAGGCAACAAAACACGGAAAATGCCAAGGAGGTGAATACTTTTGCAAGGCACTGTAATTTGCAGTATATTTCGACCACTGTCCATCTTTTTCCCACGTTTTGCCAAAAGTGCCCTTTTGTTGCCCATGTCTTGCCACAAATGCCTGTTTTACACCCGACTCTTACCATGAATATCTGTTGACCACATGTAGCCACCATTGGTCATTTGTTGCCTATGTTATGATTTTCCATTAACCACTCGTCACAGTTTCTAGTTTCTTGCTGTATTTTAGATCGGCTTAGACAAAGCCAGATATGCCACAGCTATGGCTGATACAGAGCAGGATATCTCTGCGTTGGGATACTTAAGCTTGAGAAGCCAAGCAAAATGAACTTGCTGGCATCCACCCAAACTGAAAAAAAAAATCATTTTTGGCGGACTCAGTCTTTGAAACAAGGTATATTGTATAACACATAAATAAAAACTTGCACAGCTTCCAAGCGCAGGTACACTATTTACAAAAGGGTTTAGTCACAGCGATCTGCAATCTTTGTAATGGAATTACTCAGGTGTCAGGTGTTTACAGTGAATCCTGCCAAATTAAACACAGCACCATTGTTGTGTAAGACTTCTGATTAATCAAATCCTGTTCGGCTGTCTTGACCACGAATGACAATTTTGCATTCTTCATCACAGATGTGATCACATTCTGTGTGGACATAATGCAGGTGCAAGTGAGAACCAACGGGCGATGCTAAACTTCTTCAGGGGTTCTCTCCAGGTGGTTTACCAAGGCAAGGACAGCCTTATAGACCAATGTATTTGAGATAAGAACTGCTGCAGGCAATTTATCAGATCTTAGCTTTCACCATCCTATTAAAAATAAGTGGTTAAAGAGGAAGTAAACCCTGATGAGTTTACTTCCTCTTTCATTCCCTGCAAAGGCAAAGCATAATGGACTACTATGCATTGCATAGTAGTCCATTATGTGTCACTTACCTGACACAGGAGCCAGCGATGTCACCGCTGCCCCCTGCAGTCCGACGTATCCATCTTCTCGGTGGGGTCTCGCAGCTCCGCCGCTGTCATTCGGCGGAGCTGCGGATCGGATGACATTACTGCAATATTCATTCATCCACATTTTTGGCCCTCCGTATTACATATAAAAGGTCATATAGGACCATGGCCAGAAAAGGTGAGAGACTATTTAATAGGGTTGCACTGATACCACTTATTTAAGACCGAGTACAAGAACTGATAAATTTTTTCAAGTACTCGCCGATACCGATACTTTTTTTAATGTCAAGTGACAGTTTTCAAAGCACAACACAGACTAATGATATCTTCTTTATAATTATGAAGAACTGTAAGACCCCTTTCACACTGAGCCACGCCCTGGCATCAGCGGTAAAGTGGCGCTACTTATAGTGCCGCTTTACCATCGTTTTAGCAACGGCGGTTTTAACCCCCAGCTAGCGGCCGAAAAATGGTTAAATCCACCCGCAAAACGCAGCTGGAGCAGCGTTTTTCCGGCGGTATTGCAGCACTGCCCCATTGATTTCAATGGGGAGCAGCTGTGAGTTCACCGCTCCTTCACTGCTTCAAAGAAGCTGCTGCAAGAACTTTTTCTGACACCCTGCCAGCGCACCGATCCAGTGTGAAAGCCCTCGGGCTTTCACACTGGAGTGAATGGAGCAGCTGTTTTAGGGTGTTTTGCAGGCGCTATTTTTAATGCTATAGCGCCTGCAAAACGCACCAGTGTGAAAGGGGTCTAACTGGCAGTGATGAGGAGGCCCTAATATGCAGCAGCACTGATGCGCACTGATAGGTGGCACTGACTGATGGGGACTGATTTACAGCACTGAAAGGTGGCACTGACTGATGGGCACTGATATGCTGCACTGATGGCTGGCACTTACTGATGGGCACTGATGGCTGGCACTTATGGGCACTGATGGGTGGCACAGACTGATGGGCACTGATTTGCAGCACTGATAGATGCCATTTATGGGCACTAATAGATGGCACTTATGGGCAATGATAGGTGCAACCGTTTGGTAGGCAGTAGCACTGAACATAATGCAGTACTAAATAATTGCTAGCAGCCAGGCATGATAAAATAAAATCGATAAGTGATGAGTATACAAGAGCCCATCTTGATACACCCTGCACTCGGCCTCAGTAAGCCTAGTCAGAATGCCGCAGCGGACATCTTATTACACCCAGCCCATATAGTTAGTGAACTATATGGGCTGGGTGTAACAAGATGTCTGCTGCCGCCTTGGGACTGTAGGCTACTGAGGCCGAGTCCAGGGTGTACCAAAATGGGCAATGCACTGTACAGCCTCTGGCGGAGACTCAGGCCATCACTTCCATTAACTATTCTGACGGCCCGGGTCACCGATGTTGATGGATGATATACGGATGCGACTGCGACCCACACCCCTGCCCCATAAGCTTACCTTCTTCTGCTGCAAGGACTCGCTCTCTGCCCTTCTCCCACCCACTCTGCTCACTGACTTCCAGGATGCAGTGGTATCGGGTGAAGCATCGGGAGCTTTTGCCCGAGTACAAGTATTGTAGAACAACCCATTTAGTTTAAAACAGAAATGAAAGGCAAAACATTTGTGTGTGTGTGTGTGTGTATACACACACACACACACACACACACATATATATATATCTCATTATAAATACCTTTTCTTCTTTTTTTCTAGGGCTGGGAAAATTAAAGATTAAATCCTCGATAAATTTTTTGATCAATCAAAATTCTTTTGATCGGTACTCACCTCTCCGCCAGCTTCTGGGTCTTCAGGGATTTCCAGACTGTCCGGTGACGTCACAGACATCAACGTCCCCGGACTCCTCCCCCCTTCCCTTCGTTAGCAGACGGAGGCACTTGGGGACAGGGGGAGGAGTCCGGTGACGTTGATGTCTGTGACGTCACCGGACAGCGATGGTAAATATGGATGTGGTTAACTGGGGCCATTCAGTGAGCTAAGTGTAGGCAAATTTGATAACCTCTGTTTTTAACATCGTTGTAAAAAAAAAAAAGAAAATGTAAACACTCTGGTATGTCTGCGTGACTGGCTAAAGTGATGCCTATTTGCCTACTATAAAGGGAATGACAGTCAATATACTAGATAAGTTTTATAATTAAAGTTAATCTAACTTTCTACGTCTTTCTTAAAGTTTAATCAAAAAAATTACTTACGTCAGTGCTACAGTTTGAATTTAAAATGTATTTGTGTGAACTGTGAAGTTAAGTCATGGATTGTGGAAACGAACTAGTGTCGGGTGATTGCATTAGTATGTGGTATACACTATATACAGAGTTGCAATGCAAGGAGATCAGCTAAAAGTAGTAGGATCTGTATGTGCGTTATAATTAATCAAAATTAGTTGAGTATTCGATTTAAAAAAAAGATTAAATCGAACACGAAAATTTTAATCAGTAACAGCCTTATTTTTTCACATGACCACTGTTCTCAGCTGCACAAGTGGCTTAGAGAGATAGGGGTGGAGAAGAAGTCCAGTGAATGGCTGTGCAGGAAGGGGTGTGTCCACACAAGTCTTGGCCACTGGAGGACAGACAGGCTCTTCCCCTAGCACTGCCAGAAAACTGACCACACTGGGAAGCCTGTGCTTCTATTGTATGCCCTGGTATGGTATGGTCCATTTGAAACAGGAAAGCAAGGGGACTGGCAGGAACACCAGGTATATCACACAAAGGAGAACAGTACACTTTTCAACACAAGTACCTTGTACAACAGACACATTTCAGCAATATGAAATGTTGGGGTAACACATTCCACTACCAAATCCTGGCATAATGGTATAATGCCCGACAAAGAAATGTAACATGTTTGAAAGCTTGTATAAAAGTTAACCAATGAATGGCATCACTTAAACTGCAAACTAAAGGTTTCCCAAAGTACAACACTCCACTACTGCCAAATTTTAATTTAAATCTGGAGGTTACCGCTCGGTGTGATATACTAAAATAAGAACAAGAGAAAAATTTACAATCATTTATTCAACAAAAATATCTATAGATGTAATGGTGTACTGTGGACATCAAATAACACCCCCATAATAACAAATTAATTCTTGTAGGTATTTTTGCATAACTGCCCACCAGTGTCTGACATTTTCACCATTTCTCCAGGACTATACACCAATCAGCCATAACATTATGACCACTGACAGGTAATGTGAATAACATTGATTATCTTGTGACAATGGCATCTGAAAGTAGGTGGGGTATATTAGACAGCAAATAAACATGTTGTTCTTGAAGCTGATCTGTTGAAAGCTGAAAAAATGGACAAGCGTAAGGGCTCTTTCACATGGGGCAGATCCGCGCTGATCCATCCCATGGACATCCGCTTGCTCAGGGGGGATCACTCTGTCGATCCCCGATGAGCAGGATGATGACAGGTCCATCTCTGCACACTGTGCAGGGACGGACCTGTCAGAGCGCCGCTCTCCCCTATGGGAGATTGGGCGACAATGGACGGAAAAGTAGGTTTTTCCTACATCACACTTTTTTGGATCGGAGTGGGTCGGATGTCAGCAGACAGGTCACTGCTGACATCCGAAGCTCCATAGACCTCTATGGAGCATCCATTTAGGTCTGCCTAAAAAACTGACAGGCGGACCTGAACGGATCTTCCATTTGAAAGAGCCCTAAGGATTTGAGTAACTTTGACAAGGGCCAAAATGGTTAGTTGACTGGGTCAGAGCAAGTCTAAAACTGCACCTGTTCTGGGATATTCACGGTTTGGAGTGATCAGAACCTACCAAAAGTAGTCCAAGGAAAGTAAAGTAAACCAGTGACAGGTTCATGGCAGGCCAAGGCTCATTGACGTACATGGGTAACGAAGTCTGGCAGGTGTAGTCTGATCCAATAGAAGAGCTAGTGTAGCCTAAATTACTGAAAAAGTTCATTCTGGTTTCAATAGAAAGGTGTCAGAACACACAGTGCATCGCGATTTGTTGTGCATGGGGCTGTGTAGGCAGACTGGTCAGGGTGCTCATGCTGACCCATGTCCACAGTCATAAGTGCTTATAATGGGCAAGTGAGCATCAGAACTTGACCACTTAGTAATGTTAGACAGTGGCCTGCCCTGATAAAATCAAGAAGGGTTTGAAGAACACAACGAGTTTGAAGTATTGACTTTGCCTCCAAAATTTCCAGATATGAATTTAGCATCTGTGGGATGTGCTGGAAAAAAAGTCTGATCCATGGAGGCCCCACCTAGCAACTTACAGGACTTAAAGGATTTGCTACTGACAGCTTGATGTCAGATACCACAACATACCTTGAGAGGTCTAGTGGAGGAGTTCATAACACCATCATATATGAACATTCAGTAGTTTGTTATATACATTAGGGGCTCAAACGTTTATGTATATGCTATACATTAGTGTTTCTCAAAAATCCCCACATTCCCTCTACTAATGCCTGGCTAGATCCCCAAGGAAATCCAAGGAAACCTGGTTCCAGAGACAGTGCAAGGGTGAAGATTCAGATGATTGAAGAGTGAATATTTGCATACATTTCAGAAGCTTGTTGGTGACCGGTTCTCTTTAACCGCTTCGTGCCCGCCCTATAACCGAAAGACGGCTAAAGAGTGGACGCTAACTGCCAGGAGGCCGTCACTGGACGTCCTCCTGTTTGCTTCCGCAACGCATGCTCCCGGGAGCGCGCATCGGGGAAGTTCTGTGCTGGCCGTGTCCCTTGGACACAGCCAATCACAGATCGCTGTAAACGGCCAATCACATCGGCCGTTTACAGCGCGATCGGCGTGTCCAATGAGAGATGATCTCATATGTAAACATATGAGATCATCTCTCAGCGCCGCTCTCCCTCCTCACACAGACAGCGTGTGAGAGGGGAGAGATGAACTGCTGCAGCGGTCGTAAGTATAAAAAAATAAAAAAAAATTAAAAAAAGTGCCATCCGCCCCCAGTGCCACCTGTTAGTGCTATCTGTCCCCAGTGCCATCTGTCATCAGTGCTACGTATAAGTGCCACCTGTCATCAGTGCCACCCGTCATCAGTGCCACGTGTCATCAGTGCCAAATATTAGTGCCATCTGTCATCAGTGCCACATATTAGTGCCATCTGTCATCAGTGCCACGTATCAGTGTCATTTGTCATCAGTGCCACCTGTCAGTATCACGTGTCATCAATGCCACTTATCAGCGCCATCTGTCATCAGTGCCACGTATTAGTGACATTTGTCATCGGTGTCACGTATTAGTGCCATCTGTCATCAGTGCCACGTATCAGGGCCATCTGGCCTTCAAAAGTGTAATAGGTAGTCAACAAGTTAGACGTGTAATTTATGCTCCTAGAACACGTGATGGCGCTCCCTGCATGTTGGGTTTCTCTAAGTGGCCAGGCTGTGAAAAAGTCCCACACATGTGGTATTGTAATACTCAGGAGGAGTAGCAGAATTTTTTTGGGGGTGGCATTTGTGGGATACACATGCCATGTGAGAGAAATAACCTATTACAATGACAATTTTGTGGAAAAAATAAATAAATATTAATTTTGCAAAGAATTGTGGGAAAAAATGACAACATCAAAAAGCTCACCATGCCTCATACTAAATACCTTGGAATGTCTACTTTCCAAAAGGGGTCATTCGGGGGGTATTTGTACTTTCCTGACTTGTTCGGGTCGCAAGAAGTGAGATAGACCACCAGTACATCAGATGTGATTAATTTTGTATGATTTGCACCACAGCTTGTAGACTCTCTAACTTTCAAAAAGACCAAATAATATCCACTAATTTGGGTTATTTTTACCAAAGACATGTAGCAGTATAAATTGTGGCCAAAATTTATGTAGAAAAATTAATAATTTGCATAATTTTGTCACAGAAACAAAAAAATATGCGTTTTTTTTTCAAAATTTTCGGTCTTTTTTCATTTATAGCGCAAAAAATAAAAACCCCAGAGGTGATCAAATACCACCAAAAGAAAGCTCTATTTGTGGGAAAAAAAAGGACAAAAAATTCATTTGGGTACAGTGTTGCATGACTGAGTAATTGCCATTCAAAGTGTGAGAGCACCAAAAGCTGAAAATTGGTCTGTGCAGGAAGGGTGTTTAAGTGCCCAGTAGGCAAGTGGTTAAAACAGCTGCCATGAATAAAGAGTTGTGCAACATTTCTCTCATATGAGTTTCTGTCATCCAGCAAGCTACTCCATCAGAACATGACATACTGAATGTACCAAATCACCTTCTGGCACAGCAGCGTCTTTTCTATGGTGTTTTAGCAAGTTGTCCCACCACTATGTATAACTGGTGTAAACAAATCACCTGGTAACTCTATTGACACAAGTACCAATTCAAACTTGTGCCGCTATATGATTTCTCTTTTGATCAACTGCATCAAACGAAAAAAAAAAAAAGAAAAAATTTGTGGGGCTGACATTAGATATGTCTTCTACAAGATACAAACGTCTTAAACCTTACAGTGATTGTAAAGGCCAATTTATTTATTTTAATCCAAATAAACAAGAGGCTATAATTACCTGTGTAACAATCTTGCACAGAGTGGTTCCTTACCTCCTCTTATGTGGTACCCCACTGGCACGGTCTGCCCCTTCTTCTTCCAAGTACCTCCTTAGCAAGCCATGTGCTATTGGGGCACCCATGCAGGCATGCTCCCGCGGTGGGCTGTGTGGATCAATAGACACACAGGGTGCCAGTAAGCCACTCCTCAAAAGGAATTTGACTGACAGCTGCAGGCGCCTATGGCCTGTGAGACCAGGAAGTGGAGGAGCAGTGCTGCAGCCAGGGGCAGCACTGGATCAGTGGGAGGAGTCAGGTAAGTGTTTGGGGGGAGGGGAGACAATTAGTGAAGCGTTTTTTAACTTAATGCAGAGAATACATTATAGTAAAAAACATTTAGAACCACTTTAATATTGAAAGATCTACATAAAATTTGTTCCTGGAATCTAATAGTATCTGTAATATACAGTATCTCACAAAAGTGAGTACACCCCTCAACACCCCCTTTTACAATGTAAAGTAGTGAGTGTACAGCTTGTATAACAGTGTAAATTTGCTGTCCCCTCAAAATAACTCAACACACAGCCATTAATGTCTAAACCGCTGGCAACAAAAGTGAGTACACCCCTAAGTAAAAATGTCCAAATTGCCCCCAGTGTCAACATTTTGTGTGGCCACTATTATTTTCAGCACTGCCTTAACCCTCTTGGGCATGGAGTTCACTAGAGCTTCACAGATTGCCACTGGAGTCCTCTTCCACTCCTCCATAATGACATCACGAAGCTGGTGGATGTTAGAGATCTTGCGCTCCTCCACTCTCCGTTTGAGGATGCCCCACAGGTGCTCGATAGTGTTTAGGTCTGGAGACATGCTTGACCAGTCCATCACCTTTACCCTAAGCTTTTTGAGCAAGCCCCAGACCATCACACTCCCACCACCATGTTTCACTGTAGACAAGATACACTTATCTTTGTACTCCTCAACTGGTTCCCACCACACATGTTTGACACCATCTGAACCAAATAAGTTTATCTTGGTCTCATCAGACCACAGGACATGGTTCCATGTCCTTAGTCTGCTTGTCTTCAGCAAACTGTTTTCGGGCTTTCTTGTGCATCATCTTTAGAAGAGGCTTCCTTCTAGGACAACAGCCATGCAGACCATTGTGATGCTTTGTGCGGTGTATGGTCTTAGCACTGACATGCTGATCCACCATCCCTTCAATCTCTGCAGCAATGCTGGCAGCACTCATACGTCCATTTCCCAAAGACATCATCTGTATATGACGCTGAGCACGTGCACTCAACTTCTTTCGTCGACCATGACGAGGCCTGTTCAGAGTGGAACCTGTCCCGTTAAACCTCCATATGGTCTCGGCGACTGTGCTGCAGCTCAGTTCCAGGGTCTTGGCAATCTTCATATAGCCTAGGCCATCTTTATGTAGAGCAGTGGTTCTCAACTCCTGCCCTCAGGACCCACTAACAGGTCAGGTTTGAAAGATAAGTACATCACAGGTCATATCATTTGTTGCTCAGTGATTGCAGTATTCTAGTCTGCCCAAGGTAATACTCAAAATCTGGCGTGTTAGTGAGTCCAGAGAACAGGAGTAGAGAACCACTAATGTAGAGCAACATTTATTTTTTCAGATGCTCAGAGAGTTCTTTGCCATGAGGTAGGTGCCATGTAGAACTTCTGGTGACCAGTATGAGAGAGAGAGAGATCACACCAAATTTAACACACCTGCTCCCCGTTCACACCTTAGACCTTGTAACACTAACGAGGCATATGACATAGGGGAAGGAAAAATGGCTAATTTGGCCTAATTTGGACATTTTCACTTAGTGGGTGTGCTCACTTTTATTGCCAGCGGTTTAGAGATTAATGGCGGTGTGTTGAGTTATTTTGAGGGAACAGAAAATTTACAGTTATACAAGCTGCAAACGCACTACTTTACATTGTAGCAAAGTGTAATTTCTTCAGTGTTGTCACATGAAAAGATATAATAAAATATTTACAAAAATGTGAGGGGTGTACTCACTTTTGTGAGATACTGTAAAATTTTAGATTTGCTTCCTCATAGATGTGGTTAGAATTCAGGATGATCTCTAAATTTATGACAGCCAATAGGCTTGCCTAAAACTGTATAGACTTCGTCTGCTCTGTGACACTGATAAAAAAAAAAAAATTCTCTAGTAAAGAATTATTTTCCTGAAATTTCTGTAGTTGTGCAGAGGACAAGTAGGTAAAAAAAGAGTGCATCTCAGGCTGAGTCTTCCATTTACCATGCAGGTTGCTAGTGTCATGAGACAAGGGTAAGTTGTCTTAGACAGCGCCATCTAGAGACAGCACATGAGAACATTCTCATCCTTGGGCTGTATTTGAACAGGAATTTAGCCACAGTACAAATCCCAGTAGCAGGAATCTACTGATTCCTGCTATTGGGTTTGTCAGCTGTGAGCAGATAACTGCAACCACTGTGTCTGTACATGCTGCAATGTCAGCAGCCACAGATATTTTTATCTGTTTGCATAGTAGGCAATTACATGCGGCCGTCGTGGCTGGACGTGCTTTGTCCAGCCACGATCACTGCAGGTTAGCTACGGTGGCCAATAGCCTGTCATTGCAGTGTATGGGCTCAGCGTCTGCAGCTATCTGCTCACAGCTGACAAACCCAGCACCAGGAATCAATAGATTGCTGCTGCTGGGATTTGCACTGTGGCTAAACGCCTGATGCGAATGCAACCTAAAGCCTCATACACGCGGTACGATTGTTGGACAACCAAGCATCTGATTTTTGTCAAAAAGGGCGCGGGCTAGGATCTTGTCTTGCATACTAACGTTACACAAATTGTCGTACTACGAGGAATTTCAGCTCTTGTGCACTACCCTTTGGGCCCCTTCTACTAATTTTGTGTTTGGTGAGCATTGATTCCGAGCATGCGTGTTTGTACTTTTGACTTTTGTGTGATGGAATTGTGTACTGACCATCTGAAAATCTGATGTGGAGCTGTCGTTCGACAAAAATTTACTAGCCTGTCATCCAACATTTGTTGGCCGAAAATTGGAAAACAAATTGTTGAAAGGAGCGTACTAACGGTAAGAACAGACTATAGTCTGTCAAACGACAATCCCCTTCTAATTTTCGGACCGTGTACGAGGCTTAAGGCAGGGGTAGGCAACCTTGGCCCTCCAGCTGTGGTGAAACTACAAATCCCATCATGCCTCTGCCTCTAAGAGTCATGCCTATGATTGGCAGGGTCTTGTAGTTTCAAAACAGCTGGAGGGCCAAGGTTGCCTACCCCTGGCTTAAGGGCTCATGCACATTGCATCTAAAAAAAAAAGCTGCTTTTACAGGCATTTGAGCCTTTATTTCAGCATGAAGAAGCTTGTGCTTTTTTGTGCTATTGTTTATGTTTTTATTGAGCTACTTTAAGCTTTTTCAAGCTCCTTTGAGCATTTTTGAGCAAAAGCGTTTTTTCTTCACAAACACTCCTAGATAGTATTTCTTAACCACTGTATGAACAAAACAAAAAGCTGGAACAAATGTTTTCACGCGTTTTCGAGCTTCTTTGAGCTCCTTGGGGCACTAGCTCCTCTCAAAAATGTGAGTTTGGTGGGTGTTTTTTTCTGCCTGTTGGAGCATATGCCTGAAAATGCCATAGCGTGCATGGACACATTGGCTAACATGGAGGAGAGTTTCCAGGCATAAAAAAAAGAGCTCAAAAGCCTGTAAGACGCTTTTTGAGCTCCTTTGAGCTGCAGTGTGCATGAGCCCTAATAGATGGCTCCCAGATGACTAATGTTATTACAGGTATTCAAAAAATAGAATCTGTATCCCTGTTATGTTTCCCTCATCTTTATGTCACAATAATGGGGCTTTTTAAGGGGGGGGGGTGCTTTTTGCCTGCAGAGATGGCATTAAAAGGAAATTTGTCACAGGAAAATTATACTAGTTGCCATTGTTGACCTCTCTTTTGAAAAATGCTAGCTGTCAGCCTCCTGTCACCATCAAGAGTCAGGCATGGAGACCAGGAGCTATAGCAGTAGAGAGTCTCCCACCGACCAGCAGGATAGGTATACAAGCAGGTTACCCTCGTAGGTGACATGGGCTCATCCAAAGTGCGGAGTCTAAGCACTAACCAGTGTTCATCAGGGATCCTGATGGTGGAGATGGTTTTGCTGCATGTTGGTACCAGGTTGCGGTCCTCCGAATTTCCCCACCAAGAGGCGAGCAAGCCGGGATCCAGTAGCAGATAGGGATCAAGCAGAAGCATAGTCGAGGAACAAGCCAAAGGTCAGTAACAAGTGGTAGCAGAGAAACAGACAGCAGCAAGAGTGACAAGAGTGAGATATTGGCTGGAAAGAGCACAATAATCTGGCATACAGGAAGTGCTGAGAAATGGCTTAACTCAGGAAGTTCATGGGAGGGGCAAAAGGTGCAGAGGTCAAGAAAAACAAGGTCCAAGACAGGATCATGCAGGGGATTGTCCAGGGAGCTGTGCAGTCTCTCAGGTGGCCCAGCGAGAAGAGTTAATGCCAGACACAGCAGAGGTCTTGAGTTTAGGTTCAGTCCCTGACCCCTACTATAATGATGCTCTGGTTCAATACATTAAGGCAGCCTTTCTCATAACTTTCAACATAGAGAAACCCTTGAAAAACGGTCTGGTCACAGGGAATCCTTGCTAAAAATTACTATAGCTACAACTTACATTAGTGTTATGGTCAGTGAGAAGCATGGTCCATACACTTGTTGACATTGTGAAGAATTAACTCCGTTACAGATAGCTAAAAGATAAGATCAATGGCGTCAGTGGGAACTTATCCGAGAGGCATAAATTGCTCATTGCTTAAGGAACCTTTGGCAACCTCTGGAGGTGCCCTAGGGCTCCATGGAACCTTGGCTGAGAAATACTACATTAGGTGCTCACTCACGCTTGTGGTTGGGAGGTGGTAAAAACACCTTGGTTGAGATATGCATTTCCACCCCCCAAAACTGCAAAAGGCAGCAGACAGGGGTGTATACATGCCATGGTAGCAATAATGAAACCCATTGAACTGAAAAGGGCCACGCGGCATTTGCCCTGTAACCATGTGCATTAAGGCGTGTTGGTGTGCTATTAATGTCTGTAAAACAGTGAGGAGGCAACATGTAGACTTTTCTTTATTGCGTTCGTATCCCAGGTTTGTGAGGTCCTAACACCAGACACAGGCAGGCAACCAGCACATTCAGGAGACCATGAATGCCAGCACACAGATTTCCCTCATGACAGGTGTACTTTAAGTGCTACATTTAGCAGTACTAATATGTCACATTGATGGTCTTTACAGATTAAAAAAAGCACAGAAAGCGCCTCAGTAAACCTTACCACTATCTCGATATACAACTGAACATGACACTTGCCATATTCAGAGCCGATTACTTTTTCAGCAAATTTACCTCAAGTCTCATCCCTAGACAACACAGGGGCTTAATACAAAACATTTTGAAATTTAATGTTATTAAAAATTACCTTTCAATTTCATTCTTCTGCTGTAAATGTCTACAAATTTTAAAAAACAAAACAGAAAAAAATAAAATAAAAATAAATTTACTGCAATATGGCAACCCAGAGGTTCTCTGTATACTGTTGGTATGCAGAATAGCCCCATAAATATAATTTCATGATTATGTGGTTGGATAGTACAGATGTCCAGTCAAGTGGTTATAAAGACCAGACTCTTCCATTCAGGAATCAGTCTGGAAAGGACATGGTGATACATCAATCAATTTCTATAGGGACAGAAATGTGTAGGAATCAGCAACACAGTTTGCTAAAAATCTTTGCAATGTACAATGGTCACCCATAGAGGATTGTTTTTTTTCTCAACAAAAATGGAATTGCACCTTAAGTGAAACTCTGGGCAAACTGCTAAATACACAAGTCAAATGCATAAATGTTACTGTTTTATCGACCTAGGGATTTGTCATATTAGGATCCATTCACACCAGCAGCATACTTTATACTCTGCATAGATCATGATCATTGGTGTGTGCTGTGAGGGATTGGCGAGATGCGGTGTTTTGACTTCTACTTTCCTTTTTTTTTATTTCAGCTTTATTGAAATTCCACGAAAGGACATTGCAATGCAGTGCACTGACATATACTGCATCACAATGTACTGACATGCATAAAAATGCAGAATGCCCTACTTATTATTAATTATTAACACCCCCCCACACACACACACACACACACACACACACACACACACACACACACACACACACACACACACACACACACACTTTAAACAAATAGGAGGTAAGGCAAATTGCCTTGTCTATGCGTTGGGCAAGGTTGCCCAGCACAGTCCATTGCATATGGTGTGAATGGGCCCTCAGCCAGTCAATCTTGTGACACACAAACACTCATCTACATCCTGGTTTACCGATACCAATGCCTACAGTATAACAAGCATTCCTGTATATACGCGAAAGAGGAAAACCCAGGAACATTAAAAGACACAAAAAGAGTTTATCCTACAAAAAAAGTATTCTGCACCACTATTCTAAGAACATTGTCATTATTAGGCCTCTTGCATGAGTGTGCGCGAAATTACGCAAACACATACACGCAAAAATATGTGCAAATACATAAAAAAAAATAAAATAAAAAAAAAATCTGGTGCTCAAAACAGGAGTATAATGTGCAAGAGGCCCTAAAGTATGCAATGGTTTACCATTACTGCTCCCCTATCACTGGACAGCAGCAAAGATGTTTGTTCAACTGCTGAACCAGAAAGATGAATTACACATGTCACTCAACTGAATGTACCATATGAACGATATTTGTAAATCACAGCACTGGCCGATCTTAAAGTGATTGTAAAATGATCACCTTGTAAAAACAACCCATTCAGTTTAAAATAGAAATGAAAGGCAAAACATTTGTGTATAGTTATAAAAAAAAAAAAATTTATAAATACCTTTTTTTCCCTTTTTTATAAGTGATCACATTCCCTCTTCTCAGCTGCATAAGAGCTAGGGGAGGAAAAGCAGCAGCACACTGAGCTTCCCATTGAATGGCTGTGCAGCAGGGGCATGTGAGGACAAGTTATTAATAGGAAAGCAGAGGGACTGGCAGGAATACCAGGGATTTCACATAAGCCCTGGTTCACATTGCAGCAATCTGGCATGCGAATTGATATGTTGCATGCCAAAATAATAGCAATTGCTGGCACCGCACAGATTCCCAAAAGTAGTTTCTGTACTACTTTTGGCGACTTCGGGGTGCGATTTCAATTGACATTGGTGCAGAAACCAGCTTAGATGTCTCTGAAATCGCCCTAAAAGTCGGGACTGACATGCGGGAATGAAACTGTGCGAGTTCAGCTGAACTCGCAAAATTTCATTCCTGCTGTCAGTGTGAACCTAGGCTAAAGGAAGCAATACAAACATAACAAGATACTTTCTCATACAAGTACATGGTACAGCAGGTATATATCAGGAATATGAAGTGTTGGGGTAACAAACGCTTTAAAAGAGAAGAATGAGGCTATTTTTTTCTGAATCGTACTTGTGTAGCTGGAAGCAGCATCGGGTTGATGCTGCATCTGTCCACTGGCAGCTCTAACAATGAGGGCCAACCGCCCATCGCTCGGTTCTCAGAGCTCCTGAACAGACAGCTGCTCTCTGCTCAGTCACCAGCTCTCTGCTCTGCTTCTCCCCCCCCCCCCCCCCCCCACGCTCACTGGAGCACTGGGCTTTGGAAGGGGCAGGAGCGTCTGGCTCAGGCTCTCAGAGGCTAGCTGAGAGGTTGAGTCAGGTGCCTGTCCAGGCTGTGACAAGCAGACTTCAGCCCGCTCTCTGGATCACAGGAGTGTATAATGAACTGTACTCCTGTGATCCATAGGAGACTTGGCTGTACTTCTCCTTTAATTACAGATTCTCTAGCAGGTAAAACAGTAAACATATATGCATTTTGATTGTGTATGTAGCTTTACGCTATTGAGATGTCCAGTGAGCAGTGTCAATTTTTGTCAAAGTGGCCTCATGAACATAGATTGAGGCTCTCCAAACCAGGAAATACAGATATGTGCACAGTTTTACACATATTATATTGTATGTATTAAAAAGATTACATTTAGCAGCAGAAAATGATGCAACTTATACTCAGGGAGTGGTACATTCTGGTCTCCATTCCGTGACTTAGCTGTGGCTGCTTAGCATTCATTTATCCTTAGGATAGTTTGTGTTTCATATCTCTGCAAACATCATTCCGTACATCTGACGAGACCCCTTTTTACTCCTCTGGGACAGTCTTTATAGAATTGTACCTTCTTTCCAGTTATAAAATAATGCCACTTTTTCCATGGGTGCCAACAAACATGGCAGCCCACTGCATTTTTAGCAGTCTTAACATCCAGGGTAAGCAACTGATCATCCCCAAAAAGGAAAACTAGGCACTTCGGTCATATTCAGTTTACCAAAACTTCTTATTACTTATATATGTCCATGGTGTGTAGACACTGGCATCTCCTGGCTTAAAAAATGCCTCATGATCCTGTTGACCTCTTCGGGGTGATCCTGCTGTAGCCAGTGGCTGGCATGTTGTATAATCTCAGCCTGAAAAGGAGCGTGGACATATTGCTTCATCTCTGGGACCATTGCTGCCTCTAGAAATACGTCAAGCTCACCCCACAGCAGCAACGTAGGGACAAGTACGTCCTGGGCTTTCACTGGAAAGAACCTGCAGGGAAATGTTCCATTATAACACAGGCTGTACATTACAGAGACAACTCTAAAACACCCAGATCAGCCTTTTTCAACATGAAGGAACCCTTGAAATATTGTTCCGGTCTCAGAGAATCCCTGCTAATAATTATTTTATCTACATCTCAGGGTACATTAATGCAGTGATTACTAGGAAAATGTTTCTTTACATTTGTGGTCATTGGGAAAAATCCCCCCTTACAGATAGCTAAATTATTAGGTTATTCGAGGCAAAATAATACTAATTTCTCAAAGAACCCATAGCAACCTCTGAAGGAGCCCTAAGGTTCCAGAGAAACCTAGCTTAGAAAGGCTGCCCTAGGTAAACAGAGAAGTTGGAGGCACATGCAAGCCAACAGGCCTGTTAGAAATCATGGGGCCCCGTACAAACCTACCTGTCAGGGCCCCCCGGAAATATCAAATTGATAAAATGCCATGGTCACAATGCTATGCTTTGCAGCCATGGCAGATGTTATAGCCTCGTGACTGCCGACACCAGTTTTTTTTACTTTTTTCAATTGCTTAATGGCAGTTTTAAATTGCAAGACCGCAATGCAACTGTGAGCCAAGTATTTGGCTTCAAGGTGCAGAGAGCCCCCATTGAACTTAATGAGAAATTTGACAGGTGGTGCTGCCGATCAAACTCTGGAGCTGCAATGCTTTACTTTACAGCTGCGTTAAAAATACTGCAGCTGTAAAGTAAAACATTGCAGCATGGCATGTACACACTCCTGTCAGACTATATGACAGCCGGCTTCTCAAGGGGCATGACCAAAAAAGGTCTGCTGACCAATTCCCGATCAGCACTCTCTGCCAATGGCTGAAAACGCTGACTGGAATATTCTGTCAGGGGGGCCGCCCCCCTGTCAGAACACAATAGAACAGCAGGGGAGATCACTGTACTAACGTGTGTTAGTACAGTGGTTTTGACCTGAGGTGTCAGTTTTTTTTTCGTTCAGCCTGCTGGGTTAAATGGAAAAAAATAGCAGTGTATACTAGGCATTAGGTTGCATTTGATGGTTCTTAGATGTGTGACAAAGTGCACAGATAACGGCTGTTTTGCAGTGCATTTTGGAAATGCGCTGCAAATGTGCATAGCACTTGTGGTTCCATTAATTGTTAATGGCACCCCAAATGCAATTAGCAGACCGGTGTTTTGTTATGTGGCAAAGCTGCATGCCTTAATAGGTTCTAGAGCCTATGTGTTGGCCACACACAGTATGGCAACCCATTTAAGCGAATGGGCTCCCCTGTGTGCGAAAAACAAGCAAAAAAAAAAAAAAAAAAAAGTGATTTTTGTACTCACCGTAAAATCCTTTTCTCTGAAGTTCATCGACAGACACAGCTCCTTTAAATCTTGATCTTAGGTTATATCGCCACCTTCAGGAGAGGACTAGGCAGAACATGTAAAACATGTAAAAACAGCAAGACGGCACAGCACCGCCCAGGGGGCAGTCCCACTGTCTATAACCCCTCACTCTGCTTCCTGCAGCTCAGTTTGTCAAAAAGCAGTACAAACATAAATAGGAGGGGTGGGTGCTGTGTCCTTCAATCAACTTCAGAGAAAAGGATTTTTTGGTGAGTACAAAAATCCCATTTTCTCTTTTGTTCATTGACGGAGACAGCTCCTTTAAATCTTGACCTTAGGGACGTCCCCAAGCAGTGTCAAAAAAAGGAGGGGTGGAAACAGCAAAAAAATAACTTCACCCACAAGAGGAACACCTCAACAGAGGAGTTGTCATCCTAAAACATCCGCCATCAAAACCTGCGGCCAACTTATGCATCTAAAGATGCGTTCACAACAAACCTGTATCTTAATGAAAGTGTAAATTGTAACCTTACACAGCCGCCTGCAAAACTTTGCGGCCAAAGCAAGCATCCGAAGTTGCGCTTACATCAACTTTGTAGAATTTCGTGAAAGTGTGAACGGATGACCAAGTCGACGCTTTACACAAATGGGAAACAGACGCTTCATGTCGGAAAGTTCAGGAGGTTCCAATTGCCCTGGTGGAATTAGCCGTGACAGGAAAAGGGGGCACCCCTCCTTTAACGCCCCATACACACGGTCAGACATTCCGACCACAAAATCCGTCTGATTTTTTCAGACGGATTTTGGCCAAAATTTGTCTTGCATTCACACGGTCGCACAAAATTGACAGAAAATCCGATCGTTCGGTACAAGGCGACACTATACACATACGACGGGACTACGTAGAGGCCACTAGCCAATAGCTTTCATCACCAAATTATTTCCGAGCATGCGTGGCACTTTGTGCGTCGGAATTCACAACACACAGTCAGAAAAAGTCAGATTGGAAAATTTTAGATCCAGCTCCGATAGAGCCCACACATGATCCGATTTTCTGACAACATAATCCAATCAGACTTTTTCCATTGGAATTTCCGACCGTGTGTATGGGGCATAAGGCATAGGCCTGAACCACGATCTATCTGTTCCACGAGAGATGGTGGTCGACAAGACCGCCAGACCTTTCTTCGGACCAGCCACCGAGACAAACAGAGTCTGACCTCTGGAAAGGAGCCATAGCAGACAGATACACCAGTAGAGCCTGGACCAAGTCCAGGGAATATAAAGCAACTTCTTTTGGATGTGTTGGCTTAGGACATGGTAACACGATGTCCTCATTTAGATGAAAGGCCACCTTTGGAAGAAAAGAGGGCTGCAGACGTAGCACCACCTTATCCTTGTGAATGACCAAGTAGGTAGACTTGCATGACAAGGCCGCCAACTCAGAAACCCTCCTGGCAGATGTAATAGCTACTAGAAAGACTACTTTCTGAGAAAGAGTCAACAAGGGAATCTCCCTAATATTTTCAAACAGCTGTTTCTGAAGAACCAATAGCACCAGATTCAGATCCCACAGAGGTAGCGGTGGTCGAACCGGAGGGGCTACGTGTCGAACCCCTTGCAAAAATGTACTCACCCAATGAGTGAGTTGCCAAGGGACGTTGGAAAAAGACAGCCAAGGCTGATATCTGGCCCTTGAAGGTGCTTAAGGCAAGTTTCTGATCCTCTCCTCCCTGTAAAAACAGCAGGATCCTGGAAACTGAGCATGTGCGTGGCGCCACCCCATCTCCTCACACATGGAGATGTAAGCCTTCCACGTACGATGGTAAATCTTCTGAGAAGATGACTTCCGTGCCCTCAGCATAATGGAAATTACTGAGTCTGACAGACCTCGGTCCCTTAGTACCTGGCTTTCAACAGCCATGCTGTTAAAACCAGCAATGGTAAAGCAGGATGAAGCATCGGACCTTGCGATAGAATGTCCTCTCGCATCGGCAGCCGCCAAGGAACATCCGCCACCAGTCATTTTAGGTGGGCGTACCAAGGTACCTTGGTACACCGAGGCCATCTTGTCCTGGACACAAACCTCTGCACCTTCTGATTGAGCCGAGAGGCCAAGAGATCCACATCTGGTTTGCTCCACTTTAAGCAAATGAGCCGGAATACATCCGGATGAAACAACCATTCCCCTTGGTCCAGCATCTGACGACTTAGGTAGCCCGCCTGCCAGTTTTCTACGCCCGGAATGTATATGGCCGACAGGGCCTGGCAAGTGCTGCTCTGCCCATTGTAGGATGCGAGCGACCTCCCGTGCTGCAGCCAAGCTCCTCGTTTCTCCTTGATGCCGTGGTGTTGTCAGACTGGATCCTGACCGGACGCCCCTGCAGCCTCCGTGACCATGTGGAGAGGCACCACCTGATCGCCCGAAGCTCAAGCACGTTGATCGGCAGTTGGAATTCTTCCCATGTCCAAAGGCCCTGAGCCAACTGTACGCCCAAAATTCCCCACAACCGGTCAGGCTGGCATCCGTTGTGATCACCGTCCAAAGAAGAGGAAGGAACAAACTCCCAGACCGAAGGGCCGGAGACCTCAGCCACCAGAGAAGGGAATCCCTGACTAGTTGGTTCACCCAAATTTGACAATCCAGGGATAATGGAGATTTGTCCTATTTTGACAAAATCTCTTTTTGCAAGACTCGAGTGTGAAATTGAGCGTACTGTACTGATTCGAAAGTGGCTACCATGAAGCCCAGGACTCGCGTGCAGAAGCTCAGCGACCACCACCTGCGGTTCACCAATAACTTCACCGCAGCTTGAAGAGTCTGCAGCTTGTCTGAAGGGAGAAAAAAACTCTCGCTTCTGAGGAGTCCAGCAGTAAGCCCGGGTACTCCTGGCATTGAGTCGGCACTAACACCAACTTATTTAGGTTCCGTACTCAACCAAACTCCCAGAGAGTCTGTATGGTGATCCCTACATCCTCTCTTAATTCTGAGGCAGAAGCTGTCCCACGTTGCCTTAACAATGCCAGAATTGGGGCTAACATCTTGGTGAAGACTTGGGATGCTGACGCCAGGCCAAAAGGGAGAGCCACAAATTTGTAGTGCTCTTCCTCGACTGCAAATCGCAGAAACCTCCGATGCCTGAGGCATATGGGTACATGTAAGTATGCGTCCTTGATATCCAAGGACGCCAGAAAGTCCCCCTGATGGAGTGCAACATCCACGGAGCAAACTGATTCCATCCTGAACCTTTGCACTTTCACAAAGCTGTTGAGGGCTTTGAGGTCCAGGATTGGACGTACCCCTTCCTTCTTTGGGACTACAAACAGATTGGAGTAGAATCCCTGAAACCTTTCCAGCATCGGTACAGGTACTATCACCCCGCGCAGCAGCAGGTCCTATACTGCCCCGAACAGGGCTGCCCAACGAGCTGGAAACAGATGGTTGGAGGGAAAGAATCCGTTTGATGGACAAGAAAGAAACTTTATCTTGTATCCCGATCAAACCAGTTCGTAGACCCATTGGTCGGTCAGTAGGGAGGTCCACCAAGCTGCAAACTCCTGAAGGCGACCCCTTCGGGAGTCAAGAATCGGGCGGGGGCAAACCTTCATGCGGTAAAATTTTTGCTTGCACACTTGTTTGGCTTGCGAAACCAGGGACGCTTTTGTCCTTCAGCCAGCGCCTTGTTGTACTGGGAGCGCTTACCTGCTGACCCGGGCGAGCGAAAAAGCCGCTTCTGAGTGGAAAAAAGGGAGCCCTTGCCTACGGCATGGTTCCTTACCCTTTCTGGACTGTGGGAGCAACGCGTTCTTCCCACCGGTAACATTTTTAATGTCATCCAAGGAGGCTCCAAATAGCCTCTCACCTTGGAAGGGCAAATCTGCCAGTGCTTTTTTAGATGCCTGGTCTGCATACCAGCATTTCAGCCAAATCAGGCGCTGTAGCACCACTGCTGATACAGATGCTCTAAAGAGCAGGGGGACCATAGCCAGGGCCGCACCACATACTTAAGGTCATGCACCAACTGATCTGCCAGTTCTATGCAGACTGGGGGAAGTCTGTTGCTTCTCCAACTCATGGTGCAACATTTTTACTTGCACACTTGTTTGGCTTGCGAAACCAGGGACGCTTTTGTCCTTCAGCCAGCGCCTTGTCGTACTGGGAGCGCTTACCTGCTGACTCGGCGAGCGAAAAAGCCGCTTCTGAGCGGAAAAAGGGGGCCCTTGCCTACGGCATGGTTCCTTACCCTTTCAGTAAGTGTCTGCGAGACCAAGGCCGTTTTCAGCAGCACAGGTCGTAACGCTGACCCCACTACCGTAAACATGGACCAGGCTACTGCCTCGGCCCTCCTGTCGGCAGGGTCCTTGAAGGCAGGAGTCCCATCTACCGGAATCGAGGTTACTTTAATCAACGTGGATACTGGGGGGGGGTCAACGACCGGAGGAATCGCCCATTTTTTCAGGAGCCTCTCCTCAAAGGGGTAATGCACTGCCGTTCTTTTCGGGACTGAAAAGGCCCGTTGCAGGCTTCCCCATTCCTTGTAGATGAACTTATCAAAATAAGTCAAATACAGAAACACCTTAGGCGTGCGGTCGGTTTGCGGGACCCAAAAGGGACCGCCACCTCTGCAGATGTGCCTGCTGCATCCTGCATCTTCAGGGTATCCCGCACCACTGTGATAAGTGCTCCTACTAGCATTTTTTTCCTGTGTTAACCCGGACACAGAGTCACTCTCACTGTTCGAAGGGTCCCGGTCTGCATCCTCTGACACGTCAGAACAAGGGCCACCCGTCACCGCAGGGCCCAAGTCTGAATCAGAGCTTTCCCCAGAAGACGGGGGGGGGGGGGGGCGTATTTTACCCCCCCCCCTTGCGCCCACAAGCCGCTTCCACCCTAGCAACAAAGGTCTCCAAGACCGCCGATAAAGTCCATAGGCACCCCATTTTGTGCAGATGAGCCAGTTGCATTACCAGGGATATCTGGGGAGGAAGCGCCGACTTCTGACACCATGCTGACCCTCACTCGTCTACCACAACTCAGGGACTTAAGGCAAGGTACACAAAATCCCATCCTCCTAGCTGCTCGCAGACTGAGGGGCCCCCCGCAGGACTCACCACCCTGACTGAGTACTGCGCTGTGCTGCCGCCATCCGCTCTGTCCTGTGTCAGTCACAAAGTGCTCAGAGTAAAAACTGCACTGTTCTAGAAGTATACAGACACCAGCACTAGAGGCTACAAGAATATGGTCACCGACCGTTCTAGCAAAAAAAAAAAACACCTTCTAGAAAATGGTGGACAACAGTACCATGCATAAGGCTACAAGAAAATGCTTGCGGCCTCAGCAAAATAGCCACGGCCTCCCCTCATGGCAAACAGCCTGAATACCTCTCTGTGACAGGAAAAGAGAGCGGACCCTGACAGCCAGTGCAGCCCCCCCGCCAAGGCCCAGAGCCCCCCCCAGCCAGGTACATGCACCGCACCTCATGCCCAGTCACACAGCGGCCCCAGGGAATGCCCACCTGCTCCATCCGGCCGCGGCAAGGGGAGCCGTACTTAGCCCTTCTGTCAGGACTGCTGGATGCATTCCACTACAGACCCATCACCCAAGCAGTACGGGGTGGCTATTGACACGGACAGCAGTAGCCCGGTCATATGTGTGCCCCGGAGCATATAGCACACCGGCCGCCCCTGGACTAGAAGCGCCATGTTGTGGCTGACCCAGCACGTAGCTAGGGTCTGCTCACGCTTGATGGCCAGGCTGGGGAGACTACAAGGATCTATATTATCCAGCCTGTCACCCAGCCCGGCTGTTGATTGTAGATCACAGGATCAAAATTGCAAAAAAATGAAAACATTCCCAGGACCAATGGTCCCCTCAGGGAGCCAGGTTCTTCTCCTAGACTAGGCAGGAAAAAAAAATTGAGCTGCAGGAAGCAGAGTGAGGGGTTATAGCCAGTGGGACCGCCCCCCGGGCGGTGCTGTGCAGTCTTGCTGTTTTTACATGTTTTACATGTTCTGCATAGTCCTCTCCTGAAGGTGGCGATATAACCTAAGGTCAAGATTTAAAGGAGCTATGTCCATCAATGAATGAAGAGAAAAAAAAAATAGCTGGGCAGAAACACTGCTGCATCCAAACCCTGGAGTTCAGTGAATACAGAGCAGTGAGAGCACAATCTGGAGAGAGGGGGAGCAAGCCTCCTGCTCATTCATCATCTGACAGGAGAGAACACTGCCGACTACGGGCCAGGTGGGGACTGAGGGGGAGTTTCAGGACCCGGCAGAGGTGCAGGCAGAGACTCTGCAGCTATCTCCTGCTGTTTAAGATTGGGACACAGCAAGTATATAGAACTGATCCCTCTGCAGAGCTGCCAGAGGGAGAAAGCAGGCAGTTCTGCAAGGGATCCACAGGTGTTACAAAGCAGTACAGGTGACTCTCCTCTCCTCCAGGTGCCTGGGGCCCCTTCTGAAGTGACAGAGCTCAGGCCTGGTACAGGAGGGCTGGATGTACTGCCCTATCTGCGGCCTTGCAAGTGAAGGACCTGACATGCATCTCAATTGAAAGCATTACTGCTAAATAGTTTAATTAAGGGTCAACCTTGCCTACATGCAGTGGCGAGTGGTCTTCAGCAATACCCTGCAACCCACTACCAGTAAACCAACCTGCTACAGTGTCTTCTCTTTTGGCTGCTTGCTGGTGACCTGTATTTGCATTCTTCAGTTCTGCCTCAGTTGTCAACCTTAGACTATTTCTCTGACTACCTCTGCCTTTACCTACTGACCTTGTACTTCGTTGCAAGACTGTTGCTGACTTAAGTCTGCCACGTTACCCTGCAACTGCTGCTGATTTAACGATTTGACCTCACTCCTGCTTTGTGGCCTATTGTTCACCAGTTTCAGAACTGCTTTGTTCCTTTTCTCATCTGCATCAGCAGTTTCATTGGACTCTGTAACACGCTCCCCTACCCCTCTGCCGCCTGTCACATCATTCAGCGGTGCTTGGACTAGAGGTGTGTAAGAGGCCACATATTATATGTCTATATCATGCTGTAATTTTCTCACTTACCCAAAAAGATTCCTGTAATAGTTAAGAGGAGGTGTCATGCCTCCTTTCTGAGACAGGTAATATATAAAGGCCTCAGTCTCTTCACTGGTGAGTCTCCGCTGCTCATTCTGGATTCCCATCGAGCCATCCACCAGAGGCTTCCTGATGTACTGTAGAAAAAAAAGACATACCATAGGTCACACTGTTGCAGCTGGTATTTCACTGAAAATAATCAGACTTTAAGTGACTACAAAAGCAAAAGATTGTTTACCTTAATGCATTCTCTGCATTAAGTTAAAAAAACTTTTAATAGTTGAATCCCCCAGCCTCCCCCTTAAACACTTGCCTGTTCCCTCTCTTCATCCAGGGCTGTGCTCTTCTCCCCTCTCTTCTCACAGGAGACTTGGCAACAAGGGGAGCCTGTAAGGGGGGAGGGGGGAGGCAGGGTTGAGCCTTGCTGCGTGTGTCCATGGACGCACACAGCCTGGCTTGGGAACATGCCCTCATAGCAAGGGGCTTGCTATGCTGGCATACGCAGAGGGGGAGGAGTCTAGAGCACTGGTGGGGCACCAGAAGAGGAGGTTTAGGGCCACTCTGTGCAAAATCATTGCACAGAGCAGGTAAAAAATAGGCTTTACAACCACCACTTGAAGTCCACTTAGCAATACCAGGATTAAAAATGAACAAAACACTGCCTGTATCCTATACATTTACAGGGTAGCTAGATCCAAAACCCTATATGGGGCTTCCGGGTCAAAGCTGGAGGCTTGTTACAGTAGATACTGTCAGACAGAGAAGCCCATACCTGCCACAGGTAATACAGAGGTTCCATGTATCACTGAAAAGAGAATAAACATCAGTTTGGCACACAATATGATGACCTTTACAGAGTAAAGCAAACCTGCACTGTGAGGTACAGTATATGCAAGTTGCCATTAATTATATTGCCATTCATATCTGGCATTTTGTATCAAATGTTTACCATTTTCTCTGCCTCTATCCAAATTGTGATTGTTTAGGATAAGTTCACATTTGGAAGAAATTACATATTCCACCTGTATTTAGGGTAGAACATGTAACATGTTCCAGCTCCTGCCTCCTCTCCCCCTGAGCCCCCCTCCCTGTGACATTGGGCAGGGGATCTTCTCCCTGAATCCGCTGTCAGAATTTAAAAATAGTGTGGCCATGTGGGGCTTTGCCCACACAGCTGCATCATTCATTTACAGAGTTCTGTGAATGAATCAACTACATCTGTTGTCGGCCGTGGAGGCCAACAGTAGATGTCATTAATTCATTTACAGAACTCTGTGAATAACTTGTAGTTTTTAACAAACTGTGAGGGCGCTTGTCAGCGTCCTTGTAGTGTAATGATTCTTGCTGCCATTCAGTAACTGTCTGCCCATATGACGTATGGGCAGACACCTGTACTGGGTGTCTGCAGTATTCTGGCAATGTACCCATGATCTGCTGATTGCAGGTGCAAAGCCTTACAGACTGCAGTGTAAAAAAAATATATATATATATATGAATAGGTAGTTTTTCCCCATATATAGTAAAAAAGAAAAATACTTAGGGACAAACAGTATACTCCAAGGGTATGTACAAGAAGCACTGCCAAATACACATATCCAATACTGTTCACACCTGAGCCCAACACCTTTGATCTTTATGGAGTACAATGTTTTCTGCATTTCATGCTGATGTGTGCAGTATGTGTTGAAAAAGCAAGTTATACCGCTCCTTCTAAATTAAAAAAAAAAAAAAAACCCACATTAATTTTATTTTTACAAAAATGCACATTTTTTAACCTGCAAAAATATGTGCATTTATTATTTTTTTGTTAAAGGTGAATGTAGCCTTAAAAAAAATTTTTTTAAATGTTTCTAATAAGATCACATTAAAATTAATATCACACGACACCAAAAACAACTTAATATTTTTCAACCACCACAAATTGAATAAAATAACAAAAAGATGTCCACATGTAACATTTTTCAAAGCTGCAACTGGAACATTAAGATTATTACATTATCAGGGAGCACCCTAAGGTTTAGAAATAATTCCCATAATAAATATTCACTAACTATTCACTTGGGCAAAGACAGCCTCTTAGTAGTAGAGGGATCATATGCAGTTGTGCCACAGGGCCGGATCTAGCCTGGCTGATGTGGGGGTAGGGTTGCAACCATTTCTTCCAGCCAAACCAAAAACATCTTAGTGGTGATTGTGATAGTGGCGGGAAATCTGGTGCCAACAGACCCTGGTTGAGAGGTACACCAACGGAATGACACTGGCATCACTAGTGACGCTAATACAATGATAATACTGTACACTGTGTCACTGTACTAATGACACTGGCAGATGAGGGGGTCGAGGGACCACCTGCCACAGGGGAGAAGGCAGATAGTACACAGCACAGGCAAGTGCAGCCGACAAAAATCATCACTGGGTTCTACGATGCTCCTGCTGAGTTCCTGCACTGGCTGGCTGCATCCCAGGCAGGGCTTTTTATCTCACAGAATAGGTGCAGGAGCCTAACTATGCACCCCCCTCTTCCTGAACATTCCAAATTAAATAGTGGGTTTGGCTAAATTGCAGTGGTAGGGTCTTGAAGTGTACAGAGTAGAGGTCGACCGATATTGGCCGTTTTTTAATTAATCGGCATCGGCCGATTGAGCTGATAAAAAGGCCGATTTAGAACAGCAGGACTTGGAAATGACTTCTGTAATAGAAGTCAGTGTAAGTTGCCTGAGGTCATAGAAACGTCTTTCCTCCTCTCTGGGCAGCCTGCCAAGAAAATAACAGAAAGATACAATGTTTACACTTGAATGAATGAAGTCATCTCATTGTGTAAAGTTCTCAGTTTAACCATTTAAAGACTAAATCTTTTCTGACACTTGTTGCTTACAAGTAAAAGTCCTGTATTTTCTGCCAGAAAATCACTTAGACCCCCCCAAAAAGTATATATATTTTTTTAGCAGAGATCCTAGGGAATAAAATAGCGGTTGTTGCAACATTTTATGTCACACGGCATTTGCGCAGAGGTCTTTCAAATGCATTTTTGGGGGGGGGGGGGGGGGGGGGAATACACTAAATGATTAAAAAAAAAAAAAAAAAAGAAAAACTAAAACAGTAAAGTTAGTCCATTTTTTTTTTCTTTCGTCCAAAAGTTTTGAGTACTTGTTTTTATTTTATAGGCTGCTTGCACACTGGAGCGGGCAGACGTTGATGGTAAAATGTTGCTAGTTTTAGCAGTGCTTTACCATCATTTTAGCGGTGCTATTCGGCTGCTAGTGGGGCGCATATAATCCTAGCTAGCGGCCGAAGAAGAGGTTAAATGCGCCGTGGAGCACCGCTGCCAAATCGCATTGCATGCGCTTGGGCAGTGGTGCCCATTAATATCAATGGGCAGGAGTGGTGGAGAAGCGGTATACACCACTCCAAACGTGCTGCTTGCATCGCCTCAGTGTGAAAGCACTCTGTCTTTCAAACAGACTGCAGGGGAGCCGTTTTGCAGGCACTTTACAGGCGCTATTTTTAGCCCAAAAGCGCCTAAAAAACACCCCAGTGGGAAAGGTGTCTGTTAGGTTTTATGAGATGAATGGGGATAAAAAAATAAAATAAAAAAAAAAAAAAATCGGCCTAACATATGGGCCCAAAAAAAAAAAATTGGCATCATATATCGGCCATCGGCCGCCATGATTTCTAAATATCGGCATCGGCCAGAGAAAAACCCATATCGGTCGACCTCTAGTACAGAGGTCAGGAGTGCACTACAAAACGAGTGCAGGGATCAGGACGCAGTAGGTATATACAGAGTGCAGGGATCAGGACGCAGTAGATATATACAGAGTGCAGGGATCAGGACGCACTATATGCAGAGTGCAGGGATCAGGACGCAGTAGGTATATACAGAGTGCAGGGATCAGGACGCACTATATGCAGAGTGCAGGGATCAGGACACACTATATGCAGAGTGCAGGGATCAGGACACACTATATGCAGAGTGCAGGGATCAGGACACACTATATGCAGAGTGCAGGGATCAGGACGCACTATATGCAGAGTGCAGGGATCAGGACGCACTATATGCAGAGTGCAGGGATCAGGACGCACTATATGCAGAGTGCAGGGATCAGGACGCACTATATGCAGAGTGCAGGGATCAGGACGCACTATATGCAGAGTGCAGGGATCAAGGCATGGTATATAGAGTGCAGGGATCAAGGCATGGTATATAGAGTGCAGGAATCAAGGCATGGTATATACAGAGTGCAGGGATCAAGGCATGGTATATACAGAGTGCAGGGATCAAGGCATGGTATACAGAGTGCAGGGATCTGTTCTCTCCCACTACTCCTTTCCAGTGGCGTAACCAGAACCTTCAGGGCCCCGATGCAAGAAACCAAGAAGGGCCCCCCTGAACCCCAGCCAGGGCCCTTCCTTTCGAGTCCGGCGGTGGAACTCCAGGGCGTGGTCACAGGTATGACCTTTGTGAGCCCTGTAGTTCCACCACTGGTATCAGTAGTTTTTATTTATTTTTTTACATGTTTAGGTGCCCCATTGGGGGACTGTCCCTAGGCAGGATGGGGTCCCCATCCCCAGAAGAGATGAGGTCCTTTTCTCCAGGGCAGATGAAGTTACTGCCCCCAGGTGAGAAGGGGTCCCTGTCCCCAGGGGAGGTGGGGGTCCATGTCCCCACGTGAGAGGGGGTCCCTGTCCCCAGGGAGATATGGAGGGGGTATGTAATAGTGTGTGCTAGCTGCCTATGCTGCTGCCGGCCATATGTAGAGGGGGCTGCATGGGCCCCCTGCATCACAGGGCCCAGTTGCGGTCGCGACTGCTGCACCCCCTATAGTTACGCCCCTGCTCCTTTCCATTGCATTCTAATCCATATGATCCCCCATCCTACCCTCCTCCACTGAGCCATGTTTATACCCCATCTACTGCCTTCATCTTCTCCCCTCTCCCTTAAAAGCTTCACCATCCTGCACAAGTGCCCGTCTTGCCATTGCTGTACAAACCCAAAGTTCCCAGCCAGCATATTTCCCACACTGCAAGCGCTGCCTCTCTGCAGCCAGATCGTCCGGGGCCGTCGGCATCCAGGCACCAGGATCAGAGAAGATGCAGCCTACCTCCCGACCCCCTCTGGTCCATGACAGTACTGCACTCAGGCAGACAAGCTAGTAAAAAGCTCCGATCCTAGAAAGGCAGATTTAGCTGACAGGTTAAGATGGACTGACTGATGTTGTGTCCAGGTGTAAGATGAACAGAAACCTGGGTAAAAGTGTCAAAAACCAGACTGTCTGGGTCATTCACATACAGGCGGCAACCCTATGTGGGGGTGCAGGAAAAAATTACAGGCATGCAGAAGATGGGAGGTCAGCGGGACAGAGACTAGGATCAACAGTTTGTAGGGCAGAGTACAGAGGCTATTGGTTTTTAGGGATTCAGTAAGGCAAGGGATAGAACACCAGCAGTGGACGAGCTCAGGACAGGGGTCAGTGCTGGCAAGACAAAGGACAGGGGTCACTACGGGAGAGGCAGAGGACAGGGATCACCACTAGCAGGGAAAAGGATGGGGATCACCGCTGGAGAGGCAAAAGACAGGGATCACCCCTGGAGAGCCAGAGGATAGAGGTCACCCCTGGAGAGCCAGAGGACAGGGATCACCATTGCGGAGTCAGAGGTCAGTGATCACCCCTGGTAGGACACTTGTCAGAGCTCCTTTCCTATCCCAGCACTGTACACAGCTTTTCCTCCCCAAACTACACAGAGCTGAAATTACATTCCTTTACACACAGGCAGTCAGCCATGGTCTTCACAGGGTGTTGCTGGCTTTTATGTTGCCATTCTGACCTGTGAAATTCCCCGGTTGGAATGGCAGCGTAGCAGCAGAAGCCAGATACACCCTGTAAAGATTGGGGCTGACTGGCTCTGTGTAAGGAATGTAATTTCAGGTCTGTGTGCTGTGGAGAGGAGTTGCATGCTGTGCTGTAATGGGAAAGTAGCTCAGTGGCCAGGGCAGAGGGGGGTGGTCCGGGGGCAACTTAGATCTGGGGGGGGGGGTGCAGCCCACCCCAGCACCCCCCTAGATCTGGGGGGGGTGCAGCCCACCCCAGCACCCCCCTAGATCTGGCCATGCTGTAACAGCATATTTACGCAGCCATCCAATGACTTCACAGCTGTTCTGCTTTATCATCTTTTCAATCGCATACTAGCAAGTAGTCAAAATACATCTGCGCCTGGATCTAAGGTACTCCACAAGGCCGTACTTACCTCAAAGTCAGCCAAAGACAGCAGGATTTCAGGTAGAATAGGTAACTGGAATAGGAAGACATAGCGGGATAAGAATAGCTGAGATGGATGAGCCAGAACGTAATCTGAGGAGAGAAATACACATACTGAGCTTTAGTGCAACAGTAAAGAGCCAACATTGCTAAGGACACCGAGGGATACTGTTAGACACACATATCAGTGCAGCATTGCGTGGTTACTGCAATAGACGTATATAATAATGAGAACACATTTGACTGAATTTTATTAGGAAATCTATTTCATGCCAAGGAATGTAATCACCCATGGCAGTCAGTGGAAAACAGTAGGTCACCAACCACCCCCCCCCCCCCCCCCAATCCGTCCGTTGGTACCCCACACCAGAACACTCTGGCCAGGCTGGCTGAGAGCACCGACTAGGAGCCAGTCGGCAGACCTCTTTCAGTCGTCGTGACCCTTAGACAGAAGCCGGCTTCTGTCAGACCGGCTGCCATACACACATGCCAAATGTCGCAGAGTTTCTATTGAACTGGCTGATGTGGCCTCTGACATTCGGCCTGTGTGTGCTAGGCATGAAAAGTCTTAAATAAACCTTTATTTATGATGTGCATAGATACACAATCTCCCAAGAGAGGAAAGAATTACGAATTCTGTAGAGGGGTACAGCCACTAAGCAACCACAGCTAATCCCTCTGCAATAATTCCTTTAAGCGTTTCCCGACCGGCTCCTGCACATATATGGCGGCAGGATGGCTCTCCTGCGCGAATTGCCGTACATATAAGGCGGCTCCTTTCAGAGCCATAGCAGACACGCCCGATGCACGGCGGCAGAACCGATGCGTGTGGCCGACCGCCCGTGATTGCGGGCACGAGAGCCAGAATGAGGATTTGTGTGTGTAAACAGACAAAGCCCTGTTCTGATAGGGGAGGAGAAACAGATCTTCTGTTCCTACTAAGTAGGAACAACAATCTGGCTCCTCCTCTAGTCTGTCCTATCCCCTCAAAGTTAGAACCCAGGGAACACATTTAACCCCTTGATCGCCCCTTAGTGTTAACCCCTTCCTTGCCAGAGACATTTATACAGTAATCAGTGGCTATTTTTAGCTCTGATCGCTGTATAAATGTCAATGGTCCCAAAAAAGTGTCAAAGGTGTCCGATCTGTTCGCTGCAATGTCGCAGTCCCGATAATAAAAATAGCTGATCGCAACCATTACTAGAAAAAAAATAAAATTAAAAATGCCATAAATCTATCCCCCATTTTGCAGACACTATAACGTTTGCGCAAACCAATAATATACGCTAATTGCGTTTTTTTTTTTACCCAAAATATGTAGAATACATATTGGCCTAAACTGCTGAAGAAATGTATTCATTTTGTTTACATTTGGGATATATATTATAGCAAAAAGTAAAGAATATTGTTTTTTTTTTTCAAAATTGTCGCTCTTCTTTTGTTTATAACTAAAAAAAAAATAAAAAAAAATAAAATGCAGAGGTGATCAAATACCACCAAAAGAAAAACGGAAAATTTATGTCAAATACTTACCGTAATTTTCCTTTCCTGATGGACTCCATGGCAGCCTACGTGTGGGTTTAGTCCCGCCTCCATTACCCTATAGGACGACACTCCCATAAATCTTTGCTTCCTGCCACAGGCCGTGTTCGGTAACTATCCTACTCCAGCCATTTGGGAGGGAACTCCTGCTGCCATGGAGTCCATCAGGAAAGGAAAATTACGGTAAGTATTTGACATAAATTTTCCGTTTTCCTGACAGACTCCATGGCAGCCTACGTGTGGGAAATAACTCGCCAAGACACACCCGGGTGGGCAAAAATGCTGCTTAACAAAGATTTATTTGACACCGTCAATTGACAAAACTTTAACACCAAAATCAACTGAGGATAAAGCCGCTGGCTCAACACAATAATGAGACATAAAGGTGTGAATGGAAGACCACGAGGCTGCCCTGCATATCACGTCAGGGGCCACATGGCGAGAAGCCGCCCACGAGGTCGAAAGACTTCTGGTTGAATGTGCCGTCACCGCCTGAGGAGGAGCCAAGCCCTTATCTCTGTATGCCCACTGGATTGCTTGAACTATCCATGCAGCGATTGCCCTGACTGATGCTCTAGTGCCCTTGTTCTTACCACAGAACAGAACGAACAGGAAGTCCGACTGCCGGAACGGAGCTGTAGCTTCCAAGTAGAGCTTTAAAGAGCTTCCAACGTCAAGAGGATGAATATCTGCGGAATCCGAGGATCTGAATAGGGGTAGAGAGATTTCTTGATTATTATGAAAGACTGAAGTGACTTTAGGGTTTGACCCTAACATTGGAACTAAGACCACTCTATCCGGAAAAAAGGTTAGAAAAGGCTCCTTGGCTCCCAGAGCTTGAATTTCCGAAACTCGTTTCGCTGAGGTGACCGCCACCAAGAACACGGTTTTCAAGGTAAGTTCTCGGATGGAGAGATCCGTACTGAGCAGAGAAAGGAAGTCCAGGACTAGAGGAAGATCCCATTTGGGGAATCTGGGTTTCCTTTGGGGTCTCAATCTTACTGCTCCCTTGAAAAACTGCTGAATGAGGGCGTGGCTGGCCCACTGAACCCCTGTAAAAGCGGAAATAGCTGAAACTTGAACCCGAAGGGAGCTAACTGATAAAGGTAAGTCCAAGCCAGATTGCAGGAACCCCAACACATCTTGAACCGTGGGTGAAACATAGGAACTGGTTCTGGAGAACACAAAATTAACAAACTTGGCCCAGATTCGTTCATACACCTTATTAGTGCTCCTTCTCCTTGCACTTAGGAGGGTGGGAATGGCTTCCTTAGGACACCCTAGAGCTTCCAGCCTTCCCCTCTCAAGAACCAGACCTTCAGCCGGAGCTGAGCCGGACATGGATGGAGAACCGACCCTTGGGAGAGAAGGTCCCGTCTGGACGGAAGAGGAACCGGGTCCCGAAAGCTGAGGAGAGATAGGAGAGGGAACCAGGGCCTGTTGGGCCAATACGGAATTATTGCCAATACTTCCACTCCTTCCCATCTGAGTCTCTTCAGGAATTGGAAGATGATTGGCGTTGGGGGAAAAGCATATGCCTTGAGAAATCGCCACTGCTCTGTTAGGGCATCTATCCCGAAGGCCTGCGGATCCTTGAACCTCGAATAGAACTTTGTTAGCTTCTTGTTGAAACGAGAGGCAAAAAGGTCCACTTCTGGAGACATCCCCAGGGATAGAACCCACTGAAACACCTCTTCGTGAAGGGTCCATTTGTTGTTGTCCAAGTGGATTCGTGAAAGAAAGTCCGCCTGGACATTGAGAACTCCGGGTACATAGGCTGCTGTTAGGTTGGACAGGTTCCTCTGAGCCCAATGCATTATTGGCTCCACTTCCTTCAGCAAAGACCGACTTCTGGTGCCCCCTTGCTTCCTCACGTATGCGACCGCAGACGTATTGTCCAGCCTGAGGACTACGGATGCACCCACTATCAGATGTGGAAACGCCAACAGCGCTAGGAAGGCTGCTCGTAGTTCCAACACATTCGACACTATTCCCCGAGAGGGAAAGTCCCAAACGCCCTGGGCCACTTCCGAAAGACAATGTGCCCCCCAGCCTTTGTTGCTGGCATCTGATGTTACTGAGATCCATTTGATTGGTAGAAGAGAGTGACAATTCAGTAGATTCTCCCGACGAAGCCACCAAAGGAGGGAACCTCTCATGGTCTGAGTAACTACGATGGACTGAGCCTTTTCTCCCGACCATTGATGGAGAAACCCCACCTGAAAGGGGCGCATCCTCCATTGTGCCCACTTCACCATGGGTATAGTAGACACCATGGTGCCTATGATCTTTAGGCAGTGAAGAGCACTGAGACGAGAAGAGGAGAGAGCTAGGTGGATCCTGTTTCGAATTACTGCAATTTTCTCCTCGGGCAGAGAGATGGTACCTCTTGCTGTGTTGAACAGAGCACCGAGGAACACGAGAGACTGCGTAGGAACCAACTGGCTCTTCTCTAAATTCAGGAGCCAACCGAATTCTTCGAGGGTTGCGATGACTTGATCCCTGTGGCTCAAGAGACAATCCTTGTCCTGAGCGAGAAGAAGCAGGTCGTCTAGATAATGATGAATCCGGATCTTTCTGATTCTCAACAAGGCTACGACTGCCAGAAGGACTTTCGAGAAAGTGCGAGGAGAGGTTGACAGACCGAAAGGAAGGCAAGTAAACTGAAAATGGAACTGGCCAATGGAAAAACGGAGAAACTGTTGGAACTCTGCAGCCACTGGGACGTGAAAATAGGCGTCTTTGAGGTCTATTGAGACAAGCCAGTCCCCTGGCTGCACTGATTGTTGGATCGTGGACAGCGTTTCCATTTTGAACTTCTCCTTTTTTATGTAGTGATTTAGACGCGTTAGATCTATTACGGGTCTCCAAGTGCCATTCTTCTTCTGGACCAGGAAGAGAGGTGAATACATTCCCCTGCCGCGCTGGACATCTGGAACAGGAATAGCGGCGCCTTGATCCAACAAAGATTTTATGTAAGCTAGAAGAATTTGCCTTTTTTCTTCTGACTTTGGAATGGATGTGGGAACAAACTTGAGTTTGGGTACACTGCTGAATGTCCACGTGTGTCCGGAAGAGACCGTCTTGACGGTCCAAAAATCCTGGATCAAGGCCGCCCAAACGTGTCGAAAGTGGAACAAACGTGCTCCTACCCGAACCGCCTGGACGGGCTTGATCTCAAAAGGACTTAGTCGGCTCCTTCTCCCCCATTGAACTGCCGTTCGCAGACTTCTTGAGAGATGTCTGTCTGGACCTCCAAGATCTAGAAAATTCACGTCCGGGCCTGTAAGTGCGCGCCTCCCTAGCACGATCATGAGCCTGCTTCCTAGGGAACGATCTTCTTTGACCCTGCAGGCGTCTGTCCTGAGGAAGGAACCCCGACTTACCTCCAGTGGCTCGAGTTATGGCACTATCCAGCTTATTGCCAAAAAGGGAAGAACCATCAAAAGGAATACGGCACCAAACCTGCTTAGAAGCGGGATCGGCTAACCAAGGACGGAGCCAAAGGGCACGCTTGGCAGTTACAGAGGAGAGCATAACTCGAGCCACCAGACGGATAATGTCGATCGAGGCCTCTCCCAGGAAAGCTGAAGCTAGTCTCAACTCCTGAATGGGAGAACTCCTGGCCAGATCTTCGGAAACATTTCTGAGTGAATCATCAACATTATTGGACCAAACTTCCATTGCTCTAGACAGAGCCGCTACAGCCAAGGCCGGCTTGCAGGCCATCCCGGCCGTAAGGTAGATCCGCTTTAGGTCAGAATCAATTCTTCTATCCAAAGCGTCCTTAAAAGAGACCGTGTCTTCCAGGGGAAGGGTAACATGTCTGCCCAATCGCATTACTGCTGCGTCCACTAGAGGAGGAGACTCCAAATTCTTAACTTCTTCTTCCTTGAAGGGATAAAGTCTCTGGATTTTAGAAAGAAGAGAATTCTTTTTCTCTACCTTGCTCCACTCATCTGAAATCACTTCTCCCAGTTCCGAGAGGAAGGGGAAACTAATACGTTCTTTCTTCAATTGTTTGAAAAATTTTCTTTGTTTTGCCGGGGCCACTACCGGCTCTTCCCAGCTCAGTGTTTCCTTAATGGCTTTGACCAAAGGAGGGAGCAGGGCAAAGTCAAAACCTGAACCAGACTCTTCCTCTTCAGACTCACTCTCTGAAAGGACAGCAGATGGATGGCTAGGCAGCGAGGAATCCCAAGTGTCCTGGGCCTGAGCATCCCTCCCTGGAGACCTTGGAGACTCTATGGGAGACAACTGGGGGGCTTCAAACTTCTTAAGACTGTCCTTAACCAATTTTTCCACCATAGACTTTAGCTGTTGGTCAGAGTCACTCCTTTCACCCGTCGCTTTGATATAACAGGCGTCACAAAGGGACTTGTCAGCAGGAACCTGCGTCTTGCACCCCCAGCATACACCTTCAGCTACGTGACTTGGGTGAGCTGATGAAGGGCGGGAAGATTCCCGGCTACGGAGACTGGTTCTCGCAGGAGAATCATGTCGTCTGGACCTGGAAGAGGAATGCCGGCGGTGGGACTTAGACGAGTCACTTCCTCGGTGAGAACTTCGCCGTTGAGTAGACCTAGAAGGGCTGTAGAACAAACCAGCAGCGTTAGTGGAACATTCCCTAATGTTCCACTGCTTCCCCCCCCCCCCCCGGTAGGTAACCCCAAAAGAAGTACCTTCTCCGAGAGGGCTGGCCACTAGCAGGCGGTGAGGCATCCCCAGGATCCATAGGGCTGGAGAAAGAAACAGCCTAATTTAAAACACAGAAAAACAGCTAAGGAGGCAGAGGAAAACTGATCCCAAAAGACACATACCTTAACACTAAAGAACAAAGCTCAGGAATGAAGTTGCAGGCTTACAAACATCCCAGGCATACTATCAGCTGTTTTCTGTTTTTAAATTCGCCGCCGAAGTGACGTCACGATTTTCGTCACTAAAACGCTAGTGCGCATGCGCGAAGCCCGCATCGCGCATGCGCGAACCAAGCCTCGTCTTCGCTCCGGTCTCGCGCATGCGCAGAACGACCGAGCGGCGAAACCAGGAAGTAACTGGGCGGCTGGAACGCACGGAAACCAGCCGCCCGAACAGCCAGATACACCGCACGGCGCTGTATGGGGGAAACGAAGGGACACTGCAAACCTGCAAAGAAAAGATACAACAAACAAATACAGGCTGCCATGGAAAGAAAACGGCTCACCACTCCAGAAGACGGACACCAGCCGAGGTAGGTCCCCACACACGCCGGACTTCAAGAGGAGGAGGAGGGGGGGACGTTGGGGGCGAACAGTCACCTGCTAGTAGCAAGGTTTCATGACTCAAACGCGGTTTCACCTGTCAGTGACTAGGCATACACCTCTTCAGCGCCTCTTCCACATGCCCCTTTTCCATACTCCGCTAGTAGCTAGAGCTTATCGGAAATCTGCGACTTCCAAGTCGCACGGCCGGTCCGTAACGTAGAAAAAGTAAGTCTTCAGGGTAAAAAGACACGTTAGGTCCTATGGAGGAGGACAAAAAAAGAACACGGCCTGTGGCAGGGAGCAAAGATTTATGGGAGTGTCGTCCTATAGGGTAATGGAGGCGGGACTAAACCCACACGTAGGCTGCCATGGAGTCTGTCAGGAAAGCTCTATTTGTGGGGGTAAAAAAGGACGTATGCATACTAGCTCATTATGCCTTTGCCTTGCAGGTTGCTTTTTTATTTTAAATTTTTTTTTCCCTCATGGGTTTACAACCACTAACACCGTTCATGTGTTTCAGAACCCAAAAGTAGCCATCCCTCCGCTGAGCTCAGAAGAGTCACGATACACAGAGAAATTTTGCAGGGTGAATCTGCACTTGTCAATTATCTACTTTTTTTTCCAATATTTATCTATGAATTATGTAGTGATATACACATAAGTACTTCATACAGGGGTCAATGTTAGCTACATACAAGGCACGTGCTCCATGCTGCTCTTGTTTCTTATTTCAAAGGCTCCCTGAAGTTGCACCTCGTTAGTGACTCCTGTCATATCCACCAGTCTCCTTAGATTACCTTTTTATCCACCCAACCCTCATTTACTAACTTCCTCATACTCTTTCTTCTTGGTTATTTATTACTCCCATTTCCTTGAGTCGCTGACATATTCTTTAGGATCCCTCAGGCCTCCACAATGGGTTTAGGTTTGTTTAAGAGCTTTGAAAAAAGCATTTGTAAAGCTTTCGGCAAGCTTTGTGGAATCCTTTAAAGTAGTGTGTGTGGCTCCAGTTTGGGGAGGTGATAGTAATTTTAAATCCTCGCATTTTAAAGCAATTTCAGCGTATGATTTAATCACGTACTGAGTATGAAGCTTCTTTATCTTTTAACCCTTGCCTATCTTCCTGCTTAAGCTGGTGCCATGACTGCTGCCCCGGGCTTCAGGCTGCCCCCCCCCCCCGAGTCACCCTTACATGCAGGTACTAGCGTTGTGTCTCCCCACACTGTGTGCATCAATAGAAACACAAAGCCCCAAGCTCTAGAAAGGCATAGCACTCCACTGCTCCTCCATTCCCCTCCCCTCTTTAAGCTAACAGACTGGCTCAAGACTGTACTGTTGATTGTTAACTCTTTTCTATGAAGAGTGGAAGTTCAGGAAAGCAGCACTGAAAGTTGAAAACTGCAAATGCTGGGGTAAAAAATGTAACAAATAGTTTATTGGGGAATGTTCACTTTATTGTGCTCAGTGCGTCGTCCTCTTAGAATGCTGCTCTTGCACGCCCTTGGGACGTGCTCCTGGAAATATCCATGACCGCCGGGTCGGGAAGACGAGTGATCACTTGTAAACAAACCAGTGTCATGTCATGATCCTCCCTCCCCTCTCTGTACTGATCTGTACAGTGCAAGGGGAGAGGGGGAGAGATCGTTTGTAGCAGTGCTATGGGCTGGATCTGTAGTGCCCACAGTGCTAATACTCTGCCAATACTCCCTTTTTTGATTTATAGCGCAGAAAAAAATAAAATAAAAAACACGTGTGGTGATTAAATACCACCAAAAGAAAGCAATATTTGTGTGAAAAAAAGTCCAAAAATTTCATATAGGTCCAGTGTTGCATTACTGAGTAATTGTCATTCAAAGTGTAAGAGCACCGAAAGCTGAAAATTGGTCTGGTTGGGAAGGGGGTTTAAGTGCCCAGTGGTCAAGTGGTTAAAACTCTTAGTATCATCTGAGGCTGTTTAGTTCACTGGGTATATGTGAGGGTTTACATCCACTTTAATACATTCTATGTATTATGGTGAAAAACCTCCTGTGATGCAGCAGCCCCCTGAACCCAGTCTTTCCAGCGACGGGGACAAGCACAGCAGCTCCAGCCACTGTCTGGGGTCCTGACTGGATAGATTGACATTGCCATTGGCTCCCACTGCCATCAATCAAATCCAATCAAGAGGGAGCCGGGGGGCGGGGCCAAGTCCTGCTGTCTGTGTCAATGGATGCAGCAGCAGGACACGGGAGCGCGCCCCCACGAGTGCCCCAAGGGAGAACGGCTCTCCAATGGGGCACTCAAGAAGCGGAGGAGCCAGGAACTCCGAGGGACCCCAGAGAAAGAGGGTCGGGGCCACTCTGTGCAAAACCAACTGCACAGAACAGGCAAGTATGATATTTTATTTTTATTTATTTTTTTAAATCAAAAACAAACCTTTACATATATTTTAAGCTAAAAAGTGTGGAGGGCTTAATACCATTTTATCCACAGTTTCTAGGGAGCGTTGACTGTCACTTTACACAAACTTCTAGTAGGTTTAATAAGCTTTAGCACTATTTGATGTTTGTTCAAAGCCTGCTGGCAGCAATTTTAGTAAATCAACCACCTTGAGCTGTATACAGATGAATAAGATCTGCACTCTAAGCTAGTGAGTGCATGTAATGTTTTTATGCCTCATATGATACAGGGCAACTACCCCCCCCCCCCCCCCCAAGTATAACTAAGGGCTAAACCTTTTTTAGTTTTGGATAGAGTGGAGAGGGATTACAACCCCTGGCAGTTTTTAGTGCTGTCTGTGCTCCATTAGGGAGATGCATTCTCTCTTTTTGTCCTGTTTACCATTATCATTCAAAGTAAAAAGAAAAAAAAAAAAATCACACATTTTGGTTTGTCCCCAGAAAAGTAGCAGAGGAGAAATCTTCCAACACTAATTCTGATGACCTGGGAGTCCCCAAGGAATTCTCTTTATATGTAGGGATTTTTTTCTCACTTTCTCTTTTGGCTTTGGCACAGAAAGTGAAGGGAAAGCTCCAAAATGGAACACAAGATGGGAAAAAAAAAAAAATCTGACCCTCCCTTGCTCCATAATTAACAAAAAAAAAGTTTTGCATATAGTTCTACTTTAAACCTTTTTAAAGTTGTTTTTACGTTCTTTTATTTTATTCCTTGCAACTAGCTATCCTTAAAGAGGAACTGCCATCTGCTCACATAATTTGTAATAAAAACTTCTTTGCCAGTCTGAAGCTTCCGTTCAACTAATTTGCATATTATTTTATATATACTGTTCTTCCCAAATATGCTGTAGAAATCTCCCTCCACTAAGTCTGGGGGGGGAGAGAGGGAGAGAGAGAGAGAGAGAGAGAGACAGAGAGAGAGAGAGAGAGAGACAGAGAGAGAGAGAGAGAGAGACAGAGAGAGACAGAGAGAGAGAGAGAGAGAGAGACAGAGAGAGACAGAGACAGAGACAGAGACAGAGACAGAGACAGAGACAGAGACAGAGACAGAGACAGAGACAGAGACAGAGACAGAGAGAGAGAGAGAGAGAGAGAGAGAGAGAGAGAGAGAGAGAGAGACAGAGAGAGAGAGAGAGAGAGAGACAGAGAGAGACAGAGACAGAGACAGAGACAGAGACAGAGACAGAGACAGAGACAGAGACAGAGACAGAGACAGAGAGAGAGAGAGAGAGAGAGAGAGAGAGAGAGAGAGAGAGAGAGAGAGAGAGAGAGAGAGAGAGAGAGAGAGAGAGAGAAGGTATTTACAAACAGGAAAAAAAAGTTTCACTATATAAAGTTAAAACAACAAGGGCAGAAGATCTAACAGATGGAAAGATGAAAAAATGACTGAGTCCACTTTAAGGATGAGCTCGGGCATGTACCCGCCAGGAAGCTGACACTGCGCAGTGCTAGTCACAGGCAGTGAGACATTTCCCGATCTTTGCATTCGCGGTTCAGGAATTGTCTCACTGCCTGTGATTAGTGCTGTGCAGTGCCAAAATCCTGGCAGGCTCAGGCATGTGGGTTTGTGAACACGCCCAAGCTCATCCTCAGTTATGCTGTTATGTTGCACTGTTTATATTGTTAATACTGTCTGTTTGCTGTTCCTTCCAAGTTAATGATTTCAAGAATATGATGGCGCTGAACAAATAAATAGAAAGATAATAAGAATATTGTGCTTCAATAAAACTAAAGCTAAGTATATATTCTATCCATGTACGTTTAAAAAATTCAAAGATAAGTTCACCTTTTAGAGAAAAAAATAAAAATAAATGCACTTTTTTTGCAGGAAATATTTTTTTTTTAATTTACTATTTTTTTCTTTTGGAGCCTGTAAAGCATCGCACCAGCAATCAGAAGATCGCAGGTGCCATGCAGGTCTCCTTCAGATCTGCAGATAGTTACACCTTTGGAACATTTAACATGTTTCCAAAGGTGAACTTATCCTTTAAAGCAGGCAAGCAATAGTTTGTGGCTACATTTCCACCTCTCCTCTGTTTATAATACATGAAGCCCAATAGACAGTGCACATACAGCTCCACACCACCATCTTGTGGTAAAAAGAGGTATGAATGTATTCAAAACTAAGGCTACTAAATATAGAGAGTTTTGGCAATAAAAATGAATTACCATGAAAGGCTGAAGGGTGAGGTGCATTCATAACTATGAGACGAGAGACCATGTTGTGGTGACGGACTGCGAATGTCCACGCCAAGGTGCCCCCCCAGTCATGGCCAACTAGAACACAGCTCGAGTATCCTGTAGGAGAGAGGAAATTAGCAATTTTTTTTTTTTTTTTTTTTTTTTAAAACAGCACAAGTTTATTGAACAACTCAGTTATAACAACGCATTACAGTAGGTACAGACATTAGCCACTTCATAGGTGACGGACAGTAATACATCTTACATTAAGGAAGTTTCCTGACAATGGTGATATGGACTCCAACACAACTCACTCCACACATGTATGTAGATTTTCTGCCCACCTATCCCATATTTTGTGGTATTTGGCTGGACACCTATCCCATATTTTGTGGTATTTGGCTGGACACCCACGATGTCTATATAGTAGTTTAACCAAGGGTAGCTTACTATTAATGTCCATTACCCATTCCCGCATGGTAGGCATGGTTGGACGCATCCAGTATTTAGCCACTAGCTTTCGTGCAGTAAACAGCGTAGAGTGCAAAAATGTAGCCAAATATTTATCAACAGAGCTATCAGGAAATATGCTGAGTAGGCAACTCTTAGGGTCAAGTTGAAGGGGTGAACCCATGTGGTCGTGTAGAAACTTGACAATCTGCCCCCAATACTCCTGGACCATTGGGCATTGCCAGAGAAGATGGTAGAAAGTACCAGTCCTACAAGAGCATCTGGGGCACTTCGGGTCATAGTCAGGATGATACTTAGCTATCCGGACAGGGGTGAGATAGGACTTGTGCATCACATAGTACTGCGTTAGACGGTCAGGTAAGTTAAGTGAAGCCTGTTTAATGTTCTCGAGGGCATCCTCCCATTCCTCCCCATCAAAGGGACCTATATCCTCTTCCCATCTCAACCTAGCCCGTTCAGTGATTTGTGCCACCAAGCGAGCCCGGAGTAGGCTGTATAAAGTCGAGATCAATTTAGTCGGTTCGTCCCCCATAATTACATCCGTCAAAGCCAACGACTGTACATTCGGGAAGTCCTGAGCAAATTGCGCACGGAGCGCGTGTCGCAATTGCAAGTAGCGAAAGTGCATATGAGGGGGTACGTTAAATTCCACTTGTAAGGAGGGAAAATCCCTTACGCCCATAGGAGTCACCACCTGGTGCAGATAAAGTATCCCCCTAGAAGCCCACAAGTCTACATCTGGTAAGCCAAACAACTCACGAAGTAGGGGGTTGCGCCATAACGGTGTATGTGAGTGGTGATAGTCAGCTCCCAGTAATCTAAGGGCTAGCTTCCAAATACTCCGGTGGTGTGGCAGGATCCGGAACCGGGCATCCCTTACCCCACCACCCCAAAAAATCATCTGAAGTGGAGTATCAACAGGGGATTCAGCCCTCCCGCCCACCAAGGCCTGATATCTGTGGGCTGCTATGTAGTATGTGTGGAAATCAGGGAGAGCCAATCCCCCCCATAGAGGTCAGGTTTTTAAGTGTGTTTCATGCCAACTTATGTCTAGATGGGCCCCAGATAAAGGTGTTCAAGACACCGTCTAACGTTTTAAAGAACGCCACAGGGACCATGACAGGGGAATGCCAAAGTACATAAAGGAGTTTAGGCAGGAGGATCATTTTAGTAATATTGATCCGTCCCATAACCCCAATGGGGAGACGGGACCATGCCTTAGTCTTCTCCCGCACATACAGAAGCAGTGGTTCTAGATTGTAGTGAATATACTCCCTGGGCTCCCTCGTAACCTGCACTCCCAGATACTGGATGGAAGATACCCTGGAGAGCGGGAGAGAAGCTGCACCCCGGTCCGGGGGGAAAAAGTCAATGGGTAGGACCTGCGACTTGGTCCAATTAATACGCAGACCGGAATGACCACCAAACTCCTCTATGACCCCCAGGGCAGCTCCCAATGACTGACCCGAGTCCTCTAAATACAGTAAAGTATCATCCGCATACATACTTACCGACTCCACCAGAGAGCCGTGTCGGAGGTCTACTACATCCGGGTGTGCCCGAAGTGCAGCAGCCAACGGTTTTGCTGCCAAAGCATATAGCATAGGAGAGAGCGGACAACCCTGACGTGTGCCACGGCCCAACTGAAAGGGGTCCAACACCCATCCATTAACCGCTACTCTAGCCATTGGGCGATAGTATAGGAGAGTAATCCATTTAATAAAATTGGGGCCAAACCCAAATTTACCCAAGCATTCCCAAAGATAATTCCACTCAATGGAATCAAATGCCTTAGCGGCATCCAGTGACACCACCACCCTCGACCCCACTCTGTCATGCTCAGCCTGGATATTCATATATAACCGACGGATATTAATGGGCGTGTTTTTCCCAGGCATAAATCCCGTTTGATCAGGGTGAATAAGTGATAGGATGATGCCACTCAAACGGGTGGCAAGTACTTTAGCCAAAATTTTAATATCTGCTTGGAGCAGCGAGATGGGGCGGTAGGAATCCGGGGAGTGGGGATCCTTTCCTGGCTTGGGTATCACTATAATAACAGCCTGCCTTAGAGTATCCGGTAGGGACTCGGATTCAAATATGTGTGTATATAATCTCAACAATTCTGGCACTAGTATCTCAGAGTAGTGGGCATAGAAGTCCAGAGGAATACCATCCAGTCCAGGGGCCTTAGCCGCTGCAAGGGATGCCACCGCTAGCCTAATCTCATCTGCCGATACCGGGGCCTCAAGAGTCTCAACCTGAGCCTCGGACAGGGGGGGAAGAGAGACATCCCGGAGGTATGCCCCCGTCTCAGTCCTCGGCCTATGTACCTGCGACTCATAGAGGGCAGCATAGTAAGCACGAAACATATTGGCCACTGTTGGCGGATCAGCCACTACCTCACCCCCACTGTTAGGAAATTAGCAATTTACTACAGCGTATGGGCAGTACACATTACAGCCTGGTTCAAACCTATGCATTTTTTGGTGCAGAAATCCACTACAGTCCATTTAACATGGTTTCCTATGGAATTTATTGACATCTATGCTTTTTTTCTATTGCTACATTTTTGGAAAGTGTCAGGAACTTTTTTTATTTTTTTAAAGCAAAAACGGTGCATTTTTTTTTGTTCAATAGACTTCAATGGAGATGCTGCAGAAAAGCATGTCGCGGGATTTTGATGCGTTTTTGACACGCATTGCGTTTTTTAATCTGCCCAACAATAAACTGTCCAAATTATTTTTTTTAAAGCATAAAAAATTCAAAACACATAAAAAAAACACGTGCAAAAATGCACGGTAAAAAGCACTGCAAAAAACAAACTGCATAGGAGTGAACCAGGCGTACACACCTACTTTTTTGAGACACACACACACACACACACACGACCCTCACCAAATCCTGTAATGAGATCTTTAACATCCTGCAGAAGAGTCTCCATTTTGTAATCAAGCAGTTCAGAAGGTGCATCTGAGCCTCCAAAGCCTCTGAGGTCAACTGCGACCACCCAATATCCCTGGGAGAACTCATCCAGCTGGTACCGCCAGGAGTACCTGCCAAGGAAAAAGTCATGAAAGGTAACAAGAGCCATAAAAAGTTCTTGGAATTATTTTCAAAAACAAGCTGACACAAGAGCATCTCATGGTACATGCGAAGTCCCCTAAAGTGGTTGTAAATCTTAGACATGAAATATGATCAAAGGATAGCCCTTTATAGTGTGTACTTGTCTCAATCCAGAGCACTAAGGGGTTGATTTAATAAAACTGGAGAGTGCAAAATATGGTGCAGTTCTGCATAGAAACCAATCAACTTCCAGTTTGTTTTTTTGTAAAAGCTTAATTGAACAGACTGAAGTTTGAAGCAGATTGGCTACCATGCACAGCTGAACCTGATTTTGCACTCACCCATTTTAGTAAATCAACCCCAAGTGTCATTTCTTTCTGCTGCCCCGTTGCTATCTGCATGAGTCACTTCTGACAAGTTTTCCTAAAACCAAGTAAAAAAGGCGGCAGGAGATGGAGCTTCAGCACACAGCCTGTAATTGACAGCTTCAGCTTCAGCTTCAGCTCAGTGTGTGTGTGTGTGTGTGTGTGTGTGTGTGTGTGTGTGTGTGTGTGTGTGTGTGTGTGTGTGTGTGTGTGTGTGTGTGTGTGTGTGTGTGTGTGTGTGTGTGTGTGTGTGTGTGTGTGTGTGTGTGTGTGTGTGTGTGTGTGTGGGGGGGGGGGGGGGGGGGGGGTCCCTTCCCTCCAATGAGCTCTCCTCAATGAGCTCTGCAGTGTTTAATTTCAGCTCTCCGTCCCATTTTCTGACAGTTCAGACAAGCCGTATAAATTCTGGACTTTGTACAGATGCAGTGAAGGGAAGGCAGCACTTAAACAGGTACAACTTATGTTGGAGGATTTGTTTAATCCCTGTGTATCACCCGAGGCCAGTCATTTCATTTGGTGTATATAAGGGTTTACAGCCACTTTAACTAGAGATGAGTCAATTGGTTTACCCTAACCAAAATTAGCCCAGATAGGACAGATGAGCCGATACCAGAATATTTTAGAAACTAGCATTCTCCCCGATTCCCACTGTAACATCATGAGTTGTAATATTAATTACCTGTAAGTAGAAGTACATTGCATCTGGATAGTATTCACAGCGCTTCGCTTTTTCCACATTTTGTTACCTTACAGCCTTGTTCCAAAATGGATTCAATTCAATATTTTCCTCAAAATTCTACAAACAATACCCCACAATGACAATGTGAAAGAAGTTTGTTTGAAATCTTTGCAAATTTGATAAAAATAAAAACCAAAAAAAAATCCCATGTACATAAATATTCACAGCCTTTGCCACGACACTCAAAATTGAGCTCATGTGCATCCTGTTTCCACTGATCATCCTTAAGATGTTTCTACAACTTGATTGGAGTCCACTTGTGGTAAATTCAGTTGACTGGACATGATTTGGAAAGGCACACACCTGTCTATATAAGGGCCCACGGTTAACAGTGCATGTCAGAGCACAAACCAAGCCATGAAGTCCAAGGAATTGTCTGTAGACCTCTGAAACAGGATAGTATTGAGGCACAGATCTGGGGAAGGGTACAGAAACATCTCTGCAGCATTCCATCATCTGTAAATGGAAGAATTTGGAACCACCAGGATTTTTCCTAGATCGTGCCGCAAGGCCAAACTGAGCGATAGGGGGAGAAGGGCCTCAGTCAGGGAGGTGACCAAGAACCCGATGGTCACTCTGACAGAGCTCCAGTGTTTCTCTGGGAAGAGAGGAAAAACTTCCAGAAGAACAACCATCACTGCAGCACTCCACCAATCAGGCTTGTATGGAAGAGTGGCCAGATGGAAGCCACTCCTCAGTAAAAGACACATGACAGCCTGCCTGAAGGACTCTCAGACCATGAGAACCAAAATTCTCTGGTCTGATGAAACAAAGATTGTACTCTCTGGCCTAATGGCAAGCATCATGTCTAAAGGAATCCAGGCACCGCTGATCACCTAGCCAATACCATCCCTACAGTGAAGCATGGGGTGGCAGCATCATGCTGATGCTGTGGGGGTGTTTTTCAGCGGGAGAAACTGGGAGACTAGTCAGGCTAAAGGGAAAGATGAACACAGTAATGTACAAAGACATCCTTGATTAAACCCTGCTCCAGAGCACTCTGGACATCAGACTGGGGTGAAGGTTCATCTTCCACCAACGACAACGACCCCAAGATAACAAAGGAGTGGCTACAGGACAACTCTTTGAATGTCCTTGAGTGGCCCAGCCAGAGCCCAGACTTGAACCCAATTGAACATCTCTGGAGAGATCTGAAAATGGCTGTGCACCAATGCTCCCCATCCAACCTGATAGAGCTTGGGAGGTCCTGCAAAGAAGAATGGGAGAAACTGCCCAAAAATAGGTGTTCCAAGCTTGTAGCATCCTATTCAAAAAGACTTGAGGCTGGAATTGGTGCCAAAAGGTGTTTCAACAAATTATTGAGCAAAAGCTGCGAATACTTATGTACATTTGATTGTTTTTGCTTTTTCATTTTTAATAAATTTGCAAAGATTTCAAACTTCTTTCATATTGTCATTATGGGGTATTGCTTGTAGAATTTTGGAGGAAAATAACCACTTCAATACAGGGCACTTATACACCTTCCTGCCCAGACCAATTTTCAGCACGGTCCTACTTTGAATGACAATTGCGTGTTGATGTAACACTGTACCCAAACTAAATTTTTATCATTTTTTTCCCCACAAATAGAGCTTTCTTTTGGTGGTATTTGATCACCTTATTTTTATTTTCTGCTAAACAAATTAAAAAAATAAAATAAAAAAAAGACTGAAAATTTTGAAAAAAAAAATTTAATATAATATAATATGTTTCAGTTACAAAACTTTGTAAATAAGTACGTTTTCTCCTTCACTGACAGGCACTGATGGGAACCAATGAGGTGGCACCAATGAAGTGGCATTGATGGGCAGCACGGATGGGCACAGATGGGCACTGATGTACTGTAACATATGGTACTGTTAGTAAATCTGGGTGCCTGCAGAATACATTAGCTTCTTTATATAGTGTCTGCCTTATACAAAGCCCAGAGTGCCGTAATAAGCAGTTTTTTATTTCAGCTATAAAAGAGTGAAGTTTTGTCCCTCCAGCCTACTATTGGCCAATCACTTTTATTGGCTAAAGCCAACATCACAGCATGGAAGACTGGAAAGGTCCAGGTAAAAAAAATCTTGATTTCATAGCTGAAGTTAAAAGCATGCACAATAAAGTGTCATGGCTGTTTAATGGCTCCTAGGACACTCTGCAAACTAGTCGAAGTTACTACTGCACCAGGGTACTAAATTTTTTATTTTACATTGACTAGAAGTACATTGTACATTTCAAGGCAACTTATGAAGGTTTTGCATATACCGTAAAACCTCGGATTGCAAGTAACGCGTTTTACGAGTGTTTCACAATACGAGCTGTTTTATTTTTATTTTTTTAAACCCTGACTCGATTTGCATGCGTTGTCTCACAAGACGAGAAGGATACAAGCTTCTGGGGTGTGCAGTACCACCACATGGCCAGAGGTGCGTTCCCAGAGTGTCTCTGGCGCCCCCCCTTCCTCTGGCCACATGAGGTACTACATATACTAGCAGTGACATTGGAACAAATTATCTGAGTTTCCATTGATTCCTATGGGGATAGTCGCTTTGATATACGAGTGCTTTGGATTACAAGCATGCATCTGGAACGAATTATGCTCGTAATCCAAGGTACTACTATATTTTGTTTCTTTATTTATTAAGGAAATTATTGTAGAGTTCTCCAGTTATGAAAATGTCAGCTTCAACATAATTAGCTGCTATGGATGATGTTGACACTTTTATCAAACTTTTATGCACTGTGCTGATACAATGAGAAGAAGCACATCAGCATAAAGATGTACACATTAAACCTAAAAATTAACAAATCACATTACCAGTTTTCAGGGAAGCCGTGGAGGAGCAGCATTAATGGGCTCCCTTTTTCTCCAGATGCCACATAATGGAAGCGCATCCCAGAATTCTGTACAAAAAAAGAGCAGAACATTAGTGAATGCCATGAAACCTACCTTCACACATAAAAGAACAGAGGATCCTTTACATGTCTATAGGCCTTCCCTAAAGGCGACATTGCCAAGCTGTTGACAGGCTTTCCCACTGAAGTGAATGGAGTTCAGTTCACACCTAATTAATGCAGGAGGTGCGGGGGGGCTGACAAGATTTGGAAGATTTTTCATGCAGCCCCTGTGGCTTAGGTCCCTGAGAAGCTGTGCGTCAGGGCTGGGCTCAGCCCTTCCTTCTCTGAGCTGGCTGTTCAGCTGTCGGCTGATTGCCAGCAACTATCTCTCCACAGTGACTCACCTGTTGATAGCCTGCTCGTCAGTCCTGCCTACTTGAAGCGGGAGTTCCGCCGTTTTTTTTAAAGTCAGCAGCTACAAATACTGCAGCTGCTGACTTTTAAAATATGGACACTAACCCGTCCAGCACGCCCGTGATGTCGGCACCCGAAGCCGATCTGTCGCTCGGCTCTCGGGTGCTGCCACCGCCATCTTGGGTATGGGAATCAAGCCTTGCGGCTTCACTTCCTGGTTCCCTACTGCGCATGCACGAGTTGCGCTGCGCAATAAGGACGGTCCCTGCTGTCTCTGGGATCCCTGTATTTCCCAGCAGACAGCGGGGGCGCCACAGGAAGTGGTGTAAATACCCTCAGGTTCTGCAGATATCTATGCCCGGAAGTGGGTGCAGATACCTGTATCTGTACCCCCTCCCCCCTGAAAGATGACAATTGTGGCCCCAGAGGGGGGTTCCGATGAGTGGAAGTTCCACTTTAGGGTGGAACTCCGCTTTAAGCCATCCAGCCCAGATGATCTCTGCCTTCGTCATGGACAACATCACAGAGACGATCTCTTGCGTTCCTGTTAAAGACTTACTTGGCTGTTATTCCTTCTGGCTCCAGATCCTGCTTGTTCCACTACGCTGTTCCCTGGTTTCCTGACTTTCTGGCCTATCTGAGTATCCGTTCCTGGTTACCGAACCTTGGCTATGTTTTGACTAGGTTTACTTTTTTTTATTAAACAAGTGAGATTTAACCACTTCCCGACCGCCGCACGACAATGTACGTCGACAGAATGGCACGGGCAGGCATATTGGCGTACATGTACGTCCCTGCCTTCCCGCGGGTCCGGTCGGGCCCCCGCCCGGTGCCTGCGGCGGTCGGTATTCGTTCGGGAGTGATCCCGGACGAGGGGGCGGCCATTCATTCATGGCCACCCCCTCGCGATCGCTCCCGACGAATAGAAATCCTTCGTGACATCACTTCCTCTCCTGTAATGTAAACACAGGAGAGGAAGTGATGTATTCTCTCCTCCGTGTCGGTATTTTTCGTTCCGACACCGAGGAGAGAGGATCGGTGAGTTGCACCAACACGTCACTACACAGTAGAACATGCCAGGCACACTCACACCCCCCGATCACCCCCCCAATTACCCCTGCCCCCCAGTCACAGTGACACCAATGTCATTTTTTTTTTTTTTTGCATTGGTGTCATTTGTGACTGTAATAACTGTTAGGGCAGTTAGGGTTAGCCCCCTTTAGTTCTAATGTACCCCCCTAACCCCCCCAATAAAGGTTTAACCCCGTAATCACCCCCCGTCGCCAGTGTCACTAAGGCTGGGTTCACATTGCAGCGGTTTATGAGAACGGATGTGATTCGCACCGCACTGCAGTGCAAATCACATCCGATCTCTGTGCGATTCGAGTTCAGCCATACAGATAGTATGGCTGAATTCACATCGCACCCGCCGCAAATTCGCACGGGACCCTTTTTTTGGCCCGCAGCAGAATCGGATCGCATGGGTGTTCACACCATGCGATCCGAGTTTGCAGATCGCACTGCGATATGCGAACTGATCTGGGGGTGTCATTAACATTTCACTGACACTCCCAGCAGTTCGCATAGGGCAGTGTGAACTGCCGCCGGGAGGCATGCGATGCGGGAACCCGCCGCGGATTCGTGGCGTTCCCGCATCGCTCCAGTGTGAACCCAGCCTAATAAGCGATCATTTTTCTGATCGCTGTATTAGTGTCACAGGTGACGCTAGTTAGGCAGGTAGGTATTTAGGTTCGCCGCAGCTTTTTATAGCGCCAGGGACCCCCATATACTACCGCATAAAGCCCCCTGATTGCCCCCTAGTTAACCCTTTCACCAGTGATCACCATATAAACTGTTACAGGTGACGCTGGTTGGTTAGTTATTTTTTTATAGTTTCAGGGCACCCGCCATTTATTACCTAGTCTCACTAGTGTACCCCTAAATTTAGGGGTGTCTACTTTCCAAAATGGGGTCATTTGGGGGAGGGGGGTTTGTGCCATCTTGGCATTTTATGGCCTTCAAAACTGTAACGCCCTTAGAAAGCCTGAAGGCGGTGCTTGGTTTTCGGGGCCCCGTACGCGGCTAGGCTCCCAAAAAGTCCCACATATGTGGTATCCCTGTACTCAGGAGAAGCAGCAGAATTTATTTTGGGGTGTCATTTCACATATGCCCATGGCATGCGTGAGCAATATATCATTTAGTGACAACTTTGTGAGAAAAAAAAAAAAAAAAAGTTTGTAATTTTCCCGCAACTTGTGGCAAAATATAAAATATTCCATGGACTCAACATGCCTCTCAGCAAATAGCTTGGGGTGTCTACTTTCTAAAATGGGGTCATTTGTGGGGGTTTTGTGCCATCTTGGCATTTTATGGCCTTCAAAACTGTAATAGGTAGTGAGAAGTGAACTCAAAAATTTACGCCCTTAGAAAGCCTGAAGGCGGTGCTTGGTTTTCGGGGCCCCGTACGCGGCTAGGCTCCCAAAAAATCCCACATATGTGGTATCCCCGTACTCAGGAGAAGCAGCAGAATTTATTTTGGGGTGTCATTTCACATATACCCATAGCATGTGTGAGCAATATATCATTTAGTGACAACTTTGTGTAAAAAAAAAAAAAATTTTTTTTTTGTCATTATTCAATCGCTTGAGGCAAAAAAAAAAAAAATATTCAATGGGCTCAACATGCCACTTATCAATTTCCTTAGGGGGTCTACTTTCCAAAATGGGGTCATTTGGGGGGGTTTTGTACTGCCCTGCCATTTTAGCACCTCAAGAAATGAGATAGGCAGTCGTAAACTAAAAGCTGCGTAAATTCCAGAAAACGTACCTTAGTTTGTAGATGTGACAACTTTTGCGCAAACCAATAAATATACAATTATTGACTTTTTTTTTACCAAAGACATGTGGCTGAATACATTTTGGCCTAAATGTATGACTAAAATTGAGTTTATTGGATTTTTCTAATAACAAAAAGTAGAAAATATCATTTTTTTTCAAAATTTGCGGTCTTTTTACGTTTATATCGCAAAAAATAAAAATCGCAGAGGCAATCAAATACCATCAAAAGAAAGCTCTATTTGTGGGAAGAAAAGGACGCAAATTTTGTTTGGGTACAACATTGCATGACCGCGCAATTACCAGTTAAAGCAGCGCAGTGCCAAATTGTAAAAAGACCTCTGGTCATTGACCAGCAAAATGGTCCGGTCTGAAAGTGGTTAACTGTACTTCTGTCTCGGTCTGATTCATGCTTTCTGACACTGTGAAAGTATACTACAAACACAATGGAAAAGTGGAGCCCTTAAGAAGTGCACATATCTTTTAATATAACATTTTTTACCTTTATCCGGATGTATCCATGCTGCCCATGCTTGCTGCTTGTTAAACAGGACGGGGCAGTCCTGCGTTGCTTCCAGTAAAATGCCCTGAATGGTCCTCTGGCTATAAGTCTCAGGGCATCAGGAAGGTAGGAGACTGCTGCCAACAGAGAGGCAACATAAACTAGGATCCAGAAAAGAACACCTGACACCCGCAGGGCAGCCCGTGTCACCATCAGGAGGAGGCGAGAGACATAGAACTGCATTCTTTCTCCCCAGGCCTGTACAAGAAAAAAAATACAGTCAATATCCTTTCAGGGAACTTTCAGTAACCTAAATTTAGGGTTCACAGAAAAGTTAAAATGTTTGGGGGAAGGGAACACATATCCATTCTGCTGTAAAGCTAAGGAATGCTGAAAAACATTGGTGAGCCAGATGGCAAGACTTAAAGTGGTTGTAAGCCTCTGAAATGAAAAATTAACAAAGCATATCCTCATATAATGTGTGCTAGCCTCAGTCCATAGAACTTAGTTTGCTGTCTGCATTAGTCACGTCTTAAAGTGAAACTTTATTCAGAAAATGAAGTCCTGCTAGGTGACTTCAGGTTGGCCCCTTTTGCAGGTATAGCTATGTAAAACATTACAAATAAGTGTGTATACTGTTTAATATCAAGTAATACACTGGTTCACCCTGCTCTGCACATGCTCAGTTGCTCTCTATTTTTAGGCACTGCTGAATTTGTAGAAGCCAATCTGCTGACAGCCTTAAATTGAGGCCCCTTATCTTTTAAAGCCAAGGAAGCTGCTTCTGTTTGATCTGTTGCCATGGTGCTGCACATGTGATCAGTTATGACTGCAGTCATTTGATGGTTTGACAGTTTAGTTGAGGAAACAAGCAAATGTGACAGTTAACAATCCTGGCATTCCAGGAATGTAACTGTTGAAACCGTTAAACCCATGGGTTTAGTTACACTTTATGAGTTACTGCTGTTCAGGGGCCCTGGGCTTCAGCTAAATAGCCACCTCCAGCAAGAAAAAACAGAAGCAATGCTGGAGGCAATTTACAGCACACACTCATTTTGGTAGCATAATTATTAATGTGGAATGTACTGTATGTTCCTTGCTAAAGAACATTATTTTTTTTTTATCAAGTTGTTATAGGTAAAGTTTATCTTTAGGTCGACACCAGGGAATCATAGGAGACGGCCCTGCCTCCATCCAGCACACAGCAGGTGACTGACAACCTCCGCTCTGCATGTTTCCTTATGAGACTTTGTAACAGGAGGGTGTCCATTGCCTCCTCTCAGGTCTCAGATTACACTCAGCTCTGTGCTGTGTGGCATCAGATTCCTGCCTTATGAAGCTAAGCCATTCTGTGTAAACTTTGCACTTTAAATGGCTGTAGAAGACAGGGCTGCAGATAAACAGGCACAGAGGTTTGTTTCATCTATGTTTATCGCATGAAGCTACAGTATCTGACAAAAGTGAGTACACCCTCACATTTTTTGTAAAATCTTTTCATGTGACAGCACTGAAGAAATGACACTTTCCTACAATGTAAAGTAGTGAGTGTACAGCTTGTATAACAGTGCAAATTTGCTGTCCCCTCAAAATAACTCAACACACAGCCATTAATGTCTAAACCGCTGGCAACAAAAGTGAGTACACCCCCTAAGTGAAAATGTCCAAATTGGGCCCAATTAGCCATTTTCCCTCTCCGGTGTCATGTGACTTGTTAGTGTTACAGGGTCTCAAGTGTGAATGGGGAGCGGGTTTGTTAAATTTGGTGTTATCACCATACTTAGGTTGTCATTCATTCAGCAAAAAAATTCCTTTAGATTGGCTTTTGAAATGCAAAAAAGCGCACTTAAAATGGTGCATGGTACAGTTTTACTACACAATGCATCACACAGATCATCCACGTATGTGCGTTGTGTTGCGTTCCATGCATCTGCACTGACATGTGATGTGTCAGTGCCTTTCAAACCAAACAGCTCAGTAAGGCAGCGCACTGCGGCACATGCATTGCCGTGAAACCATAGCGACGTGACCTGGCCCTAGTGGGCCCATTTACACCATCTTGCTGCCGATACCCATGCATCTATCGCACTGCAGCACACCGGGCCAGTGTAAACAGGCCCCTCAATGTTCAGCCCTATTCATAAATTCACCCATCTGCTGCTCTAAATTAGCGATGCCACAGAATGAAAACCGCCCCCGATGGTACAAATGGTGGAATTGTGTCGCATTTTCAGGCCTTTGCCTGGAATTTTGTCCGCAGAACACAGAAAACAATGTCACATGAGTCCCCCAACAGATGTCCCCCAATGTGCACACCTCCTGCTGCCAGAGAAATGCAGCCCCATGGTGGGGGAGGGGAGCACATGCTGGGACCCCACACCACCAACAGGAAGGCACAGCTTGCCCATTTCTCCTTTAAGACATATGTCAGAACTACAAGTGCCAGCCTATGACCATGAAAGCACACTGGGACTCGCAGTCCTCCAGAAATGTCAGGTTGCTCTAGCCTGAGAGATGTCCCTGTGCCCACCTCAAAGCCAATGTGTACGTGACACCATCACCTGCCAGTCCTGACTCCTGACCCCTTCAGTCTTCCACTTTACAGAGGACATTTCACAAGCACCGCCCACACCACGATTTCGCCAGCCCATTGGTTCGTAACACTGGCTATCTTCTCTCCGAATGACGCTATTGGATTATCGGGAGACCACTAGCAAAGTAGATAGTACCTGTGTGGTTTGCCTGGAACAGAAAAATTGTCACACGGTGGGCGGGACGGGGCGGCTGCACTTTCGCTGATTGGCTGACTGAGGACCGCGGCTTGGATAATGTACACTAGTAGGCTGGCGGCTGTTTGTGTGATCGACATGAAGGCTGACCAATCAAAGGCGAGCACAAGTTGAAGCGCTTCTGGACAAAATACAGGAAGAGTACGAGCTGGACGTGTCTACAGTTTCCATGGAGACTGTCTTCTGTGCTGATAGAGCACGGTGCGAGAGGGGGGAGGTCATTAACATGTATATTACATATCATGGATAGCAGGAAGAGGAAAATACAACCTAGAAATATACCAGAAAACTGTGCTGTACCCTTGTCATATCTTTCACAGCCCTCTCCTATATATTACCACCCCACACCCCTCTCCTATATATTACCACCCCCCCATATTACCACCACACCCCTCTCCTATATATTACCACCCCACACCCCTCTCCTATATATTACCACCCCCATATTACCCCCACACCCCTCTCCTATATATTACCACCCCACACCCCTCTCCTATATATTACCACCCCCCATATTACCCTCGCACCCTCTCCTATATATTACCACCCCCACACCCCTCTCCTATATATTACCACCCCCATATTACCCCCACACCCCTCTCCTATTTATTACCACCCCCATATTACCCCCACACCCCTCTCCTATTTATTACCACCCCCATATTACCCCCACACCCCTCTCCTATTTATTACCACCCCCACACCCCTCTCCTATATATTACCACCCCCACACCCCTCTCCTATATATTACCACCCCCAATATTACCCTCACACCCTCTCCTATATATTACCACCCCCACACCCCTCTCCTATATATTACCACCCCCATATTACCCCCACACCACTCTCCTATTTATTACCACCCCCATATTACCCCCACACCCCTCTCCTATTTATTACCACCCCCATATTACCCCCACACCCCTCTCCTATATATTACCACCCCCACACCCCTCTCCTATATATTACCACCCCCCATATTACCCCCACACCCCTCTCCTATATATTACCACCCCCATATTACCCCCACACCCTCTCCTATATATTACCACCCCACACCTCTCTCCTATATATTACCACCCCCATATTACCCCCACACCCCTCTCTTATATATTACCACCCCACACCCCTCTCCTATATATACCACCCCACACCCCTCCCCTCTATATACCACCCCCACACCCCTCTCCTATATATTACCACCCCCGCACTCCTCTCCTCTATATTACCACCCCTCTCCTACATATACCACCCACACCCTCTCCTATATATTACCACCCCCACACCCCTCTCCTACATATACCACCCCCTTATTACACCCCACACCCCTCTCCTATATATTACCACCACCACACCCGTCTCCTATATATACCACACCCCACACCCCTATCCTACATATACCACCCACACCCTCTCCTATATATTACCCGCCCCCTCTCCAACATATACCACCCCCTTATTACCCCCCACACCCCTCTCCTATATATTACCACCCCACCCCCCTCTCCTATATATTACGACCCCCATATTACCCCCCCACACCCCTCTCCTATATATTACCACCCCCACACCCCTCTCCTATATATACCACCCCCACACCCCTATCCTACATATACCATCCACACCCTCTCTTATATATTACCATCCCCTCTCCTACATATACCACCCCCTTATTACCCCCACACCCCTCTTCTATATATTACCACCTCCATATTGCCCCGACACCCCTCTCCTCTATATACCACCCCACACCCCTCTCCTCTATATACCACCCCCACACCCCTCTCCTATATATACCACCCCCCACACCCCTCTCCTCTATATACCACCCCCCACACCCCTCTTCTATATATTACCACCCCTTCCTCTATTTTACCACCCCTCCTCCTACATATACCACCCACACCCTCTCCTATATATTAGCACCCCACACCCCTCTTCTACATATACCACCCCCTTATTACCCCCCCCCACCCCTCTCCTATATATTACCACCCCCATACCCCTCTCCTCTATATTCCACCCCCCCCACACCCCTATCCTACATATAACACCCACACCCTTTCCTATATATATTACCGGCCCCCTCTCCTACATATACCACCCCCCTTATTACCCCCCACACCCCTCTCCTATATATTACCACACCGCACCACTCTCCTATATATACCACCTCCCACACCCCTCTCCTATATATTACCATCCCCACACCCTCTCCTACATATACCACCCCACACCCTCTCCTATATATTACCACCGTCCCACTCCTCTCCTATATATACCACCCCCACACCCCTATCCTACATATACCACCCCCACACCCCTATCCTACATATACCACCCCCACACCCCTATCCTATATATTACCATCCCCTACACCCTCTCCTACATATACCACCCCACACCCCTCTCTTATATATTACCACCCCCCACACACCTCTCCTACATCTACAACCCCCACACCCCTCTCCTATATATACCACTCCCCACACCCCTCTCTTCTATATACCACCCCACACCCCTGTCTTATATATACCACCCCACACCCCTCTCTTATATATACCACCCCACACCCCTCTCATATATACCACACCCCTCTCCTACATATACCACCCACACCCCTATATATCACCACCCCCCCACACCCTTCTCCTATATATACCACCCCCACACCCCTCCAACATATACCACCCCCACCACTGTCCTCTATATCACCGCCCCCCCACACCCCTCTCCTATATATACACCACTCCACCCATATTACCCCTTACACCCCTCCCCTACATATACCACACCCCACACCCCTCTCCTATATATTACCACCCCCACACCCCTTCCTACATATATCCTCCCATCCCTCTCCTACATATACCCCCCATACTATATTTAACACCCCCCATATCACCCTCCACACCCATTTCCTACATATACCACCCCACATCCCAGATAGCAAGCAATTGTGCTGAAAGTTTGAAAATGACTTGCTAAGGTATTGCTAGACTTGCCAGGTTTCACAAGTTTGTTGCACAATTGCAGAAAGTCCGCATTCCATGACTCCATGACCATCTTTCTTTGCAAACATTCTGCAAGTTCTGGTTCAGTTATATTATGCAATAGTCATCCCACCACAGGGGTCACTGTGACTTTCAGAGCTCTTGCTGTGGACTCACCACTGCAACTTTGCTATTACTAGAGACTTGTCATGCAAATTTTCTGCAAATTGGAAAAGTGTCAATTAGAACTTGTACTTCAAGTGCTCTGCAAGTGTACAACTTGCCAGTGAAAATGTGCAGCAAGTTAACAAACTTGAAATTCAACACTGCCACTAAGTTGTGGCAAGTTATCCTTACTATCTGGGATATTATCCTCCACACTCCTCTTCTACATATACCACCCCCATATTACCCTCCACACCCCTCTCCTACATATATCCCCTCCCCCCATAATACTTCTCTCCTCCACACACTGACCCTCATATAACTCCCCACACACTGACCCCCATACTCCTCTCTTACATATACTGCCCCCCATAATACCCTCCTACACACACACTGCCCCTCATACTCCTCTCCTACTCACACACCAACCCCCATAATATTCTCCATACACCTGTCCTACACACACCGTGTCAGGGCCTGGACTTGAACTTGGGACCTCTTCTGTGTCTGGCAATGACTCTTCTGGCTGAACTACCTGAGATGCTGAACAGCACCTTGTCTGATCCATTGAACAATGCTGCCTTGTGCCTTAACTTCTGTTGAACCTTTAACTTTTTGCTCCTCCCATGAACTTCCTGATTTAAAGGGGTTGTGAAGGTAAATGTTTTTTCACCTTAATGCATTCTATGCATTAAGGTGAAAAAACAGCTGACAGTGCCTGCGCCCCCAGCCCCCCCCCCCCCCCGTTTTACTTACCTCACCCCTCGAAAATCCCACGCTCGCCCCCGCCATCCTTTCCACCGTTCAGCCTGGCCACTGGCTGGAGTGGATGGATGGAAAGCAGCGCAGCCATTGGCTCGCGCTGCTGTCAATCACATCCACTGACGCGGAGCGCCGGGGCCGTATGATACAGCGAGCGGCTATAGCCGCCGGCTGTATCACGAGAGCGCGCCCACAAATGCTTCTCACCATGCGAGGGAGCTCGCATTAAAAACGTGAGAAACACCTGCAGGAGGAAGCCAAGACAGCCGCTGAGGGACCCCAGAAGAGCAGGTTCGGGGCCACTCTGTGCAAAACGAGCTGCACAGTGGAGGTAATTATAACATGTTTGTTATTTAAAAAAAAAAAAAATTCACTTTACAATCCCTTTAAGCCATGTCTGTGCACTTCCTGTTTGCAAGATTATTGTGCTAGCTTCAGCCAGTATCTCACGTTCGTCTTCCCTGCTGCTGTCCATATGTTTGCTACCACTCGGTATCAACCTTTGGCTTGTTCCTTGACTACCCTTCTGCCTGATCCTAACTGGCAACCACTTGTTACTGACCCTTGGCTTGTTTACTGACTACTTCTGTTTCATCCTTAACTGCTATATCCTCTACGGGACCCCGGCTTGCTCACTTCCCGGTAGGGTGATCCTGAGGACCGTGACCTGGTACTAACCTGCAGCAAAACCCATCTCCACCTTTAGAAGCTCTGGTGAACACCGGTTAGTACTTAGATTTCATACCTCAGGTGAGCATGTGTCATCCACCAGGGTGACCTACTTATATACCTATCCTGCTGGTTGGTGGGAGTCCTCCTACTACTATAGCTACTGGTCTCCAATCCTGATCATGACAGAATAATTGGAGACCACATACATACATACATGGAGACCGCTATAGCAAATGCCGCGGCTCCTTTCAGGCATCAAATTGCAGAGCTGCAGGAATTTGGTGTTATCTACCAAGAAAAACTAGCCAGACTGGAAAATGTGGTGAAAGGGCAACAGGAGGAAATCAGTGCTCTGCAGAAACAATTGCTGGACCTACATTCCCGAGATGATGCTAATGCACATGTGCCTCACCCACCCAAATTCAATGGTGTCTGCTGCCATTATAGAGGTTTCCTTAACCAGTGTCACATATATTTCCAAATGTGACCCGCTACATTCATTTCTGAAAAACAGAAGGTAATGCTTGTTTAAGTTTTGCCAGCTTTTTTTTGCCCTCAAAATTGCCATTAATTTCAAAGTTACCTTATTTTTTCTTATAAAAAGGCAAATTTTTTCAGTTTAAACATTTGATATGTTTTCTATTTTGTATAGTGAATAAAATATGGGTTTACGATTACGATAGACATGTGCAATTTGTTTCAGCCCCAATACAAATTCAGACAAATTTTTGTTTATTCTTTGAAATTCCTTAACCACTTCACTTCTGGCCAAAGACCAGAGCACTTGCAATTCGACACTGCATTGATTTAACTGAGAATTGTGCGGTCGTGCAAACATGGCTTCCAAACAAAATTAATGTCCTTGTTTCCCCACAAATAGAGCTTTCTTTTGGTGGCATTTGATCACCTCTGCGGTTTTTATTTTTTGCGCTATAAACAAAAAAAGAGCGACAATTTTGAAAAAAAATTAATTTTTTTACTATAATAAATATCCCCAAAAAATATATTAAAAAACATTTTTTTTTTCCTCAGTTTAGGCCAATACGTATTCTTGTACATATTTTAAGTAAAAAAAAAAAAAATCACAATAAGCGTTTATTGATTGGTTTGCGCAAAAATTATATCGTCTACAAAATAGGGGATAGTTTTATGGCATTTTTATTAATATTTTTTTTTTTTACTAGAAATGTCAATGATCAGCAATTTTTATTGTGACTGCCACATTATGGTGGACACATCGGACACTTTTGGTGCTATTTTGGGACCATTCACATTTATACAGCAATCAGTACGAAAATGCACTGATTACTGTGTAAATGCAAAAACAGGGGGGAACAGCGGCACTAGATATGGTGATAACATAAAATGATATAGCAACTGGAATATAGGTATACATAAAATGTGTGTGAATAAGCACACATAATATTAAAACATTTGTTTAAAACATAATGTCCATAAATGATCCGAGATCTTGTATGATTAGCACCTGGAGGCAGCTCCCTTAGAATGAAACGATGGGCTCTGTGGAGAAATGGGAACAGAGGGGCACCAGACTGAGTGCAGTATAAATCATATATTTAAAGTGGTTGTAAACCCTTACAAACCACTTTGACCTACAGGTAAGCCTAGATTAAGGCTTACCTGTAGGTCCAAGCAATATCTCCTAAACCTATATGGTTTAGGAGATATTTGCCCGAAAACGGGCACCGCTGTCTACGGCGCATGCGCCGTAGACAGCGGTGCGCAGGCGCACTGAACGCTGCAGTTCCAAAAATGGAGCTGCCGCATTTGTCGACTCCCGTGCGCATGCGCGGGAGTGACGTCATCGCGGCTTCGCCGAATGACAGCGGCGGAGCTGCGAGACGCCACCAGCAAGATGGATGCGGCGGACTACAGGGGACAGCGCGACTTCGCTGGCTCCTGTGTCAGGTCAGTGACACATAATGGGCTACTATGCGATGCATAGTAGTCCATTATGCTTTACCTTTGCAGGGAAAAAAAGAGGAAGTAAACTCATCAGGGTTTACTTCCTCTTTAATAAAAACAAGTAGTAACTCACTTAAATTAGATGAGGTTCAGTATGTGGTGAAAATCATCAGTCCTGGAGTCTCATAAATGTCCTCCCTTTGCAGCCTGGTGCACTGGTGTGATCTTACAGGGATCCAGAGAATGCTGGGAACCAGGAGGCAGGAAACAAGAAGCAGCTGGTCGTGACTTCACAGGAACAGGAAATGTGATTATTCACAGTGGCAAGGAATGGTAATTCATTTTGAAGCTACAGTTTCTTCATCAGATCCCATTTCTACTGTGTAAATGTGACTGGCAGTGAAGGGGATTAACCATAAGGGGGTGCTGCAGGGGTTAAGTGTGTCCTAGGGAGTGATTCTAACTGTGGGGGGGAGGGGCTGTGTGTGAGACAATTACAGGGAGCTGTGATCAGTGACAGTGTTGCTAGGCACAACGGGGAAATGCTTGTTTACATCAGCATTTCCCCGTTCTTCCTCTCCACGAGACAATTGCAGGTATCCCCGTGGACATTGAGTCCACGGGACCCATGGTCGGACTCACGGAGCTTGCGGTGGGCGCACGCCTACTACCCAAGCCTTGCAGGATCACGTACGATAACGTGATTTTGCGCAGCGGAGCCAACCTGCCGCAGTAAAACTGCAGCGGCTGGTCCACAAGCAGTTAACATTAATTTTGTTTATGCGTTTTCTAATGAATTTCTAATTTTCAGAACAATTAGAATGGTGATTGGTGGAAAAATTATTGACCGATTCTAATTCGTTATGAAGAATAGCTCGTTGTTAAGGGCCGGGAAGCGGGTTGCTATGTTCTTAACAACTGATGACTCATCAGCTGTCAGCTGGCTTCCCCACTGACAGCTGAAATGTAAACAAAATGCTGGCAATAGAAAAGAAAAACAGCCCTTCAGGTCTGGTATGGATTCTAAGGGGAACCCCAGCACCCCGCCCCCCCTTCTGAGCCATACCAGGCCACATGCCTTCAACATGCCCGCCCACCTCAAAGCACCTTGTCCCCATTAACATAGGGACAAGGGTCTCTTCCCCACAACCCTGGGCTGTGGTTGTGGGGGTCTTATTGGAATCTGAAAGCTTACTTTAACAAGGGGACCCCCAGATCTGCCCCCCCCCCATGCGAATGAGTATGAGGTACATAGTACCTCTACCCGTTCACCAAAAATGTGTAAAAGGTGAATTAAGACAGCAAATGAGTTTTTGACAATTTCTATATTAAAAAGTAAAAACAATGTCCCCCGATGTAGATCCATCGCATGCCGCCCTCTGAACCCGATAAAAAAACAAAACAAAAAAAAAAAAACTCCGGCCTTGACGAACGCTCCTTGCAGACTGTCTGCTCTTCTGTCTGACATTTCTTAAATAGCTAAGGGGAGGAGTCACCCAATTATGTCAGTGGGAGACCCTGCCCCATGTGACGTCACCGCCTGGGGCATACTGGGTCAATGACGTCACAATGTGATGTCACATGCTGGGTCGATGGTGGCACACCGACCGGGGCATGTAGCCTAGTATGGTAGTATGGTTCAGGAAAGGGGGGGGAGTACTGCCTGCCTCTGACACCAAAAACGGGGCACTATTCCTACCTATGATACCAATGATGGGGTACTATCCCCCCCCCCCCACAATACCAAATGTGGTGATGATTGCTTCCAGTGATGCCAGGAAAATTTTCACTCCTGCTGGCCACAATCCGGCCCTCCTTAAAGAGGAACTTCAGTCATTTTTTCATCTTCCCATTTATTAAATCTTCTGCCCTTGTTGTTTTAACTTTGGATAATAAAACATTTTTTTTCTGCCAGTAAATACCTTATACAGCCCACTTTCTGTTTCTTGTCTGGTCATTAGCTTAGGCTTATGACATCATGCACAGCTCTCTCTCACTCTCCTGAGAGTTTGTCAGGAAGGGAGGGGGGGGGGGGGTCATAAGAGGGCCAATGAGAGCTGCAGAGCTGGAGGTGTGCCTCTGTAAATCCAAAAAGTGAACAGGCAGCAACTTCAGCTGCCCACAGTCAAAATGGCTGCAGCCAGACTCAGTGGAGGGAGATTTCTGCAGCATATTTAGCAAGTACAGAATCACAGTATATAAAATAATATGCAAAGTGGTTGGAAGGAAGCTTAAGAATGGCAAAGATGTTGACCTTCGGGATAACCCAGCTGCGATTTTCCTTAACCTGACCCCTATGTCTGGGAAGAGATACCGTAAATCCCTCTTGAAACACCTCCTGAGCGCGGCCAGGGCATGCATTCCTAGCATGTGGAAGCAACAGTCCTCACCGGCGGTAACACATTGGTTTGCGAGGATTAGCGATATCTATCGTATGGAGCAGATGACGGCGGCCATAAGGGATAGGGAGGAGGATCACGATGCCTGCTGGTTGCCTTGGAATCTTTTCAGGTTTTCTGCTGAATATAAGACTTATCGGTGAGTCCCGTGGTGGACAGTGAAGGGAAGACCCGGCTAGCGGGAACCACTGGAGTCTCCCCTCCTTTCCACCTCACATAGACCGCTCTGGTCCACCTTGCTCCCCCACCCCTTCCCCACTGCTTGTTTTCCTCTTGCTCTGTTCTTCCCCATTCATTCCCCTCCCCTCCCCGTTTTTCCCCTTCCCCTCCCCTCCCCCCACTTTTTCCCTTCCCCTCAACTTAAGTAAAAAAATAGTGATTGCCAAGGTTTGGCCACAATATTTCTTCATCTTCCTTACCGAGGAATGGCAACTTTTCAGATGCTGCGGCCCAGGGTTCTCCCCAATGGCGACAAGGTGCAGCGCCGCTGGGGACCTCTCTGAGACGGCCAGACGGGGCCCTATCTTGGAGAGGGACCCAGACGTTAATATACCGCTGGGCAGCCAGCTGGATGGGAGAGCCGGTGTCGTAGCCGTAGGTTACTCACTGTGATAATGCTATCACATACTAATTTACCAATTTATCTGTTTACTGTATTATGTATATTAATCGGTACCAAGGAAAGAGGAGTAACATGTTTTGATCAGTATGTTTCTGTATTGCCTGCAATCCGTAAATAAAGATTTATAAATAAAAAAAAAAAAAAAAAAGAAAAGTTTGGAGACCCCTGATCTAAGGTACCTAACTCACATTCATTTATACTCATACTATAGGCAATTTAGACAGGAGCCAAATAACCTACCAGGATGTCTTTGGAGTGTGGGAGGAAACTGGAGTACCTGGAGAAAAGCACACGCAGGCACAGGGAGAACATGAAAACTCCAGGCAGGTGGTGCCATGGTTGGGATTCAAACCAACAACTCTAGTGCTGCTAGGCGGAAGCGCTAACCACTTACATGTAGTTTAATATGTGCAGCTTGGTTTTGGTGGCAGGTAGTATTGATCCATTTGTGTGTTTTTGTGCCCAAAAAACTTGTCAAAGGTGTTTGATATTACCTTAAAGCGGAGTTCTACCCAAAAATGGAACTTACGCTTTAAGTGCTGGTGACCCCCTAACGTGCCACATATGGCATGTCATTTTTTGGGGGGTACCCTGTTTTTACAGGCACCCAGTTCCCACTGCCTCCCCTGGCGCTGGGAGGAAGATCACCTCTCCACGCTCCCTCCCTGCAATCTTCTGGGACACATCACAGGTCCCAGAAGATTGCCCGGCCACTCATAGCACGGCTCGTGCATGTGCAGTGCACGTCCGGCTGTGGCGCCTACAGTTAGAATGCCGGCACCGCGGAGGGAGGAGGGGGAGAGGAGTGGGGCTTCCCGCACCCGCATCGCTGGACTGTGGGACAGGTGAGTGTCTGATTATTAAAAGTCTGCAGCTACACTTTTTGTAGCTGCTAAATTTTAAATGGGTGGAACTCCGCTTTAAAAAGTACAGTATGGTCAGTACAATTCTGGTCGAAAAGTGTTTCTTGACCGCAAAATAGTTTCTTTAGCTACCAGAGGAAATTTAGAGTGGAGGTTGATTGATACAGAATAGTATTTATAATTGACAATTTACTGTTTGTTTTGAATAAAACCAGATATTGTTTGTGTTTTGAAAGCTGACTGGGTTGTTTTCCTGAAGTTCCTTTTATATGCGATGCTGGAGACAGTCCTTATAAGTGTTACATTGTTCTACTAAAGTTAGAATTTGGAAGCAAATGCATCTATAGTCAAAATGTAAGATCCTATATTCAATTCTACTTGCATTTCAATGATTTCTAGCTTACTCCTATTAACCACTTGCTGACCAGCTGCCGCAGTTTTACTGCGGCAGAATGGCACAGCTAGGTGAAACGACGTTATGTTACGTCGCTTCACCCTGTGGCCACTAGGGCCATGGGTGCCCGCTGCTCACCCCCAGAGCCAATGCGAGTGCCTGGGGCTCGCTGGTTACACACCACGAACCAGGATTTGTGTGTGTAAACACAAGTTTGCAGTTCTCGGAGGGAAGAAGAGAAAGACTGTCTGTTCATACTGTATGAACAGTGATCTGTCATCTCCCCTACACAGTATCCTCCCCCCTTCAGTTAGAACACACAATAGGGAACACAATTAACCCCTTGATCGCCCCCTAGTGTTAACCCCTTCCCTGCCAGTGACATTTTTACAGCAATCAGTGCATTTTTAAAGCACTGATCGCTGTATAAACGTCAACGGTCCCAGAAATGTGTCAAAAGCGTCCGATGTGTCCGCCATAATGTCACAGTCCCGATAAAAATCACAGATCGCCGCCATTACTAGTAAAAAAAAAAAGAATAAGAAAAATTTCATTTTGTAGACTCTTTTTGCGCAAACCAATCAATATACGCTTATTGTGATTTTTTTTTTATACCACAAATATGTAGAAGAATACATATTGGCCTAAAGTCGGGAAAAAAAATATATATTTTTGGGGGATATTTATTATAGCAAAAAGTAAAAAAATTTTGTTTTTTTCAAAATTGTCACTCTTTTTTTGTCTTTAGCGCAAAAAATAAAAACTGCAGAGGTGATCAAATATCACCAAAGGAAAGCTCTATTTGTGGGAAAAAAAGGATGTCAATTTTGTTTGGGTGCAATGTCGCACAACTGCGCAATTATCAGTTAAAGCAGTGCAGTGCCGAATCGCAAAAAGTGCTCTGGTCAGGAAGGGGGTAAAATCTTCCGGGGCTGAAGCTGTTAAAACGGAGTTCCACCCCTTTAAAAACCAGCAGCTACAAAAAGTGTAGCTACTGTCTTTTAGTTTCAAACATTTTTCTATTCAAATTTTTCACAAAGAGAAATACAAATTCGGTATCTGTCATTGTTGATACAAAGAGAAGAGAGAAAAAAAAAACAGATTGTACATGTGCGTAACTAAAGGGGAAGAAAGGGATGCACTCCAGCTCCGAGAAAACATCCTTTAGTGGCAGGTTAACCTATTACATATTTGTGAGGACCTTAATCCATGGGTCCCACACTGTTGAATCAAGCCATCCTATCATTTAAAATTGCCAATAGGCGTTCATTCACCATTATCCAGGAAAGTTTTGTTTTAAGTAGGTAAAAAGGGATTGTAGGTGACCTCCACGATTTGGCTATGGATATCCTCGCTGCCACAAATATGAAAGCTATACGTTTTTTCATTGGCTTTGGGGCAAGCCCAGCAGCACGTGCAGAGGCAATTTACGAAGGTTAACTCGGGTCAGAGAGTATATAAAATTATATGTACGTATCCAGAACCGCCTCACTTTTGGACACGACCACCACGTATGATACATGGTGCCGTCTGCATTACAGCCTCTAAAGCACCGCGGGGACGCCTCCGGAACAAAGGTTGCTACCCGTTTTGGGGACCATATACCACCTCATCAACACCTTATAATTTGCTTCAATCAGAGAGGTGTTGATAAGAGATAAGAGCTTTAGATGCACATTGTGCTATTTTGCTCCACTGCTCTATTTCTAAGTTGTTGTGCGTATCTCGTTCCCATTTATGCATATAAGGCAGCTTCTGAGAGGTAGAGGATAAAATGCTATGGATCCGAGATATATGGCCAGTAAGTTTGTCATATGTCTTACAAATATTTTCCATTAAGGTGGTGAGGTCAGATGTGTGACTCAGTGTTGCCAGAAAATGCGCTACCTGGGTGTAACGAAAGAATTCTGACCTCGGGAGCTGATATTTTTCCTGTAGGATTGCTCGCGACAAAGCCCCTCTGTGGTCACAGAGATCAGCTATTCGTAGCAAACCCTTGTTGGTCTACCATGAGAAATCCTGAGGGTGGAGACCCGGGGTGAAAATGGGGTTATTGAACAATGGGGCCAGTGGGGTATGCTGGGATCTAAAGGTGTAGGTAGTGGCTAGCCGGTCCCATAAGTTTAGAAAAAAGGACAAAGTCGGGCACATTACCATTGGTCTATCTTTTGCTTTCATCCACATTAAGTGGCTAATCTCCCTTTCTGGGAATTGGGAGGACTCCAACAACATCCAGAGCGGTCTAGATTGGCACGTGTGGAACGGGGTCAGTTGTGATATTTGTGCCACGTGGTAGTATTTAACTACTTACCGACCAGCGCACGACGATGTACGTCCTATTTTTGAAGAGGGATATCTCGGTAACGGCAGCAGCTGCTGCCACAACCGAGATATCCATCTCTTCAGGCGCCGGTCGGCTGTACGATAACGGTGGTCTCTGCAGCGGATTCACAGAGAGATCATCGCTATCAGCGGCAGGAGAGGGTAGCGGCGGAGGCGATCGGGTCCTTTCGCTAGCTGAGTATGGATACGAGTGAGGCTAAGATGGCCCCCACTCGTCTCTATACCATAGAAGGGTGGAAGCGATGTCAAAACGTCACTTCCGCCCATACCTCTTAAAGGTATATTTTTTTTAAATGTCATTTTTTTTCTTTTTTTTTTTGCATTTTAGTCCAAATATGAGATCTGAGGACTTTTTGACCCCAGATCTCATATTTAAGAGGACCTGTCATGCTTTTTTCTATTACAAGGGATGTTTACATTCCTTGTAATAGGAATAAAAGTGATCCAAAAAAAAAAGGTTTTTAAAAACACCCCGTCACGACGAGCTTGTGCACAGAAGCGAGCCCGCATATGAAAACGGTGGTGAAACCACACGTGAGGTATTGCCGCGATCGGTAGAGCGAGAGCAATAATTCTAGCCCTAGACCTCCTCTGTAACGCAAAAAATGCAACCTGTAAAAAATATTTTTTTAATGTCGCTTATGGAGATTTTTGAGGCTAAAAGTTTGACGCCATTCCACGAGCAGGCGTGACATGTTGGGTATCAATTTACTCGGCGTACCGTTATCTTTCACAATATAATTTTTTTTTATAATTTTACTGTTGTCTTATTTTTTTATTCAAAAAAAGTGAATTTTTTCCAAAAAAAGTGCGCTTGTAAGACCGCTGCGCAAATACGGTGTGAAAAAAAGTATTTCAATGACCGCCATTTTATTCTCTAGGGTGTTAGAAAAAAAACAACATAAAATGTTTGGGGGTTCTAAGTAATTTTCTAGCAAAAAAAAATGGTTTAAACATGTAAACACCAAATCTGAAAAAGAGGCCTGGTCCTTAAAGTGGAGGGCCACCCTGAAAAACAAAAACATTTTAAAAATTTGAAAAAAATCTAAAAAAAAAAAAAATGAAAAAAATTTTTTTTTTTTACTTACCAGAAATGTCTGTTGCTAGGCACTTTATCCTAATCTTCCTCTTCCTCCTCCGCGGAGATCTTCTGTCTTCTGTCTTCGTCGTGGCGTCTTCTGGGTAATGAGTCGCGCTGTGTTCTGGGAACTGTGTGTTCCAGAACACAGCGCGTCCCATTCGGAAAGCGCTGCGGGACTCGCGCATGCGCAGTAGCTGCGGGACTCGCGCATGCGCAGTAGGAAACGGGCAGTGAAGCCATAAGGCTCCACTGCCTGTTTCCCTTACAGGGAATGGCGGCGCCGGGACCCGAGAGCCGAGGGCCGGTCGGCCTCGGGCGGCCGACATCGCGGGCGCCCTGGACAGGTGAGTGTGTTTATTAAGTCAGCAACTGCAGTGTTTGCAGCTGCTGACTTTTTTTATTTTTTTTATTTTAACTGGCCCTCCTCTTTAAGTGGTTAAGCAAATCCGGCATTCCCAGGCCACCTCTTACTTTTGGCGTATACATTGTTTGTCTGTTCACCCTGGGCCTTCTTTGTTCCGATATGTAGTCCAACAATTTTGCCTGGAACTTCTGTAGCTCTTATCTATTGCTATCGGAAGGGTCCTGAATAAGTATAGCACTTTTGGTAGAACTGTCATCCTTATTGAGTACAACCTGCCAAACCATGATGGGGGATTTTTCGACCATCTTTTAAGATCTTCTGATAATTTTTTAAATAGTGGAGGATAGTTGTATTTATATAACGTGGTGAGAGTGGGGGTCAGTGTAATACCCATGTATGGTAAGGTCTCGTCCTGCCATTCAAAGGGGAAAGAGCTCTGTAATGCTTGAACTATATGTGGTTGTAGGGAGACGTTGAGTGCTTGAGATTTTGAGTGATTTACCCTCAATCCTGTAAATGTCGTGAAATGTCGTAGTACCTCATGTAGGTTGGGCAGGGAGGTGACTGGGGAGGAGAGAAGTAGTAGAATATCATCTGCGAACAATGCGCATTTATGTTCCTGTCCTCCACATGTGATGCCTAGTATATCTGGGTGCTCGTGGATCTTGATGGCCAGTGGCTCTAAAGCCAATATGAACAATAATGGGGACAGGGGGGATCCTTGGCGGGTCCCCCTGCATATATTTATGCTTGGTGACTGGCAACCCTTAACTACTAAATTCGCCGTGGGGGTGTTGTAGATCATTTTAAGTGTAGTCAGGAAGCTTGGTCCGAACCTGTATTGTTCTAAGATAAAGAACAAATAATCCCAGGATAGGGAATCAAACGCTTTATGCAGGTCAAGAGAGACCAGTAATGCACCCCTCTGCCCCCCCCCCCCAGCCTGAATTTAGTGCGGATATAATATTAATGATACGTCTGGTCTGGTCTAGGGCTTGTCTATTAGGCACGAACCCCGTCTGGTCTGGATGGATATAATTTGCTAAGAACGCGTTCATACGTGTGGCCAGTATCTTTGTCATTAATTTGAGGTCCACATTGATTAGTAAGATGGGGCGGTAATTTGTGCAGTCTCCGTGGTCTTTGTTTGGCTTAGGTATCACGTGTATGTAGGCCCTATTCTCGTGTGGAGGTATGGAAGAACCTTTTCGCAGTTCATTGTAAAAAAGAGCAGAGATGCGGAGCCAGAATCTCACTGTATTTGCGGTAATAGTGGCCTGAAAAGCCATCAGGGCCCGGAGATTTTGATGGATTTAAGGATTTGATAGCTGCCACTATTTCGCTCGCTGTAAACTCTGCCTCCATTATTTCTGCATGGTCTCTGGATAGTGTGGGGAGTGGTATGTCACGCAAAAATGTCTCCGCCGCGTGCACATTAAAGTCTTTGGGAGAATCATAGAGCTTGGAGTAGAATGCATAGAATTCTTGCAGTATAAGCTGGGGGTTTTGGGAAGTGTGGCCGTTCTGAAGTCTCAATTTAGGGGGTGCTGGGTTAAAAGGTCTAGGATTGAGATTCCTGGCTAGTAGGGTATTAGGTTTGTCGCCCAAGGTATAGTAACGGTGCCTATTCCATCTGACATATTTGTCTGCTTTCGTTGTGAGGCTCAGATTCAGGGTCATTCGTGCCGCGTCGATCTGGCTCCTAAGATCTGTCTGTGGGTTGTTTTTTTGTGCCTGTGTAAGGTTTAGTAGCTCCTTCTCCTGTTGTTGGATCACCCGTTCACGTTCCCGTTTGTCTCTTGATTCTAGCTGTATTAATTTGCCATGAACGGTGGCCTTATGGGCCGCCCACACTATAGAAGGAGAGGTAGATGAAGAGTGGTTGTCCTGGAAGTATTGTCGTAAAGTTGTTTCTATTTCATTAGCAATGAGTGGGTCACTTAATAAGGACTCGTTTAGTCTCCACGCCGACGAGCGTGGTGTAGTCCGTAAGCCTGTTAGAGCTACTTGGACCAGAGAATGGTCTGACCATGCTATGGGGATTATTTTAGTCACCGAGACGTACGGGAGCAAAGGGGACAATGTAAACAAATGATCAATACGCAAGTAAGTTTTGAGCACCTGAGAATAAAACGTATAGTCTCTAGTAGTGGGGTGAGCATCGCTCCAGAGATCATTAAGGTCATAACTGTGTAGTAGACGCGCTATTTCGCAGCTTTGTTTTGGGGTATGTTTCAGGATGGACTTCCCCGGGGTAGATCTATCCAAGATCCGATCCAGGGAGGTGTTGCTATCTCCTCCAAACACCACATGGCCAGCTATTTGGGGCATTATTACTCTCAGCATTTCGCAGAAGGATAGTTGGCCCGCATTGGGGGCATAGTAGGAGAGAAAAGTGACAACACTGTCATCGATCTTCCCGGCTACCATAATATAGCGGCCTTCCCTATCCTTTATAACATTAGTGGGAGTAAAAGGGACTCGTTTGGCAATACATATAGCTACTTCCCATTTCTTATCTGGTCCACTGGACAAATATACTGTAGGATATCTGGCGTTTAAGTATTTAGGGGCTGAGGTCCGTGAAAAGTGTGTCTCCTGTAATGCCGTGCACACACGACCGGACTTTTCAACATCAAAAGTCTGACGGAATGATTCCGGCAGACCATTCGATCGTGTGTGGGCTGCAGCGGACTTTTGATTTGCAAAAGTCTGACAGACTTTAGAAATGGAACATGTTTCAAATTTTTCCGACAGAACTCCGCCGGACCCAGTTCCTACTGAGAAATCCGATCGTGTGTATGCTAGACCGACGGACAAAAACCGACGTGAGGGCAGCTATTGGCTACTGGCTATGAACTTCCTTATTCTAGTCCAGTCGTACGTCATCACGTTCTAATCCGTCGGACTTTGGTGTGATTGTGTGTGGCCAAGTCCGTTCATTCGGAAAGTCCGTCAGAACTCTGTCAGAACTCCGTCGAAAGTCTGTTGGACCTAGTCCCTCGAAAAGTCTGGTCGTGTGTACGCAGCATAACAGTAAGATGTCCGCCCCCAGCTTGTAATATTTTTGAAATGCCTTTGCTCTTTTGGCCGGATAATTTAGGCCCTGTACGTTATGTGTTACTATAGAGTAGGTCGGTTGAGGGTTATTTGTCATGATAATTCGGCAGGCTGTACTCACTGTGTGGCAGCTTGAAGAGGTCCCTTCGGAGGCCTTCAGGGTCCTTCGTTCGGACCCCCACCCGGAACTAGAGCGCATCCAAAGAAAAAAAGATTTGAGAGGGAAGAAAATAATTTAAGTTAGAGATGTAGTAACAGAAGTAAGACTGTACATTCATTGCCACCCTGGGGTTGGCAAATATAACCAATAATTGCAGACAAAAGTAACCTGTACACTGCCTTGCAGTGTGACTACTGGGGTGCCAAGTCCCCATTTTTTGTTGTGAAGTTGTCCCCACTCTCATCGTAGTGACAAGTTCACCACAAGTGGCATGCCGCATGCGCTTCCTTCCGGCCCTACATATTCATCAACTGAGAGGATCGGACAGGGACACCCCCCCGGGCTTAAGGCTTTGTTGAATAGTAAGGGGTACATTAGAAAAATATAACTGTTAAAAGTTTTGAAAGAAAAAACAAAGCAAACTCAGACAGAGTATCCCAGAGGAAAAAAATAAATAAAATAGATTTGCCTTCCTCCTTCCCCCTTTTCTTTTCCCCCAATCAGGTGTGAAGCTCGATCTGAGGTCAGGGGCTGGATCATTTTCTTCCCTCTTTTCCTCTCCGGGTAACTACTGTCTCTGAAAATTGAACCAATAACATTACTCTTTCCAAAAGCAAGGTAGAACAGGAACAGTCAAGGAACAGCGTCTGAGTCCTCAAACCAGACCTAGTCCGTTAGTGGGAGGGACTTCCTTGGGACTGAATTTGAATATGGTGGTTTTATGCTTAGTCAAGTGATCGACGGAGACTTCCTGGCTCTGGATCTTCCCTGTCGGGACCACAAGGGGGACACCGGTCGACCCTCTTCAATGGGGGTCTTGGGAGCCCGTGTGTCCATGGAGAGCAGACCCAGGTCCTGGAGCAGCGTCTTGCCGGACTGGAAGTCAGTGAAGGAGTGGGGTTTACCCTTATAGGAAAATGTTAGTCTGAATGGAAATGACCATCGATACTTGAAGTTGATTCAGAAGTGGTTTCAGCGCTCTTCTCTTCTGAATTGTCATCTGGGCTATGTCTGCAAAAATCTGGACCGGGTGTCCTGCCATAGATATGTCTCCCCTCTGTCTTGCTTCCATCATTATTCTTTCCTTAATCCTATAAAAGTGCGGTTTGACTATCACATTGCGCGGTAGTCCGTCTGGTCTGGGAGCTGTCAGGGCCCGGTGAACCCTGTCCAGTTCCAACTGATGGGGGGAGATATCCGGTATTAATTGCATCATCAGGGCATGTATTGATTCCTCTAGGTTCACTTCTGTCTTTGGGAGGCCTCGTACTCGAAAATTGTACCTCCTAGACTTGTTCTCGAAATCTTCGATCTTTGCACTCGCTTGGTCTAGTTGGTTCTGGAGAGATGTGATCATTCTGGAATTTTAGATCACTCGTTTCACTGTGCCATCTATTTTGGACTCAATGGTATCCAGTCTCTCTCCTATGTTTTGGAAGTCGTTCCTCATGCCAGAAGTAATTATATTACATGCTTTGGACAGTTCTTGTTGTAGAAGGGCAGAGAATCTAGCTAAGAGAACTGTGTCTCCTGAGTATGCGATGGCAGGGGCAGGTGGCTGAGAAGATACAATGCTATTTTGACTCAAAGCAACTTCTGCCAGTTAAGCCATCTGTCTATCTGTAGAGGTGGCTGAAGTGTCTGTAAATAATAGGGCCCGGTCAGGGGAACCTGACAAGGGAGACAATTGTGGGTGTCCGCTCTGTGAGGAGAAGAGCTCTTCCTGGAACTGGGATGAGAAGGGATCCCTGTGGACTTCAGCCTGGGTTATGATACCTAAGCAGGATGGCTCTGTCTGCTGATCTTGACCCCCTCCTCGTGCTGCATCTCCCCTCTCAGTCACCTGCATGGCTTGTGGGGGATAGTTTTTGTGTGAAGGACTGACTTTCTCCACAGCAGTTTGGTTTTGCTGAGACCGCTGGGCGTTTAGGCTTCCTTGATGTGCGGCTTCCTCTCCCTGCTGCTGCTCAGCTCATGGAGTCAGTTGCTGCTGGAGGGGCTGTGGACTGCCGCGCTGCGCGTCCCCCTTCCCAGGCGCCATCTTAGCCAGGGAGGCTGCTGTTCGGCCTGTGAGGAGCAGGACTTACGAGATTGCTGGGAGGGCTTCTTCCTATGTGAGCCACTCCCCGACACTCTCCGCTGCATTATCCGCTCTCGGATCACTGATAGTTGATCCGGCGGTGTCCTGATCGTCCCCTGACGCTATATCTTGCTCTTTTTGGCCGAAGGTGAGCGGAGCCCGATCAGAACATGTCCGCATGCGCACTTAGCTACTGACTTTTAATAATCAGACACTCACTTGTCCCACGGTCCACCATTGATGCGGCCACCCAAAGCCTTGCTCCCCCCTCCTCTCTGCGGCCCCGGCATTGCAAGTGTGGGTGCCTTAACAGCTGGTCGCGCACTGCGCATGCTATGCTGTGTGTTGTTAATGGCCGGGCAATCTTCTGGTACCTGTGATGTGTCCCAGAAGATTGCAGGGAGGAAGGGGGAGAGGTGAACTTCTACTTGGCGCCAGGAGAGGGAGTGGGAGCTGTGTAACTGCGAAAACTAGGTACCCCCACCCCAAAAGAAATGACATGCCAAATGTGGAATGTCAGGGGGTCACAAGTACTTAAAGCGGAAGTTCCATTTTTGGGTGGAACTCCGCTTTAATCTGAATGCTCTTGACGTTTGTAAAGTACTTTGTACGATCTCACACATTTACTTCTTTGAATTCTTCCACGTATTCACTATGTCCTGTGAATAGGCACTGCTGTGTCACACATTTCACAGTGTCTGCCTTCTGAACTACAGAGGTGATGAGAGGAGGCGTTTCAGAAGGAGGAGTCAGTACAGGAATCAAAGCTTGCAGGCAGCAAGATACCAAGGGATTGTAGCAGAGAAGCTGCAAAGCATGCAGAGAATGGAGGACATAGTAGAAAGAGACAGACAGCCGACAGGCAGAACAACATGAATGGAGATTTTTCAAGTAAGCTTATATTACAAACAGTGCTTTGAAAAAGTATTCATACCCCTTGATATTTTTCACATTTTGTCATGTTACAACTATAAATGTAAACATATCTTATTGGGATTTTATGTGATAGACCAACACAAAGTGGCAGGAAAATGATAAATGGTTTTCTAAATTGTTTACAAATAAGTATGTGAAAAGTGTGACGTGCATTTGTATTCAGCCCCCCTGAGTCAATACTTTGTAGAACCCCCTTTCACTGCAATTACAGCTGCAAGTCTTTTTGGGGATGTCTCTACCAGCTTTGCACATCTAGAGACTGACATTTTTTCCCATTCTTCTTTGCAAAATAGCTCGAGCTCTATCAGATTGGATGGAGAGTGTCTGTTAACAGCAATTTTCAAGTCTTGCCACAGATTTTCAATTGGATTTAGGTCTGGACTTTGACTTGGCCATTCTAATACATGAATATGCTTTGATCTAAACCATTCCATTGTAGCTCTGGCTGTATGATTAGAGTCGTTGTCCTGCTGGAAGGTGAACCTCCGCCCCAGTCTCAAGTCTTTTGAAGAAAAGCATCCCCACAACATGATGCTGCCACCACCATGTTTCACGTGGGGATGGTGTGTTCAGGGTGATATGCAGTGTTAGTTTTCTGCCACACATAGCATTTTGCTTTTAGACCAAAAAGTTCAATTCTGGTCTCATCTGACCAGAGCACCTTCGTCCACGTGTTTGCGGTTTCCCCCACATGGCTTCTCGCAAACTGCAAACGGGACTTCTCATGGCTTTTTTTTTTCCCAACAATGGCTTTCTTCTTGACATTCTTCCATAAAGGCCAGATTTGTGGAGTGCACGACTAATTGTTGTCCTGTGGACAGATTCTCCCACCTGAGTTACCATGGGCCTCTTGGCTGCTTCTCCGATTAATGCTCTCCTTGCCCGTCAGTTTAGGTGGACGGTCATGTCTTGGTAGGTTTGCAGTTCTGCCATACTCTTTCCATTTTCGGATGATGGATTGAACCTTGCTCCGTGAGATATTCAAAGCTTGGGATATTTTTTTATACCCTAACCTGGCTTTAAGCTTCTCCACAACTTTATCCCTGACCTGTCTGGTGTGTTCCTTTGCCTTCATGATGCTGCTTGTTCACTAAGGTTCTCTAACAAACCTCTGAGTGCTTCATAGAACAGCCATATTTATACTGAGATTAAATTACACACAGGTGGACTCTATTATTAAGGGCACTTCTGAAGGCAATTGGTTCCACTAGACTTTAGTTAGGGGTATCAGAATAAAGGGGGCTGAAAACAAATGCACACCACACGTTTCAGATATTTAAAAAAAAAATTAAAAACCATTTATAATTTTCTTTTCTCTTCATAATTATGTGCCATTTTGTGTTGGTCTATCACATAAAAGCCCAATTAAATACATTTACGTTTTTGGTGGTAACATGACAAAATGTGGAAAATTTCAAGGGGTATGAATACTTTTTCGAGGCACTGTAGAAACATAGAAACATGACGGCATAAAGGTTTTGTTCACTTTTTTGACTGACTATAGTTGTCCCAAGCATGTTTGAAGCCATTTACTGTTGACTGTCTCACTACCTCTGCTGGAAGTTTATTCCAAGCATCAACTACCCTTTCAGTCAAATAAAAATTTCAAAAATGAGTTTTGAACTTTCATCCAGTTAGTTTGAGATCAAAACTGCCCTCCTGAACATTATTCAGCCTCGTGATGTATTTAAAGGTTTCAATCAGATCTCCCCTTTCCCTTCTATCCTCCAGACTGTACATAATAAGTTCCTGAAGTCTCTCTCGATGTTTTATCCCCCAGACCTTTCACCATTTTTGTTCCCCATCTCTGGACTCGTTCTATTTTATCAATATCTTTCTGTAAATGAGGTCTCCAGAACTTGATACAGTATTCTAAATGAAGATCTATATAGAAGCATTGGGACCTCCTTCCTCCTGCTGGCGATTCCTCTTTTCCCACTGTCTGGTCATACTGTTTGCTCATCTAAAATAAGTACCCTCAAATCTTTTTCCTCTGTAGTGCCAACACTGTACCCCCCAATGTTGACAGATACTGTTCTATTTAAAAAAAAATGTTTTAATTTTTTTCGGGTTGGCGAGGGCAGTGTCATTGATAATGAATCCACAATAGGGGACATTGTTTTTTTTTTTAAATAAAAGAATTGTCAGAAACTGTCTTTGTGTTTTTATTTCTTTTTGACACATTTTTGGTGAATGAGTACGGGTACAAGGTCCCCCAAACTCATTCACTTGGGGGGGGAGGCAAGGAACTGGGGCCACCTTGTTAAAGGGGGCTTTCAGATTCTGATAGGTCCCCCGCCCACACATCCCCACAACCACCGGCCAGGGTTGTGGGGAAGAGGCCCTTGTGACCATTAACATAGGGACAAGGTGCTTTGGGCTGGGGGGGTCATGTGGCCTGGTATGGTTCGGGGGGCACTCGCTGGTCCCCACCCCTTTTCTGGTCTGCCAGGCTCCATGCTTGGATAAGGGTCTAGTATGGATTTCGGAGGGGATCCCACGCTATTAAAAAAAAACAATTGATGTTGGGGTTTCCTTCAAAATTTATACCAGAACTAAGGGTCTCCTCTTTTCGGGGTGCCTCTTCTGTGCTCCTAGCTCCTCTCTCCTGTTGAGTGCCCCCACAGCAAGCAGCTTGCTATGGGGGCACCCAAGCCAAGCTGCAGCTCTGTGTCCATTCAGACACGGAGCTGTGGTTTGGCCCCGTCCCCTCTCTCCTCATTGGCCCATTAACTTTGATTGACTTTTGATTGAACAGCACCATTGGCTCCCGCTGCTGTGTCTCAGCCAATCAGGATGGAGAATCCCGGATGGGCGAGACACTCGTGGACATCGCTGGACAGAAATGGGGCTCAAGTACGTATTAGGGGGTTCAAGGGGGGCTGCTGCACACAGAAGACTTTTTATCTTAATGCATAAAACATGTACCAGACCTAAAAGTGCAAATTTTTTGGATTGAATTTGTGTTCAAAACTAATAAAAAATAGAATTAGGCCGCACTGAGGTGATAGTACTTAAAGTGGGATGCCCCCTAAAAAAAAAAAAAAAATTAAAGTCAGCAGCTACAAATACTGCAGCTGCTGACTTTTAATAATCAGACACTTACCTGTCCCAGGGTCCAGCGATGCGGGGGAACGAAGCCCCCCCCCTCGTTCCCTGCTCCGCTCACGGGGGCCGTCATTCTTACTGTGGGCACCCGGCTGTGGCTTCACAGCTGGGCACCCACTGCTCATTCACGAGCGGTGCAGGGCACCATGATACGCTGCACAGTCACCTGGGACACGTGACAGGTCCCAGATGACTGTGCGGCACGAGGTGAAGTGATGTCACCATCCCGGGCAATGAAGAAGGCAGACTACGAGGGACCCCCTAGAAACAGGCATTTAGAGGTGAGTAAAAAAAAAAAAAAAATTCCAATTATTTTTATTTTTTTTTAAGAATTTAAAACTATTTTTTATTTTTTGGTGGCAACACCACTTTAATAAATCCTGTCTAGCTATTGTCAAATTGAGAAATCTCAACAGAAAAAAATTAACAAATGAAGAAAGACAGTGCTTAGCCAAATGTATATCAAAGTAATCTATCCTAAAAAAAGTGTGTATGTGATCGATATATATATATATATATATATATATATATATATATATAGATAGATAGATAGATAGATAGATAGTGACCCAATATAATACTTTAATCTCTATCGAATCTAGTAATAGTGGTATAATCTCTATCAGAGTTGGTGATAATATAAACAAAATAATTAATATGATGTGTGACCACACCAATATGTGATGAAAAAGTGGTAACCAAGCCCACATAAAACATCCACTTCAATCTATATGTGACTATATATAGCTAAAGAACAAAAGCAAAAGATAAAAGTCTCAAAGTATTACTGCCAAAAAATATTATTATTAGTGAGCATGTTTCTTTTGAACTCTTTTTTTTTTTGTTATACACAGTTTTTTTTTACGGTACACATTCAGTAATAATAATATTTTTTGTCTACAATTTTTTGTACACTAATACTTTGAGACTTATTTTTAGTTTTTGTTCTTTGGCTATATATAGATTGAAGTGGATGTTTTATGTGGGTTTGGTTACCACATTTACATCACATATTGTTGTGGTCACACATCATATTACATTTGTTATTTAATTTATAGTATTATATCCAATGCCAATAGGGATTAAATCACTATTACTAGTTTAGATTATAGTATTATGTTGGGTCACTCTATCTCTCTCTCTCTCTCGATATATATATAGATCATACACACTTTTTTAGGATACATTACCTTGATACACATTTGGCTAAGCGCTGTCTTTCTTCGCTGATTGTGTTCCAAACTGATCAGATGTACGATTCATATGAGTTCCCATAGAAGGCAATGAGCCTGGAATTTGCAACTGAATCGCACCACAGTGCACAGTAAACGCATTACAGGACACTTTAAATTTGCAGTGCCACTGCACCCCCATATATGTGAACCGGCTCCATAGAAAGCCGGTTTGGTTCACGTCATGCGAATTGGATGTGACTCAAAACATATATATGTGAATGGAGCCTAAGGGTAACATAAGCATAAAAAAAAAGTACCACTCCCTGTATGCACAAGACCTACAGCTACGTGTTTTGGGAATGCACACAAATGTGCATTCATTGCACTTTCAGTGCCATTCATTCTTAACCACTTCCCACCCAGCCTATAGCAGAATTACGGCCGGGCAGTGGTTTGCGTTATCCTGACTGGGTGTGATATGACGTCAAGCAGGAAAACATGGCAGCATGGCGATCGTTGGTGCAGTGTGTGAATCTGACAAGCTATGAATAAGCACTCTCTGTAGTGTGAAACGCGTCAGCTGGTGTCGCTTCTTGCTGTGATGTTATTTGTAGTGCTCCTGTGGTTTTTTGAATAAAGGCACTGAATTTGTTTTGGATTGCGGCCATCCAGAGTCTTCTAATTACCTACATAGTGTGTGAATCTGACACGGTGCATCTCCAATCGTGGTATGGAGCCTCTGACAGAGGCTCCTTACCATGTGATCAGCTGTGACCAATCACAGCTGATCATCGGGTGAACCAGGAAGTGCCGGTGTTCTGTTGAGAAGTGCCCCCGATCGAATAGTGCCTGGTATGTACTGCACATGGAGCAGCTGATTTGCTGATCAGCTGGGTCGACGTAACCAGGGCACATGCGCACATCGTAGGAGGTATCTTTTGATGGGATATACCATTTCACAGGCACAATTTACACCTATACAAAAACAGTGGGGGGAGACCGAGGTTCTCAGATTATGCATGGCTGCTGGCTGGAGGTCGGCTAGTGGCTGTGTTGAAGAGCTGGTTTTGCCTGTGTTGCAACCCGCCCTTTCACACAGGCAAAACCGGACGTTCAATACAGATAAAAGCGGACCATCAGCACACTGTAAAGCCGCCCCACAACATCGAGGCGCAATGTGAGAACTACGGTCCTCCCCCCTCCCCCCGCTGTTTCTATAGGTTTCAATTGTGGCTGTGAAATGGTATCTCCCATCAAAAGACGCCTCCTATGATGTGTGCACATAACCTGGTCACACCACTCCAGCTGATCGGCAAGTGCGGCTCCGTGCTGTGCATGCTCGGGCACTATACGATGGGGGGGGCTTCACGACAGAATACGGCCTCGTCAATGAAGGAGAAAACAAAATCTTATAACAAAAACGAAGAAAAAATGTTGGTCTTTTTTAATTTGTTTAGCAAAAAATAAAAACAAATGCAAAATCAAAAAATGTGCAAACAGGAGAATGGCAAGAAGCTATATAATCTACATAGGACAGTCCATTGAAATCAATGCGCTTTCATGCGAAAAACCCTAAAAAACACATTTGACACATACACACGCCAGTTGTGTGCATGAAGTCTGAATTGTATAGAAGTCCAATAAGAGAGATCAATGAGGGGGGGATCGGGTTTCCAGGGATCGGGTACACAGCCTCCTCCACGCTGCTGCCCGAAAACGAAACCTCACCGAACATTCCACAGGGAGTTGATGCAGATGGGGGCGTGGCTTTCTGTTTCTCACGACAGATCCGCTCACTGGGCGGGGACCTACATGCTTAGGAGCACGCGCACCAAGGAGGGAAGGAAAAAAAAAAAGCTGGGGCGGGGCCGTTTCGACGTGGGAGTATGCGTGTGACGTCACGGTGCGTCGCGGCGGCGCTGTGTGAGGAAGGAGCCGAGGGAGTGCGCTCTCGGTGCGTCTCCATTAATCCCTATCGGTGATCGTTCCGCTGTCCCGTACCTGTGGTTGTTCGTGCCAGGGACCGGATCCTCCGCACAGTCGCTAAGTCTCTCCGCCTCCGGAAGAGGCCTCGAAGGTGAGCGCCGGGGCCCGCGAGCCAAACCTATGCACGGATGCGGGATACGCCGGGCCCGCATTGCGTAACCAAGGGAGTTTGCTGGGAGGGGGAGGAGGACTTACGTAATTTCTGGGGAAGCCGCTGCGCTCTTTTCGTACATTTTGTGCTTGTGAATTCTTTCCAAGGCGCTAAGGAAAGGTCGGTGTGCCGGGGCGAGGCGTAATATACGGCCATTGCCGGGAAAGCCCCGCGGTTACGTAGCTTGCGTAACTTTTATATGTGAATAGGCTTTTTTTTTTTGCGCAGTAGTATGTTGTTGTCCGGCTTGGGGTTTTCTCTGGGCGGACGGTGGGAGAGGTCGGCCAGGTGTACTGCAGGGGTTCTTGGCATGGACGCCGCTTGTATGTTGGCGGGAGGTGCGCTGTTTACGTGAGGAGAGGCTGGTTTCACTGTTTACGCAGTTTACGCGAAGGAGTGGGCGGGGCAGCCCTTCTCCTGGAATGGGCGGAGACGGTTTACGGACTTAGCGTAATGCCTTGTAGCAAAGGGCTGAAAGTTAAAGCTGCGCCGATTGCGTAACGTTCTCCGGATGTTCTCTGACTCTTACGCAAATGGCGTACATCTGGGCTTTTACCAAGACACAGCAACGGAAGAGACTATTGTGCTTGTTATGACTAAGCTACCCATGCATGCACTGTGTTGTCACTGTATACTGGTTGTCTGCTATTACTGAAGCTTTCTGTTTCCTGTCTTCTACTGTTATAAATAAAGTTTTTATTTTGTAAATAGAAGGTTTCACTGCAGCTATGCTCTGTAGCTGTATCCAGTTTCCCTTGTATTACTACAGGGCTCTTATGTGTCTGCCACTGTGAACCATTGTAACAGATTATTATGTGAATTCTATTTTTTTATTAAACTTCTGACCGTGTGTCAGCAATTACCGGTGGGTTTAAAGCGAGATATTAAAACCAAAACAAAGCATTGATTATATTGCAGCTTACCGATTCCTAGATGTGTGGCTTCGTTTGTTTTTCCTTTTTCCTCTTTTGGTGGTATTTGATCAGCTCTGCGGCTTATATTTTTTTGCGCTATAAACAAAGACAATTTTGAAAGCCTATTTTTATTCATTTATTTTTTGCTATAACAAATATCCCCAATTAATTTTTTTTTTCAATCTAATTTCTTCATCAGTTTAGGCCAATGTGTATTCTACATATTGGGTAAAAAAATCGCAATTGCTGTTAATTTTGGCAACAAATTTCCATTTAGTTTTAGTCCTAAAATGGCATTTTAGTTTAAGTCCCATTTTTTTTTTCTTCTGCAATTGTGTTAGTCGACTAAATTGTCAGGACATTTTGGTCGATTAAAATGCCCTACATTTTCATTCGACTAAAATCTCTCAGTACGTTTTTAGTCATCTAAAATCTAATAGGTGTAGTTAAATTGTAATGCATTTCTCTACAATTTCCAAACTCATATACTGCCGGAGGGAAAAATCTATTATGTTGTTGTTTATGGTATTGAGATTTGAACATGCAATGCAGACCAGTGTTTAATTTTTACATCAAATTTAAATTTAGTTTTAGTCATTTGACTAAAATGCCATTTTAGTCATCTCAATGATTTTAGGTTTGGTCAACTAAAATGGTATTAAGTTACAAGACACATTGTTGGGACCATTCACTTTTATGCACCGATCAATGCTATAAAAATGCACTGATTACTGTGTAAATGTCACCGGCAGGGAAGGGGTTCAATATGTCCTGCCCCCCCCCCCCCCTTCGTGTGTGTGTTTCGAACTGTAGCGGGAGTGGGGCTGACTAGAGGAGGAGACCTATCGCTGTTCATAATTACTACAGCAGATTTGTCTCTCCTGTTAGAACAGGGATTTGTGTTTACATATGCAAATCTCTGTTCTGGCTCACGTGCACACAATCGTGGGTGGCCGGTGGACATCAAGCTCGCCAGCCACATGCATCGGGTCCCCCGCTGCTCAGCGCGCTATGGCTCTTTAAAGGAGCTAACATACCCATATGGCGATTGGCGGGAACAAGCCACTTTGCCAACGTATTTGTATGTGAGCTGGTCAGCAAGTGATTAAAGAACGAGCTCTCTTGCAGTAACGCTACAAATATTGCAGCTGCCGACTTCTAATAATCGGACACTTACCTGTCCCAGGGTCCAGCGATGTGGGGGAACGAAGTCCCGCTCGTCCCCCCCCCCCCTCCTCTCTGCAGTTTCGGCTTTATCACTGTGGCTGCGCATGCGACTGGCTGGGCAATCATCTGGGACCTGTGATGTGTCCCAGATGATTGCCGAGAGGGAGGGGTGAACTGACTTCCGGCTCCACATAGCCTCATACCCCCCCCAACCACATGCCAAATGTGGCATGTCAGGAGGTCACCTTCCCTTATTTGAGGTGGAACTCTGCTTTAATACCGTTTTTTTTTTTTTTTTTTTTTTTTTTTATGACTTGTAGATGGGTTTACTGCAGTCTGGTTTTGTTCTTGTATTGAATATATTGTCTGCATATTTTTTGATAATGGGTTTCTGTGTGGTGTTTTTGTTTTGCTACCCCACTTTTTTTCATTGTTTGTTTAACCACTTGCCGACCAGCCGCCCTCATACTGCTGCAGGTTGGCTCTATTGCGTGAATTGCCATAGCTGTGCGTTGGTTCGTGCAATAGTTAGTGGGTGCACGCACTGTGCAGGAACCGGTGTGCTTGACCGGCGGCCGTAATCGCTCCTCAGAGCCAGAATGGGAATCTGTCAATGTTGACAAACAGGAGAGAGAGTGTCTGTTCCTAGTTATCAGGATCTGCGATTCCTCCTTCCCATTTAACCCCTTGAGCTCCCCGTAGTGTTAACTCCTTCCCTGACAGTGACATTTTACACAGTAATCAGAGCACTTTTATAGCGCTGCTCGCTGTATAAATGTCACTGGTCCCAAAAAAAGTGTCAAGTGCCCGATCTCTCCGCCGCAATGTCGCAGTCCCGCTGTGTACTGCGCCACAGCGGACACTATCTGATGGGGGACCTTATATGATGGGACACCGGCTCAGCGGTGGATCAAAAGGGATGAAATGGATCAAAACGGACATGTGGTCTCCGCTCACTCTATAGGGAGATCGGATGAAATCGGACCATCTGTCCGTTTTCATCCGATCTGCCAGGTGGATGGAGAATAGGACTACCGTCCACCTGGATTGAGCGGATGTCAGCGAACACGTCACCGGTGACATCCGTCACTCCATAGAAATGCATGGAGTGTCTGTTCAGGTCCGCCTAAAAAAAAAATTTACATGCCGACCTGAATGGTCCGCATGTGTGAAAGGGGCCTAAGGGGGAAGGTTTCAGATTTTGTTTCCACTTTATAATTAACCCTACTAAGGGCATTAGGCACAACAACATACTCATCTTCCTGCTGGCCTCACGTCCTCTGGTCGTGATGACATCAATCATGCACGCGGGACTCAGACCGCGGCACGGTGCTCTGAAGGGAAGTAATGCTGCCCTTTCATGGAGTGTGAATCTCTCCTAAACCTTGAAGGTTTAGGAGATAGTACTGTACCTACAGGTAAGCCTTATAGAATAAAGCCTACAGAATGGGTTTACATCCACTTTAAAGCAGAATTAAATCTTCCTATCTCCCTGCAGCCAAAGAAGCTGTTATCTAAGGCTCCATTCACACGTGGTGCGGTGATAGCTGCTGCACCACGTTTTTCTAGCTTTTTTGTGCCGCGTCTTTGGAGCAGCATCGTTCATTTGAATGGCCCTCTCTCTGCACCAATGCAGCTCATGTACCAAATTTTCATAATTGCGGCAAAATTTCACTGTTTGGGGTCCCATTAAGAAATAATGGCATTGCAAACTCATCCTGTGTTTTGCTGCAATTCTGAAATTGCTGGCAGAATTGTTCGGTTCAGGTGTGAATGGAACCCTAATGGGGTAGTAAAGTCCATCTTCTTAACTTGTACCTACAGGTAAGCTTATACTAAGTCTTACCAGTAGGTGCTGTGAATATCTTCTAAGCCTGTGCCGTTTAGAAGCACTTCACAGTGGCGTCATTGGCGAATGCACTGTAGCTTTGCATTTAAGGCACCTGGAGTGTGTGGTCAGTGCAGAGAGCCCTGAGCTGTGATTCCTGTGTGCATGTGTGAGATTGACGTGAATGCAGCTTACTTGAAAAACCTTTTCATGTTGTGAATTCTGCCTTTCTGCTGGCTGTCTCTTTCCACAACTTCCTGGATTCTCTGCATTTCCTGTGGTATCTTGCTGCCTGCAAACTGATTCCTGTACTGACTCTTCCTCCTCCTCCTCCTCTCAGCACCTCTAGCTCAGAAGGCAGGCTCTTTGAAATGCGGCACAGTAGTAGGGTTGCACCTATAGTTTATCGGCAGGTACCGATACTTTGGGTCACATACTTGCTGATACTGAGTACTGATATTTTAAGGTGCAATTTGCGTCCATACAAAATGCATGGGCTCAAATCGCACTGAAAAGAATCACAGGTGATTTGAACAAGAATTCAGTGCGACTCCTGTCCAAATTGCATGCAATATTTCCCTTATCACTCTGTGTGTGAACCCAGTATAGAAAGGGAAGCACCATCTAGTGCAGCAATGAGCAGTTTACTGCTATAACGACTCACGTTAAAAAGTAAATATCTCAATAAATCCAAGTCTACATAGTGTCCATGTCCCGCCAATGATAGAAAACCACGGTTGCTGGAGGAGAGGTTCCGGGACCCCTGTGGGTATAGGGCAAAAGTGATGTCAGCCTGGGGGTGGACCAGCCTATACATCTCCTCCAGCCCTGGGTTTCTATCATATTGGCAGGACGGGGACACCTATGCAGATTTGACTAGATATGCACTTTAATGTGAGTGATAACATTTTTAATAAACTGCTCATTTCTGCACTAGATGGAGCTTCCCTTTCTAAAGCTGGCCATATCCAGTGACCTGGCTAAAATTCCAGTGGGGTGGCGCTGCCAGCTAAGCAAACTTTAAACTGGGTGGAAAAAGACGTCCAACGGTGAAGCAGCCAAAATAAGTCACTGTTCAGGTATAATGACAGCCATGGGTGGTGTGACTGTCAGAATATAATAGCTGACAGTAGGAAATTAGCTTGAATCGGGGCATCTGGATGTCTCCTGTTAAGTCGTTAAAGGCTGAATAGGAGAAATCTGTATGTGCATAGGCAACTTAAAGTGGCGCTCAACCTAGATGGGGAAATTCTCAGGCCTCCCCTCCTTTTTGGGGGGGGGGGCCTGGAGAGACTGATTTTGACAGTTCTCCTCCCCGTCTCCCCTCAGTCCTCTGGCGCACATCACAGGCCCCAGAAGGCTGCGGGACCATTCACAAAGTGCAGCACAGCTTGAGCATGCACAGGGGACATCTGGCTGTGAAGCTGCTGGGGACAGCATGCCAATGGAAAGAATTGCTGGATCCTGGGGCAGGTAAGTGGCTGTTAAAAGTTACCAGCTATAGTTTTTGTAACTGCCGACTTTGATCGGACTGCCTCTGTAAAGATTACTCCTCTTTCTGCTGGAAGGGGCTGACATTCTACTTGGCAGTGTCCGGAGCTGTTCATTGGCTTCCAGAAATGTGACAAGTGGCCACAACTCTAGCTGGATTGTTCCCCCCCCCCCCCTTTTTTTTTTCTATTGCTCTTGGATGGATAATATTTTCTTTGTGTTATCACAAAAAAAAAAAAAAAAAAGATACCATCTGTATAAAGATCTCAGAATATGCTGAACAATATTTCACATTGGCCCTGAAGAAGTCAGTATTATCTCAGAAAAGTACTTTTTGTGACACTAGTATTGTATCAATATAATCAACGGTCATATAAGGACAAAGCTGTTTAATCCACACCTTTTTCAAAGCAGTTTTTTTCCCTTTCTTATCTGTATTGGATTTTGTACATTTTAATATTGATTTTTAATGGTATTTTGTACTTTATTTTAATTTTTTTGCTATGTTTTATTTGGTGCAGTTATATTCTTTGGTACTATAATTGTCCCCTGGTTTATATAACCTTTTTGCATGGGGGTTATAAGGATAACACTAAAAAAGAAAGTTTTGCAGACATATTGGAGCCTTGAATAATTTTCTGAACATTCCAGTGGCGTCTCAGAATCACATTCAGTCCAAGTGACAGTGGTGGTTGCTAGAGGCGAGTGCCTTTTCTCATATAGGGGAGGGATAGCACGGCAGTAATGAAAACCAAGATTACCCCCCCCCCCCAAACTTGAATTGGTATTATCTTATATTTTTGAATTGTTTCCCCAGATAGAGACATATGTGAGATATGCATCTCGCTCTCTCCCGTGTGTGTGTGTGTGTATATATGTATATATATATTTTTTTTTTTGGGTACATGAGCATTTCAAAAATGGAATTTATTGATGTTCATTGCTTTACAGTACAGAAAGTAAGGGAAATGTTTTATAATATTTTATTGTTGGAAGAGAAGAGATCCTCCTAACAGAAATTAAAGATGACTTTATTAATAAGACAGATTCTACTGCTTTTCTACTCTTATAACATAAAATTTTGCCTAGGGTTCCACACTATGCCATTATCACATATAAAAGCACATATGGTGGTGGTTTTAGTTGCTGAATGATTTATATTTCTGTCCATCCACGTCTGATGTTTACACAGCTCTGTTGTATAGCACAGCCTTGTCTGGCAGAGCAGAAGACTTGCCTTTTCTCTACTGCAGTTCAGGTTCCAGCCTGGACAGTGAAAAGAGAAGAAGATGACGACTAATGAGCTCATCTGTCACTCTGCTCTCCCCCTATCACAGTACCACTTGCAGCACAACTGATTGCTTGGAGTTCAGCTTTAAAGCAAGGTGGTCTCTTAACCACTTGCCGCCCGCCCTATAACAAAATGACGGTGGCAAAGTGGTTTCATAATCCTGATCGGACGTCATATGACGTGATCAGGATTATGAGCCGCTGCGCGCCCCCGGGGGCGTGCATTGCGGCGATCGTTGTTGCGGGGTGTCAGTCTGACACCCTGCAACTACGATCTCGGTAAAGAGTCTCAGACGGAGACTCTACCACGTGATCAGCCGTGTCCAATCACGGCTGATCACAGTGTAAATAGGAAGAGCCGGTGATCGGCTTTTCCTCACTCGCGTCTGTCAGACGCGAGTAGAGGAGAGCCGATCGGCTGCTCCTCTGACAGGGGGGGCCTGTGCTGATCGATTATCAGCACAACCCCCCCGAGGATGCCCACACTGGACCACCAGGGATGCCCAGGATAAGGTACGCCACCCTAGACCACCAGGGATTCCAGTCAGTGCCCATAATGGATGCCAATCAGTGCCCACAATGGGCATCACTGATTGGCATGCATTATTGTTTGGCACTGATTGGCATCCATTAGTACAGTATATTATAATACAATGCTGCCTATCCGTTCCCATCCATGCCACCTATCAGTGCCCATCCATGCACACCTGTGCCGCCTACCCATGCCCACCTGTGCCGCCCATCCATGCCAATCCATGCCAGCTATCAGTGCCAATTTGTGCTGCCCATCAGTGCCACTTCATTGGTGCCCATCAGTGTAACCCCATCAGTGAATGAGAAAATTTACTTATTTACAAAGTTTAGAAACTGAAACAAAAAAAAAACATTTTTTTTTTCAAAATTTTCGCTATTTTTTTATTTAGCAAAAAATAAAAACCGCAGAGGTGATCAAATACCACCAAAAGAAAGTTCTATTTGTGGGAAAAAATATGTTAAAAATTTCATTTGGGTACAGTGTAGCATGACCGCGCAATTGTCATTCAAAGTGCGACAGCGCTGAAAGCTCAAAATTGGTCTGGGCAGGAAGGTGTTTAAGTGCCCTGTATTGAAGTGGTTAAAACTTATTATGCGTCTGGTAATGAGATCAGTTCACTTGCGTATTCACATTCCTCACATCATCAAAAACCACAGTCACAATTCATAGGCGACGCAATTTTTTTGTCCTATTTTAGTTCATGCTTAAACACACTTTAAAAAGTAGGATAGGTCGCATTTTAGGCACTATGCCGTATTGCAGTGTGGTGCATAGAAATGAATAAAATTTAATTTTGTAATCATTGAAACAAACAAAAAAAAAAGTTAACAATATGTTTTATCAATGCATGACACCCTCTACACAGCTCTTCTCAGCGGCCATGCGTTACAGGACATATTGTGCACGTGCTGGTGTGAATGGGCTCGAAAGCAAATACATCTAAGGGGAAACCCAATATCCACAACCTGATTTTCCTTTTACAATTTTATAACAATGCAGAAAAATTGTAAAATCCTGCTTATGGTCAGATAAGAATACAGTTTTAAAGGTCAGAAGAGAAATAAATGATCTCAGTTCTGCTTATAGAATGGAAATGTGGTGTTGCTCTCAGACTTTGATGCCTTGCTCATTCAGGGCATGTTGGCACAGTCCTCCAGACCCCCAACCACTTTACCCTCACCATTCCACTGCTCCCCTGTTCGTTGGTGTTGGAGTGTAAAGAGAGATGCCCTATGACAGTGTTCAGGCCTACCGATTGGATGCTGGGCCTTAGCACTGCCTCATGGGAAAAGATGATCATCTGCCCCCCCCCACCCCTGGAAGCACCCAGTATTTTGCAATAGCATCTAGAAAAAAATAAGTGTTGGAGAGTGCTATGAAGATGAGTGTAAAGTGGTCAGGGGAATTATCTCCTCCACCCCCTTCTTTTTTTGCAATCAGATCTTCAGGCAAATTAGTTATTTAGATCATACACATGTGAAGTATTTTATTCTTGTATAGCCAGTCTTGGATTTTATACATCACTGCACAGTCAGGGAAGTCACTCCTCCAATATCTCCTGGTATGTATCTTTACATTTCCTGCCTGTTCATGAGATCCTGAATCAGCAGTGCATTAATGCTTATTATTAGTTCAGTGGGCAATCTGGAGGTGTGATGACAAAGGAAGCTGCAAAGAGGAACAAGGAAGCAGTATAGCTATTTTCCTGTCTGAGTTGTGTGAGAGGCATGTAACAAGCTTAACTGAACAGAATTGCAAATCAGCGTTCACATATATGAATTTGGCTTATTGTTTGGCACCAGTTGCTTTAAAGCTCTCCCTGCAACTCCTCTGTACTTCTAAATACTATACCTTGCTCTGTCTTTGTGTTGAGATTGCCATCCTTGTAGAGGAGCAAGACTTTGCTTCCTAATCTCAGAGCTGCCTCCCCTTCCTGGCTGATGGAGGAATAATCACGCAGGGGAGGTGGCAGTAAAATAGGAGAGCCTTGGAGTTAATCGGGTACAGTGCAACTTCCTCTCCAGCAAGGAAAACAGTGAGCAACAAACTTTGTATTTATTCAAGCCGGGTTCAGACTGGAACTGGCTGCGGATCGCACAGGAGCACTGTGCGTCCCTGTTCCCCATTTCAGGGCCGAATCGGGGCCGAATCTATACCTGAATTTGGCCCTGAAACTGAGCCAAAGACTTACAGATAGGGAGCTGGTCACATTCTCCCGCAATGCGACTTGGATACAGAGAAACTGGCAAGGGGACTGTACTCTAGATAGTCTCAAAACTGCCTGGCCTGGTACCTAGGCAAAGGAAATGCATTGCTTCTCTTCAGGAGGAATTGGAGTAGAACTGTAGGCAAAACTTTTTTTTTTCTTTCATTTTGGATAGACTCGCGTGGGTGATCAACCTATAGCCCTCCAGCTGTTGCCAAACTACAAGTCCCATCATGCCTCAGCGCTTGGTAGCCATGCTTGTAATGGCCAGTCTTGTAGTTCCATAATACCTGGAGGCCCACAGGTTGAGCGCCCATAGGAAAGAGCAAGGGAGGGTTATAACCCCTGTCAAATTTTTTTTTTTTCCCACCATCTGTGTCCCATTGGGGAGATTTGCCTTCACTTCCCATCCCATAGCCAGACAGGAAGTGAGAGGAAATCCCTGAAAATTATAGGAAATCATTGGGGACCCCCAGGTCACCAGAACTAGTGTCCCCATTGGAAGATTTCCCCTATATTGCTTTTCTGGGGACAACCTAAAACTTGGGATTTTCTTTCACTTTCAGTGATGATAATAAACAGGACAAATAGAGAGGGTGAATCCCTTTAACGAGGGCACAGATAGCAATAAATACGGAGGGGTGGTCTAATCCCTCTCTACTCTATCCAAAACTAAAAGAAAAGTTTTGCCCTTTAGTTATACTTTAAAGATAGAAGCGCATTGATTTAGGTACACTCATTATTTCCAGGTGTGAGCTATAAGATGGCAAAGTCACTTGGGTTAACAATTTCCAGAACGCCCGCCGCCGTCATATGTCGATACATTGATGTTGAATACCATTGTTATGGCAGCAGATAACTGCCATAACCCAGTATTTTTAAAAATGGTCTCTGCGGCGGATTCGCCATGATATCACTTTTATCGGCTGCGTGAGAGGTGCCCACCCCCTCCCGTCATGTTCCGTTCATCTCCACCTCTTACCGGAGACGTAGGTAGCGGCGGAGACTATCGGCTCCTTTCCCCTGTGAGGCATGGAGTCGAGTGAGGTAATGATGGCCTCCACTCTACTCCATATCATTGGATGAGGGAAGCGACGTCACACGTCACTTCCGCCCAATGGTTTTAAAGGGGAATTTTTTTTTTTTTTTTTTTTACATTGCATTCAAGTGTAAATGTGAGATCTGAGGTGTTTTTGACCCCAGATCTCACATTAAAAAGGTCCTGTCATGCTTTTTTATTTTTTAACCCCCCCCCCCCCCCCCCCTATTTACAAGGGATGTTTACATTCCTTGTAATAGGACTATGTTATCCTAAAAAAATATATATTTTTTAAAGAATTGGTGTAAAAATAAATAATTTTATTATGCCTCTTCCTGTCCCGGGTCTCGGAGACGGCACGGACCATTCTCAGCCGCAGCGCTTCACTTCCTGGTTCCCTCGCCGAGACTGGCACTGGCAGCAGCTGAGAGCCGAGCGATTGCTCGGCTTCGCCTGCCGACATCGCTGGACTCCAGGAAAGGTAAGGGTCCATTTATTAAAAGTCAGCAGCTGCAGTATTTGTAGCTGCTGGCTTTTAATATTTTTTCTTTTTAGGTGTACTTCCTCTTTAAGCACCCTGTCCCGCCATGCTCACATACAGAAGCAAGCGCATAGGTAAGTTGCGCCTGCATATGTAAACGGTGTGTTCAAACCACACGCGAGTTATCGTTAGAGCAATAATTGTAGGAAAAAACCTCCTCTTTAACTCAAAACTGGTAACCTGTAGAAATTTTTCAACTTCACCTATGGAGATTTTTAAGTGTCAGCTTGTCGCCATTCCACGAGTGGGCGCAATTTGGACGCATGACATGTTGGGTATCAATTCACTTGGTGTAACATTATCTTTCACAATATAACAAAAAAATTGGGCTAAGTTTACTGTTTTCTTATACACTGCTGCACGAATGCGGTGTGATAAAGTATTGCAACAACGCCATTTTATTCTCTAGGGTGTCTGAATTTTTTTTTATGTCTAATGTTTGAGCGTTCCAAGTAATTTTTCTAGCAAAAAAATGATTTTTGTAAACACTAAGTGTAGTAAAAAAAAAAAAAAAAAGGCCTGGCCCTTAAATAGAGCTAGTGTTGATATATACAATAGTGCCAACGTTTACTGCATCACTTCCACAAGGTGAAGGGATGTATTTAAAAACATTGATAATTAGCCATACACCCAAATGATTCTGCTAGTCATCATGGTTAAGACAGCAGATCTCCATCCTGTGATCAGCATTGTATTGCATAGGAATACAGTATGATTTCTGTGCATTCTCTTGGGAACAAGCTAGACATGAAGTCCTCAGACATCCTAGTAACTGTTACCCCCTCAGAGGGGTCCTTGTACATACCCATGTGACAGTGGCTTAAGCCATGTACACCCAATGAGAATATCAAATTGATGATCGTCGTTTTTACACTTCTTTTTTTTTTTTTTCTTCTGCATGTTAGTCTCCTATCGGAAATGAAGAGGTTACTCAAAATTCTCGTACGACAGAATACAGCGTCGGAAGTGATGTAATGTATAGTAATGTATTTTTTCGTTTTCGCTCGTGCGTAATCTTTCTCTTCTGATTTTTTTTATTCCCCCCCCCCAGACAAACTGTACTGATTTAACAAAAATCGTACAATCTGGTATCGTAGCAGAAATATTTTCAGGTCTGCCCCTTCAGATAATTTTGGAAGGGATAATTCGGATAATTTCAGCTCTCGAAAAGCTCTCTACGAACAATCGGCTTATCGCACAATCGCTTAAAAAGTGTCATTTTTCATCCCCTTTTTTATTTTTTTGATCGTGTATGCTAGGCAAAGGTAAAGCATAATGGGCTACTATGTGTCACTTACCTGACACAGGAGCCAGCGATGGCACCGCTGTCCCCTCTTCCACGGAGCGTCCTCTTCCTTCCGGGTATCGTGGTTCCGGCGCTGTGATTGGCCGGAGCAGCGATGTTGTCATGCGCACGGGAGCCGCCACTAATGGCATATCGCCATTGGCAGCGGCATGCTCAGTGCGCCTGCGTGCTGCTGTCTACAACGCATGCTCCGTAGACAGCGGTGCCTGTCTTTTTGCAAATATTTCCTAAACTGTGTAGGTTTAGGAGATATTTATTGGACCTACAGGCAAGCCTTAATCTAGGCTTACCTGTAGGTCAACATGGTCTGTAAGGGTTTACAACCACTTTAAGTGGTTCACACTCCTGCCTTGCAGCAGTGAGATTTAGTTCAACCAGGACACTAGCTGCATGTTTTTCCTGAGCTTGTGTTAGTTTCCTACGGGTATTCCAGTTTCTTGCCCTAGTGGAAGTTTTTTAAGGATGTGAAATAGGGAACTTAACCACTTCTGGACCGCTCACCGCACATATACTGTGGCAGGGCGGTTTGGCTGCGTGAAACAAAGTACCTGTACGTTGTTTCGTGCGTTAAAAACTGTGGGCGCACACGGGCCTGGTGCACTCTGTCTGCCAGCCACCCACAATCGATCCACAGAGAGACAGAATGGGGATCTCCCTATGTAAACCAAGGCAGATCCCTATTCTGACAGGGGACGGCACTGATGGTAATCAGGAACAGCGATCTCTGTTGTCGTCCTAGTGAGCCCCCCCCCCCAACAGAACACACTCAGGGAACATGGTTAACCCTTTGATTGCCCCTAGAGTTAACCTCTTCCTTGACAGTGTTATTTATACATCAATGCATTTTTTATTAGCACTGGACCCTAAAAAGTGTCACGTCACTTGGGGTCAGATTTGTCTGCTGCAATGTCGCGGTCCCTCTAAAAATCGCAGATCGCTGCCATTACCAGTAAAAAAAAAAAGTCCCTAAATCTATCCCCTATTTTGTAGATGCTGTAACTTCTGCGCAAACCAATCAATATATGCTTATTGGGATTTTTTTTTTTTTTTACCAAAAATATGTAGCAAAATACAAATTGGCCTAAAAAATGTTTTTGTTTGGGGAAAAAAAATTATATATATATATATATATATATATATATATATATATATATATATATATATATATATATATATATATATATATATATATATATATATATATATATATATATATAAATATATAAATTTGTGTTATAGCAAAAAGTAAAACATTATTATTATTATTATTTAATTATTTTTTTAAATTGTCACTCTTTTTGTTTTATAGGGCAAAAAACTAAAGCCCCAGAGGTGATCAAATACCACCAAAATAAAGCTCTATTTGTGGGAAAACAAAGGACATCAATTTTGTTTGGGTACAATGTCGCTTCACTGTGCAATTGTCAGTTAAAGCGACGCAGTGCCACATTGCAAAAAATGGCCTAGTCAGGGCTGAAGTGGTTAAAAAGTATAACTAAAGGCAAAACTTTTTTTGAGTTTTGGATAGAGTGTAGAGGAATTAGAACCCCTGTCAGTTTTTATTGCTATCTGTGCCCCCTGTCAAGGAGATTCACCCTCTCTATTTGTCCTGTTATCATTTTGAATCAAAAGTGAAAGTAAAAGAAAATTTCCAAATTTTGGTTTGTCCCTATAAAAGTAATAGCGGGCAAATCTTCCAATGGGGACACTAGTTCTGGTGAACTTGTGGGACCCCAAAGAATTCCCTTCAGGGATTTCCTCTCACTTCCTGTTTAGCTATGGGTAGGAAGCGAGGGGAAATCTTGGCAATCGTATACAGATGGTGAAAAAGAAATTTGACGGGTTATAATCGTCCCTTTCTCTATCCAATATGAAGAAAAAATAATGATTTGCCTATAGTTCTATTCTAAATTGTAAGCTCCTTGAGGGCAGGGATTGATGTAAATGTACAATCTGTAAAGTACTGTGTAAATTGTTGGCGTTTGCAAGATGGAAACTGAGCAAAGCTTTGGTTCATTAGCAACCAGTTATTAGCCTTGAATTGTAATATATGAAACGTGGAATTTGGCTTTCTGAGTGATTGCATCATCTATAGATTTCATAAATCGTTTTCAATCATGGTGGATTTGATTGAAATCATAATTTTTAAAGAGCAACTGCCATCTCTGCCCCGCAGCCGCACTTCCTCTGACCCGCTGTTGACTCACCAACAGTCTCATTTGCTTTAATGGGACGGCTGGTGATGCGGCAGTGACACAACAAGGTGAGGGACGTGGCGGCAGCAGGTGAGTGGATGCCCGCTAACAGGCACTGCTATAATGGATCTGAAATGACAGGTGCTATTTAAATGTAAGGACTTATTCTTGCTGGTAGTTAAAATCTTTAATATTTGGAAACAAAATGAAGTTTTCCTATTTAGAATAATAAGCTGCCAGGTTAGTAAAACGGCGATATCAGAAGCGATTCAGTCATACAGTTTGTAGTGTATATAGATTTGTATTTTTGGTTGATGCAGCCATTTTAATGTTTGTAACAATCAGGTTGTAAAAAAAAAAATGTTTGTCCAGCCAAAACTTTTGTTCTTTAGGATTGGCTAAAGTTGGGAAGAAATAAATCCTCTGTTGGGGCTCTAGAAGGAGCAGGCATAGCGGCCATCAGTTGCACGAAACAGAGAGTGGACACTTATCCCATACTCAGCAGCAATCAAGGAGGGATTTTTCTGTGGCTCAACAACGGCATTGAGGCTCCATGTACACTAACTTTTTAGAAGCTCGCAAAATGCTAGAAAAAAAATGGTAATGGTGTTTTTGTGCCGGCTTGTAGTAGCGTTTTAGGAGCGTTAATGTTTTTTATTAACATTTTTACAGTACATGAACAAAGAAAAAAAAGCCGATTAGCATTTAGTGTTTGTTGTTTATTTTTTTTGTGCTCCTAAACACTGAAACTTGAAAAACGCATCTAGGATAAAATGGTGTGCATGGGACACTATTGGCTTCTAGAAGCAGAAAAAATAATTCATAACGGCTTCTAGAAGCTTAAAGAGGAAGTAAACTCTCCCTCTCAGATGCTGTTTTTAAAATAAACCAGTTTAATAAACCGTATAATAACTAGGGGTGCAACGGATCATCACCGATCCATGATCTGAACGTGTCACCCTGCTCGGATCAGCACACACCGCGGTCCGCGGAGCGCTCCGGTTTCGGCCTTAGGAAAGGCGGCGGCCATCTTGGTGCACCCGTTGGCGTTTGCAATGTGATCGCTCCGTCAAATGACTGAGCGATCACTTGTAAACAAACCGGCGTCTTGGAGACGCTGGTTCCTCTCTCCACTCTGTGTACTGATATGTTCAGTGGAGGGGAGAGATCGGATGGCAGCAGTGCTGTGGGCTGCATCTGTAGAGCCCACAGCGCTGCTCTGTGACAAGTGCAGTCACACAGCCATCCCTCCATACTCTTCCAATACCCGGCGATACCCAGCCATGCTCAGCCAATATTATAGTGGGGGAGATGTATATTACAGTGGGGACAATATGGTGGTGGAATTTTCACAGGTTTTTGCAAATTCAATTTATTATTTACTGATCCGAAAAATAATCCGATCCGTGACTCTGATCCGAGGAGCGATCCGATCCGTGAGTTCTTTGATCCATTGCACCCCTAATAATAACCCCCATTCGCGTTTTTCTTACCTTTTTCCAACAGTTTTAAAATCCGTGCTCCCTGGTATAAGCCGGCTCCATTTTTAAGTATGGTTTTCTCAGTCTGCATTGTAATATACTTCTGCCCTCTCTTCTATTCCTAGATGTAATCTCACGCATGCACAATGCTTCCTTAGCCAAGCCTTGTTCTAGATCCAGGATTGCTATGGCAACCATGTCCTGCCTATCACAGCGGACCTGTTCTGACGATTAAAGTGGAGTTCCACCCAAAAGTGGAATTTCCGCTCATCTAATTACCCCCCCCCCCCCCCCCCCCCCCGGTGCCAAAATTGGCACCTTTTGGGGGGAGGGGGCAGGATAGGGATTGGCAGGATTGCTACTTCTGGGAGCCTCAGCCATGGCTCCTCCTTCCTCTGTCGCCAGGCCAGTAGGAGAGAGGAGCAGGCCTCGCACATGCGCAATAGGGTTCCCGGCTTGAAGCCAGGGATGGTGGCAGCAGCACTTGACAGCTGATGGAAACATCAGCTGTGTTGCTGACATCGCTGGACTCCAGGACAGGTAAGTGTCCGATTATTAAAAGCCAGCAGCTGCAGTACGTGTAGCTACTGTTTTTTTTTTTTGAGCGGACTTCCGCTTTAAGGTCACATGGGTATCAGGCACTTCTGAATAGGACCAAAATCTTGCGGTATCCCGGCTCAGTGCTGCAGAGAGGGGGGAAATGAAGGAGACGGTATACAGTAGCACAGGGGTTCGGGCGTTTTATGGTCCGTTTCAGGTCCAAATTCAGCCAAAAATCCGGCCTAACATCGGATCTGAAACGGTGAACAGGGATGCATCGGACTCCTGCTGTGAGCCGCTCTGTGCGGCATGGTGAGCAGTAGGTTATTTATCTTAAAAACGCTAGTGTGCATGGAACCTAAAGGTACACACCTTGCTAGAATGTAAGAAATCTCTGCCCAAAGCTTTGTTTCAAATGAACATACAGAACTAGCATCCTTTTGGTCAAGGGGAAGTCTTATTAGAGATCACAGCTATGAATGTTCTGGAGACTAGTAAAATCTCTGAGGCATGAGTCACTTCATGACTCACCCACATGACTCAGGAAATTCAGTTCCCACTGAATTGATAAGCTAGAGCTTAGGTGATCACAGAAAATAGTGGCCTTCAATGTATCCGGGAAAGGTTATACCATAAAGAATTCTAGGTGAGATTTGTTGTTGTGTTTAATCTCCTGTGGAGCCCTTAATTATTAGCGTGCCACGGGAGGTATAATTTAACAAGCATTGAAGTAATCAAGCTTTATACAGCTGAACTAAATGCCTTGGGGCTAAAGAAACTGCTTTTATTTGGTGCATTAACTTCCTGTAAGCTCTGGCCTGATGACAGCCGAGTATTTACTGACCAATCCATGAGAAATAGTATTTCATATTTATAAAGATGATGTGTACATCTTCTTCAGCAAAAGGGTTGAATAACTGACTGGAGAATTCATCAGTCAGTAAGTCCAGTTTAGGTCGGTGTGCGTTGGTTTTCACAAAATAGTCGCCAACGTTTTTTTTTTTTTTTTTTTTTTAACTTAACTGTAATTATAGAAACATGGCAGCTGCTATTGGTGGTAAATTTCCCCAGTGGAGACGCACCTTTTTTAAAGTAGATAATTTTTTAATGGCGACTTCTACCTGGTACAGTAGAGGATGTCAAGTCACCTGTGCCCAGTCTTGCCAAAAAGAGCTCTGAGCAATCTTCCTCTTGTCTTTTTGTAGTAAGCAAAAAAAAACAACACACAGATAAGTTTGTGTTGCCACATCCCCCACTGCTGTGACTGACATCTGGTTTCTTTCTCTTGTGAACAACATGAGAGAAAGTGTTAAAATTCCAGCTTCACATGCCTCCAGCTCTGCCAGGATTGGCTGCTCCACAGCTCAGCATGATTGGACATGCTGAAGTCATGTGGTGGCTTTCTCGAGTTTTGACTGGATGTTACTCGAAACTCAGGAATAGGAGAGTGTAGAGGTGGGCAGGGAGTCTTGTGACATCATGACTCCATCCACAGTGCTCTGGCAAAGAGACTCACCCACTGATTCCAGAGTGTTGTGGGGCTCCTACAGCTGAAGGCGGTGACATTTGCAATGTAGGGATTAGAGCTGCATGATTAATCGTTAAAAACCTGCAATCTTGATTCACCCCCCTTACGATCTCTTCCGCTGAGAGGAGGTGATTTCTTTCATATAAACAAGTGGAGAGATTATCTGCTCACTCAGCTGTCAAAAGAAAGCATCCCAAGCAATCTGCCAAGTGTAGAACTTGAAACATTGTAACTAAGGCTTACTTCTAAGAGCCCATTCACACTGAGGCAGCACGACTGCCTCAGGCAACCGGGATCTGACTTTAGCGGCAGCTTGCAAAATTACTTCTGTATAGAAGTCAATGCAAGTTGCCCCAAAAGTCGTAAAGGAACCTTTTTCTAAGTCGGAGCGACTTGAGTCGCTTCGATTTAGAACGGTTCCATTGCACAGAGCGGGACGCGACTTGTCAGGCGGCTAAGTCGCCTGACGGGTCGCACCTGTGTGAACCGGCTCTTGGATCAAAGGGAAATAACTTCTTGTGTAAACAAATAATCTGGGCAGTCTGCCAAGACCCTAGGGAAGAAAATGGTGATTGCTGCAATATTTTGTCACACTGTATTTGCCCAGCAGTCTTTCAAATGCAATTTTATGGGAAAAAATACACTTCAATAAAAAAAAAAAAACGAAACAGTAAAGTTAGCACAATTTTTTTTTTTTTTTTTTTTTGTTTGTTTTAATGTGAAAGATGATACACTGCGAGAATCGTGATCTGTCTTCTAAGCAAAAAAAAATTGTGATTGTCATTTTAGCCAGAATCGAACAGCTCTAGTAGGGATACATGCAGGAGGCTTGCATGTACATTAATACTGTGCCGTTAGTTTATACTGGGTGAATGGTGGGTTTACATCCACTTTAATAAAGTCATGACCCAGAATTTGACCTTTTTCCTACTCTAGCCAAAACCTAAAGACAAACTTTGCCTGAAGGACTCATTCAGACAGGTGCCACTATATATATATATATATATATATATATATATATATATATATATATATATATATATATATATATATATATATATATATATATATACTTCTGTGTGTGGCAGCCTTTTCGGCTGGATTTACATATGAGAATTGGATCCTGGTTTCCCCACATCCAGCTTGCATGGCAGGCGAGTGTGACTGGCTCTCATTGGAGCTGGTTCAAACAGGTCCGGGGCGGCTCCGGTCCAGATTGCAGAAGGCTCCTGTGTGTCTTTGGGTTCGGTTCAGGTCCCAATTCAGACCTGAATCGCACCTGAAATGGTGAACACAGGGATGCACCGAAGCTAATGCGGCGGCTGCATGGATATAGCTGTCTGTGAAAATTTTACAGCAGTGCAGGAGTGGCTCCATGGCCTTGTAAGCATTCGGGGGTCACTTACCTGCAACCCTGTCAAATTTAGAAATGCGGCTGTTGTATCTGCATCCACTTCTATAGGTTTCCTTTTGTGACTGCCAAAAGAAAGGCAACTGCCAGCGCCTATCTCAGAGAGGCATAACATACGTTTGTAGAAATGTGCATCTATTACCTTCTAAACAAATCAAATGCACTCACAATTTATCAGTTTTCCCTCTATAAGGATTGTCCCATCTGTAACTAGTTTCAACATCTACTTCCTGTACTGTGGTGCTGAGTCAGAAATGAGTCATGGAGCCTCTGTAGGTCAGGGATGGCTTCATAAATGTGGGACAGAGATTGGGCCCTGCTGCAGACTTTCACCTTGTGACTATGCAAAAGGTGCCATGTTACATTCAGATCACTGAGAGAGACGACTTAGGAAATACTTTCGCCTGCAGCAGATTAAGGACTTTCGATTTGTTCAGCAACACCTAGCATTGTGCAAGAAATTCACCCACAATATAATTACCAAAGCTTCAATGCAACATCACCTTCATCAAGCTTTCTTGATAAAAGATGATGCAACACAGATGACATCAAAGTGAAATGCTTGCATCAGATGTTGATGTGCTTTTGTTTCCCTACATAGGAACATATTTGCATCTCATTCTCCATCAAGGAGTTTTTTTTTTTTAAATACTGGCTTGAACAATTAATGATAGTTGGTAACCAGTAGAATACACCACATTTTAGTTGAGGTGATTCTAAAGGGATATATATATATATATATATATATATATATATATATATATATATATATATATATATATATATATATTTAAAAAAAATGCAATTAACATGTCATATTTACCTGCTTTGTGCAGTGGTTTTGCACAGAGCAGCCCCGATACTCCTTTTCTTGGGTGCCCCGCTGGCACTATGCACCCTAACCCCCCCCGCCAAATTCCCACCATAGCAATCTGCTTGCATTGGGGGGCACTTGTGTTGGCTTGCTCCCGTGATGCGCTTTGGGTCCATTGGCTCAGCCCCATTCTCTGCTGCTCACTGGCTGTGATTGACAACAGCAGAGTCCAATAGCACTCGCTGATTCCTCTGTCCAGTAAAGAGAGAGATGCAACACTGGATTCTGACTGGGCTTAGGTAAGTGGTGGTGGGGGGGCGGGGCGGATGCACAGAAAAGGTTTTTTACATAAATGCCTGTCACCTCCACATTCTGGTGTCAGGATAACCTGTGAAAAGTGATGCACGCAGATGGGGAACACACTAGAACGGTTCCATTGTACTTAATGTAGTGCGACTTGTCAGGCGGCTAAGTCGTCTGACAGGTCGACCCAGTGCAAACCGATCCATACACAGGGCTGTGTCACTTTGTTACCAGTTGCACTACTCTAATTATGTAGTTTACTATAGAAAGATATCCTTTGTTCATTTATTTTTATTTTTTATTATTATTCAGAGGTTTCCCACCACTTTAATATAAATAGGATTATTAGGGATTGTTTTAGAAACATTGTATCTCTTTACTTTTAAATGTATACATAAGAGCAGCTGCATCTGATTGCTTCCTACTTGACAGTACTGTTCAGTGACTGCAGCCCCTTTTCTCAGAGCAAGTCCATGGGCCATGTCTGTCCTGAGTGATAACCATTGGCTCTGTAAGGCTGCTCCTAACCAGACTGATAGAAGTAAGAATGTATTGGTTTCAAGCATCACTTGTAATTATTGGGGGAATTTTAATGTGCTTAGGGGGTGATACTAATTGCTTCCATTTAAGCTGTCTAATAGAGGAAGGGATGTGGTTCACACCAGTGCGATATCAGAAGTTTTGTGTTTATGTTCTCCTCTTAAGTCCATGGACACTTAGCAACTCTTCAAATATACCCTCTTGCCTATGTTGTTGCCTCTAGTTCTTTTGAAACCTGTAATTAAAGGCCACAGCTAGTCCAGTTGGTATTTCTGCTTTCCACATTTGGTGCCTGGACTGATATGGACAGAGTTTTTAGCTAAAAGTGTGTGTGTGTGTGTGTGTGTGTGTGTGTGTGTGTATAATATAATGCACCAATATATTGGCCGCTGAAAATAGGGTTATCGGCGCTTTGCCAGAATAGAAAAAAAGATGCCGATAATGGGTGCCAAAAACCAAGTGGGTTTTACCATGTTTATGGTGTGTTTTTCATAGGTCATGCGACTCAAACGCAACGGGTGCATTTTTGATGTTTTGCTGTGTTTTCGATGGATGGGTACATTTTTAGTGTGTTTTGACTGACAAAATTGGCACCAAAAATGCAGCAAGCAGGATTTTTAGCATTGCATTGGAAGTCTGAAGACATGCATAGTATTTTTCTTGCAAATGTATTTTTTTTAACCGCAAAAGCACTTCAAAGACTGCTCAGTGTGAAAGCAGCCTATTGGCTGAAAAGGTGCTGATGGCTGAATATTATTATTTATTTAAATTCATTATATTAAGTTGAAATTAATATAAATATATATTTAAAAAAATTAATTTTGATATGAAAAAAAACCTTTTTAAACTGTCGGTTTCAGTTTTTGGCCAAGTGCATCCTGAATTTTTGGCTTGGGCACTGGAATTTTCATTTCGGTGTACCACTAGTGATTTTGTTTCTGCAAGGATTAAATGAGTTGAGTATTGCAATAGTTAGGTATGGTATTTGACACTAAAGACATTGAGTCAAACAGATGGTTGCTCTCTACATTCAAGCCCATTAGTGCTGCTAAGACAGGCTGAGTTTAAACGAAGCAATGGTTATTATTGTGCTGGGCTTGTAATGACAGGAAAGGGAAAGCCAAAGAAAAGGTTACATTTGCAGTGTTGCTGGTGTCCATGGATCTGTTAGCTGAAACATTTTGGTAGAAGACTGTATGTCTGTTGTGTCTAAAATGCGCATTTAATTGCATCATCCCCCATCTACCCAGAGGCTAAGAAAATAAAGGGAAGAATCCTATGAGGATAGCTGAATCAGAGAGTGAATTCTAACACTTGCACCCCCCACAGTGTCAATGGGTCAGTGTCCCATCAAGAGAATTTACCACTTTGCCATGAATAGTCAAAGCATGGAAAAAAATATTTAATTGGCTGCCTTAGTCTCAGCGCTGCATCCTGGGAGGAAGGAATATAGCCAAAAAAGGATTAGAAAAGAAGAAAAAATAAGTAGATTAGCAAAAGATTTTTGTAGTTATAACTGCCAGTTAGCTTCACCCATTTAGGTTTTTATGAAGTGATGGCATAGCCAGAATTAGTATTTTTCACCAGAACGAAAGGCGAGAACCTACCAATGGGGACACGCGTTCAGGTAACGGCTGTCTAATGCTGTGTATTCGCGGTATTAGTTTCGGCCAGCAAAAGACCGATGAGAGCTTTTTGTCTGAAAATGCGACCGTGTGTATGCTCCATCGGAATTTAGCTGGCCGAATTTCCTCCAGCAAAAGATTGAAAGCAGGTTCTCATTTTTTCTGACGGAAAAAGTATTGATCGCGTGTATGCAATTGCGACACGCAAAAACTCACGCATGCTCAGATTCAACTACGAGACGGAAGCTATTGGCTACTGGCTATTGAACTTCCTTTTTCTAGTCCCGTCGTATGTGGTGGACGTCACCGCGTTCTTGGCGGTCGGAATTTGGTGTGACCGTGTGTATGCAAGCCAGCTTGAGCGAATACCCATCGGAATTCCGTCGGGAAAACCATCAGAGCTTTTTACGACCAAAGTTCCGATCGTGTGTACGCGGCATAAGAGGTCTGGTCCCCTCACTTTGTAGAGATTCACATCTTGTGTCCTTGGCACAGGAAGTGTAGCGAAATCCGAACACGGACAGTAAAAACTGACATTATTATTATTGATTTATACTTTGTCATGCTTTCCCATGGCACTGTGCAAAGAAATAGATGGCTGTGTAGTGTTAAACAAGTCCATACAGTTATATAATAAAACATGACAATAACAAGTAATCACAAGAAAGAGAGCCCTGCCTGTGCAGGCTTACATTCTCGATTATGAAATTGAATTATTGTAAACTTATTCATGTTAAATGTTTTTTTTTTTTTTTTTGTCCCAAGCATTTTTCCTTGCCTACTAAGTTAAGACTCTGGCGGTTCTAGCTTTTGGTGCCACCAAAATGGTGTCATATGGAGGGGTGGGGGTTGGGGAAGATGTATCCCACAGCAGAAGGCCCTTTGAAGTGCTGTAGCTTGGAGGAATACTTGACATAACCCCTCACCCCTCCCTCTGCTGGTGCTGAAATAACCATTCCTTTGGTTGCTTTGAAAGTGATCAGAGTTTGGCACGTTCTTCTCATTTTCAAAATGTTTTCAGGCCGTGATGCCAGTAGTGCGCAAAAGAGGGGACAGGGCTGGGCTTGACTTATGTTCCTGTAGTCTGTATTTGCATAACTGCTTCCAGGTTTTGCTTGAATAAACTTGATCCTATGTGCAGGGTAATCTAGATGCCTGAATTTAGGGGAAACCTGTGCTGAGAGCTATCATTTCTTATTACTATCTCCTAAAAATGCTAGCTTACTGGGTTTAGTATTTCAGAGTTATACGTGTGTCTAAATCTCACTTGCCTCTGAAGCCTGATCCGCTTTAGGATCGCGCTCCAGAAGCTACTGACAGTCTGTGAGGAAGTGATGCGACGCCTGCTCACCTCCTGTTTTAAACCCCATTTGTGGCAACAATTGTGCCGCAAAAGTGTATGTTGAATGCAGTTGCTGGGCATTTGTGGTGCATCTATATTGGTTTGCATGTGGCAGCGTTGCCGTCCACCGAACTACACATGTTGGGTCAACTCAACCGCTGCATGAAAATATCCCCATCTTCTGCGTATTGCAGCTTCACCGCACATTTTTGCTGCCCCCCAACTGCTGGTCTGAACTAGGTCTTCTTGATCTAGAATAAGGCATTGCATACTGCTGGCATTTTATACATATTGACTTTTTCTTTTTTTTTTTTAACTGATCTAAATGCATCCCATTGTATTCAGTGTGCCTATACACACAGGTACGTAGACATTGTAAAATGTTAGTTTGAAGAGGTTTAAATTCCATTCTGAGAGCTAAAATGTATTTGACTTGTATGCCATGTGCAAGTGCCCTAAGGCTGGGTTCACACTGCTGCGGTGACGAGATCGGATGTGATTCGCACCGCACTGCAGTGCAAATCACATCCGATCTCTGTGCGATGCGAGTTCAGCCATACAGATAGTATGGCTGAATTCGCATCGCATCCGGCCCAAACTCGCACAGGACCCTTTTTTTGGTCCGCAGCAGAATCTGATCGCATGGGTGTTCACACCATGCGATCCGATTCCTGTCCGAGTTTGCAGATCGCACTGCGATATGCGGACGGATCTGGGGGTGTCATTAACTTTTCACTGACACTCCCAGCAGTTCACATAGGGCAGTGTGAACTGCCGCCGGGAGGCATGCGATGTGGGAAAATGCCGCGGATTCACAGCGTTCCTGCATCGCAGCAGTGTGAACCCAGCCTAAGATTAAAGAAAATGCTATGAGAACTCCTTATTTTACTTGTCCTGAGGCAATGATTGATACTATAAATCAGTTGGCAAGTCAACTGGCTTAGTTCCTTATTTCTTTCAAATCTGCTTTCCTTTGAAGTACACCTAAAAGAAATTGTGTGGTTTAGTAGAGTGTAGAGGGGGATTAGAACATGTGTTAGGTTTTTATTGTGGTCTGTGCTCCCATTGGGGAGATTCTATTTATCCTGTTTATCACAAAGAGTGAAAGAAAATCACAAATCCTCACCGCAACCGGAATACAGGGGAGATCTCGCCATGGGGATGTTAGTTCTGGTGATCCTGGTGAGAAGGTTACATCCCTCACATTGGATGGATTTCCTCTCATTTCCTGTTTTGTAATGGGACAGGATGTGAAGGGAAAGGTTGTATGGAACACATGGCAATAAAAACTCAAGGATTATCACAAGCGCCGTATGTGTATATGTGCTTTCAAAATAAATTGAAAACTGAACTTTTTGTACAAGCTTTTGGAGTCGCCTGACTTTAATGGGGTGTGTGACGGACAGACCCGAAGGTTTTGATTTTGTATGTTGTAATGTTGGCTCTCCTAAGCTCTTCTAATGTCAATGTCTATTGTTTTGCACATCGAGGCCTTCGGGTAAGACCGCGTAGGTTAAGCATTTTAGTAAATGGATAAATCAGAAATTGCAGGGGCCTTATAATGTACCAGAAGATTCTGCTGTAGTGTGTGCTATAAATAGGACAGGGCATAGCTTGTCAACTTGCATGGGTTTCTCCAGACATACATCGAAGGTTGAAATAACCCTATAAGTAGCATTAATAAGGTCTGTTCAAGTTGTGGTAACTGCTATTGGACATCTCAGCACTAACTATTGAGCATCTGTCTGGAGAAAACAACTTCTGATTCCTAAAGCAACCAGTTAGATGCTACATTTATTTCTCCCCTACTGTGAAAATAAACCTGATCTAGTATTGGTTCATTAGCAGCAGAGCGCTTTCTGGAAATGTTGCCTGTGTGGCTATCGTGATCTTCCTCTTGTAGGATGCAGTTGCTGACCACCTTCTAAAAAGACCATTTTCCCAGCTGTCCTTCTGATCTTCTAGCTTTTGTTATATTTTATCACTAACCCAGAATGTTGACATCAAGGTCGCCTGACTGCCATTTTTGTTTGGAGCCAGTAATGTGAAAAGCATTCAAGCCAAAAGATCAGCATTGGGGCTGTGCAGTTAATAGAGAACAGTAGAGAAGTAAATATCTTTTATAAACATGGGCTGAACATTGGAGCGGTTATGGCCAGTTCAATTGAACTCGCCGACATTCAACCACTGTGTACGGCAGCTGGTCCAACAGAAGGCTGGCTTCTGACGACGGGGCATGATCGAAAAAGGTCTGCCGATCAGCACGCTCAGCCATCGGCTAGTGTGTTCTGGCAAGGGGGCGGTGGGGTAGATTGCTGTCCTAACATGAGATTTTTAGTACAGCGGCTCATCAGGTGTTTGTTTTTTTGTTTTAAATTAGTTCAGCCCGGGGAGTCGAATGGAAAAAAAAACTAACGTGTACCAGACTTAAAGTGATTGTAAAACAACCCATTCAGTTATTATTATTTATTTTTTTGGCGGATTTTTTTTTGTTTTTTTTAATCCATTCAATTTAAAATAGAAGTGAAAGGCAAAGCATTTTTGTAAAAATATACAAAAAAACATTATGAATACTTTTTTTTTTTCATTTATTTTATAAGTGATCACATGCCCTCTGTTCTCAGCTGCATAAGAGCTGGGGAAGTGAAGCAGCGGTACAATGATCTTCCCAGTGGCAGGCTGTTCAGTGAAGGTGTGTAAAGGACAAATCTGATCATTGGAGGAGAGCAGGCTGAGTTCCCAGCATAGCTAGAGAACTGACCACAATGTGTTCTCCCGCTTAGTGTGGTCGTTTATTTTTATTTTTTTGAAGTAAGAAAGCAGAAGGCTGTCAGGAACACCAGGGATTTCACATAAAGGAAGCAATACAAAGGAAACTTCCTCATACAAATACATGGTACAGCAGGCACATGTCACGAATATGAAATGTTGGGGTAACTAACGCTTTAAGGTTTGTAAATCTTTATTAGACACCCGGGTAAAAGTCGCAGATGCAATAGTGCTGACAGGGTTCAGCCACAAATGGCCTTACTCATAGGTGACAGTAATTGGCCAAGACAGCCCATGTATTTCCCTAAAGCTAACCATACACTACAATCTGGTTGTACAATCTTCTTCTTTAGATCCAACAATTTTTTATGTTAAGGTCTTTGAAATTGGAAAGAAATTGATTGGATTGTATGTAGGGATGCACCGAAATTTCGGCCGCCGAAACATATCGGCCGAAAATGCCCTTTTCGGCAATTTGCCGAAAGGAAAAAACGGCCGATAATTGAGCCGAAAATGGGGCGGGCCTGGGGGGCGGAACTCCGCCCCGCCCATGGTGCCGCCCATGATGTGGGGTGAATAGCGCAGGACTGATGCAGCCAGCGATGCCCCTCTGCAGTGAAGAGAGCCGTCTGGTTGAATAGAGCACCGGGAACATCACAGCTTTAATTTCAATAGCTGTGTGTTCCCCGTCGCGCGCTGTCACACACAGCCCCTCCCCCTTGTCCAGGGAACTTTGATAGACAGATCACCTGTCTAGATTGGACGGGTGATCTGTCTATCAAAGTGCCTGGACAAGGGGGAGGGGCTGTGTGTGACGGCGCGCAACGGGGAACACACAGCTATTGAAATTAAAGCTGTGATGTTCCCGGTGCTCTATTCAACCAGACGGCTCTCTTCACTGCAGAGGGGCATCGCTGGCTGCATCAGTGGGCGGCATAGCTGGGGGCAACACTGGCTGCATTTATCTCTTTTATTATGTCGCCAGTCTCTGACCACCTCCTGTACCATGTCGCCAGTCTCTGACCACCTCCTGTACCATGTCGCCAGTCTCTGACCACCTCTTGTACCATGTCCCCAGTCTCTGACCGCCTCCTGTACCATGTCCCCAGTCTCTGACCGCCTCCTGTACCATGTCCCCAGTCTCTGACCGCCTCCTGTACCATGTCCCCAGTCTCTGACCGCCTCCTGTACCATGTCCCCAGTCTCTGACCGCCTCCTGTACCATGTCCCCAGTCTCTGACCGCCTCCTGTACCATGTCCCCAGTCTCTGACCGCCTCCTGTACCATGTCCCCAGTCTCTGACCGTCTCCTGTATAAAAATATTTTTTAAAAACAGTCATTTTCGGTATCGGTGCTGTTTCGGTATCGGTTTTCGGCCTAGTGTATTTTTCATTTTCGGTATCGGTTTCGGCACCAAAAAACCCATTCGGTGCATCCCTAATTGTATGGGTTCTTTGACATATTGCATAGTTTTTCTAAAAGTAAGATTGTATATTCAGATTGTAGTATGTAGGGCCATCCTAACGTTCATATGATTTTGTTATTTATTTTTGCAAATCTTACAGCATAGTTAGGAGTTCATTCTGGTGTGATATTGAATCTTATATGCTATCCATCCGCAGGTTTGTTGTTTTTATATCCAGTGCTATCTGAGCTGGTGATGTTATCATTCTGGAGTGCTACTGAATTAAAGATTATAAGTTGCTGCTCCAGAATTTATTCAAGAGCCAATATGCACGGTTTAAATGCATCGTTTTTATTTTTATGCCCAATGCACGGAAATATGTTTGTGTGTGTGTGTGTATATATTAAAATAAAAAAATAAAAAATCTGATTAAATAAAAATAATTGATTTTTATCCACCCTAATTTAAATTACAGGTGCTTTTGGTGCCCATTAGGAATGAAAGCACAAAGGTTTGCATATTCAAATTCTTGTGCGTAGGTATGTAATGGGTGCGAAGCTCCAAGTACTCTTTCAGAAACACTTTTTCCACGTCTGTCTGTGCCAGATGTATTAAGCCTATGCATCCCATTACTATGGCACACTACAGTATGGATATTCGTGGTGAAATTTTCAGTCTGCATAGACTTCTAGGGCAGGGCTTGACAAATTTGCTTGGAATCTAGGAGCCAGCTTAAAAAGTTAGGAGCCAGGTCGGTAACGGCGATCCGGACCTGTCCCTGGCCTGACATGGAGACGAGTGAGGGGAAGATAGCACCGCAGCAACCCCCCCCCCCCCCCCCCCTTTTTTTCCTTAATTAAAATAATTTTTTTTTTTTTACTTTTTACAAAAAAAAAAATTTATATATATATATATATATATATATATATATATATATATATAATTAAATTAATAAATAAATAAATTAATAATATATAATATAATGAGAAGCCATTTACCAGCCACCACACTCACCGTTGGGCAAAAGGCGCCAGATGACGCCCGCAATCACTTCCTTCTCTTCACTTTGGGAAGGAAATGGGCGGGCAGTGAAAAACAGGCAGGGGAGCTTCACTCCATTAGGAATTAGCATTATTGGAATAGGGTGTAATGCCGGCCATACACGGTTCGAATTTCGAAAGAATTTTCTTTCGAAAATCGTATCTAAGAATTTTCGTATGAATTTCGCACCATTAGTGGGCTGCAGCAACAGCCGATTTTCGTGCAGAAATAAAATTTGAGGAATCGGACATGTTGGAAATTTTTAGAAAAACGAACGATTTTCTAATCAATGATGGGAGAATCGTGCGAGAAACGTAAGAAAATGTACGGAGATAAAAGAAAATGTACGGAGATAAAAGAAAATGTACGGAGAGAAAAGAAGATTCCCAGCCAAGAAAATTCTTTTCTGTAGCAACATGAGGTGAAATTGAAGGCTTGGTCGGCCGAATTTCGAAAATCAATGGTGGCATCATCGGATCACAAAAAAAACGAATTTTCTGATTTTGAAAAGAAAATTCGTTCGAAATTCGACCGTGTATGGCCTGCATAATTTCTACATCCACCACAAGATGGCGCCAGACTACTGAAAGATTTTAGAAGGCCGCAAAGCCGCGGCCTCAATTACTGTCCGGCGCGGCCCGATGCAATTGCGCGGCGGAGTTCGGGGTCCAAATGGAGACGGGATACCCCAGCAGCGTTGCCCCAGTCGCCAGGACACGAATTCTAGGCGCAAATGCGACCAGGCGCCCGGGGTTTGTCGAGCCCTGTTCTAGGGAACCATCTTCTAAGTGTCTCCAACTTTAGGAGACCACTCCATAGAAGTGTATGAACAATGTAGACTAAGCAAAGATCATTCCACTAAATGATGTCAACATTGTTTTGGGAAGCAGGTAAAGAATAATTTCAGGTATGATGTTTATACATACATTGGTCCAGCTTGGACCAATGCAATTCTGTATATACTGAAGCTGGGAATCCTTGAAATAGACGTCACTTGCTTACAGGTCCTGTGCTAAGCTGCTGCATTCCTACTGTCTAAACCAGCCTGTCTCAACCTTTTCAACACAGAGGAACCCTTGAAATAGTTCTCCAGGCTCTGGGAACCCCTACTAAAAATTAGAAATCTACAACTCCTGATACATTTAGTGTAATGGTCAGTGGGAAGAATCAACCTCTAACAGATAGTTAAAAAGATTAATGGTGCCGTTGGGAACTTATCCGAGAGGCAGACATGATCCAACGCTGAAGGAACCCCTAGCAACCTCTGGAGGAACCCTAGTGGAGACTCACTGGTCTAAACCAAGAGTTGCAAACTGGCAGCCCTCCAGCTGTTGAGGAACCACAAGTCCCATAATGCCTCTGCCTGTGGAAGTCATACTTGGAACTGTCAGTCTTGCAATGCCTCATGGGACTTGTAGTTCCACAACAGCTGGAGGTCCGCCAGTTTGAGACCCCTGGTCTAAACACAGTAGATTGACTGCTAGGTATGGGTGCCATTCAGGAAAGTTTACATTTTTCTGAATAAATACAAAGTATTTTCTGATTGGGCAAGGTGGTGACCTCACTCTCTCTACCTCATCCAATCAGAGAAAGCTTTAGATTCATTCAAAAACTGTGATCCATTCCCTGAATGGCGCCCGTGCCAAGTGGCTGACATCCTGTGTTCAATGTATTAGGCCGGCTGCTCCGCACAGGACCCGGAAGCATGTGGAGATCACTGGAGAAGCCGTGGCTACTTCAATGATTTTGAGCTTCCAGTCGGATCAGCCAGGTAGGGTGTATATAGTTACCTTGGTGCACGTTGGCCCAATGTACCTATGTATAAAATATGCATAACTGAAGTTTTTCTTGTAATACATCTGGGACCAGGTATTGTTGTTGGGTCCTGTTCACACTGGCATTTAAAAGCAGGAATTTGGGGCGTGTTTTTAACTCTCCTCAGATTCCCAGTAAAGCAGTCTGCAATTGATAAGGACAGCACATGTAAAGCGTTTGCATCACCTTGCTGCACTTCTTCAAAAATGAAGCTTCATTTGGAGTTTTGATGGTGTTGAAGCATCTCCGCTTCTTCCATTCAAGTCTATAATAACGCACCATAAATGTGCTGATTTGTGTTTGCGACACATTTAGGCCTTGATCACAGCAGACAAAAAGGCATTTGGGGAGCATTTTTAATGTGCTTTAAACACCATAAATAACTTGCGTCAATGCTATAGGCTGGTTTAAGAGTCAGTATTTGAGCAAGTGTGAACAAGGCCATACTGTATGCTGCAGCTTAGAGGTGTGTACCACACTTGTGTGTGTATATGGGCAGATATTGCTTTCACTCTCATGCACTGAAAAGAATTACATAAAAAATGTTGTTCTGGCTTGGTGTTTCAGGCCATGTGTCTGTGATTTTGATGGAATGTCTTGGAAGAATTAGAAGTGTTTACACGTTGTTCTATGGCAGTAATACACATGTCAAACCCTTCACACAAGTTTCATAATTCGAATTGGTTTATTTATCACAGCCAAATGTATTCTGAGATGCTCCAATTTGCTGGATGGCTGGACATCTTTTTACATGTGCATGTAGTTTATTACATTTGATGGATGCAGTGTCTGAGGGGAAAAATTATTTCAGTTGTCTTTCATACTTAGAAGTTATGTAATGTATTCACAGAGCAAAGGAAGAATCTGATGGGTTTGGAAGCACGCAGACAATTCTCTAAGACATTGTGCTATTGGAGACAGATGTCAGCATTTCTAAACTTGTGTGTATGTATGTATGTATGTATGTATATATATATATATATATATATATATTTGTGTGTATAATATTTTTTTAATTAAAATAATAAACGTTATACTTCCCTGCTCTGTGCAATAGTATTGCACAGAGCAGCCTTGAACCTCCTCTTCTGGCATCCGCCACCAGTGCCGTCAGCTCCTCTCCTCTTCTGTGTCTGCCCCCTACAGCCAGCTCTTGCTATGATGGCAGAGGTGTGGGGGTTGATCCTGAGCCAGGCAGTGTACGGCTCTTGGCACACAGGTTGGCTCAGCCCCACTCCCTCCTCACAGAATTTGATTGAGGAGCAGCAGGAGCCAATGGCTCCTGTGAGAGGAGAGGGGGAGAGCAGCAGCACTGTTGCTTGTGGGCACAGCACTGATTCAAGTTTAGACTCTGGTAAGTATTTTGGGGGGTCTGGGGATCTGACCATGAAAGATTTTTCACTTTAATGCAGAAAATGCATTGGGGGGGGGAACCTTTAGCCATCACACCCATATTCTGAATCCGCTTTGTCAGTGGTCATTTTGGTTATTACAGCATCATACTAAGGTGTGGTTAGTTGTTCTGAACTAATATATTCATTGCTAGGCCTTATGCACACAGGGTGTAAAAAGAAATGCTGCGTTTACAGACATTTTACTTTTTAATATTATATATAGCCGGTAAACGCACCTCTGATAACCTTTTGTGGCATAGCACACATTGGCGTTTATAGGCATATTAAAAGAGGAGCGTTTAGAAGCTGACTTGTATCTTAGTGCAGAGTTCTTGGAAAATCAGTGAGCCTATCACACTAGCCGGTAATTCTATTTCGGGGGTGTTCTGTTTACCAATGTTGTACAGAATGCCTCCAGGTTTCCATATTGCATTGAATTTTAATGACAATTACAGTGCTGCAGATTGAGAAGCAAAGGTGTTTGTTTTAAAAAAAAAATAAAAATGAATTACCATATGGCTTGGATAGAAATTATTTATAAAAAAAAAATTAAGTTTGCTATACATATTCCCCCCCCCCCCCCCCCCAAGTGGAGTTACCATTGAGGGGCTCAGAAGTGCTGGAGCCTAAAATTCTCTGCTCATTCCTGGGAGCTGAATGGCTGCACTCATGTAAACGCCAAAACCCAGGAGCATCTGTGTACTATTGCAGCTCTCTGGTTGTGGGAAAGTGCTGGGAATTTTATGCTGGAGCTGTTTTTAGCCTATAAATGTCTAGGCAGGAGCCCTTAAAGTACACACGGAGAAAATCAGAAGAAAAGTTCCGTACGAGACACGATCGTTTTGATTTTCATATGGTGTGTACACATATCTTTCAACATCTGATTCAGACTTTCCAAACAATTTCCAAAGGGACAAACTTCAAAAATGTTCTCGTACATGAACAGAACTTACAATTTTCGTTTAATATGTACTGTTTTCTTATGAGAAAAATTGTATATGAAAGACTGTGCATGATCAGAAATTATAAACACTAAGTCCCAAAAAACAAAAACAAAAAAAAAAAAGCCTTTGAGAATTTTCATACACTTTGTATTATCCTGTTTCGACCTGCTGTGAAACATCGAGAAAAACTGAACAAGGCCGATTTTCTTAGTCTGTATGGGGCTTAAAGGGATTGTAAAGTAAAAAAAAAAATTTTTTTTTTAAATAACAAACGTTATACTTACCTCCACTGTGCAGCTTGTTTTGCACAGAGTGGCCCCGAACCTGCTCTTCTGGGGTCCCTTGGTGGCTGTCTCGGCTTCCTCCCGCAGGTGCTTCTCACGTTCATGCGAGCTCCCTCGCATGGTGAGAAGCGCCTGCGGGCACGCTTCCGTGATACAGCCGACTCGCTGCATCATGCGGCCCCGGCGCTCCGTGTCAGTGGATGTGATTGACAGCAGCGCGAGCCAATGGCTGTGCTGCTTTCCATCCATCCACTCTAGCCAATCAGTGGCCAGACTGAACGGTGAAGAGGATGGCGGGGGCGAGTGCTGGATTTTCGAGGGGTGAGGTAAGTAAAACGGGGGGCTGGGGGCGCAGGCAGTGTCAGATGTTTTTTCACCTTAATGCATCCTATGCATTAAAGCGGTTGTATAGTTATATTTTTAACTTTGCCCTGCAGGTACGCCTATATTAAGGCTTACCTGCAGGTAAAAAGAATATCTCCTAAACCTGTACGGTTTAGGAGATATTCCCCTCGCAATGAGCCGCTGACTTCAGCGGTGCATGCGCACCAGGAATTCTCAGCTGAAAGTCTGGCAGATGACAGACCCCGCCGGGAAGAAAACTCCTGCGTGCATGTGCAGGAGTGACGCTGGAGCCGTGATACCGGGAAGACACGCCGAGGGAACATGTCAGCTCCCTCGGCGTGGACCAAGTGAGATTCCGGAGCCTCGTTCTAAGGTAAGTATTTCATAATGAGCTAGCTCATTATGCCTTTTCCCTTACAGGTGTTAAAAAAAAAAAAAAAAAAAATCAGCAAGTTTACTCCCACTTTAAGGTGAAAAAACACCTGGCAGTCATCAGTTAAAAATTAAAGTTGCACCCAAGCACATACAATCCCCCAAAAAGATTTTGAGCGCCCCCCCCCCCCCCCCACATGTACAAACATAAACACGTGAATGAAAACTCTGATTGTGATACACGTTACATATAGCTATGCACAGCGGAGTGAGATCCAATATATCTATCACCAGACCACCGCTGTAACATTAAACTGGTGACTTTTATAGGGAATTTTTAAAGTGTTGCCATTTCACGAGCGCACGCAAAGTTAAGGTTTGACATATGGGCAATCTATTTACTTGCTGCAACCTCGTTTTTTTTTTTTATATATATATTTTAGCCCCCAAAAAATTGGCAATTTATTGCATTTCTGTCCCCTAAAATTAACTTTGGTGTATATTTTTTTTTTTTTACTGAAATTTCGCATTTTCTCAACCTTTGCGGCACTTTGAAATGCAAAGGAGGGATTGGAGGTCTTTTAGACCCCCGATCTCTCCATAAAGATTACTTTACTGTCACAAGGGATGTTTACATTAAACACAACTTAATAAAAAAAAAAATAATAATCTTATTAAAGCGCCCCTGTCCCTGCAAGCTCACGCAGCAAAGAATACGCATATGGAAGTTGTGCCTGCATATGTAAACGGTGTTCAAATCACACATGCGAGGTATCGCCGCGATCGTCGGAGCGAGAGCGATTAATTCTAGCACTCCATTGTAACTCTAACCTGGCAACCGTAAAAAAATTTAAAGCAGATTTTTAGGTACCGTAGTTTGTTGCCGTTCTATGAGTGTGCGCAATTATAAAGCGTGGCATGTTTGGTATCTATTTACTTGGTGTAACATCATCATTCACACTATACAAAAGAAATGGTCTAACTTTACCGTTTTGTTTTTTTTAAATACAATCAAAGTCTACCCAAAAACACTGCTCCACAAATACCATGTGATATAAAATATTGTAACAATCACCATTTTATTCTCTAGATTCTCTGCTTAAAAAAATAAAATAATATAAATATATAATAATAATATAGTTAAGTAATTTTATAGCAAATCATACGGATTTTAACTTGAACACCAAATGTCAGAAAGGGGCTTGGTCATGAAAGGGTTAATATCTTGAATATATTTGTGTTGTAAAACCATGAATGCACAGATGAGAACCAGGAAGGCAGAACATCTCCCTGCTATGTAGTGCACGCTACGTTATTTGCGTAGCTGCACTCTTTGCGTACATGGTTACATGTGATTGCATCACCACGCTTCTGCAGCGCATGATGTCACTTCCGCGGTTAAGGTAACGCGTTCGTGAATCGCCTACTTTACGCCGCCAGCGTGCCGTAAGTTCGCTTCTCCTTGAGCTCGCTGGCCGTCGGGGTCCTGTTCCGTTGCGCTGTTTCCGTAGCGTAAATTCCAGGTACGCAATCGGCGCAGGGAAAGCAGAGGAGGTCTTGCGTTGTTTCCGTAGCGTACGCGACGTGAATACGGCACTTGCGCTCTCCGGTCGGTCCGCAGCTGCAGACGTTGCGCAGTTTCCGTAAGGCCGGATCTCCTTGGCGGGCCCATCGTCGGACGGTGAGGCGGCTGCTGGTGACGCGCTTCGGGTGTGTATTGTGTGTCATTGGGCGGCGGGGCCCCGCTCTTTGTGTCCGTTTGCCGAGTTCCTCGCCGTGTCCAGGGCGGAATACCGGGGAGGAGGAGGAGCCGGGGCCTGGAGAGCAGCCCCGAGCCGGCGCCATTTTCTGGGAGAGGAGGCCCGGGGGTGGGTTTATCCGTGTCCCCGGCTGTTATGTGGCCAGAAAGCCGTGTAGTTGGGGATTCTAGGCGGCTGGAGGCAGGGAGGGGCGGGGGAGCCGGGACAGGGCCGTGTTATGTGACTGATACAATGAGGTGACACTGCAGAGAGGGGGAGGGGCTGCTATGTGCATGGAGGAGGATAGAGATCACGTCCTGTGTGCATGGAGGAGGATAGAGATCACGTCCTGTGTGCATGGAGGAGGATAGAGATCACGTCCTGTGTGCATGGAGGAGGATAGAGATCACGTCCTGTGTGCATGGAGGAGGATAGAGATCACGTCCTGTGTGCATGGAGGAGGATAGAGATCAAGTCCTGTGTGCATGGAGGAGGATAGAGATCAAGTCCTGTGTGCATGGAGGAGGATAGAGATCAAGTCCTGTGTGCATGGAGGAGGATAGAGGAGGATGGAGATCACGTCCTATGCGCATGGAGGAGGATGGAGATCACGTCCTATGCGCATGGAGGAGGATGGAGATCACGTCCTATGCGCATGGAGGAGGATGGAGATCACGTCCTATGCGCATGGAGGAGGATGGAGATCACGTCCTATGCGCATGGAGGAGGATGGAGATCACGTCCTATGCGCATGGAGGAGGATGGAGATCACGTCCTATGCGCATGGAGGAGGATGGAGATCACGTCCTGTGTGCATGGAGGAGGATAGAGATCAAGTCCTGTGTGCATGGAGGAGGATGGAGATCACGTCCTGTGTGCATGGAGGAGGATGGAGATCACGTCCTATGCGCATGGAGGAGGATGGAGATCACGTCCTATGCGCATGGAGGAGGATGGAGATCACGTCCTATGCGCATGGAGGAGGATGGAGATCACCTCCTATGCGCATGGAGGAGGATGGAGATCACCTCCTATGCGCATGGAGGAGGATGGAGATCACCTCCTATGCGCATGGAGGAGGATGGAGATCACCTCCTATGCGCATGGAGGAGGATGGAGATCACGTCCTATGCGCATGGAGGTTTCACCATGACCTCCACATTTGTATCCTGTGTTCCCAGCCTTTGTCTGTCCTCTGAGGTTACAGAAGTGATGGTAAGGACACTCCAGTGTTCAGTGGCGAATTGCAGTATAACACCCCCCTCCATGGATGGCACTCCTCTGTTATTGTATGGGCTGGGCCCCCTGCTGACCAGTGAGCTGTCTATTGTGGGGAGACCTTTATACAAACCACTTCCTTCAGGTTCCAGGGGCTGTGTCTTTTTACTTTCCTCTGAAGTGTGTTTTCTATCACACTGTCCTGAACTGTTTACTGGTGTGTCAGGTGATTGAGAACAAACAGTTGCGGGTAATGTGAGCTAGAACTGGAAGGGTGGATATGGTGCAAGCGGAAACGGCGATCAGAAGGATGGTAGAAATCCGCACGGCCTCTGTTAGTGAGCAGACAACAGCTGGATGTTGGCGTGTCTTCCTGTATGTTATGATTTGTAGTTTTTTAAATATAGAGCTCCATACAAAATGACTCTTAGAAATGCTCCCTCCCTTCTCCTAACACCTATGCTGACTACAGAGCATATCAAAATGTTCACTCTCCTGCGCTGTACTGTGCGGCAAGGCTTAATTTACACAGGACGTTTTAAATCCTGACTTCCTCGATTTAGCTTGACATAGTAACTGATGTTTAAAAAATGTCTGTTTAGCCACATTTGCGCTTAGAAGCGTTTTTGTTTATTTTTGCAGATTGTCAAAAATGAAAAAGTCTGTAAGCGAAATGCGTGTTACCACGTTTACAAGCTGTTACGCATATGGTGTTTCAAATGTCTCTGAACATCTGTCCTGGAACCCCCCCCCCCCTTTTTTTTTATTTTATTATTTTATTTTTTTATTTTTTTGCTTTTCAATGCAATAAAATGCCTCTAAACACGACTGCCTAGAAACAACTATAAACAACCCCGTGTACATGTACCTATAACAGAGGAGAATTCAGGGGCAGCAACTGCTCCTAAACGTCCCTTTGCCAGCAGCAGTGTACATAAGGCCTAAGTCCCAACATCTCATCAGACTCTTATGTTAGTATATGTGGATAATGCACACCTCGCTGCCTTCCCAAGACTGGGGAAGTCCAAATGAACTGAAAGCACAGAAGAACACAGAGGGCGCATAGGCCTAGCGCATTACCCTCAATACATGTTTTTATTCCATAAAACAGAGGTGGATATACTCACAAACCATTGCTTGTATCATAGCATTATCAAGTCATCCACTTAAAGGAGAAGTACAGCCAAAGATTTATTCTGTCATACAAGAATTTTGTACTTTAGTAACCTCTCTATTTTCAAAATGGAGACAAACATGCAAAAAGAACGGACGATCACTCATCCGATTGTCTCATTGTGTGTGCTAGGCTTTAGTGGTTTTGTTTTACTGTTTGGGACTCCCACCTCCCTTCCTCCCCCCACGTCTTGTCTGGATAAGCTTTGTCAGCATTAAAAGAAGGGCGGTAAAATCTCTTATGGAGATGGATTGAGGTAAAAACCTGTTAAGGGTTCTAACCCCCTCATCTGTCCAAAACTAAAAATAAAGTTTTGGCTTGACATATACTTTAACCACTTAAAGTGGAGGTCCACCCCCCGCTGCACAAATTAAAAGCCAGCAGCTACACATACTGCAGCTGCTGAGTTTTAATAATCGGACACTTACCTGTCATGGAGTCCAGCAATGTCGGCACTGCAGCTGATGTTTCCATCACCTGTCGGCTGCATGTCGACTCCATTGCGAGTAAGGGAACCTGGCAGTGTAGTCTTACGGCTTCACGCTGGGGATCCTACTGCACATTTGCTCCGCTCCGCTCCTCTCTCCTACTGGCCCAGTGGCTGGGGAAGGAGGAGGGAGGAGAACAGAGCCAGAGTGGTGACGCAAATATCTGAGGCTCCCGGGAGATGGGGGACAGGATACCTGTGAAAGATAGGTAACCTGTCCACCAGCATTCAGCAGTCTTCACAGGAGAGGCAGAACAGCAGTCTGCCTATGTAAACAATTAAGACCACCGTCCTTTGAGGGAGGAAGATAGAGATCTTGTGTTTCTGCCAAGCAGAAACAGTGTTTTTCTCCAGTCACAGCATTCCCCCTGCAGTTAGAAGCACTTCCTAGGAGCACACTTAATTAACCCTTTGATCGCCCCTGATGTTAACCCTTTGCTTGCCAGTGTCAGTACAGTTGTAGTGAATATTATTTAGCATTGATCACTGTATTGGTGTCACTGGTCCCCAAAAAGTGTCAGGTGTCTGATATTTGTCTGCTGCAATGTCGCTGTCCCACAAAAAATTGCTGATCACCACCGTTGCTAGTAAAAATAAATAAAAAATCCATGAAAATATCCCCTAGATGGTAGACACTATAACCTTTGCACAAACCAATACCGTATATACTCGAGTATAGGCCGACCCGAATATAAGCCGAGGCCCCCAATTTACCCCCAAAAAAACTGGCAAACTTATTGACTCGTGTATAAGCCGAGGGTGAGACATGCCTGTCCATCCCTGTGTGTGTGTCCGTCCATCCCTGTGTGTCCGTCCATCCCTGTGTGTCCGTCCATCCCTGTGTGTCCGTCCATCCATCCCTGTGTGTGTGTGTGTCCATCCATCCATCCATCCCTGTGTGTGTGTGTCTCCATCCATCCATCCATCCATCCCTGTGTGTGTGTGTCTCCATCCATCCATCCATCCATCCATCCATCCCTGTGTGTGTGTGTCTCCATCCATCCATCCATCCATCCCTGTGTGTGTCTCCATCCATGTGTGTGTGTGTGTGTGTGTGTGTGTGTGTGTCCAGCCTACCTTTGTCCCGAGCCTCCGTCCCGTGCCTTGCCTCCTTGCCTCCGTCCCGTGCCGTGCCTTGCCTCCTTGCATCCGTCCCGTGTCGTGCCTTGCCTTGCCCCCGTCCCGTCCCGTGCCGTGCCGTCCCGTGCCCTCTTCGTCGGCGGCCATTGTAAAGTTCAAAAGCTGCGCCGCCGCCTTCGCCTGTGATAGGCGGAACACTGAATTTCCCAGCAGCCTGTGTTCCGCCTATCACAGACGTCGTATCATCCTCGTCCGTAGTACGAGGATGATACGACGTCCGTGATAGGCGGAACACAGGCTGCTGGGAAATTCAGTGTTCCGCCTATCACAGGCGAAGGCGGAGCCGGAGGCGCGGCTTTTGAATAGAATGGCCGCTGTCTGTCTGCTCGACACGCTGATCGAGCGGGCAGACAGCGATGACTCGAGTATAAGCCGAGGGGGGCACTTTCAGCCTCAAAAAAGAGGCTGAAAATCTCGGCTTATACTCGAGTATATACGGTATATGCTTATTGGGATTTTTTTTTACCCAAAAAATGTGGCTGAATAAATTTTTTAATGTGGATGTGTTTTTATAGCATAATATAAAAATAGCAGAGGGGATCAAATGCCACCAAAAGAAAGCTCTATTTGTGGGGAAAAAAGGACATCAACTTTTATTTGGTTACAGCGTCACACCACCACGTAATTGTCAGTTAAAGCAATGCAGTACCGTTTAGCAGAAAATGGCCTGGTCATGAAGAGGGGTAAAACCTTTTGGGGCCGAAGTAGTAAAGTATATGTAAACCCAAAGTTGGGAAGGCTTGACACCACATGCTTAGGAATTTTAAGGCCTCGTGCACACTGGACATTAAAATAACGCCTCAAAAATGGCAGTAGCTTTGTGGTGAGTTGTCTTTCAAAGTTTAGCGTTTTTTTTCCGCATTCCCGCTATTTTTTGTGTATGTGTGTGTGTGTGTGTATGTATGTATGTAATATATATATACACACACACACACACACACACACACACTATATATATAATTATAATTTTAGTGTATTTTTTTTTTGTTTATTTTTCCCCAAATGGATCAAAAACTTTAAACGTTGATGAGCCACATTTTTGAGCTTTATTTCAACGTTTTATGTGCGCTTAACATTTTTAAGTGATTTTTGTGGTCAGAAAAAACGCTCCCGAATGTGATTTTAGGGCATTCAGACAACAGCCCATAAACTCCACTGCTGATATACCTCCAAAGATGAGCCTTAGGGTTGTGTTGTCATGTTAAAGGAAGGTTGGAGCATACTATATGTCTTGCAGATCAGTTGTTGTTTTTCTGTACTTGTGGCGTGTTTAAAAGGCTAAAACCTGGGGGCGTGGCCTGACGCGAATGGCGGCGGACGTGTAGTTGAGGAGCTCCCGCCGGTCACGGAGCAATCCGTCGCCATCCACCTGCCAACGAGCACAATCTGCCCAGAAAATTGTTGCGCCCGGTCCGCGCTGTGCCGCCACGGGGTCCTGGACGATTTTCCCTCGGAATTGAGGCCTCCAGCCGCCCGGACCTGCCACTAGTTTCTCCGCCGGCCGCCGCCATCTTGGGCCTCCGGGATCGCCTGAAGCCATCGGAGCCACGCCGGCGGGTGAGGTAAGGGGCTGTCATCGGTCCCCTCCAGTTGTCTCCCCCCCCCGCCCGGATCCTATTTGGGGTGGTTTCGAGCTTCCGCGGCCCTCGGGGGGCCCGCGGCCGGCCCCGGCCTAATGCGGCCTACTGAGGCCTGAGGATCCCCAGGGTTTCCTGCAACTGCTGCCCAGAAACGTGCTCCGCGGATGTTTTGGCTCGCATCTGCGGTCTGCCTGCTTGAAAACCCCCCCTCACGGAGGATTGCTTTAGTAGACTTATCTCTCTGCTTGTGGTCCCCCATCCACCTTTGATTGTGACCCCAGCCTGCTCTCCTGGTCCACTACTCCAGGCATCCCCTGCAGCCCTCTGCACACAGACTCTGCTCTGGCTCCCTTGTCTATTCATTTACTCTACTGCAGCAGGGGACTGACCACTTTACATTCCTTCTACCTGGATGATCCTTTAATCCTCTCAGATACTCAGCCACTATACCCCACAGAATTGCTACGGCGGGGGTCACCTTGATCTATCTCAAGATTGTACCTATAGAACCACGTTCTGCTTTATATGCAAGCCCCCCTGAATGATCTGGACTTTCACCTCTAAAGACCTGCCCCCACGTATGGAGAGGTAGGTCGGGCCTATACTCAGCTCCTGGCTCCCCCGGCCCTTCTTTCGGACAGTAAACCGGACTATACACAGCACCATGGGGAAAGACAAGCCCAAAGCACACAAGAGTGGCAATAACCGTCACCCGGGAGGGGATCTCGATGATTATTTTGGCCATGGACGGTCGTCCTCTCAGCACCGACCGGCATCCAAAGGGACGCCGGCCCCTCCATCCCCGGCACGCTCTGAATCAGCTCTGCAGTCTCAGGTGCGTCCCCACAGCCTGCTCTCACACTCTGAGGACACTGCCCTCTCCCCCAGGCTTACCAGAAGCCGCTCTAATGCCTCCCTAGGATCGGGGGATGGATGGGACATGGAATCGCAGATTAGATCTCTGCACAGCTACATGAGGTCTCTACCCACCAAAGCTGACTTTGAACACTGTGTACTCCGGATCGAGGAAACATACCGCAAGGAAATCTCTGACTTGAGAAAAGATGTGGGGGTGCGCTTTGATGATGTGGATAGCACAGTAGATAGCCTGCGGGACACTGTACAATCACATGATCGGATCCTCAATACCCACACTGTCCTGCTTCAGCAGCTCTCATACCAACAGGACGACCTCGAAAATCGCAGTCGCCGCAACAACATCCGTATACGGGGGATACCCGAGTCGGTTGACCCCAAAAACCTGCCTGCAGCTGTGACGACTATCTTCAACCAACTGCTCCAACGACCCAAGGATGACCCGATCGAATTGGACCGGGTGCACCGTACATCGGGTCCCCGTACCCCTGACCCCTCCTTCATTCGTGACACGTTGTGCCGTGTCCATTTCTACAAAATAAAGGAGAACATTATGAGGGCCGCCAGCACGCAGCAGTCGATCCTCTTTAATGACGCACCCATCATGCTCCTTCCTGATCTCTCTCGCCAAACACTGGCTTTGCGGAAATCCCTACGACCCCTCACGCAACTCCTGCAAGCAAGACAGATCAAATACCAATGGCGTTTCCCGTTCCATCTTCGAGTGCACCACGCGGGTAAAACCGCTGTATTTCGTACGTTGGGGGACCTGCCTACATTTCTTAGTACGCTTGAACTGCCCCAAGTTGCCCTGCCTGACTGGCCGTTTGCACCGACCACTCCAGGTCTACCCTACACCCCGCAATGGCAGAAGCAAGGACGCAAGCGCACCACTCGGTCCCCGCAGCTTCAGGATCCCAACGACTGACCCGATCCAGTGGGCCCCCCGGGCCTGTTTTCTCCTCCCGCCGCTGGGGCCTTCCCCTGTGATGGCCTTGGACCCGTATGGGTCGAATATCTCACATGTTGATTAACCCTTTTGTTTACAGGTTTTTTGCATATCTTTTACAACCCCCGTTGCTGTGTTCCCCTCCCCCCTTTCCCTATAGTTGGGGTTATCCGTTGTGCTGATAGTTCCTGGACTGATCTCAAGACTTGTCTTTGCAACCCACTGTATACAACGGTCCCCTCCGTGTTGCCCTTGACATACTTTATGATTATTGTTTTGTTTAATCTGATCCCTTTGTTGGGCCTATTGCATGTTCTTCCCCCTATGACTCATAGATGTTCTCTATTTTATGCCGGTTTACAATTGCATTTATTGATGACCACTAAGATGTTTATGCTTACTATGTTCTTTAGTTTACTCTTTAGGTCGCAACTGATACTGGTTTACCCATGGGGCCGGGGTGCTGGGAGCTGCCCGACTCTGTGTTTTTATCCCACACTCCCCCCCCCCCCCCCTTTACGGGGTTTTTTTTTTTTTTTTTTTTTGTGCGCCCCACGGTGATCCTATGATCACTGTGCGATGCACTGATTTGTGCCTTTATGACAGGCTTCTTTTCTTTGTAATGTTTGCCTTTTGGAGCCACCTAGTGGCCTTTTTTATTTTTATTTTTATTTTACTTTTCTTGCCTACTCCTCTTTTCTGCCTGACCTACTGGGCCCGTCTCCTATCACTGATGTTTCTAAATGCCCTGTTTCATGTCCCCCTGCTTATTGTGCTGGGAACGGGTTACCATACCTGCCACTGTTGTTACTACTTATGCAAGGTTGTCATACTGTTCTTTCTCTCTATTCTTTCTTTTCTTCTCCCCTTCACCTTCTCTCTGCCTTTACCCTCCCACCCCTCCCCCCCTCCCTTACCTCCCCTGTACATCCTCTATTCCTGTTCCTTACCCCAATGGGGTTTGCCCATAGTGTCACTTATCCTATTGATCCCGAGCTCCACCCTAATGATCCCCCATGGCTAGTGACGATTCGATAACTTTTGCTTCCTTTAATTGTAGGGGTTTCAACACTCCCGAGAAGCGGAGCCAGACACTTTACCATTTTCACAAAAAGCACGCGAAAATTCTGTTGCTCCAGGAAACACATTTTCGAGCTGGAGCTATTCCGGCACTGCGCAATAGGTACTACCCTCAATGGTTCCACAGTGTTAATCCGCAGGCCAAATCCAAGGGGGTGTCTGTTGCCTTTCATAAATCTTTTAACCCGGAGGTCCTGGACTCTCTCATAGACGATTCAGGCCGCTATGTATTTTTGAAATTGAAACTAAACGATTTTCTCTTTACAGTAGCTAACGTTTACGTGCCGAACGTGGGCCAGGCTCGGTTCCTCTCTTCAGTCCTCACCAGACTATCCTCCTTTGGAGGGTCGGCTTTTATTGTTGGAGGTGATCTCAATGTTGCCCTCTCCCCATCCGCAGACACATCCTCGGGTAAGTCTTCTGTACCTTGCTCCACCTTGACACGTATTAAATCACTCCTCCATTCCTCCCATCTGGTGGATGCCTGGCGAGTCCAGCATCCCACGGAAAGGGATTACAGTTATTTTTCAGTCTCACACAACTCCTACAGTAGATTGGACCACTTTCTCATATCGCAATCACTTCTAGACACGCCTCTCCAAACGGCGATCGGTAACCTCCTATGGTCCGATCATGCCCCCGTCTATCTGACTCTAGTCCGCCCCCCTGTTGCCCGCCGGGGGGCGAGCTGGAGGCTTAATGACAATCTGCTGCGGGACACCGTGTGCGTGGCGGATGTCTCCAAAGTCATTAAAAATTTCATAGGTGACCACTCCGCGGACACAACCTCCCCTTTGAACCAGTGGGACACACTCAAATGTGTGATCCGGGGTACCCTCATACAACACGGCTCCCGCCTTAAGAAGGCCCGCGCTCATGATATACGCAAACTCCTTTCTACCATAGCGGACCTTGAATCCCTTCATAAAAAAGACCTGGACCCTACGGTTTTTGTCCGGCTTTCCAACGCCCGCAGAGACTTGCTACAGCTCTTAGACGCGCACTCCCTCATTGCCCGGGATAAAGCGCGGAATCACTTCTACTCCCTGGCGAATAAATGTGGTAAACACCTGGCCAGAACTATTCACCCTAGACCCCCACGACATTCTATCCCCTTTATCGTCCAATCGGACCTTAGGAAAACGTTTAACACCTCCGGGATATCTGAATCCTTCCGGCAATATTATTCACAGCTTTATAACCTCCCGCGTGCAAACCCCTCCGATCGGTCCCCCCCCTCTCCCGACCCCACACAGGATTATATTATGGAAACTGCTCTACCCACTATTGATGATGCAGACGCGACATCCCTAGATGAGCCCCTAACTACTTCTGAATTTCTGCAGGCCATCAAAGCCCTTAAAGTGGGCAAATGCCCGGGTCCTGACGGCTTTACACCCCGGTTCTACAAGACATTTGCCCCACAACTTGCACCCCTTCTGACAAAGGCCTTTAATTCGGTAGACAGTCTTAACCTCCCCTCCAAGGAATCTTTATCTGCCAACATCTCTATTATCCCTAAACCAGGCAAGGACCCATCCCAATGCAGCAGCTATCGACCCATATCCCTGCTCAACATAGATATTAAGCTATTTGCGAAAGTTCTGGCTACCCGTCTGTCCCCTTTATTGCCTAAAATTATTCACAACGATCAAGTGGGTTTTGTCCCTGGCAGAGAAGCGAGGGACAACACCTCCAAGACGATACATCTTATCTCCCTGATCCAACGTAAAGGCCTGAAAGCTTGCCTTTTATCTTTTGACGCTGAAAAGGCCTTCGATAGGGTCAGCTGGAGGTTCCTACAGCTGTCTCTACAACAACTTGGCATCGGAACTCCCTTCATCTCTAAAGTTATGTCCCTATATTCACGACCCTCGGCTACGGTCCTAGTCAACGGTACCACATCAGCCCCCTTTGACATTGCAAACGGTACCCGCCAGGGCTGCCCCCTGTCCCCCCTCCTCTTTGTCATTGTTATTGAACATTTAGCCTGTGCCATACGACAAAACCCCTCCATTCTAGGTATCCACACTCCGTCTGCGCATCACAAACTTTCCCTGTATGCTGATGACCTCCTTGTGTACCTTCAGAATCCGCACACCTCCCTACCATCCCTACTCAGAGAATTTAAACGTTTTGGTACCCATAGTAACTTCAAGATCAACATTACTAAGACTGAAGCCCTTAACATATCCCTCACCCCCTCCACACTGTCCCTTCTAAAATCCAATTTCTCATTTAAATGGCAGACCAAGGGGATTTCTTATCTAGGGGTTATTATACCCTCCAACCTAGCTAACCTGTTTTCCCTGAACTATATTCCCCTGCTTAACCGTATACGGAAGGACCTTGAGGAATGGGGGGGGTCTCCCTTGCCCTGGTTCGGAAGGATTAATATCCTAAAGATGGACATCCTGCCCAAGCTCCTGTATTTATTTCAAACCATCCCCATCCAAGTCCCCAAATCATTTTTCATCTCCCTGCGTTCGATAGCCATCAGATTCATGTGGAACAGGGGCCTCCCCAGAGTTAAATTTAAACTGCTTACACTCCCGAAGACTATGGGGGGAACAGGCCTCCCTGACTTTGAGACTTACCATGCAGCTGCTCATATGACTCGCATCATAGAATGGTTCCCCCGTCCTCCTTGCAAGGCCTCGGTGGCCGTTGAACAGGACCTTTCTCCTGTGGATCTCCGAGCTCTTCTATGGGGATACAATCAGGACTACTCTAGTATGACATCCTTATCCCCATTGACCTTGGCCTCCTTGAAATTATGGTATAAGACAGGGCTAAACACCACCCTTTCCTCTGATCCGGGCCCCCTGACGTCCCTCTTTGACCATCCTGCTTTACCACAAAGTACAGGGGCAGCCTCCCTAGGACCCTTTAGGCGTGCGGAGTGGCCGCAAGCTCACACATTTGTGCATCCCTCTCAGGGGACCCCGGTCCCCCTGGCAGACTCTGGAGATTGGCTCACGGCCCTACAGGTGTCCGCATTTACCAAACGCCTACACTCCTCCTCTCAAATACACCGCAAGCTTACCGACTTTGAGGTGTTGTGCTCGCTCCCAGAAGCCCCCAAACACCTGCTATCCTCCTTATATAACTTACTACAGACTTTAGCGCATGATCAGCTCCCACCTTATACTAGGCTGTGGTCTGCGGATTTGGGTGAAGACATCACTGTGCCGGACTGGCAAACTTCTTTCCACTTCACACACAAGTCGACCATCTCCTGCTACTCTCAAGAGAAGAACTATAAGCTGCTGTCCAGATGGTACAGAGACCCTGCTACTTTACACAAAATCTTCCCGTCTACGCCAGCCACCTGCTGGCGCTGTGAAGCCTCAGTCGGAACCTATCTACATGTCTGGTGGGACTGTGAGAGGATCCGCCCCTTCTGGACACAGGTTTTTGAATGTTATAATCTTCTAGCTGATACTCCAGTTCCTATCTCTCCGAAAATTGCATTACTCTCAATATTGCCCGGGTCTATTAAATCGCAGAGACAAAGATTGCTTCGTTTTTTTATGTCCTCTGCTAGGCAGCTGATACCTGCTTATTGGAAGACGACGACTACCCCCCCATTGTCACGGTGGGTATCCATTATGAATGACACCATGAGAATGGAGGAGATGTTGGCACTGGACAATGACACTTACACCAAGTTTATATCTCAATGGTCGATCTGGCTCCGCTTCTCTTCCTCTGACACCTTAATGGAACAAATTTTGAATGCATGAGGACGCTGTGGGCTCTCTCCTACCCTTCCCCCCCCTACCCGTATCCCTTCCCCTTCCCCCCTTTTCCCTCTCCTCTCATCTTGATATTCATTTTTCCCTGTATCACTCTGTTCCTCTTTCTTTTGCTCCTCTCTTCCCTTTCTTTTCTCTCTTTCTTTCTGTCTTCTTCGTAATGCTAATTACACGTTGTCTCATGTAGTAACCCATGAGTATTTTGTCCCTACTGTGGCCTTGTGGATCGGGAACAGGCTGTTTTCCCTGTTTTCCAAACTTTCCGACGGGGCCGACTGTGGTTGATAGTCGTTAGCCGTCCATTCATAAATGTAGTCCTGTTACTGTTCCTGCTTGTATTTGCTTCATGAAGGTTACTGTCTATTATTGTTTTTACTTGAAATGTTCAATAAATATATTTTCAACACTAAAAGGCTAAAACCTGTGGAAAAGTGCATGTATTGATGTGCTTGAAAAATACAGCGCAGCTTTCACTGGAGTGAATACATGTAAACAGGAAGTGGCTGTATGAGATCAGTAGCACTAAGATGCTTTCACTTTTCTTTTTGTTCTATTTTGCAAGTAAGACATGGCAATGGTTTAATGCAGAGTGGTTCAGCAAAACCCTCAGGGCTTGTTCATGCCAGGAGCTGTAAAAAACAAAAAACAGGATGGTTGAGCTGTGGGTTTACCACCCCCTTAATCTGCAGTGTTGGCCAGGTAGAATTGTACACATATAACTGCAACGTTTATGCCGTATGCTGCATTTCGCAGGCAGTGCGGCCACCGAACGTGACCCATTCATATAAATTGTACCACTTTGCAGCAGAGTGTAATGCATATGCACAGTGGTACAGGCTTACAGCATTAAAACAGGTGGGGAAGATATGACCTATCATCTCCCAGCTGCCTGCTAAATGCCCTTTGAAAAGCAATATCCTGCAGGTAACTTTTGAGGAGGATGGCATGAGTTGTCACAGGTGTAAACAAGCCCTTAAAGCCATTAATGGACTTTAAAGAGGAAGTAAACCCTGATGAGTTTACTTCCTCTTTCATTCCCTGCAAAGGCAAAGCATAATGGACTACTATGCATCGCATAGTAGCCCATTATGTGTCACTTACCTGACACAGGAGCCCTGTCCCCTGTAGTCCGCCGCATCCATCTTGTTGGTGGGGTCTCGCAGCTCCACCGCTGTCATTCGGCGAAGCCGCGATGGCGTCACTCCCGCACATGCGCACGGGAGCCGACACGTGCGGCAGCTCTGTCGCTGAGAATGCTGCGCTCAGTGCGCCTGCGCGCCGCTGTCTACGGCGCATGCGCCGTAGACAGCGGCGCCTGTTTTCGGGCAAATATCTCCTAAACCATATAGGTTTAGGATATATTGCTTGGACCTACAGGTAAGCCTTAATCTAGGCTTACCTGTAGGTCAAAGTGGTTTGTAAGGGTTTACAACCACTTTAAGGCCTCGTACATGCAGTTTGATTGTCGTACGACCGAGCGTCTGATTTTTGTCAAAAGCGCGTGTGTAGGATTTTGTCTAGCATACTAACTATCCGCAAATTGTTGTTTGACAAACACGAACGTGGTGACTATTCGAGTATAAAGAGAAAGTTAATTTCTCAAGCGCCACCCTTTGGCCCCTTCTGCTAGTTTCCTGTTAGTAGAAGTTTGAGCGTTGATTGATTTTCAGATCGTACAAAACAAATGCCTTTTAAAATATGTTTGGCATAACTACATCATTATCACCAGCAAAGCAGCTTCATTATTATCCCATTAACCACTTCCCAACCGGCGCATGACGATGTACGTCGGCAGAATGGCACGGGCAGGCAAATTGGCATACAGGTATGTCCATTTGCATTTGCCGCCCTGCCATGACATGCACGCGTGCCAGTCGGGACCCCCCGTGAGTCTGGTCGCGGGTCCCGCAGACTTGATCGCCGCAGGCATACCTGCGATTGCCTCGGGGGGGCTGAACGGGGAGATGCCGATGTAAACAGCATCTCCCTGTTCTGCCTAGCAACAAGTGACACTGGTCTCTGCTCCATGTGATCACTAACACAGCCCCGCCCCCCACAGTTAGTAACATGCCCCGGGACACACTTAACCCCTACACTGCCACCACCTGGTTAATCCTTTCACTACCAGTGTCATTTACACAGGAATCCGAGCATTTGTATAGCACTGATTGCTGTATAAATGACAATGGTCCCAAAAATGTGTCAAAAATGTCTGATGTGTCCGCCATAATGTTGCAATCACAATAAAAATCACTGATCGCCGCCATTACTAGTAAAAAAAAAAAAATTATTAATAAAAATATCCCCTATTTTGTAAACGCTATAAATTTTGCGCAAACCAATCATCGCTTATTGCGTTATTTTTTTTAAATTTTTTATTTATTTATTTTTTACCAAAAATATGTAGAAGAATATGTATCGGCCTAAACTGAGGAAAATATGTTTTTATATATTTTTGGGGGATATTTTTTACAGCAAAAAGTAAAAAATTATTATTATTTTTTTTCAAAATTGTCGCTCTATTTTTGTTTATAGCGCAAAAAATAAAAACCGCAGGGGTGATCAAATACCAGCAAAAGAAAGCTCTATTTGTGGGGAAAAAAGGACGTAAATTTTGTTTGGGAGCCACGTCGCACGACCGCGCAATTGTCAGTTAAATCGACGCGGTGCCGAAACGCAAAAAGTGGTCCAGTCTGAAAGTGGTTAAAGAAGATGAGAATGTGCGCCGCATTTCGTAATGTCATCAATTGCCGCGGCATGAATGTTAATTCTAGATTACAAACAGTAGTTTGTAAGACCAAACTCTTCCCAGTCATTCCTTGATTCTGAGCATGTGTGTTTGTACTTTCGACTTTTGTGTGACGGATTTCTGTACTGACCATCCGAAAATCAGATGTTGAGTTCACATCCGACAAAAATTTATAGCCTGCACATCCAGCTCTTGTCTGATTTATAAAAGTCAAATCGACTGTTGAAAGCACCGTACTAATGATCCAAAAATCAGCAGACAGCTCGTATCATGTGTACGGGGCCTAAGAATTTGATAAATGTCTGTGTTTTATTTATTTATTTTTTCCGTACTGTTTTCAGTGAGTCTCCTGCACAGATGTGATGCTTGTTGTGCCTTCTATATACACAAACAAATATGTAGCCAGAAAAATCTGGATGTGAACTTTTCTTTTCCACTTAGAAGCGGGAACTTGGACCTGTCAATTGATACCATTAGGGAGCAAACACTTTGGAGGTCGAGAGAGAGAAATAGATATTTCATTGTCAAAAATCGGTGCTTTGGCAATGTTTTTGCATAATAATAATTATATATTATAACCCCTGTCTGTTTTTTTTTTTTTTCCCTCTTTTTTTGCCCCGCCACCGGTGCTTTTACCAACTCACTGCTTCCATCGGTGTGTCGGAGAAAGGATCCACCAGCCCTGGATGTTTACCATAGAGCTTTTTGGCGGACCAGATGGTCGCCAGAGTCTCTATGATCGTTCAGAGGCCGGGTGCGATGTTATGATGTCACGCCCGGCCTCTGCATTCAAATAAATGGCGCTGCCTCGGGTGGGAAGCCAAGATCGTTTATTTTTTATTTTGACCCCATATCTCACTGTAAAGAGGACCGATCATGCCATATTCCTATTACAAGGGATGTTTACATTCCTTGTAATAGGAATAAAAGTGATGAAATTAAAATAAAAGTAAAAAAAATATATTTAAATCCCTGTGCTTTCACGCAAAAGCAAGCGCATACGCTAGTCCTGCCCACATATGAAAACTGTGTTCAAACCACACGTGAGTTATCGCTGCATATGTTAGGGTCCTTTCACATGGGACGGCTCGTGAACATCCGCTTGCTCAGCAGGGATCACTCCGTTTATCCCCGCTGAACTAGCGGATTACAGGGCGGTCCCTGCACACTGTGCAGGGGCCACCCTGTCAGATCTCCACTCTCCTCTATGGGGGGGATCGGATGAACACGGACCGTCTGTCTATGTTCATCTGATCCGCTCTGCAGACGGATAGAAAAATGGGATTTCCTCCGTCTGCAGAATCAGACCATAGCTGGGACGGATGATATCGGGTGTCAGCGGATGTTCATCTGCAGACATCCGCTATCCCATAAGAGATGCATGTATGTCCATATTTCATCTGAAAAAGGATGGCTGAAATACGGTACGCACGTGTGAAAGGGGCCTTGGAGCGAGAGCAATATTTCTAGCCCTAGACCTCCTCTGTAACTCTGAACATGTAACCAGTAAAAAAAAAAAATGTAAGTGTTGTCTATGGGGATTTTTAAGTACAGAAGTTTGGTGCCATTCCACGAGTGTGTGCAATTTTGAAGCGTGACATGTTAGGTGTCTATTTACTCACCGTAACTTCATCTTTCACATTATGCAAAAAAATTGGTCCATTTTTTTTTTTTAATGATAGCATGAAACTTGTTTTTTTGGGGGAGTGTTCAAAAAATTGCTGCGCAAATACCGTGCAATGACTGCCATTGTATTCTCTAGGGTCTTTGCTAAAAAAAAATATCTAATGTTTGGGGCTTCTATGTAATTTTCAAGCAAAAGAATTATGAATTTTACATGTAGGAGAGAAATATCAGAATTGGCCTGGATGGCAAGTGGTTAAGCTCTTTCCCACTCTATCCAAAGTTTGACTGCAGTTTCCCTTTTGTGTAATATGTTTTCTAGAAATGTGTGATACAATGTAATATTACAACACATACTGAACATTTTGTTCCTTGCTTAGATGACCATGAACTGTATTCATCTGCTTTACCATGCTCTGACCATTCTTGTACACCGTCAAAGTAAACATATCATAACTATAGTCTAGAAACAAAGTGCAGGTCATACTTTGCATATGCCTATGAAATCTGGAAATGCTACTCTGCCCTGGGAGCCCTATATACTATATCGCAGGGTAGATAAGATGATATTTTATTTTATTAACTTATTTTTAAAAAATGCTTTAGGAGTAAAAATCTATCTAAAGATTGTTTTCTATTTAAGATACATTATTAATTTATTCAGCATGAAATGGAGCTTGGTTATTGTAGCATGAGGCTGTATATTCTGCAATATTTAAATTTTTTTTTAATTACGATAATAATACAAATCTCTGCAGGCTGAGATAACATGCACTGCATTGATGCATTCACACAATTTCACAGTAACCGTGAGATGAAATAAAACTCAGGAATATTCCTTTGTCCCATTCTTTTGCAAATCTATGTACACTACAAACTGTATGATTGATTCTGTTCTGATCTCACCGTTTTAATAACCTGACCGCTTATTATTCTAAATAGGAAAACTTCATTTTGTTTGCAAACAACTACCAGCAAGAATAAGTCCTTGCATTCAAAGAGCACCTGTCATTTCAGGTCCATCATGGCAGTGCCTGTTAGCGGCATCCACTCGCCTGCTGCCTCCCTCACCTTGTTAGGTCACTGCCGCATCACCAGCTGTCCCAATAAAGTGAATGGGACTGTCGGTGAGTCAACAGCGGGTCAGAGGAAGAGACCCTGCAGGACCGAAGTGACAGTTGCTCTTTAAAAATGATGCTTTAAATCAAGTGGTTTTAAAGCGTTTAACCCAAAAAAACAAAACAAATAGATTTTCTGGTACCTTAAAGCAGATTAAACAGCACAGCGCTTGTGCTATGTAATATGCCCCCCCTCCTAAACAAAAAAAAAAAAAAAACCTGAATCTGGCACTTCCTGTATCCCTTCTCTAAACAGACCACGAAAATTGACAGCTGTGGTCTAATTGCGGCTCTCTGTCATACGCTGCCGTCCCCTCTTCTCTCCTGTCTCCCCCCTCACCCTCCTCTTTCCTGCATGTTGGCTCGTGTCTGTGTATGGGTTAACAAACACTTTAAATCAAGCCTTTTTACTAGTGATTCAAAGTCACTTGATTTAAATCAAATCATCCCTGCTATATTGCAGTAATTACCCTTTTTTATCAAGCTTGCAAGCTTTTTATTTATTTTTTTTTAATTCTTTCTGATATAGTGGTGAGATATTAGAGTATCTGTCGTTTTTTTGTGTACAGCGTTTTTAAGTGTTTGAGCTTTGGCATTTTTTAATTGGCCAATAGAAAAAAATATCTGTTCACCTTTTTGTTGCTATGTATTTCAGCTTTTTCTTCTGCTTTTAAAAATTATTATTTTCAATTTTTTTTTTGTAAGGTGTTACGGGGTTAGGGTTTAAATGTTAGGCGTAGGGGTTATTTTATTAGGTTAGGGGTTAATATTTGGGTTAAGGGTTGGGATTAGAGGTCTGTCGATATTTATAAATCTCCGATGGCCGCTATATGATGCCGTTGGTTGTTTTTTTGTTTTGTTTTTTGCCCGATACATTAGGCCGATTTATTTATTTATTCCCCCCCCAGCTCATAAAATCTAATAGTTAGACAACTTTCACACTGGGGCGTTTTTCAGGCGCTTTTGGGCTAAAAATAGCACCTGTAAAGTGCCTGCAAAACAGCTCCCCCTGCAGTCTGTGTGGAAGCCGAGTGCTGGCAGGATGTTTAAAAAAATATATAAAATCCTGCAAGCAGCATCTTTGGAGTGGTGTACACCACTCCTGCACCATTGAAATGAATGGGCACCGCTGCTGAAGCGCCTGCAATGCGACGTGGCAGCGGTGCTTCACGGGCACATTTAACCCCTTCCTCGGCCACTAGCTGGATTATAAGTGCCCCGCTAGCAGCCGAATAGCACCGCTAAAATGACGGTAAAGCGCCACTAAAACTGGCAGCGTTTTACCGTCAACGCCTGCCCACTCCAGTGTGCAAGCAGCCTTAAGTAATAAGTGATACAGAAAATTTCTTACATTTATTAAACTAAACAAACATCCAACCAGTTCACTTGTATGTATAATTTAATATATATAATTTTTATTTTTTTTAATACACAGAAACTGGTAATCAAAACTTTTGGATGAAAAAAAAAAATGGGCTAACTTTACTGTTTTATTATATATTTTTTTAATCATTAGTGTATTTTTCCCCCAAAAATGCGTTTGAAAGACCGCTGCGCAAATACCATGTGACATAAAATATTGCAACAACCTATTTTATTCCCTAGGGTCTCTGCTAAAAAAAAAAAAATATATATATAACGTTTTGTGGGTTCTGAGTGATTTTCTAGCAGAAAATACAGGATTTTTATTTGTAAGCATCAAGTGTCAGAAAAGATTTAGTCTTTAAATGGTTAAACTGAGACCTCTACACACTGAGTTGAATTCATTCAGAAGAGTAAACATTGTATCTCTCTACTCTTTTCTTGACAGACTGCCCAGAGAGGAGGAAAGTCCTTCACTGATGTCTTCAGGCAACTTGCATTGACTTCTATTACAGAAGTCATTTGCAAGTGGTGCTGAAGATATATCATCTGCCTTTTTTAACAGCACAATCAATGCTGATTAATTAAAAAATGGCAAATATCGGTCGACCTCTAGTTGGGGTTTTTTATTTCATTTTGTTTTAATTTAAGTATTGCATTTGAGCAGAAAAGTGCTCAAAAAGCATGCGACAAGACACACTAAAATGCTCAAATGCAGCATTTCCATGTATTTCTGTGGAACACAAAAAGTTTAAGGCTCTGTTCACACCTAGGTGTTTTTTTTGGCATTTTTTTTTTTCTGCTGTAAGCCTCCGCTCTAAAAACACTCAAGACAAATCCCATTAATTTAAATGGCCCCTGTTTTTCATCTGAACGTTTTGTCATCTGAAGCAAAACGCCTGAAGCTCAAAAAAAGTACAGGAGCTTCTTTTTTTGGCAGATTACAGGCGTTTTCTGCTTTGTATATTGGTGACCTTTTGACCTGTACAAAATCTTGCGACTTTCTACTTGAAAACAAAACGCCTAGGTGTGAACAGAGCCTAAAAAATGCACCAATCTGTCCGATTTGAGCTTCAGGCGTTTGGCTTCAAGCGACTTGGAGTGGAGATGTGAACCAGCTCGATCGAGAATAATAGATTTTTTTCCTCCAGCATTTTGGAACTTTGAGCTACAAAACACTGAGGTGTGAATGGTCTAAAAGGGGCTTGGCAGATTTTTAACAAAAAAAAAAGTACAACATAAATGAACATATACATTGCAATAATGCATTTAAGCCTCTATGTTCTCAATAAACTGTTAAACACTTTACAGACTCGTGTCCTTCATTGTAAATGTGTTGTAGTATCTTACAGTATCTGTAGCCATGGTGGTTGATGTAAAGTAAACCTAGATACAGCTAAATGAAATCAGAATGGATAAGTTATAGTTGGAGTTTCACTACATAGACTGATAAGAACTAAGTAGTGACTGAGACCGTGGACCCCAAATTTTGTCAAATCTCTCGGGAGAGCTCTTGCTAGAGTAGGTAATTCGGTATAGGGGAATGGCAGTGTTGGGCCCCTTTCATACAGGCGGCTGTTCTGCCTCAGCTAAAAGCATGTTTTTGTTATTTAAAAATTCCACGACTCCAGGCACAGCAATCACTTTTGTACATTGCGATTAGCTGCGTTTGCTTGCGGCTGCGTTGGAACATTCTTGCCATTTCTGAAGTTCTGATAGTACACTGCGATTACCTGCGGTTATGTGCAGTCACATTTATTTTTTTCTAACCGCACCAAACCCCTTGTAACAAAACCGTTGCTAAATGCAGTGTGTGAATGAGGCCATAGGAAAGCATTGTCTGACTTGAGCTGCGGTAGATAACTTGATCTATCCGCAGCTAAAAGCTGAATTCTATCCGCCCGTGTGAAAAGGGCCTAAAGACTCAGTGAGGGAGAAGAGGAGGACTGATTTCAGCTGGGAAGAATAGTTTTTATTCATTAAAATAATGCACCCAAAAGACATACCGTGGGACAGTGGAGGTTGGATAGGGCCATAGCAATTTCATATTTGTCTGTGCAAAATGATTGTAGAAGAAATCAGCTTCTTGACCACGGACTCGGCACAGTGGGGAATGCTCAGTCTCAAGCTGGGGCCCTGTAGAAGAAAATGTTGGTAGTTGCAGTTTGTCGCGCAGTATTTGCGCAAATTTTTATCAGATCTATAATAGCAAAAAAATACGCTAAAATGAATTCAGTGCGCACAAACACAATACACATTTTTCGGTAAAATATAAAAGCTGGGTTAGGGTAAGTGGATACCAAACGCCAAGACTTGTTGAAGAGGAGTTCTGCCCCACCAGCAAAAAATTTATTCAGCAGCTACACATACTGTAGCTGCTGACTTTTAATATTAGGGTACTTACCTGTCCTAGAATCCAGCGAAGCCGTCACCCCAGCAGATGTTTCCATTGGCTCTCGGAGAGTCTCGGGTGCCATTCGCAGTAAGGGAACCCGACAGTGATGCCTTGCAGCTTCACAGCCGGTTCCCTACTGCGCAAAGTGCACTGTGCTTTCTGAAGTTCCCTGCAGCAGAGGAAGAAGGCCAAACTTCAGAGTGATCGTGCCACGATTCCTGGAAGTGCCATTTGGCAGGGGGGAAATTGTCCATAGGCAACGATATATAAAAGCCTTTACAGGTTGAATATTTAGAGTTGATGATAAATGATAGCCCTAGAATTATTGATCTTGCTCTGACTTTTACAGAAATACCCTATCTGTTTACAATCAACTGCGAACCCTACGTGCATGTTTGCATTCATCTGTGTGCTGGAGGCAATAGGGTTGCGCTTAATTTTTAACCACTTCAGCCCCAAAAGGATTTATCCCTTTAATGACCAGGCCATTTTTGTGGTACGGCACTGTATCGCTTTAACTGACAATTGGGTGGTTGTGCAACGTCCCAAAACAAAATTGATGCCCTTTTTTCCCCCCACAAATAAATAAAATTTTCTTTTGGTGGTATTTGAGTACCTCTGTTTTTTTTTATTTTTTATTTTTTTTTATTTTGCGCTATAAACAAGAGAAGGCTGACAATTTTGAAAAAAGCACACAATATGTTTTACTTTTTGCTATAATAAATATCCCCAAAAAATTGTAAAAAAAACTAATTTGCAGCGGACAGATTGGACACTTTTTTGTTACTTTTTTTGACCAGTGACATTTATACAGCAATCAGTGATATAATCAGTGATATAAAAATGCACAGATTACTGTATAAATGACACTGGCAAAGAAAGGGTTTACACTAGGGGGCGATCAAAAGGTTAAGTGTGTCCTAGGGAGGTGCTTTCTAACTGAGGGGGAGAGGAGAGAGTAAGTGGACTGCCGGGGAGTGATCGCTGTTCCTAATCACTAGGAACAGGCGATCACACTGTATTTTGACAGAACCGGGATCTGCTTTCGCATTTGGGCAGCAGACATCGCGACTGACAGAGACACACTCTGACGCGTGTGCCAATTGTCTCTTTTACACGAAGCGCCGTACCAGTACGGCGACTTGCGCAATATAGCCTCCCTGCCACAGTGTAACTGCGCCGGCTGCTCGGCAAGTGGTTAAAATAGTTTATTATGCATTTTTTTAATAGAGGAGCATGGGGTTTAAAAAAACAACCTACATACTTGCCTAGGTGGATGCAGATTAGATCTGATGCTGTATCTGTCTTCTACGGTTTGCTCCCGTTTTTGGTCTTCGTTGAACAGAGAGCTAGTCAGGGGCTCTCTGCTATGCCCCTCCAGCGCACACTGGGCTGTGGAGGGGTATGGAGCAACTGGCTGAGGCTCTCAATGGCCTGCTAAGAGGATGAGCCAGCTGCGGTCAGGCATCTGGGTGGATTCCGACATTTAAAGTTTAAGATCCCTCCAGAGTCTTGACTGGCGTGACTTCAGTGGACAGGGGACTTTAGCCTGCTGTCTGTTGAATACGGGTCACAGGATTGCGGATATAAGTGTATGTGACCTACAGTAGAAGTAGGGCCAAAAAGCTTTAGCCATAATTCTCCTTTTTAATATAAATATGTTTTTCTTCATTTTAAAGTGGTTGTAAACCCACTTTTTGGACTTCTACCTATAGGTAAGCCTAGAATACGGCTTGCCTATAGGTAATGTAAATATCTTCTAAACGTGCGCAGTTTAGGATATATTTCATTTGTAGTCCGCCAAAAATTCCAACGGCACATGTGTTGGGAAGAAACAAAACGAAGTGCCATTTCTTCCCTAGCCTGTGCCGTTAATCGCGGTTCCCCTGTGCATGTGAGTGAGTGACATCACGTGGCTTTGGCGAATCACAGAGCCAGAGTCCATGGCCCAGAAGGAAGGGTTTACTTCCTCTTTAACTTTATTGCTATCACAAGGAGGCGAACAAGCTCTCTGTGATCGCATGGGCAGGTATATGTCTTTGTACAGAGGTGACAGGTCCTCCTGTATATAGACATCCAAGAGTCAAATGGAAGAAAACAAAAAGGTTCCGAGCTCACAGCTGCTCTTTTAACTGCTTGAATTGCAGGCTGTTTACAAATGACCCATGGATGGCAAGTGGTTAATCTATACATCCACAGAGAAGTGTAATACATTTGAGGGTATAGCTTGATCAGTTTGTCTGAACATAATAATTGAGGCCTTGCATCTCCTCATAGTCCTCTGTTCTCTATGTGTGGTACCATATTATGCTACTTTTGTCAGTTTGGAGGGTTTTGATCTGGTCTGAAGAATAGTAATGCTGCATTGATCAGTTTGGTGTTCTCTATTGATAATAGGAGTTTCTCTAGAGGGGTTTGCCTGAGTGTCACATCGGTGGCAACATGTCAAAGCTAATGGTGGAATAGAAATGTATCTGCGGGAACTGCATACTTTATTTCAATGGCCTAAAACTGTTTGTGTTCTGTCTTTTTAAAAAGTTGATAGATGTATTTAACGCCCAAAGAGGTACTAGAATACTGTACTAGAGACCAACTAAAACTCCGATATGAGTTTCCCCAAATTGAGTTAAAGGAGGCTGACCAATTATTCCTACAGATATTATTTTTGTTAAAGTATCATTAAATCGGGACTTTACCCAGAGAAACTGAATAAAAAAAAGCACGTTCTTTAGCAAGGAACATCCATTCCACATTAATAAGTATTCTACCAAAATAAGTGTGTGCTGTAAAATGCCTCCAGCACTTTTCCTATTTCCTCTTCTTGGCTGCCATTTTGCTGAAGCCCAGAACCCTAGCAATAAATCCCAAAGCAGAACTAATCCCTTCAGTTTTAATTGTTTCAAAAACGGTAAATTCCTGGAATGCTGGGATTGCGAACGGTCGCATTTGTTTGTGTCCTCAACCAAATTGTCAAATCTTTAAATGGCTGGTGTCATAACTGATCACGTGTGCAGCACCATGGCAGTTGCAGATCAAACAGAAGCAGCTTCCTTGACTGTAAAGAAGTGGTCATCAACCCTGTCCTCAGGACCCACTAACAGGCCAGGTTTTATGTATTACCTTGGGGAGATGCAGACTAGAATACTGCAATCACTGAGCAACAAATGATATCACCTGGGATGTATTTCAGTTATCTTGCAAACCTGGCCTGTTTAGTGGGCCCTGAGGACAGGGTTGATGACCACTGCTGTAAAGTATAGGAGGGTTTCATTCTGCTTTAAGGCTGTCAGCACATTGGCCTCTGCAGACTCAGCTTTTGATATACTTGACTAACAACGTGAAGCTGAACTCCAGATAACACTTTATAAACGGTTACAGTAAACAGTTTTTGCCTTTTCGGAATAAAGATTTTACACAAATGAATAAAAGCTGATCATTGTAAGCATCCCTGCCAGTGTTAATACATTACCCCAGTATTTCATATTCCTGATATGTGCCTGTTGTCCCATGTAACTGGTGTTAAAAAGTGTCCTCTTTGTATTGCTTCCTTTGTGTGAAATACTTGGGTGTTCCTGCCCGTCTCCCCTGCTCTCCTATTTCAAACTGACCATGCTAAGCACGAGAGCACATCCATCTCAGTGTGGTATTTATGCTTATGCTGACACACTCCCCTGCATAGCCATTCACTTGGAAGATTAGTGTAATGCTGTTTCTCTACCCCTATTTTTTTTTAAACGGAAAGGATGGCTTTACAAGTTAAAGGTTCACCTATACTTAAAATGGTTGGTCTCAACCCTCTAACTGCTAATTTTGTCTGGACAGTTCAGTCTGTTAAAGTTGAAAAATAACTAACAAACACCAGGTGAAAATAAAGAAGAAAAAAAAAAGCCTAAAAAAGAAAACAAATGCAGTCACCACATCTAAGAATTGGTGAGCTGCTATATATTTATTATTTTTTTTGTTTAATACTGCTTTACCATATGGGAGTGACTTTACTGTATTTTTAATCAGGCCCTACCTGGCAGGCTAGTATTTTGAGATATTTGATGTATTGTTTAGAGATATCTGATTTATTTGGTGCTTTTAGTTTAGTTTATTTTTAGTACCTGCAACTCTAGGGAAAGTGTTTTTTATTTATTTATTTTACGTAATGATGCATGGAAGAGTTATTTTAAAATAGCTGTTCTTTTATTTATTTTTTCCTATAGGTCGCCTGGCCCTACATGCGATGGGAGCTCTAGCATGTCATCCGAGACTGGGCTTGGTACACGTCTAAGGGCCACATCTGGAATGGGCGACGGAGTGGAAGGGGCTCCAATGTCTGGGGCCCCACAGCCTGCCCCCCCTCAACCACAGTCTCAGCTGCCGTCAATGAATAACCCTCCTCCTCCTGATATAGCAAGGCCAACTCCATCCAAGCGTCAGACCAACCAGTTACAGTACTTGCTCAAAACTGTGCTCAAAACGCTATGGAAACACCAGTTTGCTTGGCCATTTCAACAGCCTGTGGATGCAATCAAGCTCAATTTACCAGTGAGTAAAAACACTTGTTACCTTTACCAACTGTTGAATCTACCTAATTTCATTCATTTGAAAAAAAATAAAAAATCTGTAGACTTCAGCCAAACTACACATCTGGCAGTCTGAAACTTCCTTCTCTGGGATCCTTCATTAGCTAGGGTAGCTGACCCTCTGCCAAAAAGTGAGACCCAGCTCACTCCGGTCTCATGAGACCAATAAAGTGGAGCTTCACCTAAAAGGGGAAATTCTGCTTTAACCACTTAAAGACTGGAAGGATTTGCCCCCTTCATGACAAGGCCATTTTTTTTTTGCGCTATGGCACTGCGTCACTTTAACTGACAATTGCGTGCTCATGCGGCGCTGTACCCAAACAAAATTTACGTCTTTTTTCTCCCACAAATATTCTTTTGGTGGTATTTGATCACCTGCAGTTTTTAGTTTTTGGCCTATAAACAAACTGTTATCAAAGAGCAACCATTTTGAAAAAAAAAAATTTTTTTTTTTTACTTTGCTATACTACATAGCCCAAAAAAATGTTTTCATCAGTTTAGACTGATATACAGTATATGCTTCTACATATTTTTGGTAAAACAAATTTGGAATAGGTGTATATTGATTGGTGTGCTAAAAAGTTATGGCATCTACAAGCTACTGTATAGATTTAGGGACTTTTATTTTGTTTCTACTGGTTATGGCGCCGATCTGTGTTTATCAGGACTGCAACATTTTGGGGACCGGTGACATTATTATAGTGATCAGCGCTATAAAAATGCACTGATCAATGTAAAAATGACACTGGCGGGGAAGGAATTAACACTAGGGGTCGAATAAGGGGTTAACTGTGTTCCCTGGATGTGTTCTAACTGTAGGGGGGTGGGCTGCCAAGGTCATGACAGAGATCACCGTTCCCGATCGCTGGGAACAAAAGATCTCTGACATGTCCTGTCAGAATTGAGATCCGCCTTCTTTAAAAAGGTAGATCCCCATTCTGTACTAGGCAATCTCGGTTGACCAGATTGAGTACCAGCTGGGATCTGACAACTCTTGAGTTAGTTACTGGCTTTAGCAGCTTGGCTGTTGAAGTCCTAGTCCCTGAGGGACAGTGGTTTGTCAGTTATTCAGAAGTAGGCTCTTTAAAACTAGGAAATCAACTTCTTGCAAAGTCCACTCTTGCACTTGGGAAGTTTTTTATTTTTATTTTTTTTTTTTTTTTTTAATCTATCCCAGGAAATCCCCCGTGGGAATAATTTTTTTTCCCACGGGGAAAGTTTTTTTCCCTCAGTTTAGGCCGATACGTATTCTTCTACATAGTTTTGGTTAAAAAAAACAAAACACAATAAGCGATTGATTGGTTTGCACAAAAGTTATAGCGTTTACAAAATGGGGGATAGTTTTATGGCATTTTTATTAATTTTTTTTTTTTTTTACTAGTAATAGTGGCGATCAGCGATTTTTATTGTGACTGCGACATTATGGCGGACACATCAGACATTTTTGACACATTTTTGAGACCATTGTCATTTATACAGCAATCAGTGCTATACAAATGCACTTATTCCTGTATAAATGACACTGGCGGTGAAGGGGTTAACCAGGGGGTGGCAGTGTAGGGGTTAAGTGTTCCTAAGGGCTTGTTACATGCGATGGCAGGGCGGCATATAGAAATGGACGTACCTGTACGCCAATATGCCTGCCCGTGCCATTCTGCCGATGTACATCGGCGTGCGCTGGTCGGGAACTGGTTGAAAAAAACCACCCTTTTACTCCAAGGATTTTCTTTTGTCTACCTTGAGTATCCCATTGCTTTCACCTCTGTGAGGTGAATTTCTAAGGTGCCGGTCTGAACCTGTAAAGAACAAGATTGTTTTGCAACCCACTGCCGTTTTTCTTCAGGAAGGTTTCCTCCTATTACTTTAGATGGGACGTTGTTCTTCTTCTACCCTCCTGTCCTGTTCCTAAACATCCTAAGGAGTTTTCACTCTATTGTGTAGATGTGGTAGCATGCTTTCCATTCCACACTCTTAGTTACAGTTTTATCAATCGGACTCACGATTTTAAGGGCAAGGTTCTCCTTTTCCCAGTAAAGGTGCACTCCTCTAGATCAGTTGGTGTGTTGTGGGCTGCAAGATTAATTGTTAAATTGTGATCGCGCTTCAACCCCCCCTCACGATCTTAATACAGCATTTCCCCGATTTCATGTTAAGCAATGCAGAACTGTTCTCTGTTATCTTTTAGATTAATGGAATGAACTTCCGTCTGTAAATGAGGGAAGTTTTAACCACTTAAAAACTAAACCTTTTTTGACACTTGTTGCTTACAAGTTAAAAATCATTATTTTATGCAAAAAATTACTTAGAACCCCCAAATAAAAATAAAGTGTGTGTGTGTGTGTGTATGTATGTATGTGTGTATGTGTGTGTGTGTGTGTGTGTATATATATATATATATATATACATATATACATATATACACACACACACACACATATAGTGTGTGTGTGTGTATATATATATATATATATATATATATATATATATATATATATATATATATATATATTAAAAACATTTTTTTTTTTTTTAGCATAGACCCTAGAGAATAAAGCGGATATTGTTGCAATATTTTATGTCACTCTATATTTGCGCAGCCTTTCAAAAGCCATTTTTTAGGAAAAAATAGGCGTTAATTAATTAAAAAGCTAAACAGTAAAGTTAGCCCAATTTTTTTTGTTTTTGTATAACGTGAAAGACGACGGTGTTACACCAAGAACCGTAATCTTTATTCTTAGCAAAAAAAAATCATGATTCTTGTTTTATCCAGAATTGTGCAGCTCTACTAGGGAACTTCTAGCAACCTTTCATGGAACCATGTGTGAAAAGCTGCACAGTCATTTAAGGTATACAATCCTGCCAGGCAATGATCTTTGCCTTTTTATTTGACTGTTAATAGAGACACTTTCACTTTGTCTATTCAGGTAAAATTTACAGGTTTTCTTGGATCAACTACCCCTCCTCCCGATTGACCTTTTTGCCATGATCCGCCTGCCACTTTGTCAGTGCCTTTGGTAAAAAAAAAAACACTGTTCTGCATCTGAAAGTTTTTACCTTACAGTGTACGATATAGCTTAAACTTAACCCTAAGAATACAAACACTGCCAGACCCTCTATTAGAGCCTGGCAGAGCACACTGCAGTAGTCTTCCATAAAAACAAGTGCTGTAAATATCGATTTACAGCGATCTTCAGGCTGCTTAATGACTTGAGACAGCTGTGTACATCCGATGGATGGCTTCTGCAGGAGGGGCCGTGAGCTCCCTCTGATGTCAGCCGGGGAGATCACGCCTCTCCTGGAGTAGCCCTGGAAACCTGGCTGAGATTCATGTGACCGACCTGAAGACAGCGCTAAAACGGTATTTACAGCACTCGTTTTTTTTTTTTTAAATAATGCAGCGTGGTATGCTAGGATGTCATAGAGGAGCTGGCAGTGTCCATTTACAATTTTTATTTTACTAACGGCTGAGGGGTGGGGGGTCAGGGGGGCTGCGGGGGCGGAGACGGAGACACACAGACACAAGATGACAGGCAGGAAGGAGGGGGTGAGGGGGGAGAGCGGAGAGGACAGCATTTGACAGATGGGACGCTCTTTGACCATGGTGATCAGGGTGGAGCAGCCCTGATTTTCGTGGTCTGTTTAGAGAAGCCAATACAAGAAGTGGCAGATTTGTTTTTTTGTTTTTTTTTACAGTTTAGAGAGGGCCAGATCACAAGCGCTGTGCTTTGTAATGTGCTTTAAGGGACCAGGAAATTATTATTTTATTTTTTTTGGGGGGGGGGTGGTGGGGTTGGCTGGGGCGTGTTAACAAACACTTTTGTACTATGAACAAGGTTTATTGCCGAAACTAGTCTGCTGCTGACTGTACTCAATGTAAAGGCTTGAAAATAAATACGCTTGATGTTATGGAGTTGCCGGCTGCTTCTTTTACTCAATGACCATTTATCTATTGGTGTGTGAGCCATAGAATCTTTGATCAAAACACTTTAACCGGTTCCCGACCGACGCACGCCGATATACGTCGGCAAAATAGCACAGCTGGGCAAATTGGAGTACCTGTACGTCCCTTTGAATTTGCTGCCGTGCCATTGCGTGCGCCGGCCGGGAGTAGGATTGCGGGCCCCGCGGACCCTGTCTGTGCGGATACCCACAATCGTCTCACGGAGAGTAATCTTATGTAAACAAGCATCTCCCTGTTCTACCTAGTGACAGTGTCACTGATCACAGCTCCCTGTGATCGGGAGTTATGATCAGTGATGTGTCACAGCTAGCACGTTCCTAGGACAAGCTTAACCCCTACAGTGCAACCTCGTGTTAACCCCTTCACTGCCAGCCACATTTACACATTAACCAATGCAATTTTAATCACACTGATTGCTGTATAAATGTGAATGGTCCCAAAATTGTCCGACGTGTCCGCCATAATGTTGCCGTCACGATAAAAATCGCTGATCACCGCCATTACTAGTTAAAAATATTTTTTTTATAAAAATGCCATAAAACTATCTTCTATTTTGTAGAATCTATAACTTTTGAGCAAACCAATCAATAAACGCTTATTGCAATTTTATTTTTTATTTTTTTACCAAAAATATGTAGAAGAATACTTATCTGCCTAAACGGAGGGAAAAAATGTGTTTTTATATATTTTTGGGGGATATTTATTATAGCAAAAAATAATGCGTTTTTTTTTTCAGAATTGTTGCTCCTTCTTCCTTTTTTTTTTTTTTTTTTTTTATAGCGCAAAAAATAAAAACCACAGAGGTGATCAAATGCCACCAAAAGAAAGCTCTATTTGTGGGAAACAAAAGACGTAAAATTTGTTTGGGAGCCATGTCGCCCGACCGCTCAATTGTCAGTTAAAGTGAAGCAGTGACAAATCGCAAGAAGTGCTCTGGTCTTTGGCCAGCAAAATGGTCTGGGGCTTAAGTGGTTAAAGTGTTACTAAACCCACAACATTAAAATCAGCGTGTGTATATGCAGTAAAGCATTGTATTTATAAGTAACTTGCTCTGGGGGCACTCAAGTAGGTTCGCTCATGAGCCACTGCTCTGAGTGTCCATGTATACACAGTCGCTATTAATCAAAACAGTCATTGGCCAACTAAACAATTACAACAATAATCGTTAGTTGCAGCCCTAATCCATTCAAAGTCCATCATTTATATTCAGATGCCAGAGGAATGAAACCGCAGACAGAAATGACAGTGCACACTATAGCGGTATATGTTTTGTTCATATTTCATGTCTGATGTTAACAACCACTTTAAGCATGTTGTCCTTTCGAGCTTCATTATAGTACATGTGTCTGTTGCGTCTTGGTGAGTTTTCTGTAAGAAATGTGGAAGGTAGAGAAAAAACAAACATTGTTACAGTCTCAAGAAGTTCTGAGAAAAAGAGGAGTGTTTAATTTATTTTATTTATTTTTTGGTTTTTAGGACTATTATAAAATTATCAAAGTTCCAATGGACATGGGAACCATCAAGAAGCGCCTGGAAAACTATTATTACACTAATGCACAGGAATGTATCCAGGATTTCAACACAATGTTTACAAATTGCTACATTTATAATAAGGTGAGCACTGAGGTTTTTGAATCATATTTTAGGCAGGGTTCACACTGCTCCGTCATGAAAGTTGGACGACTTCTGATCCGCCTGCACTACGACTTCATGTTTGACTTGGATGTGACTTCAATAAACAGGATCCGACCATACCAGGAACTTTGAGTCTGGTATAAATCTTGAAGTGGGACCCTACACCAACATTTAAAAAATAAAATAAAAATTGGGTCCCCTCCCCAAATCCATACCATACTGATGGGGACAAGGGCCTCTTCCCAACAACTGTGGTTTGTGGAGGTCTGTGGGCAGGGGGCTTATCGGCATCTGGAAACCCCCTTAAGGTGGGAGGGGGCGGGATCCAGGGGCCCCCTTCTTAATGTGAGTAGGGGGGATACATTGTACCTCTACTCATTTACCCAAGAAAAGTGTAAAAAAAAAAAAAAATAGTACACAGGTTTTTGACAGTCCTTTTAAAAATGAAGAATGTCCCTAGTTGTATCTCCGAGTCTTCTCTCTCCAGTGATGTCTTCTTCCAGTGTCTTTTTCGGAGCTAACACAACAGTGGGAGCTGACATCAGGAATAAGACCTCACCGGAGAGAGAAGAACTGGAGGAAGAAGACTCTGAACTACAACCGGGGAGATTCTTCATTTTTATAATAAAGGACTTTGTCAAAAACCTGTGTACTGTTTTTCTTTATTGCCGCTTTTTTTTTGGGTGACTGAGTAGGGGAAAAGGAGGCTCTTAAATTTATATTTTGACGTGGGGTTTCTCCTCAATCCATACCAGCCTGAAGGCTACACCATTTTTATTTTTTTCATTTTGGCATGGGGTTCCCCACTCAACATTCTCAGAGGGCAAGTCGCATGCCGCAAGTCGGATCAGTTAAGACGATTGGGCCAAAGTAGTGCAGGAACCTTTTCAAATTCGGTCCGACTTGTGTTGGACCAGTTAAAACGGCTCTCGTAGGGAATCATTCATTTTATACATGTCATGCAAAAGTCGGAGTTGCACCAGTGTGAGCCGGACCTTACTTTGTTCGATATCACGCTCTAGCTACATTGTTGCAATTAGATAACCGGAATGTTTGGTCATGTTCTGTCATCTGTGAACAATTGTTTGTTTCTGTGGGCAGGAGCACACAAAGTTGAGGTTAGTTGCACACGCTATTGATTGTTGAACATGAGTATTCCTGGGCAAAATTTCTTGCGTCTGTTTTGTGAATATTTGCACATACGTGAGTAAAATAAATTTAAGCTCTCAGAATTGAATTTAACATACTAACATTTTAGGCGTTTACAAACTTCTCTTTTTTTTACTCCTCCCTGCATAGCACATGTTTACACAAGAAAACAATGGGGCACATCTAGCCCAGGAAAGGGAAAAAAAAAAACAGTTTTAGATGCAGAGTGTGTAAGAGGCCTAAAATTAGTGAGAAGGTAGATGTGAGCTTTGCATAAAGTGACTCTTAATGACTTTGGCGCATTAAAGGATCTAAACCCATTCAATAAAATCTCATTGTTTAACCACTTGACCTCTGGGAGGTTTTACTCCTTTCATGACCAGAGCAATTTTTGCAATTCAGCACTTTGCTACTTTAACTACCCAAATTACATTTATGTCATTTTTTTCCCCACAAATAGAGCTTTCTTTTGGTTTTATTTGATCACCACTGGGTTTTTATTTTTTGTGATGTAAACAAAAAAAGACAATATTTTTTTACTTGCTGTCTGTTATAAAACACATCCAATAACATTGAATTTCTTCATAAATTTAGGCCAAAATATTTTCTGCTACATGTCCTTGTTAACAAAAAAACCCCCAATGAGTGTATGTTGGTTTGTGTGAAAGTAATAGCATCTACAGACTATGGTGTATGATTTTAAAATCAATTCTGATGCATCGACAGCCCATCTCTCTTAAAATGCCAGGACTGTACAAATACCCCCCAAATTACCCCTTTCTGAAAAGTAGACAGTCTGAGGCATTTAGTAGGAGGCATGGGGAGCTTTTTAAAGTGTTTATTTGCTACAACTTTTTTAAAAATGAAGAGATTGAATACAATTAGTCGTCTTCTTCTCCCCCCCCTTTAATTGAAATTTTACATACTGTCACCAGTTTAGTTGAATGTCATCATATAACTGGTGTGGCGGTGATCGGAGACACTGGTGACAGTATATTTAAAATATTTATTTAAATCATTTTTTTTTTTTGTAAACATTTGTAAACATTTCTATCTTTTCATATTTATTTATTTATTTTCATTTTTGTGTCCAGTGGCTGGAGCAGCGCATTTCACGTTCCTAATTCAGAACTAGCTGGATGACATACATCTGTACATGCAGATGTACCCCTTCCCCTCCCATAACCTCAGCTAATGGCTGCTGCATTTAGAGTCTCATAGAATCCAGCATAATGGCTTACAGCTAGGCTTAGGGAGACCTTAGCATGCAGCAGCCATGAGTAATCGTGGGACCCAATGCAAATTTTGCATAGTATATTGCAGCTAGCGTAATGCAGGTTTTTGTTGGGTTTATAGCAGTTTAATGTTGAGGAAACCTCTATTATGGCTATTGGTAAGACAGTTTATAAGAAACAAGCCCTGTTTTATTAATATATTCCTAACTGCATATGTATTGATTGTTTGTTTTTAGCCTGGGGATGACATTGTTCTGATGGCTGAGGCTCTGGAGAAGCTTTTCCTGCAAAAGATTTCAGAAATGCCTCAAGAAGAAACAGAATTACCGATTGTTCAAAGCAAAGGACGTGGCCGAGGGAGGCGGGAACCAGGTGACTGGGGCACATGGGCAGTCTTTTTTCAGTAACTAAGTAGTGTGATTAGGGGAATGGTAATACCATTTTGTTTTATTGATAGAGTTGGAAGGCTGGTGCTCATAGATTGATAAATAGTGACAACAGTTAGCTTAAGCTTTTTGAAGAAACAGATGTTTTAAGTGTCTTGTGTGCCTTCCAGATGCCTCAGTCACCCCTATGAGGACACGGGTTCCATCAATAAGCCAAACTGAGAAGACTGTCCCAAAGCCGCCTGTGACACGTAAGTTAACAATAGGGTGCTTTTTTTTAATATCTAGAGTATATCTCTTTAATACTACTACGTTGCTAAACAACATAAACCTTGTGTTTCCGGCACTTCAACTTCTTTTTTTTTTTTTTTTTTCTTTTTAGCTGTTTCCAAACCTGCAACCCCAACCCCTCCTGTTGTGACCCAGGCACCTACCCCTCCACAGACCCGCACCCCACCTGCCCGTACCCCTGCTATTACTCCAGCTCCAATTACATACCCGCCTGCTGTCATTAAGGAAATGGTGGTGCCCACGACAATACCCCCTGCTGTTCAGTCTGTTCAGAGCCATGCACCTGTCATCTCTACTACCACTCAGCCCGTAAAGGTGAGAAAAACGGTGAGTTCAAATAGGCCAAGTATTAAGGTACATTTAATGATTTGAAGTGCATAGTAGATTTGCCTTTGTGTGTGCTTTGGAACAAACAGCTACGCTAAGAAAACTGTTTACATCTGACATGGGCTGTGCTGGCATGGGTTCCGTGTTTTGCTGTAGGTGGGCTTAAAATTGGTCCTAAATTTGCTAGACTGCAAGCATAATGAGGCTGTCTATTCTGCTGTGTTAAGTACATTCATTTATCTGATGTAGTGTCTTTTTTTTTTTTTTTTTTTCTCCTTCTTCTAAAAAATTTTTTTCTTCACCACAGAAAGGGGTGAAGAGGAAAGCAGATACCACGACCCCTACAGCCCATGATCCCCTCCATGAATCCTCTCCCTTACCCAGCGATTCCAAGCCCGCTAGACCTTTACCAAAAAGGGAAAGTGGTCGCCAGTCTCGGCCAGCAAAGAAGACAGAGGTTCCAGACTCTCAACTTCCTGCACCTCCTGTTCTGCACACCCCAATCATTGTCCAACCCGTTCAGACAAACAGCAGCACCAAGGTTTCCGAGCAACTTCTCTACTGCTCTGGCATTGTCCGTGAAATGTTCGCTAAGAAACACACCTCGTATGCTTGGCCTTTTTATAAACCTGTAGATGTAGAAGCTCTAGGACTGCACGACTACTGCGAAATTATCAAGCATCCAATGGACCTGAGCACTATTAAGGTGTGAGAAGAACCTGTGTTTCACACTTTCACACTTCATTTAGCCACATTAATAGACTAGGCTTGTGTCTTGAATTTGGCACATACTCTAGTATATAGATACACACAGACACATACATTTTCAGTGTTATTGAAAATGAGGATATCAGAGATAACCCACCCATCTATGCTGAAATTTAATAGCATGAATGCTCATACATTTATCAGCCTAGTACTTTAATTCAGAAGTTCTGTAAAGAGGATCTCTAGAAAAGGCTTAGTCATTGAACCTGGAAAAGAACTGTTCAGTTATTCATTACACTTGGTTCCTAAGGCTGCCCATACATTATACTATTTTTCTTGTACGATTTTTCCGATAGATTTACCAAATGCATATAATAGGAGATCAGACATAAACACTTTCAATTTTGGATGCAATCAGGCAGTAACTTACACTACATAGTTGAATGTAAATCTAAAGCACATTGATTAAGAAAATTGTTTAATGTATGGCTAGCTTAAATTTTTTCAGTTAAAGTCTGTGTCTGGTCAGCACCTGGTTCTGGGATCAGCAGTGCTGACTGAGGAGTGGTTGTTGAAGTAAACTAGTCACCACAGTGGGCAATTCAAACAGAGCATGTGATGAAAACTGTATCTAAAGTTATAGTGAACCTTTTGCAAACATGATACTCCCACTTTAGTAAAATAATAATTATACACTTTTTAAAATATTTTTTTGTATTAAAGTAGTTGTAAACCCTTGCATGTACCATGTGAAGTATCTAGCCCCAGCTGGCACCCTCTCTTCTCCACAGCAGTTCAAAGTGCATCATTTATACAGCTTGTCTAAGCTGAAGTTACTCTGCAAAGCTCAGTGAGGAGAGTTCTAAGATTTGATTCACACCTCCCTTCACACAAGAACAATCAATTACAGGCTGTATCCTGAAGCTCCTGCACAGTATTTGTTTTTTCTTGGTGTCAGGAAAACAGAGGTGACTCATGCAGATGGCAGAAGAATGAGGCAGCAGGCACTTAATGCTCTGGATTTAGACAAGCACACACTATAGAGGGATATGTTTTGTTCATATTTAATGTCTGAGGTTTACAGCCGTTGTAAAGCCTACCCAGCATTACTATGGCAATCAATGCAGCGCAGGTGAAATGTACAGGTTCCTACATTAATAACCCAGCCCCCCTTTGGTTATGGGGATTGAGTAAATGGACTACAAGTGGGTTGACATCATCACACTTGTGCTCCATTGAGATTTGAGTCACTCTGCTGCAGTAGCAGATGTTGGCAGGTCTTTTCCTTCACAGATCTCTAAAAATGGATAACAAGGCTGTACAGGCAGGGCCAAATTTAAACAAATGGTGACTACAGTGATTAGCACCCCACTATTCAGGTAAGTGAGCTTGGGGGGGGATTGTGGAATGTGATCATGATACTCCCTAAACATAGGTGTATCATTCCACATGGCCATAAAAGTGGACTATGCTTTTACAGTTAAGCAGATTGAAAAATTACAAGATGCAGCCTGCCACTAGTATTAACACAGTAGTTTTCCCTGTAACGTCAAAAATTATTTTGTCTGGTAACAAACCAGGTTTTGCTTTGTGAGTCTCCAAACCCCCCCCCCCCCCTTCTTCATAACGATTTTAATACCTGTTGATCCAGGTAATACAGCTGAAATTTTGACCTGTTAAAGGAAGCGAAAAATTGCAGAATTAGCAGGTGTTAAAATTAATTTTATTTTGGTCCTAGATAAAGCAGAGCTATACTTTCCTCCGCTCCAGCAATGCGGAGTCAAGGGGCTCCCCGACAGCATCTTTAGTTGCCTGGCTTCCAGGTCTTGATTTCCAGCTGCTTTCATTGGCTAAGCAGGGGTGATGCCACACCCACACGTGCGGGAGTGCAGTCAGCTTGGACATTGCGAATTCTTACAGTGATCTGCACGTGCAAAGCTCACTGTACAGGGGCAGACAGGCAGGTAAGTAACTTTAATGCAGAAGACGCAAAGCTTGTCTCTTCTGCATTAAAAATTTTGCCTGTTCGCTCATGTTTATTTGTTGGCATTAAGTTTCACTTTAATCAGAAGTTAACATCTGTAAAAACCTAATGTTAAAATTGCAAATAAACACTTCTGATATTTTTATACATCTCTACTTTTCTTGTAAAAGTGGAGTCTGTTTTCTCCCGGTCTGTCTTCTGATTCTTCCTATTCATCTGTTATTCCATTAGTCACTTTTAAACTCTGCACATGTTTCAGTTAACTGGATGTCTAGAGTTCTACATATTAACAGCAACAGTCTTTTTGGATCTGCTTATCATTTTAACTGCAATTTTCATTATAGGTTATCTCTGCTTATGTCATATGCTCAGTTTGATTTGCCCAACATGACGGGTTTATTTTGATTTGTAGTGTTGCATATTTATAGTAACAAGTGTCCAAACAACGAGTCTTTTTTTCACTGATTTTAATTCTTTCCTGAAGATCCTTAATACATTTATAAACATGCTACTCTTGATGAAACACTGAAGCTTGTTACTGACAATGTCACCAGTATCGCTGCCAGACTTGGTGCAGGTGTATACATTGACTAGACTTGCTGAACATCTTTAAATGGCTAGCTTGTTCTGTTGTCTACAGATGAAGTTGGAGAATAAGGAGTATCGAGATGCCCAGGACTTTGCCTCTGATGTGCGGCTTATGTTTTCTAACTGTTACAAGTACAACCCTCCAGACCATGAGGTGGTGGCTATGGCCCGCAAGCTGCAGGTAACAAGCTGGGGTTTGGCAAACATTCCACAAAGTCTTATTCTTTTAGACCTGTCTGATGGAGAGTTGTACTCCTCACAGGATAGAGTATGTGGCAAGCCTTAGGATTTATGGGCAGTGCAGCCTTGTGAGAGGATGCGCTTGTGTTCAGCTATCAGCAGCAATTGATCTAGTCTGCGTATTGAAAATGACTGTTTTTATGGACTTTTGACCAGCCACTTCATTAAGTACAATAAAATCAACATTCTCCAGTTAAAAAATTGTTATAAATTCTTACCCCAGCACAATGCTGCTGCCTTCTGCTCTCTCTGCTGCTTCCCTGAACATGTAGCGTTTCCAAGAAAGAGTTACCAGTGGAGAGTGCAGTCTCCAGCTAGTTTATTCGCTTGGAGAAGAGAGGGGGAGGAGTGGGATGCAGGGGGTCCTTTGCCATCCTAGGCTACATGGCTTTTTGTTTCTGTTGATGCACACAGTGAAAGGAGACACAGCTCTTTTTCCTGCATGCAAGGCTGGCTCCATACGATGCTACAAGATAATGAAGCCACCCTGATACAGGAATCCTGGGGCAACAGTTACGGCACCAGCTTAAACTTGGAACATATGCAAAGATTAAATCTGCTGAAAGTGCTTTAAAAAGTGTTTAATATCACTTTAAAGATCTAGCTAACAAGAGTAGCTAAACAGATTAGCAAATCCAGTGGTAGGTAAAAATTTGAGTAGCTGTTTTGGGTAAGAAGTAACTTGATCCCTGACGTCGTATGAACTGTGCCTTTCTGCGACTTTTGCCTCTGTTGTCTAGAAGGAATAATTGGGTATCCTCACTGGCCAAAAGGGAGGTGAGAAGACCAGTAAGCATTGGGCTGCAAATGGACAGAAATCTGTATGCTAATGTTCTGCATTGTTGTATAGTGGATTTTCTTCTACTATGAATACTGTTTCCAAAAGCAAAAGTTTTGGCAATAGCATGCTTAGAAGTGAAAGTGAATTCTGGAAAATATAGCTCTGCCTGACTCATCTACTACCTAAAATTTTGCAGGACAATGATAAGTGTTAGAGATACTACATAGGACAGAGGAATTGATATTCATGATTATTTTTTTTTTTATGCTGTTTCATTCATTTAAAAGGGCCCTGGCCAAAACAAGGTAGGAATCCCCTCTCAGCTAAGCATTAGTTTTTAGCTAGTGTCTTAAGGAGATGGATGTGCCTCCCTGGGTCTTTTTATTTATTTATTGGGCTTAGTTTTCCTGTGTTTTTTTTTTTTTTTTTTTTTTTTTTTAGCCTGTTTCTAACAACCTTGATGAAGCTGACTTGGACTCTATTTGGATCAGTCGTTACAGCCAGCATACCAAGAAGAAATGTACCAAGACCCCAAATGCAAGTGTGGGAATGGCTCCGGATAGCGATAGATTCTGTGGGCAGCAATCTCCTGGGTACAGCTTTCTAGGTGTACTGATTGGCAGAATGCTCTACAGCTCTGGGGCAGTGATTCCCCAAGGCCCAGTGGGAAGCTTTCACTGTGAAGCTTCCACTGCGATGGATGTACTGTTAGGTGCCTCTGGACTTTGACGTGGCTTCAAGACAGCATAGGTGGTGGGGGCTAGGGTTTAGAGGATGGTGTGGGCTCTCAGATCCCACCATCAGGTTGGGAGGACCCCTCTAGAGCTCATCCTGCAATGACTCCCCTTAGTGTCAGATTTTCTCTGAACCCCTCCGCCGTCTCTATTGCCAGTGGTACAATACTTTTTGCTTCCTTTTGTCAAGTGAGGAATATTGTGGGATGTTTGAAAGATATCATTGATGAGAAGTAAGAGGCCTTCTTTAAGGTGTTCTCTCCAGTAGGAGCAGCAGTGCAGCCTGGAAGTTTTGCCAAGCCCCTAAAATCTGGGGAAGCGCATGCTCCATTCCAGAGACTCAGACCCTGAAGATTTTGCAATTTGGCAACTCTTGGAAGAATTTCCAAGAGCATTGAGTTTCTTTGTAGATGCTTTGGAAGACTCCATGAGGCAGCCTCACAGCTGGGCAACTATGTCAACGTGAGAAGAATCCTATGGCTCAAGTGTTTTTTCGGCAGAACTTCTCTGCCTGAGGCTGCCCTATGAGGGCGAAAACTCGTTGTTTGGACCGACCTTGAATGCCTTCATGCAAAAGCTGCCTGTGTTAAAAAACACGCTCTTTACCACTTTAGAAGATGAAAAGTCAGTAACCATTGCTTTTGTAATCTAAGAAGATTTCCTTTTGTAAGCAGGCAGCCTTGAGCTGGAGGTTAAAGCCTACATCCCAGTTCTGTAAGAACTGGACTCCTAAGCCATCACATTCTGGAGGCCAAGCCTCACATTGAAGGGGTTTTCTCACACAGACATACACAGATAACTGGGTCTGCATCGTGGTGTCCGGAGGCTACAAGCTGAAGCTCTTCGGCCCCATGAATTATTCGCTCAAGGGTATCTTCTTAGTGGGTTTTTTTTTTTTTTTGAAGTCTTGTAAGTTCAATGTTCCAAGGGATCATTGCACATGTGTTCACAAGGGAGAGATCTCAAGCCTTCTATTCCAACCTGTTCATGATCCCCAGGCTGTAAGGAGATGTCCAGCCTATTCTGGACCTCATTGGTCTTTAGAATTGGGAGTTTGCAGTGAAGGGTTGCTACTATTTGAAGCATTGCTTTTCAGCCTTTCTGGCCCCAAGAGTGTGTATCCTCATTGTGGGGTACCTGGAAGACTTATTTCTCAAGTAGCATTTGTCTCAAACGGTTGTCAAATGTTTATCAAGCAGTACAGGTCCTGGAATAGTTCAGCTGGGTGCTGAACCCTTAGAAGTCAGCATTGGTTCTGATACCCCTCTGGAGTTTTTAGGGTTGTTATGTTCTCAAGATGGTGCAGGAGAACATATTATTAACACAGGTGAAATGCCTTTCTCTTTGAGCCCAGGAGTCATCCCTGAGGACATTTGGAATGTCCCTCAATTTTGATGCCGTCCTCTAAGCCCAATTTCACTCCAGAGCTGTACAGTGCAGTATCCTGTCAGTGTGGGACAAACCCCAGTAGTCTTTGGATCTGTACCTCTTGGTCCAAAGAACTTGATTGTCAGAAGAGTGGAAGTTGCTGATCAGTTTTCTTATTTCTTGTTTTGTGCAGAATGCAACATGGGTAATTCCTCCTGTGCGGCAACCATTTAGGACATTGTGTTGCAACCTTTTTGTCCTTCACCTACACATTCTTAGGAGAAGGTTCTTCACTCTTTGGATGATCTAACTAATGATAATCTAGCTGTTTGAGTTTATCTGAAGTCTGCAGCTTCATTTCAACAGTTTGAATCCTGGTTTGTTCTACCTGAGGGTCCTCCTAAGGGTTGGGTTGCTTCTCGAGCCATTATTTTTAGGTGGACTTGTCATCTCATTTTCTTATGGTTTCCTATGGTATCAGGGGCATAGTTCCTCCCTTCCTATTCAAGGCCCATTCTACCAGGAGTAAGTATCCGTGCGTCTTGGAATATTTAACATCACAATTCTTTCCTGAGTTTGTAAGACTGCTACCAGTTATAGGCAGAAGGTCTTGCAGGTGGCTCTGTAGTGGGGTTACCCCTTGTTTTGATTTTAGGAGTGTTGGCCTTGTTTCTGTGTTGCCCACACTCTGTTCAGTGTTTTGTGACATCAGAAAGAATCATGATATCAAGTCCCCTGCATTCTGTGATGGAACTTTTTATTTAATAGTATATCTGTAAAATCATTTTCTTTGAGTACACAGAGATCCCTCCACTTTTGCCTGTTACTCATTGCTTGCTGCAGAACTGTGGCTTAGCTGAACTTGTAGGGATCATACCTGGGCTGGGATTCCTGTCTTAATAAAAATATGTTTGAGCCAGTGTCCATTCACCTAAATATGGCACCATGGCTAAGTAGTCATGAATATCAAGTCCTGTGATGAACCCCAAGAAAAGGATTTTATAGGTTAACCAAATATCCTAATTTGAATGATTTTACAAGCACCTGGATCCTGTGGGGATTTATCCCAAATATTAAAGGATTTAAAAATAAATGGCTAAAAAAATTAATTTGGTTAAAAAATACTGTGTATATATAGAACATTAGCCCTTAATAATTAATAGAATGGTTGCTGATTTGTTGAAAATGGAGACTTTTTATATATATATATATATATATATTATGTTACCCTTCATGATAGATGATAAAGCAATACAGTGTGTAATATGTATTATATATTTTCTGTGGAATTTACAGGACGTGTTTGAAATGCGATTGGCCAAGATGCCAGATGAGCCAGAAGAAGCACCAGCTCCGGCACCGGCACCGTCACCCACCCCTTGTCCCCCTGCCCCTTCTGTCAAAGGCCCTCCTCACAGCTCCAGTGATAGCAGCAGTGATAGCTCTTCTGACAGTGAGAGCAGTTCTGACAGTGAGGAAGAGAGAGCACAGAGATTAGCAGAGCTTCAGGAGCAGGTAAGCAAACATACTGCATTTGATTTTCCTTGTGACTCTAGTTTGGGGAATTAACCCTTTGCTTTAAATTTTCTTCCAGTTAAAAGCTGTGCATGAACAATTAGCAGCCCTATCTCAGCCTCAGCCAAACAAACCAAAGAAGAAGGAACGTGAAAAGCGTAAGGAAAAGCACAAAAGGAAAGAGGAGGTTGAGGAGTCTCGCAAGAACAGATCTCGGGAACCTCCAGCTAAGAAACCCAAGAAAAGTGTTCAAGGACCAGTGGGAACCCCCAGGTATGATGGCATCCATCCCCATGCTCTACTAAATGCCTTTTATAATGAGAATGCTGTTAGGGTTTCTATCCTATTGCTTGTCATTTTCAAATTGATATCTATCAGAAGATGGATCTAAATTGGATCATGAGTGCAAGCGGCAGCAAAAATTCTCAGCTAAGTATATTGGATTAATTTGTTTCACGTGTGAAGCCTTATCGTGAAGGAATCACCGCCTACAGCACTGCTGCTACCACTTTGAATCAAGATTTGCTAGTTGAGTAGGCTTGTTGACCATTACAAGAATGTACATACTTGTTTTGAACTAAAAAGAAACATGTTTTACAAGCTTTATTGACTTTCAAAATGGAGAATCTATTTTAGGGAATTGTATTGTCACAGACACATCTTTCAATCTATTTCACTAATGGTACACTCAGCTGGTCTACACCTTAAAGTGGTTGGTACACAGGTAACAAAAAGGCCTGGTTTGATGCCCGGAAAGTGTACTGTGCAAGACCTTTAGAAAATGCGGGGAAAAATTATTTTTCAATACTAAAAAATTTTTTTTAGTAACACTGGCACTGATTGCAAAATCGCAGATGACCCCATCCTTTGTAACTTCCTTATCTTTGGACACAGATCAGATACAGCCTCTATTTTACAGGATTTTAAGCAATATTTTGAATCCCTATATGACGCAAGGATTCTATATGTAGATTGTGATTTGCAACAATTTTTACAGAATGCTTCTTACTCAAAATAGAGGAAAGGGTTAGAGCACTTAATGCCCCCATTACCCTGGGGGAACTGCAGCAGACACTCTGAGTTCCTGAACAATAAAACCCCTGGGAACAGCCGCTTACCCAGGAAAATATATTTGAAATATGGAGAACTTTGATTTCATGAGTTAGTTGCCACCATAAAATTCACTCATTTAGGATCCTTACCTCAGTCCAAGCATGAAGCAAATATTATAGCACTACCTAAATTGGGGGAAAGACCGACCACTCCCATATTCATATAGCCTTAATGACTACAGACATTAAAATACTTGCTAAGGTTTTCTTCAATTGTCTGTCTAGTATTCATAAACTGGTTCACATGGACCAATCTGGATTTATCCCAAATAGATCTACGTCTGGTATTATAAGGAGATTATATATATATAGATCCTAATATAGTGAGCTTCAGAAGCTAAAAGACTGAAGAAGCTAGCAGTGTAAGCAGGCAACACATTAAGGTAAAAAAGTGGTTGTAAAGGCTCAAGTTTTTTTTTACCTTCATGCATTCTCTGCGTGAAGGTAAATAGATTGCAACTCTGCATTTATTACAAAAGCTATTTTGACAAACACGCTCAGAGCACTCTTCCGGGAGGGGCGGGGCAAGTTGGGATGATGTCACCGATATTTTTTTTTTTGGGTCGCATGCATCGATCCCACATCGGGGACCCCTGAATCGCGATGCATCAATTAATTTCAGCACCCCTTATATATTAGGGCTGTTACTGATTAAAATTTTCGCGTTCGATTAATCAATTTTTTTTTTTAAATCAATTAATCGACTAATTTCGATTAATTATAACACACAACTTTAAGCCCTTGTACACACGGTTGGACATTCCGACAACAAAATCCGTTGTATTTTGTCCGAAAGTTGTGTTGCATACACACGGTCGAACAAAGTTGTCGGAAAATCCGATCGTTCAGAACGCGATGACGTTATTTCGTTACGACGGGACTACGTTCAGGCTAGTAGCCAATAGCTTTGGTCTAGGAATTTGATCTGAGCATGCGTGGCACTTTGTCCAATCGGAATTTTCTACACACAATCGGACAAAGTCTGATCGGATCATGTTGTCGGAAAGTGTTATAGCCCAGCTCTAAAACTTTGTCCGTCAGATATTCTGACGGAAACAGTCCGATGGAGCCCACACACAGTCGGTTTATCTGACAACACAGTCCGATCGGACATTTTCCGTCGGAATGTCCGACTGTGTGTACAAGGGCTAAGACTAACGTAGAAAGATAGTTTAACTTTAATTATAAAACTTGTCTAGTATCTTGACTGTCAGTCACTTTATAGTAGACAAGTAGGCATCACTTTAGCCAGTCACACAGACATACCAGATTGTTTTATATTTGTTTTTTTTTTTTTTTGTTTTTTTACAACAATGTTAAAAACTGAAGTTATCAAATTTGCCTACACTTAGCTCACTGAATGATCCCGGTTAGCCACATCCATATTTACCATCACTGTCCAAGCTGTCCTGTGACGTCACAGACATCGGTGTCACCGGACTCCTCACCCCCTTCCTTTCGTTAGCAGACGGAGGCACTTGGGGAAGGGGGGAGGAGTCCGGATCTCCAATGGAACTCCCTGAAGACCCGGAAGCTGGTGGAGAGGCGAGTACAGATCAAAAGAATTAACGATTAATCGAGGAATTAGAGGAATTAACCTTTAATTTTCCCAGCCCTAATATGAAAAAAAAATATAATATATATATATATATATATATATATATATATATATATATTCATTTCTACACACGGTGCCTTGCAAAAGTATTCACCCCCTTGGCTTTTTACCTATTTTGTTACATTACAGCCTTTAGTTTGATGTTTCTTTTAATCTAAGTTAGAAGTGCTGGATCAGAAAACAATGGTCTAAGTTGGTGAAATAAAATTAGAAAAATATATATACATAAAACAATTTTTCAGAAATAAAAAAACGATAATTGGCATGTGCATATGTGTTCACCCACTTTGTTATAAAGCCCATAAAAATCTCTGGTGCAACCAGTTACCTTCAGAAATCACATAATTGGTGAAATGATGTCCACCTGTGTGCAACCTAAGTGTCACATGAGCTGTCATTACATATAACACCTTTTTGAAAGGCCCCAGAGGATGCACCACTAACCAAACACTGCCATGAAGACCAAGGAACTCTCCAAACAAGTAAGGGACAATGTTGTTGAGACGTACAAGTCAGGGTTAGGTTATAAAAAAATATCCAAATCTTTGATGATCCCTAGGATCTATAAAGGATCATAACCAAATGGAAAGAACATGGCACAGCAACAAACCTGGCAAGAGACGGCCGCACACCAAAACTCACGGATTGGGCAAGGAGGGCATTAGAGAGGCAGCACAGAGACCTAAGGTAACCCTGGAGGAGCTGCAGAGTTCTACAACAGAGACTGGAGTATCTGTACATAGGATGACAATCAACCATACACTCCATAGAGTTGGGCTTTATGGCAGAGCGGCCAGAAGAAAGCCATTATTTTCAGCAAAAAACAAAATGGCACGTTTTGAGTTTGTGAAAAAGGCATGTGGGAGACTCCAGTAATGTATGGAGGAAGGTGCTCTGGTCTAAAATTTAACTTTTTGGCCATCTAAGAAAATACTATGTCTGGCGCAAACCCAACGCATCACATCACCCAAAGAACACCATCCCCACAGTGAAACACAGTGGTGGCAGCATCATGCTGTGGGGATGTTTTCAGGGGTTGACAAATTTGCTTGGAATCTAGGACCCAGCTAAAAAAGTTAGGAGCCAGGTCCGTGACGGCGATCTGGACCTGTCCCTGGCCTGACATGGAGACGAGTGAGGGGAAGATAGCCCCCTGCCCCCCCCCCCAAGTCATTGCCCATAGCTCTTAGAGGGACATTTTTTTTTTTTTCAAATGATGAATTTTTTTTTAAATTGCATTTTAGTGTAAATATGAGATGTGAGGTCTCTCTGACCACAGATCTCATATATAAGAGGACCTGTCATGCTTTTTCTAGAAAGAAAATTTATTTTAAACGCGCCCTGTCCCGCCAAGCTTGCGTGCAGAAGCGAACGCATATGAAAGCAGTGTTAAAAACGCACATGTGAGGTATCGCTGCGATCGGAAGAGTGAGAGCAATAATTCTAGCCCCAGACCTCCGCTGTAACTTAAAACGTTCAACCTGTCTAATTTTTTAAACGTCACCTATGGAGATTTTAAAGGGTAAAAGTTTGTCGCCATTCTATGAGCGGGCGCAATTTTGAAGCATGACATGTTGGGTATCGATTTACTCAGCGTAACGTTATCTTTCACAATATAAAAAAAAAATTGGGCTAACTTTACTGTTGTCTTTTTTTTTTATTTTATTTTTTTATTTATTTTTTTTATTACATTATTTTTCCCCAAAAAAGTGAGCTTGTAAGTCCGCTGTGCAAATACGGTGTGACAGACAGTATTGCAACGACCACCATTTTATTCTCTAGGGTGTTAGAATAAAAAATATACATCATGTTTAGGAATTCTAAGTAAAAGGGAAGGAGATAGGCTGGCAGGCAGGGGAAGCTCCATTAGCATTGCTGGTTGTCATTCCAACGGCCACCACAAGAGGGCACCAGATTCCAGAAGGAACCATAGGATCGCAGAAGGCCTAAAAGTCGGGGACTCAATTACCGGCCGCCGGCGGCGCGCCCCGACGCGATCATGCCGGGGGGGGGGGGGGGGGCAAGGAGACAGGATACCCCCAGCTGTGCTGCGCCAGGTCGCTAAATCTAGTCGCAAATGTGACCTGACGCCCGGGTTTTGTCGAGGCAACAAAACACAAAAAATGCCAAGGGTGTGCAAAGGTCTCCAACATCCACCAGCTCTGTGATGTCGTCATGGAGGAGTGGAAAGCAACTTGTGAAGCTCTGGTGAACGCAATGCCCAAGAAGGTTAAGGCAGTGCTGGAAAATAATGGTGGCCACACAAAATATTGACAATTCGGGCCCAATTTGGACATTTTCACTTAAGGATGTACTCACTTTTGTTGCCAGCGTTTTAGACATTAATGGCTGTGTGTTGAGTTATTTTGAGGGGACAGCAAATTTACACTGTTATACAAGCTGTACACTCACTACTTTACTTTTTAGCAAAGTGTCATTTCTTCAGTGTTGTCACATGAAAAGATGTAAAAAAATATTTACAAAAATGTGAGGGGTGTACTCACTTTTTGTGAGATACTAACTAATTTATATACACACACACAATAATTTTTTTTTAAGCATACATGTCGTTTGAACACTTTTTTTATTTTTTTTATTTTATTTTTTTTGTCCATTTATAAATGCAAGTGTGTTTTACTTGCTGGTTGCATCATGCTCCACATTGTGACACAGAAGAATAAGGAACAGTTGAGGTAAACTGGCAATCCCATTTACAGCGGGTAAAATAAGTATTGAACATTTTTCTAGGTAAATATATTTCTAAAGTTGCTAGTGACATAAAATGTTCACCACATGTCAATAAAAACCCATACAATCCATACATAGTAAGAAACCAAAACAAATAATTTCAGAAATTAAGTTCTGTGTAATTAAATGGAATGACGCAAGGAAAAAATATTGAACACGCTAACTGAAATGTATTTAATACTTCATACAAAATTCTTTGTTGGCAATGACACATTCAAGATGCCTCCTGTATGGAGAAACTAATCGCATGCATTACTCAGGTGTGATTTTGGCCCATTCTTCCACACAGTCTTCAAATCTTGAAGGTTCCGTGGGCCTCTTCTATGAACTCTGATCTTTTATTTCTTTTAATAGATTTTCTTTTGGATTCAAGTCAGGTGATTGGCTGGGCCATTCTAGCAGTTTTATTTTCTTTCTTTGAAACCAATTGCGTTTCCTTGGCTTTGTGTTCAAAATCATGTCTTGCTGAAGTGTCCACCCTCGTTTCATCTTCATCATCATGGTAGATGGCAGCAGATTTTTATTAAAAATTGTCTTGGTACATTTTTTTTCATTCATATTTGATATGATATGAAGTTTTCCAGTACCACATGCTGAAAAACAGCCCCACACTGTGATGTTCCCACCGCCAAACACACCTTTTAGTAGGGGGTTGTTTTGGGGCTGATGTGCCATTTGACCTCCAAACATGGCATGTATTATGGCATCCAAAGAGTTCAGTTTTGGTCTCACCTGACCAGACTATTTTCTCCCAGTATTTCACAGGCTTATCTAAAGGCTGTGCAGCAAACTTCAAAATGCATTTTCTATAGAGTCTTGCGTGTTGAGCGTGCCTATAGGCCATGGCAGTTGAGTGTATTACATATTGTTTTCTTTGAAACAATTGTACCTGCTAATTCCAGGTCTTTCTGAAGCTCTCCACAAGTGATCCTTGGCTCTTGGACAACTCTTCTAATAATTATTTTTACTTCTCTGTCAGAAATCTTGTGAATTCAGAAGTTTAGAAATCCTTCTGTAACCAATGCCATCAGTATATTTTGCAGCAATAAAATTGAGAAGGTCTTGAGAGCACGCTTTGCTTTTACCCACCATGAGATGTTTCTCGTGCAGCACCTTGGTAATGAGACACCTATTCATAAGCCATTAGACTGAACCAGCTAATATTAATTTGTACTGACAAGGGGCAGGATTGCTTTCTAATTACTGATGGATTTCAGCTTGTGTCTTGGCTTTTTTGCACCTCCCCTTTCTTCATGTGTTCAGTACTTTTTTTTTTTTTTTCCCTGTGTCATGCCACATTACACATAACTTCAAATTTGAACGTATTTGTTTTGCTTTTTTTTTTTTTTTGTGTATGTATGGATTGCATGGGTTAGCAATGTGGTGAAAATTTCATGTCGGCACCTTTAGAAATATATTTACCTAGAAAAATGGTGCTGTGATATTTTTGTTTTACGCGCTGTAAATATCTTTTTTACTTTTCATGAAATCCTCCTTTTTTTTTTTTTCTCCCAACAACAGCATGATAAAAATAGCCACCTTTTCTGTATGGTCTTTTCTTTAAAGCAAACCTGGGACAATAGAGCTATATTGCCCCCATTGGTTACTTTTTTATTGTTGTGCAAGACCTCTAATGCTGTCATCCTGATCCTGGCTTTACTACCTAGTGGGTTACTGACCTGGAACAAATAGAAGACAAAAATTGAGAGTTTCAAGTTGGCCACATGCTTTTTAGGTAAGTGAAGCCAAGATTAAGATGATAGAACCAGAGCCTATGTCATTACAAAAAGAAAAGAGTCACTCGTTCCCAAGTTTGTCTTCACAGATTCACTTTATTCTGTATTTTGTTATGCACTTTTGCCTTGCTTCACTTTCTGATTAGGACTGTGAGTAACTTGCCTCTTTTTTTCCATCTTACCAGCATTAAAAAAGAAACGGCTCCCCCAGTGCCACGCCCAGCACGACCTGCACCTCCACCTGCACCTTGTGAGTCTTCAGAAGAAGAATCACAGAGATGTCGACCGATGTCTTATGAGGAAAAGAGACAATTAAGTCTGGACATTAATAAACTCCCAGGAGAAAAACTGGGCAGAGTAGTACACATCATCCAGTCCCGAGAGCCATCGCTCAAGAACTCTAACCCAGATGAGATTGAAATAGACTTTGAGACCCTTAAACCGTCCACACTGAGAGAGCTTGAAAGATATGTCACCTCTTGCCTAAGAAAAAAAAGGAAACCACAAGGTGAGACTTGGGACTGAGAGCTTGGTGGCATTGTAGAATGCTTGGTGATTATTGTAAGCATTGAAGCAAAACCTAAAGGACGTCAAAAGTCCCAGCATACGCTTATATTGTATACATCCACATTGTTATAGGAAAACTAACTCTAGTTATGTTTGATAACCCAGTATTCACTTACATGAAAAATCTCTATCTGTTGGCCATTGCTTTCAACCCACTTCCTGAATTCTTTGCATGCTTTGCAGCTTCTCCTCTGCTCTTTCCTTTGGTTTATTTTCAGTTTGTAAGGGCTACAAATCCCATGATACATTGCTGCTTACAAGCAGTGATTCCTGTATAGCCTGTGCCTCCTGAAACGCCTCCTCTCAGCACCTCTGTAGTTCAGAATGCAGGCCCTGAGAAATGTCACACAGCAGTCCATATTCAAAGGGCACAGTGAATCTGTTGCTACATTCAAGGAAAAAAAGTGTGTGGTATTCTTCAAAAAAAAGTAAGTTGCTTTTCTTCAGAACAATAGGAATAGGCTTGACCTTGTTATCCAAGGTGGACATGAATATAAACATATTACACTTTGGCAATAGATGCACTTTAAATAAACAAAAAAAAGTCAGCAGTTTTTTTGTATCAGACACTTGTAAGTCACTTTTGCCATTTATTTTTAATTGGTGTATCCTGTCTGTGGTCCTTGTGATGTGTACATTCCCCACATTCCCAGCATCTGTAAGGTTCCCAGAATGGAGCCAGTTGCTGGGACATTGTAACCGGTGTACATGCGCTGGGTGCTGGATTTGGGTTATCATTGGCTGCCAATGGCAGTCCCAGAAAAGGTCTAGGAGAAAACATCAGCAGCCTAGAACAGAGCGATGAAGCGGAGTGTGGTCCTCACAATATCTTAATGGGGCCTAAAGCTGGCCTTACATACAATTTTCTTGTTCAATTTCCTTTTAGATTTACCTTTGACTATGTAGTGCAAGAACCTGTTTGATTGCTTACAAATTGAAAGTGTTTAGGTATGACTTGCTATTAAATTAGAGGAGTTTTTAATCGCTAGCAATGACCCTACGGGATTTAGCAATACTTATGATGCAGAAATTTATTTTATTTTCTTCTTTTTTTTTTTTTTCCAAATAGGGGGGTGAAGTGCTTACAGGATTTTCTTGTGGCGGTATTGACTTTTAGAATTTTATTACAAGTATTTTAAAATGGTAAATGTTAAAATAATTAGATCCCCAAAGTCTTAAGTTGGTTAAAGAGTAGCATATAGGCCATGCAGTCTCTTCCTGTGAGCAGTGACGGGTAGTAGTTTAAGGTTAAGTTTTAAGACGTCTTTCCAAATCTAAAAAAAGGCACGAACTTAAATGTCTTAAGTAACATTTGATGTATTACGAATACCAGTAACTTGTTACAAAACAGGGTTTTATGCCCAAATATTTGCTTCTACTGAATATATCCGCTCCATCTTCTCAATCTTTTAATCGACAGTTGTGTAGGTAATTTTAGATATTGAATTGCTGTTTAAAAAAAAAAATAAGGTACCAGAATAATAGTTGAGTTTGTGTTTGTGGTGGTTGCTAACTTTGTCTCCTTTACAGAGAAAATAGAAGCGCCCACATCTATTTCTGCTAAGGGGAAAGGTTTCTCCTCTTCCGAGTCTGAAAGTTCAAGTGAATCCAGCACCTCGGACAGTGAGGAGTCAGACCCAGGTAGCACAATCTCACACTAGTCAGGAAAAAGCATCTAGATCAGTGATGGCGAACCTTGGCACCTCAGATGTTTTTGGAACTGCATTTCCCATGATGCTCAACTACACTGCAGCGTGCATGAGCATCGTGGGAAATGTCCCAAAACATCTGGGGTGCCAAGGTTTGCCATCACTGATCTAGGGCCTGTACTGACATGATCATGGAAACTGTAATGCAAACAATGTTTCTTTGATGATGATCTTTTCTTTCCAGAAACAACACACAAACAGAAGAAAAAGAATCACTCAGGGAGAGAGTCTAGAAAGGTAATTATAAGTAATTTAAGATGCTTGCAAATTACACGCATGCATTATACAAATGTAATATACCCAGCATTGGTTATAAATAAGGTGTAATGTTGGTAATTAGGCATCCATTCCTGCCCATAGGTGTTTTTTCCAATAGACATTCCACAATACTGTTTCTTCTGCTGTTATTTGTATTTTTCTAATAACGCTTGCTGTAAAAATATCTATCTTCCTGTAATAACTTTTTATTATTGGATATGAGTGCTCCAGTCTTGAAGTTGCTGAATATCCTAAATATTGAGTTGAGGTCCCTTTTGTCGTTTAGCCAGTTGTCTTAGATTTGCCTGTTAACTATATCTAAACCTAATAAGTGACTTACTATAAATAGCAGCTACTGTAAGTAAGTATAGTAGTGCAAGCTTTATTTCTTTGCTAGCAGTAAAGCCATAGTCCTTTCTTGTTTCTGCCAGTTTCCTTCTGCCTCTTTGGGCCTCCTGTGATAGGGTGACAGCGCTAACTACATTTAGCGCTAGCATTATTACCTCAGGGCACCTGACATCTTACCCTTTTGTTTTGCCCAGGTCTTCACCCCTTGCATCCTTAAGCAGTGCTTAAATTACATTAATTCCTGTTGAGGAGGTTGGCAACCAGAAGCGCACAGGGGTCTGCAAAGGCATCCGTCTGGCGCTTACTGAGCCTGTAGTTGATGGCACAGGAAGTGATGATATGCTGCCTTGGAAGCCAAAGCTGGACTCCATTCTGTGGGGGCGGCCTGTAATGTTTGGGTACTAGATCCTACGTGGGCGCTCCCCTTGGCATTTGATGCAAAGCATTATCCACAGGGTACTATACAGGTCCATTGATTGCTGTTTTCATCACTTTGCTTTGATCACCTAAGTTCAGCCCTTCCTTTCTGCTCAAGGCTTGGCCCAACAAAAGGCTGCCAAGCCTTCCCCCAAACCCCTTTAACCCTCACTTCTAAGAATTTGTTACAGCTTGCCTTTCTCTTGGTTGCAGACATCACAGACCTGTGGGTTAAGTTGGTCCAAAATAGTTCAAAACTCTGCCACCTCACTGCTTTCTTGTTTGAGGTGCTTGACTGTTGTATATGTTTTCCTAAGAAACTATGGAGGAGAGGTGTCCATTCCCTACACTCAGGTCTCAGATTACTCGGCTCTCCTCTTTGCTTTGTGGTGTGTGACATCAGATCCCTGCCTCCTGAAGCTCAGGATTGCTGTGTAAACTGTGCCCTTTGAACTTCTGTAGAGAAAAGAGTACTGCAGATAAACAAGTACAACTTATGTAGGAGGGTTTGTTTAATATGTGTATCATCTGAGACTAGTCACTTTACCGAGTACATGTACATGTAAGGGTTTACAACCATTTTAAGTACTTTTAAAGGCTAGGTCTCCGCCTTGTCCATTATTTTTCAAAGGTCTTTAGTTTCGCTTTCCCATGTTTAGAAAAAAGCCATTCTTAAAAGATATCAACTTAGATCTCTCTGCTCTGCAGAAACGGCTCTTTATACCTATCAGGAATCTCCCAGGCCAAGTAGTCTTTTGGTCACTTTCACACCTGCCAGCCATGTTTTCTGAACTTCATTGCAAGGTTGTCTTAATTCCTTTCTTCTGAAAGTGGTCTTGGCATTCCACCTCAGTGAGGACATTGTCCTCCCATCCCTTTGCCTGGCTCCTAAGCATCCAAAGAAAATCTCTACATTGCCTGGATGTAGTCAGAGCCATTAAATATATCTCAAGACCACTGCTCCAATCAGACGCGTTCTCTTTGTCCTTTCTTTTGGATCTTGCAAAGGACACCCTGCTTCAAAAATTCTCAGTTGCACCATAAATAGGAAATCTGGTTGCAACAGCTTGTTTAGTTTCACCTTGAGAATCTATCTCCTGCACTTTATAGCATTTGTATTCATAGATTCAGCACATTTTTTCATGTTTTTTTTTTTTTCCCAGGTTCCATATGATATATTTATAGAAAAAAAATGTATTATACAGGTATTCATTTGCACGACTTTTGAAGTTGCACATAATACAGTGCATTCATAAAGTATTTAGACCCCCTTCACTTTTTTTTTCAATTTTGTTATGTTGCAGCCTGATACTATTCAGTTAGTTTTTTTTTTTTTTTTCAATAATCTACACTCAGTAACCCATAATGACAAAGTTAAAATAGAATTTTAGGAATGTTTGCAAATATATGAAAAAGGAAAAATGAAAATAGCACATTTGGTATAAGTATTCAGACCCTTTGTATTGACACTTGAAATTTAGCTCAAGTGTCTCCCAATTCTCTTGAACATTGCTGAGATGTTTCTACACCTTGATTGATCAGGAGAAATGGGAGGCATCTGAGCTAAAGAGGTGTTGCAAATGGTCTGACTAATGCCAGTGTGATGTTTCAGTTTTTCCCTTTTCATACATTTGCAGACATTTCTAAAATTCTGTTTTCACTTTGTCATTATCGTGTACGGAGTGTGTAGATTACCAAGAAACACATTCAAGAACTGTAGTATCAGGCTGCAACAAAACAAAATTGGAAAAAGTGAAAGGGGTCTGAATGCATTATGAATGCACTGTGGGTTCACATTTATCATTAGGGTAGTGCTGCACTGTTTTTTGTTCATTTTCCGTTAAAGGTGGCATTAGATAACTTGGTAGTGCCAAAAAGCTCCGTGGGTGCTTTATTAATTGAGAAATAAAAATGTAGCTAGTGATTAAACAGTACTAGTATACTGTAAAGTACATAAATATCATGTGCTCATAACAGTGAAATAAAATACAAAAATTACCAACATAAATAAGCGGGCGAAATGCAAACATAAGTACGTGAAAGAAAATGTGAAAACTGGAAATGAATCCAGAAAAGAGTCAGTCCCAATAATCAGTATGTCTACCACAGACACGGTGGTTCATAATAAACCAAAGGTGGTTAATGAATATCTGAAGAAAATTACATCAGTGGTATAATAAAGGTGGATACTCTTACCAGAGCCAATGGACCTTGGTGTCAACGACACCAGGTCAAACGAGCATAAAAGGATGGAACCACGATCATACAGGAACAATGCGACAGGTCGCAGAGAATCCTTCAATCAATATGGAACTATCCACGGGGGCCTCAGGAAATCCAATCCTCTCTCGATGGAATCCGGATAATGGGAAAATGGCCACCAAACAACGAATCACCAAAGGGGAATTGAGCAAGCTCATAGAGCAGGTAATATTCAAAACAAAAGCAAAAGGGCTTCCAATGGTGTAGGTCAGAACCTTGCAAAAGACACCCATCGTTCCATATCCATTGAGGGATTCTCTGAAACCTGCCATGTCTGTGGTAGACCTACTGATTATTGGGATTGATTATTTTCTGGATTCATTTCCAGTTTTCACATTTTCTTTCACGGACTTATGTTTGTATTTCGCCCGCTTATTTATGTTGATGGTAATTTTTGTATTTTATTTTACTAATTATTTGTTATGAGCACATGATATTTATGTACTTTATGGTACACTAGTACTGTTTAATCACTAGAGCAACATTTTTATTTCTCTTATGAATTTTGTCACATTCGTATGCAGCAGCTTTTCTTTGATTTCTCACAGGTTAGCATAATCATTTTTTACACTTTACATGCTTTAATAATTGCACGTGTTGCTTTTCTGTTATTACATTTTTATATTCCACCAGAAGACCTACCACCTGGTCTTCTGTATATATATATATATATGTGTGTGTGTGTGTGTGTGTATATATATATATATATGTGTATATGTGTATATATATATATATATATATATATATATAATATATTTTTTTAAAGTTTTACCGAGTTGACGTCCAATTTCCTGTTGATGGATCTTTTGTCCGCAAGGTTCTCACAGGGGCTTTCTGAGGTGGGTCTTTTGACCCTTCTTGGGCCTTTCGGCACAGTTCGGTTTGCCACCCTTCCTATTCATTGCTTGGGGACATCCCATGGTTTATTAATATTCTGCCTGTTTCCTGTACTGTACAATTAAATATTAAGCTCTTTTTTTTATTTTTATGTACACAGCATACTAGCACATTATGGCAGACTTATCTGTCAAACGCAGCACTCCAGCACTGCGCTGTCACAGCTCCCAGTGCTTCCATCTTCAACTGGTCTTCCTTCTGGGTGGTTCACAGTCACAATTACAGCGCAATGCTCTTTGCATTGATGGCACGTTCAGCTTGCTCCGAATGCAGAGCTATCAACCACTGTGACTATCTTCTAATTGCACAAGTTTAGCGGATATCCACAGTACCTACCACAGAGCCTTATTATAAGTTTACATGTAGGTACAAGTGTATAATAAGATATGAGGAACTTTGTCTTGAAGTACAGTACAAGATACAGACAACCCTCCCTTCCAATCCTTAGTTTATTTCCATTGCTTACAAAACTGAGGCCTTCGAGAACACACCTTCCCTATAATCCTAGCCCACTTTAAAGCTCTGCTAGTGTCCAATCTCCTGAATGTTCACACCAAAAGCGCCCATGGCATATGAATATACTGCATCTGTCCTATACTGTACGCCAAGATATGGAATTTTACAGGTAAGTTAAAAAAAAATCGATGTTTTTACAAGGCCTACATTATGCTGATTGTGTTTAAAAACACAATGTCCTCCATGTTTGTGAACCGAGATTGTACCTTTAACCACTTCCCGCCTGGCCTATAGCAAAATGATGGCTAGGAAGTTGTTCAGTTATCCTGACTGGGCATCATACGTCATCCAGCAGGATAACATGCCAGTGCGTGCTCACGGCGAGGCTTCTTACCACGTGATCAGCTGTGACCAGGCATAGTTGACCATTGCGTTGAACCATTAAGTGTCGGTAAACTGCTTTCCTCGGTTCACGCTGTCAGGGAGAGCTGATCGCCGACTCTCCCTGTCGGGGGGGGGTCTGTGCTTATAATCAGCACATTGATTATCAGCACGAGCCCATCAGATGTGTTCCCCATAAAAAAACAGATGTCAGTGCCCAGCTGTAAAACATATCAGTGCTCATCACAGTCATCTGTCAGTGCCACCTATCATTACCCAACAATTCTACATATCAGTGCCCGTTAGTGAAGGAGAAAACAAAATGTAACCGGAACGAAGAAAAACTTTTTTTTTTTTTTTAAATGTAGGTCTTTTTTAGTTGGTTTAGCAAAAAATAAAAACCGCAGAGGTTATCGAACACCACCAAAAGCAAACTATTTGTTGGAACAAAATTATAAATTTTTGTTTGGGTACAGTGTAGCATGACCGTGCAATTGTCATTCAAAATGTGACCGCACTGAAAGCTGAAAATTGTCCTGGGCGGGAAGTGCCTGGTATTGAAGTTGTCCTGGGCAGGAAGAGTGTCTGGTATTGAAGTGGTTAAGCTTTTAAAGAATGATTGTTCAGATTTTCAAACAACTTTTAAATCAAGACTGAGAAGGTTTTTTTCTTTTTTCTTTGTCTTTTTACAGCATCACCATCAACCCCATCCTCCGCAGCAGCCTCTTGCCCCACCACCTAATGTCCTTAAGCCATCTTCCCCAACCCCTCCACCCTCCTATGCCCCTCCTCCCAGCTTGGACACTTCCCACCCATCTCTTCATCATCCTCTTCATCCTGCTAATGTCTTTGAAGCTGTTAATGCTCACTATGGGCAGGCAGGTCTGCATCTACCACCACCTGATCTTCCATCACACCTCACAGGTGGTCAGCCAGAGCGATGTTCCCCACCTCATCTAAACCAACATGCCCTTGTTAGTCCTCCAGGTAAGTTTAACTAATTTATAATGCTAGAGAATAAAAGGATGATTACTTGTAAGTAATTATGAATTGCTGCTTTAGTACCTGCTGGTATATCTCTAATTGACTTTTTATCTTTTACAGCCCTGCATAATGCCATGCCGCAGCAACCTTCTCGCCCTACAAATCGTGCAGCTGCTCTCCCTCCCAAACCTGTACGACCACCATCTTCCTCACCGCCCCCAGTACAAACGCACCACCAACCTCCACCTCATTCTATCCATCATCATTCACAGCCTCCCCCTGTCCTGCTAGAGGATGATGGCCCATCTTCACCAGGTAGCAGTCTCCCTCCTTCTCCTGTTCAGGTGCTTGGTCCTGCGCAGATGGCCCTTTACCTGCAGCAATTACAGAAATCCCAACAGCCTCCTGTGCAATCTCCTCTTCAGCCGCTTCTCCCTTCTGTTAAAGTGCAGAATCAAGCACCTTTGACTTCTACTTCCCAGTCTTTGCGGCACCTGCAGAACCTGCCTTACCCTTCTCCTTCCTCTGTTAGCACTGCTCCTCCCCCTGCTCCTACATCATCCCATGTAAATCAGTTGCAGACTCCACCTACAGCTTCCCAACAGCAGCCAGCAGTGCAGGCTCCACCCCCTCCCCAGCAGCCGCATCCAACCATGCAAAGTACAATGACCGCTCCCCACCAACAGCTTGTGCAGCACCAGCAGTCTAAACCGCAGCAAGTAATCCAACACCACCATCCCTCGCCACGGCAACAGAAACCAGAGCCATACCCTGGAGGTGAGTGGTATGTTTTTGTGAAAATGGTTAGTCAGTATAACATGTCAAATTAGTGAGCCACATTCTGCAGTGGTCACCAACCTGCAGCCCATGAGCCACGTGGCCCTTTTCATGCATTTAAATGGGCCTTGGGCGTACAGTTCCTTCCATTGACATCAATGATGGGGCCAGTTTCTCCCACTTAGACCAACTATGGGACGATTCCTGCCACTGGCCTCCCTAAATTGTTAAAGCGGAGTTCCAGCGTTTTTTTTTTTTTTTTTTTAAACAGCTTGTATAACAGCTAGTCCGATAGCAGTTGGCATAATTAGTTAATGCAGCTTTTATCAGTGTCATGCATTTAAAAAAAACGCACTTTGCAGTAGCTGCACGCTCCCATCTTCATTGTGGGCAGCTGAAACCCACTGCTATGTTTTTTCTGGATTTCGGCTCTGCTGGCTATCCAACATGCACCTTCCGATCATGCGCATAAACAAAGCGCAGCACACTCCTTGTGTTCAGGTTGCCATAGCAATGGCGGCGTTGAAGGAAGTACCCGCCATGTTATGACAATTTTCACTTAAGAATCAAACCCGGCAGCAAGCACTAACCTGGTTTTCCAAGTATAGTGCAATAAATGCACCTCTGATTGGCAATGCTGCTCCTGTTGTGCCTGCCGCTGCCAGTCGCTACCACCCACTGCCAATACAGACAAACGACTGAAATCTCAAATCAAAAATGTCGCCGATCTCCTCCTAGCATTGCATCATTTCCGGTTGTGAGATAACGCAATGCTGGGGGGGTGCCCATTGACTCCTGGGATTGATGATACAGCTATCCCAGGAGCCAATGGAAAAGCAGAAATGGGGTGCCTCGCCGCAGTGAGGTTGGATGAAAGTGCAGCCTTTGGAATCCAAAAATGGAAAAAAAAAATTATCCAAGCATGAATGAGGGTGCGGTCACCTATCATTGCAGCCATTGTCATATAGGCTGGAACTCCGCTTTAAGGACACTGAACTGGTCCTTTGTTTAGAAAGTTTGGGGATCCTGGCATTTTATTTGCTAGTGGATATCGATGAAGTTGTCATCATTTTCTTTGCAACATTTTTGTTTCTGGTTTGTCTAGGTCACTTGCGGGAGGCCCGATCTCCTCTCCTTCATTCATCTCAGGTTCCTCCATTTGCAGGCCTTTCACATCCTTCGTCACCGCAGGCCGGACAGTCTAAAAAGCAGGTACAGATCATTGGGCTTACCCATTGGTGTGGGCTCCACGGTGATGGTTACTTGTGGTGTAAACTATATGTAGCATCTATTATTGATGATTATTCCGCATGACTGGAGCACTTTGTAAGCAGTCACTTCTCAAAGCTACTACTGTATAGCGTACACCACAGGAAGTCACTTGTTTCAACAGTGCGTAAACTTTATCTACTTGTAACAGATGCAGCAGTCAATTTTAGTGGTATGACTCGGCCACTAAAAATCACACTTGCATCCTGGACATTTGTGTGTTCCTGTTGTCCCCCCAACTGCAACTCTCTGTAGCTGAAGTTGCCATTAGGTAATATATATAGTAGGCACACTAGTAAAGATTTCTCTTCATTGTGTTCTCAATTTAAGGTGCAGCTCAGCACCAAAATCTACATCTGGTTTCATTCCTCGCTTTGCATAGCAGTTACAAGTAGGCAGACACAAGACACAAATCAATGCAGTTTGTATTCGTTCATACATAGAGATCCTATCACCAGACCAGTTTAACAAAAATGTTCCCATAAGACATATGGACTTCTGATTTTAGTTCCTTTGTGATTTTCCTTGTTGGAGATCAGCGTGACAGCTTTGTAATTAACATTTTAAGGACGTCAGGCAATGTTTTTCCTTTAAAGAAAGACTTTGGGAGTCTGAAGCTGTTAACACACTTGTCTGCTCCACAGGAAATGAGAGGGTCATCTGTGTTGCAGCCTCAGCCGCTGGTAGTGAAGGAAGATAAACGCCATTCTCCATCTTTGCGTCCGGAAGGCTTTTCCCCTGGCATGAGGAGTGAACCCCACAAACTTCCAGAACCGCAAAAAGCTTCTAGCCATGTTCAGCCAAGTGAGTTGTCATTTTTTATTTTATCTAAAGTGGAACTATGAACACCCGTTTAAAAAAAAATAAATAAAAAAAATAAAAAGGTGCTTTATCACTTTATAGGGCCATGTGCCCTTACCGTTTTCTCTTAGTCCACCTGCAATGTCCCACAAATACTTTGTTGAGTCTGCCAGTAAAGCCCACCTAATGCAGCTTTCTGTAATGGCGTGGCAACAATGCAGCACTGCTCCTAAATTCAGAGCAGAGTTGCCACTGTCATGTAGGCTGTGCCTTCTTGGACTACAGAGGGATAAGAATAATAGCAGGTGTGTCTATTTGCATTGCCACTGCTAATTGATAAGCATGTAGCTTGTCAATCAGCAACTGACCACACCTAGGTCCTGCCCAATGCTTTCTGGATTGGCAGCATTTTCTCTGCTGTTGAAACCCTCCCACTGAGATATGCAGTGTCTCATAGAGAGAACATGTGAAACACAAATGAAGGCAGTTTTGGCTCAGTCATGGAAGGTAAGAGGATTATCTTAACCGTACAGTACAATACACATGGCTCATTTTCATGGACCATGAGTTGTATGCAGGCTACCTTCAGGTGATTAGACGTTGTCTAAAAAAATGGGGCCACCCCTACAGCACAGTCATATAACTATGCCCACTTCACGAGATTCCAGTGCCCTTGGGTAATGGACCTGTTCTGAGGAATTTTTATTTTATTTTTTAAACCATTCAATCTTTTTTCCTTTGAAGCTGTTATCAAAATCTGACTGCTTATTGCCCCGGACCTGTATCAGTTTCCGTATTCCGCTTCTGAGCTATCCAGTAACAAGCAGTTTTTCAAGTTTTGTAAATGTGCAAAGAGAATAACCATTCATAGCCTTACATAGTTTTACTATGTAGTTGTTTATGCCTATGGGGATGCCACCTTTGTGTGTTTATAGGTTTCGGGCATTTCGATCTTGTTGCTGTGTTGCCCACCCTTCGTGTTCAGTGCTTTGGGATATCCAAAGAAGTCATGAAAATTATAATAAAACTAAAGTACCTCCTTTTTGAACAGTCCAAAGTCTTTCACCAACATCTTTTCCACGACCGTCTTTATTGGCTGACTCGGGATGACCTGACTCTCACAAATGTGCAGGAGTTTAGACAACCCTGCACATGGGCTCTATGCCGGAATATAAACTGAGCTGCATCTTCTGCAATAATGAACCTGCCTACGTGCATTTTTATATTGTGATAATTTATTTTATTTATTTTTATTTCCTCCGTGTGCTTTCATGTACACCACAGGACACCGATAACCCTTTCCTCTTGCTACAAAACAAAACTGAAGCTTAGCTGAGTTGGATGGGGTTATATCTGGCAGAGATTCAGCTTTATTGGTTTGTTATTTTGGCCAGTATCCATTCACCTGAAGGTGGCAGGACAACCTAAAATTAAAATTTTAGGTAAACCTCAGGCACAAATTGTACCTTTTTTATTTTAATGTGTGCAGAAAATGAAAAATGCCTCTGGTGGTTAAATGACTTTGTTCTTGCCAGCTCTTTTTTTAAAATATAATTTATATACCATTATTTAGTATCATTATTTATTCTTTTATTTTTAGGGCCAGAAATGAAACCCATTGATGGGAGTCGCCCATTGAGACCCCCTGAAAGCATCACTTCTCAAGGGGTGCCTGAGAAAGAGAAGCAGAAGCAGGAACCCAAGACACCTGTTGCCCCCAAAAAGGTAAGATTATATTGATATTAATGTAGTTGGATGCGTTGTAGCCAATGCTTCCAAAGGCCCATTCCACTTCCTCAGGCCTTTGGCAACATAACTTTGATATATGGCGGCAAAGTGGCACGGCTGCGTGGGATCATGCACCTAGTGACTTGTTAATTATACACAGTGGAAGCTGACTCTGTCCATTGGCACCCGCCGATCCTTTCAGTATAGAGGGAGAATAGCGGTCTGCCTGTGTAAACAAGACAGATCGCTGTTCTGTCAGTATAGAAGGCATGGATCCTGTGTTCATGCAAACAGGGACAAGGATCTATGCCCTCCCCTCGTAAAAGCACCTCCCTCACAGTAAGAAAACGCCATCTAGGTACACAGTTAACTCTTTGATCAACCCTGATGTTAACCCCTTCCCAGCCAGTGTCATTAGTACAGTAACAGTGCATATTTTTTAGCACTGGTCCCCAAAAGGTGTCAGGTGTCAAATTTGCAATATCGCAGTCCCGCTACAAGTTGCTGATCATCGCCATTACTAGAAAAAAATAAATAAATATTTTGGTTATTTTGGTGTCACACGACCACGCAATTGTCAAAGTAACAGTTCCGTATCGCTAAAAATGGCCTGGTCGTGAAAGGGGGGTACATCTTTCGGAGGTCATGCGGTTAAAAGCATTTGTTAACACATACACACATACCAGCCAAAATTCTCACTAGTTCTGCACATCCGCTCAATGATAGAATATTTCACAGAACTTTAACCACTTCAGCCCCGGAAGGATTTTCCCCCTTAATGACTAGGCCATTTTTTGCGATCCGGCACTGCGTTACTTTAACTAAAATTGCGCAGTCATGCAGTTCCCTGTTCTGCCTCTATAATAGGTGATCGCAGGTCACCGGCGCACATCGAGTCTGCCCGTCATGCAGGCACACTCGTGTAGTGGGAGCGAGTGCACGCCCGCACCACCGTACAGGTGCGTCGATTCGTGCAGGAGAGCCGACCTGCCGCAGTATTTCTGCGTGAGCAGGTCGGCAAGTGGTTAAGGACCATTCAAGCAGGGCTTCAGAATTCACAGAACTAGCGCGAATCTTGTCCACAGTAGAAAAATGCTTTCAGTTCTGGGTCTTTTGTGGAGTGGACTCCTTAGCTTATAGGAACTCAAGACAAAAATACATTAGGACTTTGTGCAGAATTTATTTCCACACTCCTGATTCTGGAGTGTGGAAATAACTTGGCTATAAAAAATAGGTTAGCTATAAAAATTAAACGCACTGTTTAAATAAGCAAGAGTCTAATTTATTTCCAAGAAATAGGAATGCTAATATAACACTAAAAGAAAATATACAGAGTATATGAAACTAAAGAACATCAATGATACTTTACGTAAGGTCATCCTCTGTCCAGTATCTGGGCTCAATGGCAAGAGGCAAAAAGAGGAAGTACTTTAGGTTGTGTGGCCAGCTGACAGGTGAAGAGCTAAGCTGGATAACAGAAGTCTCTGCTACGCCTGCTCAAATCGCTCAATCCTAAGGACGGCTCTCGGTGGACGATGGTCACCTGTAAAAGAGGGGTTGTTTTGAGGACTCCTGCTCCTCTTCAGTGGGCTCTCTCTTGTAGACTATATGCACTCTTTCACACTTTATTTTGCGAGTACATATATTGTTTTTAATAAAGCCCTTTGATCTTTTTACTACACCCGAGGTCTTTACCGTTTTCTCCTTTCCCTTTCCACTACTGTATGAACTGTAGCATCAGCTCCATACAGTGTACAGCATTGTGTTCTGGTAGCAGTATAGGAACTTCCCAGTGGGCTGAGCACTGTCCAATCATTCACAGAAGGCTTGTGTTTTTTTTATTTTTTGACTGAACACAAAGCTTCCTCAGGCTGAGGTTGGTGATGGGTGACATCATCTGACCGCCTTTTCACCTCAGCCGGACTTGATATTGTTCCGGGAGCGGAATGGGAAGCTATATACAGTATGAAGCTGATGCTATATACAGTGCTATCAGCAGACATATTTGTTAATGAAGGTAATAGTTTGTGTGGACCAAGCTTGGTCCAATCACCTATTTTAAAATGTCAGAAAGCTGGAGTTTGGCTAAATCCTTGTGTAAAGCTCTGTGAATTGATCCTATGAAGTCATTATAAAAGCCTCCCTTTTCAAAGGCTATACAAAGCAGATGTTGTTCATCTTGAACATGAACTGATTTATGTAAATGTTTCTCCCTAGGACCTAAAAATTAAAAACATGGGCTCTTGGGCAAGTCTTGTACAGAAAACACCAGTCACCCCAACTGCTCCAGGGAAGTCATCCAGTGATAGCTTTGAGCTTTTCAGGCGTGCGGCACGAGAGAAGGAGGAGCGAGAGAGGGCGCTAAAACTGCAGGCAGAGCATGCAGAAAGAATGCGAAGGGAGCAGGAAAGGATGAGGTAAGTGTTTATGCTGATTTTAATACAGATTTACAGAACACAGTGGTTGGTTGCACATTATGAGTGAACTTGTATGTCTCATTAAAATGTGATAGAAGAGAAAATGTGTCGGTGCCTTTTCCACAAGAAAGTGTTGTGTTTTTTTTAAGACCCCTTTCACACTGGGGTGCTTTTCAGGCGATTTAGCGCTAAAAATAGTGCCTGCAAAGCGCCTGAAAGCACCGCTCATGCCTCCCCGTTTGCGGGATGGTGCGCTTGCAGGATGGGAATAAAGTCTCGCAAGCAGAATCTTTGGGGCAGTTGAAATGAATGGGCAGCACCGCTACACAGGCGCTTTTAACCCTTTGGCTGCTAGCAGGTGTTAAAATCACCCTGCTAGCAAACCGAAAAGCGCAGCTAAAACAATGATAAAGCGCCGCTAAAAGGGGACAGCAAATTTACACTGTCATACAAGCTGTACACTCACTATTTTACATTGTAGCAAAGTGTAATTTCTTCAGTGTTGTCACATGAAAAGATATAATAAAATATTTACAAAAATGTGAGGGGGTGTGCTCACTTTTGTGAGATTGTGTGTGTGTGTATATATATATATATATATATATATATATATATATATATATTATAATATAATATAATTTTATTTTATTTTTTTAAATCCCTTTTCTGGAAATATCGCATCCAACATTTTTAGTCTATTTGTACAACTACTGTTTGCTCTTGCCGCATCTGCTTTTGGGGTGTCAACAGGGCACATTGCTCTTGCATTGAGCCTCGGTAGACAATGGCGTTAAGCCCTGTGTGTTTGTAAGAGCTTTTTCACACCATGTCTGTTGAGCTGCGTTGATTTGCACAGATCAGCAAAGCTGCACATAGAAAATAATTTGTGGCCACTTCACACCAAATGCTGTGTTGCAGTACTTATTTAAAAACAATCCCCATGCAGTGCTTGTACTGAGTCTGCCTAGAAAAGACACAGGAGCATGACACAGTTGTCAGGATGCATTTAAGCACTTCATGGAGATTGTTCTGAAACAACACATTCTTCATTTTGGAAATGTACCGATATGAAAAAAAACATGAAAAATTGTGTTTATTCAACATCATGGAGCACAAAGCGTCTTTACATCCATGATGATAGTGCTAACCTCTTCTAGGCATAATCCCTCCCAGTTAGGCAAGGCTTACATTTTTTTTCTATTGCCCTAAGGTGATGGTTATGTCTGTGCAGTCTCTGCACAAAAAAACTTACTAGGTTCTAAATGGTACCTTCTGGAGTTTTGAGACTCTTCTGTATTCTGAATCCAGTTTTTCTACGTCTTTTTTACGTGCAGAGGAATAGTACCTGGACCTATGGGGACAGCCACCTAATGTTGCCAGTTGTTATGGAACCATGTGCAATATATTGCCCTGTGGACCAGTAGGGTGCTATACAGGTCTAGGGCAGAGATCTCTTATCTGAGGAGTCAAGTCCCTAGAGGCCCTTGTGGCATTACCTGCCATGATGGGCGAAGATTGGACCCCCTAGAGGGTTTTTTAACAGACTGGTGAGAGCCCTGCCTAACTGTACAGTCTTCTGGGTCAGTCAGAGTAGCACATAGCTGTAGCAGAGCTTAGGAGTGGTCTGGGAGCTTCTGGGCACCAAATGCAGGAGTTTTTCTCCCTTTCCTGCATTAATTTGGAATGGACTAGGCAGTGTGAATGCACAGTGCAGATGGCAATGTCAAAAGTGGGGCAGAGCACTCTAGTGGTAGGCATCTTGGATCCCCATGTGAGAGCAACAGTGCAGACTCTGGCGGGACCACTGGTTGAACTACAGGTAGCAGCAGTAGCGGTGCCTTGTGGGACTACAGGTCACCGCAGACCAATTGCTAGTGAGTCTACAGGTCACATCAGAGCCTTCCTTGTAGGACTACAGGTTGCAGCAAGTATTAAAGGGCCATGGGGTGTTCATGCAGCACTGACTTCCTTGACCTGTCTTGTATCTTTACTTCTGGGACAACTTCCTCCAGTTTCTATGTGACGAGGAATTCCTCACCTGCTGTTGCTGGTGTACAGCTATGTACCCACTTTTAGTTTTTTGGGGCTTCTTTTCATTTAAAGCACTGGTTGAACAAAAAAACAACAACTTGAAAGCGTGTACCCAGCTTTAATCCTGTTTGTTTCACATCTGTTGTAGTTCTTAACCTTTCCCAACAGATCCCCTCATGTCATTACAGGACATTACAACCAGTTCCAGGTATTAATAAATGGGAGCTGCAAAGCAAGCCTCTCTATCTCTTTTAGTCAAGTCATAGCACTTTAGTACACAAACATGTACTTGCTCTTACAAGTGTGTTTACTGGAAATGCTATAGTCCATTCGCAGTGTAGGTCCACATGTTATGTCTGCCTATTTCAGAATGTTGGGTCTTTGTGTCTTATGTATGGTTCTGTTTGCTGCACACATTAGGTCTCGAGAAGAAGATGATGCTCAGGAGCAGGCAAGGAAAGTGCATGAAGAGGCTCGTAGGAGGCAGGAGCAGCAGCAGCAACAACAGCAGCAGCCACATGTGCAAAACCCTCTTCCTACACCTCCGCCTCCTGCCCAGAGCTCACAGCCTATCATGGATCAGAGGGAGATGGATAGGAAGCGAGAACAGGAGCGGAGACGGCGACAGGCGGTAAGTGTTTCTAGTGTCTGTATTTAGGTGCTTGAAATGTCCGGTTTGCTTTTCTAGATAATAATGTGTCTCTTGTTCTTACAGATGACTCCCTCAATAGACATGAATTTTCAGAGTGACCTGATGGAGATATTTGAACAGAACTTGTTCTCTTGAGACTTCAATCTTCTCACTGTCACCTCCACCACTTTACTTCCTGCAGCCCAACTCCATGAATTCTATTCATAATATTTTTTTTATGTCATTATGAGGGGCAGAGGGACACCTACCCTAAAGACGCTGAAGTTAATGCCCTTCGTGTATTTTATCTCCCGCCTTCGTATGTGGATACACAAAGCCTCCGGAAGTTACGAATTTGGAAGAGATGTACAGCCTAGTTCGGATCATTGTGCAGTAAAAACCTCCTTTTCCCAAACCCCCTTCTAATTCAGAGCAATTTGGAAGATCGTGGACTCTGGGGAGGGGGGGGTGGGGAAGGTGACGGGATGTGGAGAATTCTCTTAGCCTCTCTTGTGGAAGACGTGGATGGGGAAGTGCTCAGCAGTGTATAAGGCTTCACGTACCAACCAGAAGCAAGCATTCGGGTACAATGCAAAGTGTGCATGGTTGTGCTAGGGCACAGAGGGCTGCAGAACATTGCTCATTGTGTGCGCAAAAAACAGTTTCTACAGCACGTCGCCATTACTGCTGCATAATAATCAGTTGCAAACTACATTAACCATCTCTGTAATTTATACACGATTTTCAGTTTAGTTGGTTTCTGAACAGTGATGTCAAGCACTGTATTCCAGTCACCTAAAGCATGCATATTTCATACTATATGGAATGTATATATAAGTGCAGAGCACTTTCTAAGACGCAAAGTATGTATATTATGAGTTTAAATTGAAGTCAGGCTGACTGGCAGGAATAAAGTAAGCTTTAAGCCTTAAAGGGGAAACCGTTGCTAATTTCTGATGTCTGTTTGCTTTACATAGTTCTTTTTTTAATCCAGTGTTTGTTCTGAGCTCATAATGTTAAAGTAACAGGTGACTTAGTAACGCTCTGCAATTATGTATGCATTTTATATGTGTGTCTTGTGTGTTCTGTGCCTGATCTTAAAAATCTCCTAGTCCCCGTCATCTATTTTTGTACACACATTTCTATGTGCCTGCAATGATTGTACTTTTTTTTTTCTTTTTTTTTCTTTTTAACTTGTACAGTGTTTCTCACACCTTTTTTTTTTGTTTTGTGTGTGTGTCTGTGTGTGCCATCGAACACCCAAATCGCTCTTGAATCTCAGGTATTAATTATCCTTTTTTTTTTCTTACATAAACTTGGCAAATGCTCAGCTTAAATACACTAGACAGATAACATAGCATAAGATTTCTACATACCCTTCACATAAATATTATTCTGCTCTTCGTAGCATCATGTATTGTTTCACATCTGTACACCCTGATGGGCTGTATACTTTAAACTCATAGTTGCATGGAAGAAGGTTATGCACACTATTGTTTGTAGTTTTATAGTCTCCTGCTGGACTCAAACATTTCTTTGCATGGATATCTACATCTGCTGCTGTCATTCTTCAGAGGTATTTCTACTCCACATCACCTTGCCCAGCAGGTCTGTGTGCATTGTGTTCTCTAAAGGGCAGTTGTCTGTTCCTCCACTCTGCTGCGCCAAGGTTGGAGAGGAGTCCCATGCGTCAGCAGCACAAGGGGTGTGGTTAAACTTCACCTATTAGTCATCCTGCATGTAAGCCCCCTGTTCTTAACCAGGTATAGAAATGAGGGGGAAAAAAAAAAAAAAACAGTGTTAGTGGCCTTCTGAAACTATAGGCTTCCTCCTGACTTGGCATTCATTGCACAGTTGTCGTAGCATGATATTTTAGAGTCGATCACATGGCTATGTCATACTTTCGAAGGTGCTGCAGATAATCTAAGTGCAATGATTGACTCGCACACAATACAGTACTCTGCAGAATCCCTATGCTCTTGGTGCGTGCGCAGTGCAGCAATGCTGAGCAGCTGTACCAGCCCTGTGTGTGTGTGTGTGTGTGTGCGTGCGTGTATGTGTGTATAATGTGGAGGGTGGGGCCTTTCATTGTTCTGATCTCTGGGTTAATGCCCTGTTAATTTGATACAAACCCCCTCCAACTCTCCTTCCCTACTCCTGTCTCTGTAATTTTACTTTTTTGTTTATTTTTTGTTCTGTTTCCTTTTTTTTTTTTTTTTTTTTTTTTATATATATATAAATATATATAATTTGAACTGTTAAAAAAAAAAAAAACAACAAAAAACTAAAAATCCTTTACGTGCCATAAGCTCCTGTTTCCTTTTATTCTTCCCAGTTCCTAACCTGTCTCCCTTTTTTAGATAGTGTCCCTGTTCCCCTCCACATCCCTCCTGAGCAACAGGCACAGAAGTCTGTGTTGTAACTGATTTCATGCAATAAAGTCTTTTTTTTTAATTATATTTCATTTCATTTTACTTTTGCTGCATATACAGAATATATTTATGTTGGTTTCAACCCCTTTGCCGCTGTTGCCCACCCCTTACTCCCACCCCCTATTGTTTGTTATATTTTTTTTATAATCCTGCAGGAGGGTGCTCTTTCATCTGTAGGCTGTGGTGGTAATGCGCTGCAGAATGGGTGGAGAGTGTGGGGAGGTACACTTTGGCAATACTTGGGGGCCTTGTAAGATTGTGAGGGTGATACTTGTTCAGTATTTGCATAGTGATAAAAAAGGGGCTACCGTGATGCTCTGCAGGGATTGGGTAACTTTGGGACCGCTGCCGGGATGGTTTAAGGCACTTAGCCAAAACGATGTCCTAGATGTCAGAACACTACCACCTCCCTTTCTCTGTGAATGTTACTGAAGTAGTTTGATCTTGCTCTGTTTGATTAGACCTATGATTGGCAAGCAAGTTAAGAATCCTCCCACAGTACTACTAATCAGAACTGTACTGTCTGAGCTGATGGGGGTTCTTCCACATGTGATGCTCTGCAGTATTTAAAGATCCCCTTGAGTCTTTTCACACAACCCAGCCCTGCCTTTATGATAACATCTGCTCAACAGTGTTCTTGCACAATTTTCTTTCGGATACCAATATCAGATTGCCTTACTGCCCTCTTGTGGCTGCATCCTGATGTTTCACTTGTGATTTTATTTCATTTTTTTAAATTTTTGTACCTTTTTTTTTCTCTGCCAGGTTTTTTTTTTTTTTTTCTCTCTTTACCACACATGAATACAAAAATCAGCAAAGGTCATAATCTATGGTACAGTATATTGTAAATATATGTATTAAAACGTAAGCAAAAATTGGAAAGAGGCAGAATCTTCTCAGTTTGTTACAAACAAGTATTCAATTTTTTTCCACAATGACTTGCTGTTCTTTGGAATCCTTTTAATCTTCGTGTACTTCGTGTAATAGAATAGCTGTGACTGCTACCAATACATGTAAATATACTACAAAGGTCTCTGCAGAAAAACAGGCGTTTTTTTTTTTTTCTGTATTAACTAGTGAAAATAAAAATTAATTATAAACAGGGTATATTTTCTATTTACATTTTGGTCACAAAAATACTCGCTATGACAACTTTTCTTTTTTTTTTTTTTTTTAATATACAAAAGTATGCAAAGAGTTCAGTATTAAGGTATAATATACTGGAACTCTGCGCCTTGCAGAGTTAGAAATCAATAATCATACAAAACATGAAAAACAGCAAGAGGAGAACATCTGAACTCACGCTTGACAGACTAAAGTTTTAGGGGATAAGATCGTTAACCAGTGAAATTCTTCCATTGCAGAGGGTTTTGACTGTGGTTCTGGACTAAGGTGGTATGAGCTTTTGTTCTCTTTGCACAGCAGTCAAAAGCTCCCGCCTTGGTGTGGACACTCAAATTCCTACAGTATATGCGGCCATATATTCTTTTCATTTTATATAATAACAATAGGTGTACAAATAAAAGACACAGTGGCAGTGGAGGGATCACTCTTGTATTTGTAGGTAATGCTGGGTATTCGTTTTATAAAATGGTCACGCTATTCAAAAGTTTCTTTCTTTAAAGTAAGGTCTCTGTACAAAAATGTCTCCTGTAAGAGCATAAGGGAAGATATTATTTCTGGAGTGTAAGGTTTTGTTCTTAATGCTTACAGGGATGTTTGTTAGCTTACATAAAAAAAAAAAAAAAAAAATGAATGGCCTTTTTCATTTTTAAGATTTTGGTTTGTTCCAGCAATTAATACAGATCATGATTAAAAGTTATATCTTGTAAAACTTTGTTTGGCTTATTTTGCTGTGGTTTTATTTTATTTTTAATATCACTTTTTTTTTTTTTTTTTTTTATTTAATGAAATGACTGTTTGCCTCAAGATGAAAATGGCTATCCCTTGTTTTTTTTTTTTCTTTCCTTCCCTTTTTTAATCATGTCAAAATGTGACTTGATAAAAGTTTAGGCATGCACTTGGGGTCTGTTTTGATACAAGTTTTGTTGTATTTTTATAGGTATTAAAATTATACTTATTTCTGTGCCCTATATGTAAATGCAGTTATTTGTATTTGTAGGGTAAATGATGCAAGTTGTATGCAAATTGGAACTTTTTTTTTTTTTTTTACGAGTCAGCTTGTTGCTCCCAAGATGGTAACTAACTTCAGTTTATATCAAGATTGGCTTTTTCATTAGAATCGCTGAATTTATTTTTTATCTCCACCCCCTTTATTATAGCCATCACTTGCTCAGTGTACCTGTCTTCTGTTCTGGGACAGGTTTTATTTAGGATGGTGGGCTTTTTATTTTACCCCAAAAAGAAAAAAAACTTGTTAGTATCACCTCTGTTTTGTATTATTACCCTTCCAATAAATCAGTGGGGGCCTGAACACTGTGCTTACTTGAATTTAGTTGATTTTATCAAGTTCTATAAAATGTTTCATTATCCCATTAAAAATCAAGATTTCTGCATGCGCTGTATATTACAGTTCATTTCAAGATAGTTTTTGGAGTTTAGGGTGACAAATCAGGTTTTCACATCCCATACCGGTGTCCCAACCTTAAGAAAAAGGTCTTTGTGTATGGGGGATATTTCTTTTCCCCTCTTCATTTTTTTTTTTTTTTTTTATTCCCCCCCCCCGTCTCATTGCTGCCAGAGACCCCCTGCAGAGCATCACAAACTAGATTTAAAGACCATTTAAATACAGAATACCAAATTTATATCAAACCACACATGTATCACGGCTTGTATTACCATGTTCTTATAATTAAAGACTGTCTGTGAATTTAAGAAATAAATAGAAATTTTTACTCTACAGATGTGTAGATTTTGCTTGCAATAAACTATTTTTTTCTGGTGTTGCTTCATTACGTTTAAACTTTAATTGTTAAAAGTTTAAACATTTTTGTTAAAAGAAAATGGGTTGGGCAGTTTGGGGAATTAACAGCGTTTTGTTATTTAGTCATGTAAATTACTTTGTCCTATCGAGTCGTGCAATGCAGAGGTGATAAATTTGCTTTACTGAAGAAGAAAATTTAAATATACACTCCTCAGCCACTTTAATAGGTACACCTTGCTAGTACCGGGTTGGAGCCCTTTTTGCCTTCAGAACTGCCTCAATTCATTGTGACATAGATTCAACAAGGTGTTGGAAAAGAATTCCTCTGAGGTTTTGGTCCATATTGACATGATAACCTCACGCAGTTGCAGATTTGTCGGCTGCACATCCATGATGCAAATCTCCCATTCCACAACATCCCAAAGGTGCTCTATTGGATTGAGATCTGGTGACTGTGGAGGCCATTGGAGTACAGTGATCGCATCGTCATGTGCAAGAAACCAATGCTGGGATGATTTGAGCTTTGTCACATGGTGCATTATCCTGCTGGAATTAGTCATCAGAAGATGGGTACAAGTCATAAAGGGATGGACATGGTCAGCAACAATACTCGGGTAGGCCGTGGCCTTTAAATGATGCTCAATTGATACTAAGGGACCCGAAGTGTACCAAGAAAATCTTCCCCACACCATTACACCACCAGCCTGGACCGTTGATACAAGGCAGGATGGATCCATACGTTCATGCTGTTTACACCAAATTCTGACCCTACCATCTGAATGTCAGAGCTGAAATCGGGATCAGACCAGGCAACGTTTTTCCAATCTTCTTTTGTCACATTTTAGTGAGCCTGTGCGAATTGTAGCCTCAGTTTCCTGTTTTAAGCTGACAGGAGTAGCACCCAGGTTCGATGTGTTGTACGTTCAGAGATAGTATTCTGCATATCTTGGTTGAAATGAGTGGTTGAGTTACTGTTGCCTTTCTATCATCTTGAACCAGTCTGCCCATTCTCCACACAACTGCCTGTCACTGGATATTTTCTCTTTTTTTTTTTTTTTTTTTTTTTGGACCATTCTCTGTAAAACCCAGAGCTTGCTGTGTGTGAAAATCCCAGTAGAGCAAGTTTTTTTTAACCAGTTCCTGACCGTCGCATGTAGATATACGTTGTCAGAATGGCACGGCTGCGCAAATGGGCGTACCTGTACGCCGCGAGCGCTGTGAGTAGGGTTGCGGGTCCCGCGGACTCTGTCTGTGGGGATACCCGCAATCGTCTCACGGAGAGGAAGAATGGGGATATGCTAATGTAAACAAGCATTTCCCGTTCTGTCTAATGACACTGTCCCTGATCACAGCTCCCTGTAATTGGGAGCAGTGATGTGTCACACTTAGCCACGCCCCCACACAGAATCACTCCCTAGGTCACACTTAACCCCTACAGTGCCACCTAGTGTTAACCCCTTCACTGCCAGTCATGTTTATACAGTAATCAATGCATTTTTAATCGCACTGATTGCTGTATAAATGTGAATGGTCCCAAAACGTGTCAAAATTGTCCTAGCTAAAGTGTTTAAAATACTCAAACCAGCACCATGTGGCACCAACAACCATGCCGTCGTTCAAAGTCACTTAAATTCTCTTTCTTCCCCATTCTGATGCTCGGTTTGAACTTCAGCAAGTTGTCTTCACCATGTCTAGATGACTAAATGCATTGAGTTGCTGCCCTGTGATTGGCTGATTAACAATTTGTGTTATTAGGCAATTGAACATGTGTACTTAAAGAGGAAGTAAACCCTGATGGGTTTACTTCCTCTTTTTTTCCCTGCAAAGGTAAAGCATAATGGACTACTATGCATCGCATAGTAGCTCATTATGTGTCACTTACCTGACACAGGAGCCAGCGAAGTCGCCGCTGATCCCTGTAGTCCGCCGCGTCCATCTTGCTGGTGGCGTCTCGCAGCTCCGACCAATGACAGCGGCGAAGCCGCGATGACGTCACTCCCGCGCATGCGCACGGGAGTCGCGTCTCGCAGCTCCGACGCTGCCATTCGGCGAAGCCGCGATGACGTCACGCCCGCGCATGCGCACGGGAGTCGACAAATTAGGCAAATCCATTCTTGGACTTGCCGCATTTAGTGCGCCTGCGCGCCGCTGTCTACGGCGCATGCGCCGTAGACAGCGGTGCCCATTTTCGGGCAAATATCTCCTAAACCATATAGGTTTAGGAGATATTGCTTGGACCTACAGGTAAGCCTTAATCTAGGCTTACCTGTAGGTCAAAGTTGTTTGAAGGGGTTTACTTCCTCTTTAAATTAAGTAGCTGGTGCGTGTATTAGTAATACAATAAAAATAATACTGCAATGTACAGAGAGAGAGAGGCTGGGGGTGGCAATAATCCCATAAAAGTGGGCCCAAACCTGTGTGCCCCCCTTTTTACATTCTCTACTTTAATCTCTAAGGCCTCATGTACACTGCTGCTGGTAAATGGACGTTTAGGAGCAGTTGGGCATTTTTTTTTCAACTTCTCCTGAACTTTATCTTATCAGTACATGTACATAGGGTCATTAACAGTAGTTTCTTAACAAATTGGTTTCAGAAGCTTAGTTTTCTAGTAGAGGCATTTCAAGCGATAAACACGGTAACTCATGTTTAGCCGTGTTTTGTTTTTGCCTATTGCTGTCCCCCCCCCCACAAATAGAGCTTTCTTTGGATGGTACTTGATCAGCTCTGCACCTTTTATATTTTTTCTGTGCTATAAACAGTGACAATTTTTAAAATAAAATGGCAACAGGCGTATATTGCGCAAAAGTTATCACGTCTACAATCTAGGGGATACATTTATGTTGTGTGTGTTTTTTTGTTTTTTTAAGCTAGTAATGGCGGCGATTTTTAGTGGGACTGCGACATTACAGCGGACAGATCGGACCCTTTTGAAACTTTTGACACTTTTAGGTACCATTGACATTTATAGTCTATAAATAGCCACTGATTACTGTGTAAATGTCACTGGCAGGGAAAGGGGTTAAATGTGTTCCCTGGGTGTGTTCTAACTGTAGGAGGGATGGGCTGCCAAGGACACGACAGAGATCCTTGTTCCTGCTCCCTGGGAACAGTAGATTCCTGTCAGAACGGGGAATTGCCTTGTTTTCGAAGGCAGCTCCCCGTTCTGCATCTGTAATAGGCGATCACAGGACACCGGCAGACATCCAGTCCGCCCGACCCATGGGCAAGCTCCTGCGTGAGCTGCCCTACAGTTACACCGATCAGAGCAGGAGAGCCATCCTGCCGCCATATAATGATGGTGGCTGGTCGGCAAATGGTTAATCACCCCTTTTGGGTTTTTTTTCCCCCCGATATAAGTGAAACATAAGCAAACATTTTGGAAAAAAGAAAACCTATTTTAAGTTTCTCTTATAGAATTTTGCAAATAAGTAATTTTTCTTCATACATTTAGCCTAAAATTTATACTGCTATATATCTTTGGTAAAAAAACAAAACAAATTGGTGTATAATATTTAGTCTGTGAACGTTATAGTCTTCAAGCTATCCTACGTATTATTGAAAATTAATCACACTTGAAGTACTGACTGCCTATCTCATTTCTTGAGACCCTCATGTCAGGAATACCCCCCAAATTACCCCTTTTTGGAAAGTAGACAGTATTTAGTAAGAGGCATGGTGAGTTGTAATTTTTTCCCACAATTCTTGGGGAAATTAAGACATTATTTCTCCCAGATGGCATAGGCATACTTGCAATTATACCCCAAAACAAATGTTTCTACTTGTCCGGAGTATGGCGATCTCACATGTGTGAGACTTTACACAGCCTGACCACATAAAGAGGCCCAACATCCAAGAAGCACTTTCAGGTATTCTAGGAAGATAAATGACATGTCTAATTTCCTGATTATGATTACCTATCACATTTTTGAAGGACTTGGAGCACCAGGACAGTGGAAACACCTACAAAAGTACCCCATTTTGGAAAGAAAACATACCAATGTATATTCTATGAGGTATTATGTCTTTTGAACATGTACTTTTCTTTACAAAATTTTTGTAAATTGTGGAAGAAAAAAAAAAATTCTAACACACAGTTGTCAATTTATAGGATATTTCTAACACATGGACATAACAAGGATTACACCCCAAAATACATTCTGCTACTTTATAAGTATGGTGATACCATATGTGAGACTTTGACAGCCTAGCTGAACAAAGGGAAAATGGGGTTACTTTTGGCTATAGTGGAGCAGTTGACGGTAGAGGAGAGCATTGGTCCAGGAAGCCGGCATAGATGTGGTCAGCAACAGCCAAAGGAATTGTCCACGCAGCAGGCAGGAGCATGATCCTGGGTCAGGAAAGAATGGGGAAGGGGGTAGAGGCCTCTTCCCACTCAAATTTCTTCAAAGCCTCCAGACCCTGATCTGGGAATTACTCTACTGTCTCCACTCAGAACACTATTCTGTAACCCCTCACATATGTGAGACCCCTGTGTTATCTTGCATCCCACTACTACTGTAGTAGGGTAAAAGATCAATCCAAGCGGCGGGCGAAAAACAGGCCGAGGTCGGTGCAGGTGAAAGGCAGAAACGTGGTTTAGAACAATCCAGATGGCAGGCAGAGGCATCGTCAGTAAACATTCCAGGGTCAGTTTAGGTGGAAGGTAGTCACTTTTAGAAGCAATCCAGACTGCAAGCAGAGGCATTGTCAATTAACAGGCCAGGATCAGTGTAAGCGGTTGTATAGTCTATTTTTTAACTTTTACCTACAGGTAAGCCTATAATAAGGCTTACCTGTAGTTAAAAAAATATCTCCTAAACCGTACAATGAACCGTATTCCCTGTGCAATTAGCTGCTGACTGCAGTGGGGCATGCGCACAGGCGATTCTCGGCTGAAAGGCCGACAGATGCCGGACTTTGCCAGAAAGAAGTCTCCCACATGCATGCGCGGGAGTGACGACATAGAGACTCCAGCCACTCGCAGTGCTGGAGCCGCGATACCCGGAAGACACACCGAGGCAACATGTCATCTCCCTCAATGTGGACCAGGTGAGTATTTCATAATGAGCTAGTATGCGGTGCATACTAGCTCATTATGCCCTTTGCCTTACAGGGCTATTAAAAAAAAAACGTATACAACCGCTTTAAGATGGAAGGCAGAAACGTAATTTAGAAACAATCCAGACAGTAGGCAGTGGCATCGTCGGTAAACAGGCCAGGGTCAGTTAACGTGGAAGGTAGAGTTGGGGTCAATCGAGGCAGCAGGCAACTTATCAGCACAGGTATTAAAAATATTTTAGAGAGGCGTGATAATGTCTTTGATGCATAGACTTGGTTGGGAGGGACATTGGGAACTCCCCCTCTGCTGCATACCCAACATTTTGTTTTTGGTGTCTTCTTCCTGATTCTGTGGGTGGAATTTTTGTGGAAAATGTTGCTTATGAAGTTGGCTCACACAATCGGAGCGAATGCTTTCTGGGGGGGATCCTTGCTGGTAAATCAGGGCAGTGATGATTTCTTCATATTTGAGGACAGTGGTGGGTCTTTCTGTTGTCTTTCGATAGATCGCATACGCACTATACATGGCCAAATGGAAACGGTAAATTGCAACTCATACCAGTAGAGGGACTTTCGAGTTGTCAAATAGGGCTGTAGCATCTGATCATTTAAATCCACCCCCTCCCATGAACTGATTACAATCTTGAACACACTCTGGCTTTTGGATTGGACTAAATTTCCACTGAGGTGTTGTGGATGGTGGACAGGAGGTACAAATCTCTCTTATCCCAGCACTTTGTGGTTCCCCAGACTTGCTGATTACCCACTTTGTAGCCTTGGGGGTCACCAGACTTTGTGGGAAGCCCTATTTTTTGGGTGGTAATCAGACCAAGGTTTTTTTTTTTTTTTTTTTTTTTTTTTTTCATGGTACAGGTGGTGGAAGAGGGGCAGACATGTATAGTAGATATTGTAACCTTTTTTTTTGAACAGTGGGCCAGGCCCCAGACAATTTTTCCACTTGTGCCGATGTCGGTTGGGCACTTGGGTCCTTTGAATACGTGGAAGGCATGCACATATCCTGTGGCTCTTTCACAAAGCTTGTTTAAATTTCAATCCATACCTGGCCCTTTTACTGGGAATGTATTGCTTGAATAGGGAGGGAGTTTAAAAAGACACACGGGTATTCATTGAAACCGGAAGAGAAGCGGTTGAACCTTATACTGTGTAGAGGGTTATTTACTGCCAACAGTAAAGATGTGGAATTCCCTTCTACAAGCAGTCACATGCACTCACCTCCTGGAGGGCACTGTGAGTTATTGAAATGCAGGAAGCGCATAATCATGTCATAGCGTGACCTGGACATTACAGCAGAATACATTGGCATGGGGTGGGTGGACCAGTAGACATGTCTTTTTTTTTTTTTCACCCTTGTGAGCCCCATGTAAGGCCTAAAAACAATCTAAACTCGAATTGGGGTTGTATTGTAGTAAATCAGCAGGGAAAAAAAAGACATAAAAAAAAATCTATTTTGGAAAAATTGTCAGTGTTGGCTTGCACACCTGGCTATGTGGTGAAAGGGGGGATTGTAGCTGAGGCTGAGCTGGAAAATAGCTATAATGGGTGTGGCAGGGTGTCTGGTTTGGGTCTGGTGTGATATTCTAGTGCTGGTACTGGGCCTTTCATCCTGGGGTCTAGCGCTTTTGGTGTGGGTGCCATTGGCGTGTATGGCGCTGCTAGTGGTTGCCTCGTCTGAGCATCTTATTTCTTTAGGAGGGACTGCTTCCTCCTCTGATTCAGTCCGTCCGTGATCCACTACTTTCTACTGGCTCATATTTCAGAAACGGATGGTGAGAGCTCCCCACTAATCTCATAGGACATACTAAGGATTTTATATACTTCCTCACTAGTAAAATATTTTTTGGACGTGGCAGCTGTGATAGGTACACTGCTGATGGATGGCAGTGATGTTGGCTCTGGGCTGGGTACACAGATTAGGCTACACTGATGAGCTGCACTAACAGGTCCACTGATTGTTGCACTGACAGGTTCTCTTTATGGGGGGGGGGGGGACTTATGGGGCACAGTAATGTAGATTCTGCTCACACAGGATCGGTGTGTGAGAAGAAGCTGGGAAAAGCGAGTAACCGTTTACATTAGTGATCGGCTGTGTTGGACACTGTTCCTTTCTTTTTCTTTACACTGTCCCTTTAACTTTTTTTTTTGTACAATCACTTGTATTCCTATTGCAAGTAATATAAACATCCCTTGTAATAGAAATGATGGATGACAGATCCTCTTTATGAAGGGATCTAGGGTCAATAGGACCCCTAAAGCTCTCTTCTACCTTTAAGATAAAAAAAAAAAAAAAAATGGATCTTTTGCTTTTAAAATTTTTTTTTTTTAAATAATTATTTACTTCAGCTCCAGACCAGAAGTGATGTCAGGACGTCGCACTGGTCCTCCAAGACCATAGAGGCGTTCAGAGATGACCTGGTCTCTCGAAACCTCTGTGACCAGCCGGACTATCCATCACGTTGTTTCTCCAGCCCACCAGAAAAAAAGAGTAAGCATGAGAGACACCAGCAAAAGGACGTCCCCTCTCACTGCTTCTAAAAGTGCTCCAGAGGCTATTTTCATGAGAAGGCCAGTCAACAGCTGAAAAAAAAATATCCTAGGATTATGGTTAATAGTTTCAGCCAGAATGCCGGTAAACCACTTGCAACCCACAATGTATATATACGTATTGTGGTCGGCAAGTGGTTAATCTGGTCTGACTTATAGCGCTCCAATAAAGGAAACCAACAACCTCCCAGCAAAGGCTGGACCGTGTAGAACTAGCCCATAGAAGAGCTACTGTAGTGCAGACTGCTAGAAAAGTTAATGCTGGTTCTGATTGAAAGGAGCCAGAACACAGTGCATTTCAGTTAGTTGTGTATGGGGCTGTGTATCTGCAGACCAGTTAGGGTGCCCATGCTGACCTGTTCACAGCCAAAAGCACCTACAATGGGCGCGTGAGCTTCAGAACTTGACCACAGGGCAATGGAAGAAGGTGGCTGGATCTGATGAATCATGTGGATGGCTGGATGTGTTTGTTACCTGGGGAAGAGATGGCAGCATGATGCACTATGGGAAGAAGGCAGGCCGGCAGAGGTAGTGATCTGATATGCTATGGTACCTGGCACCAGGCCATCAGTATCTTCATAATAGGTCTGGTGGGGACAATGCCTCAATTTGGTGGCAAGAGGGGGACCTAATCAATACTTCCTGGGTGGTCATAATTTTATGGCTGATCAGTGTATAGACAAAAAAAAATTAAAAATGATGTAGCTCATAGGGGTGCAATGGATCGTCATTGATCCGTGATCCGAATGGGTCACCCTGTTCAGATCGGCACACGCCGCAATCCGTGGCCTCGGCCTAGCTGTAGAGCGGCGGCCATCTTTGTAGACCTGGCATCCGTTTATAATGTGATCGATCCGTCAAATGATGGAGCGATCACTTGTAAACATGTCATGACGCCGGTTCCTCTCTCCCCTCTGTGTACCGATCAGTACAGTGGAGGGGAGAGATCGGATGGCAGCAGCGCTGTGGGCTGGATCTGTAGTTCCCACAGTGCTGCCCTGTGACAATTGCAGTCACAGCCATCCCTGCCAATGCTCTGCAACACCCAGCTATACTTATGGCTGATCAGTGTATAGACCAGTGATGGCAAACCTTGGCACCCCAGATGTTTTGGAACTACATTTCCCATGATGCTCAACTATACTGCAGAGTGCATGAGTATCATGGGAAATGTAGTTCCAAAACATCTGGGGTGCCAAGGTTCGCCATCACTGGTATAGACAAACAAAAAAAAATCATGTAGATAATCACCACTCAGCAAATCAATGTTCATGCAGTGCAGAGCAGAATATACCCAAACTTCCATATATAGTCAACAGACAAAACTATTCAATCTGCAGCACCTTGTAAACGTTTTAGAATTTCATGGTGGTTTAGCCACTTGCCGACCGCTGCATGTCAATATACGTCAGCACAATGGCAGTGGTGGGAAAATGGGCGTACCTGTACTTCCCCTTTAATTGGCGGGCAGTCTCCCATGTCATGACGCCGGTTCTTCTCTCCCCTCTCTGTACCGATCGATACAGTGAAGGGGAGAGATCGGATGGCAGCAGCGCTGTGGGCTGGATCTGTAGTGCCCACAGCGCTGCCCTGTGACAATTGCAGTCACAGCCATCCCTCCATACTCTGCCAATACCCTGCCATACTTATGGCTGATCAGTGTATAGACAAAAAAAAAAAATCATGTAGATAGATCACCACTCACCAAATCAATGTTCATGCGGTGCAGAGCAGAGTATATAAAAAAACGAACAAAAATATCGCACTTGGGGCAAAACCTAAGAGCTGCAACTAAAAACCATCAAATATCAAATTATGGATCAGATCAAAAAAAAAAGTTATACATAAAGTTGCGCTAAATATACGTGAAATCTATAGTGAAAAAAGTAATAAAACCCAGTATAGATTATATAGAAAAAGCAAATGAATCAAAAAAAAAAAAAACACCATATAAGAAATTCAATCAAAAAAAAGGAAGTCCCTATAACCAAGAAATCCTGGTTCTAACTAAAGAATAATTAACAGGGAAATCAGTCCTTTTCAAAAGTTTGATGAGACCTTCCTGGTTTTGCCAATATCGCTTCCAGACCGGAAAAAAGTATGACTCTTACCGCAATGGGTGGACTCCCAATCAACGGAGTCGTTAGCGCTGACAGCCCTCTGCAGGGTTCGCTTATGCGTATTCCGTTCCCACACGCTGCTGGGGGCGTGAGTATGTGCGGGTCATCCGAAGGCTACTGACCCGGGCCGAAGCGTTCCGGAACCAGCCGATCGTACTGCTTTTCCTCTTGGTCACCACGAAGAAAAGGCAAGATGGCCATCCAATCACTAGGAGTTCCTGGAGTTGTCTAAAGCTCTACAATTAGTTGTCAATACGAAGGTTTTTCAGTGAGCAAACCTGTAGTGAAAGAGGGCTGTTTGTGCTGATACCACCACACTTAGAATATTCCCCAGCACGGGTGTATATTTGCTCTTAATTTAACCGTTTTTTTATGCATATTTTTTATTTGTTATAATCGGGCCATTTTGGGTCGTACCTTTGGTCTGCTGTGTATCTATATTTTTTATTTAATAAATTTGTCAATTGTTTAACGGTACATTCACGATCGGAGTCCACTTTTGTTTTCCCCTTCCCCTTGCTCGTGGCCGGGTGGCCCGAGCGTTTTTTGTTTCACTACAGGTTTGCTCACTGAAAAACCTTCGTATTGACAACTCATTGGAGAGCTTTAGACAACTCCAGGAACTCTTAGTGATCGGACGGCCATCTTGCCTTTTCTTCGTGGTGACCAAGAGGAAAAGCAGGGTGATCGGCTGGTTCCGGAACTCTTCGGCCCGGGTCAGTAGCCTTCGGATGACCTGCACGTACTCACGCCCCCAGCAGTGTGTGGGAACGGAATACGCATAAGCGAACCCTGCAGAGGGCTGTCTGCCAGCGCTAACGACTCAGTTGATTGGGAGTCCACCCATTGCAGTAAGAGTTTCCGGTCTGGAAGCGATATTGGCAAAACCAGGCAGAGCAGAATATACCCAAACTTCCATATAGAGTCAATAGACAAAACTATTCAATCTGCAGCACCTTGTAAACGTTTTAGAATTTCATGGTGGTTTAGCCACTTGCCGACCGCTGCATGTCAATATACATCGGCACAATGGCAGCGGTGGGCAAATGGGCATACCTGTACATACTCTTTAATTGGTGGGCGGTCTCCCAGTGATCGTGTCACAGAGCTGCAGAATGGTAAAGTGCCTATGTAAACAAGGCATTTCCCCGTTCTGCCTTGTGTCATGATGAAGATCACTGCTCCCTGTCATGTGAGTTGTAGGCCACCCCCCCCCCCACAGTTAGAATCACTCCCTAGGACACAGTTAACCCCTTCATTGTCCCCCTAGTGGTTAACCTCTTCCCTGCCAGTGTCATTTACACAGTAATCAGTGCATTTTTATAGCACTGATTGCTGTATAAATGAAAATGGTCCCAAAAATGTGTTAAAAGTGTTTGATGTGTCTGCCATAATGTCACAGTCACGATATAAATCCCAGATCGCCGCCATTACTAATAAAAAAAATTTATAATAAAAATGTCATAAAGCTATCCCCCTTTTTTACTAAAAAGATATAGAAGAATACATATCGGCCTAAACTGAGGAAATTTTTTTTTTTTTTTATATTTTCAGGGGATATTTATTATAGCAGAACTTTAAAAATATAGAATTTTTTTCAAAATTGTCACTTTTTTTGTTTATAGCACAAAAAATAAAAATCACAGAGGTGATCAAATACTACCAAAAGAAAGCTCTATCTGTAGGGGGAAAAGGGACATCAATTTTGTTTGGTTTCAATATCGCATGACTGCACAATTGACAGTTAAAGTGGCGCAGTGCCGAATCCCAATAAGTGCCCGGGTTAGGAAGGGAGTAAAATCTTCCAGAGTTAACCACCCCAATACCTTCCTTCCCAGGCCAATTTTCAGCTTTCAGCCCTGTCACACTGTAAATGACAATAATTGTGCAGTCATGCAACATTGTACCCAAATGAAATGTTTATCATCTATTTCACACAAATATCTGAATTTGCTAAGCTGTCTTTCACTTCCTGAAAAGGTTGTCAGCCTTAGACAGGCATGCCTAGACCTGTCCAGCCCTACCCCCACCCCCCTATTCTTCACAGATCTCCTGTCTTCATAGCCTCGTTTGGCTAGCAGCTTCGATCGAGAGATTGTTAGAAACTGTACGATAGATTAGTTGGATCAAAGCTGCACTCAAAGTCACATGTTAAATCACACAGGATTCGCACTAGTGGAAATGTAGACCCAGGCTTAAGTGGAACTTTGACCCAACTTTAAACTCTCTGGCTCAAAGTTGCATCAAAAGTCGCATCGAAGTAGTGCAGGTACCTTTTCAAAGTCACATAGATTGGACACACACAGTCACATGACAAGTCACAGCCCACAAGTGGAAACGGAGCCCTAGTGTGATTGCCTGTACTGTTCCTTTAACTACTTCAGCCCTGGAAGGATTTACCCACTTCCTGACCAGGCCATTTTTTGAGATACAGCACTGTGTTACTTTAACTGACAATTATGCGGCCATCCGATACTGTACCCAAACAAAATTGATATCCTTTTTTTCCCCACAAATAGAGCTTTCTTTTGGTGGTATTTGTTCACCTATGCAATTTTTATTTTTTGTGCTATAAATAAAAGACCGAAAATTTTGAAAAAAAAAACAAATTTTTCTTTTCAGCTATAATATCCAAAAAAAAAAAAAAAAAAATATATATATATATATATATATATATATAAAACACAAAATGTATTCAGCAGTTTAGGCCAATATGGATTCTGCTACATATTTTTGGTTAAAAAAATAAATAAAATCGCAATAAGCGTATATTGATTGGTTTGCGCAAAAGCTATGGTGTCTACAAAATAGGGGAAAGATTTAGTGGCTTCTTTTTTTTTTTTATTATTTTTACTAGTAATGGTGGCAATCTGCGATTTTTAGCCTTATTGCGAAATTGCAGAAGACAAATCTGACACTTTTTGGTGACCAGTGACACCAAATACAGTGATCAGTGCTATAAAAATGCACTGATTAATGTATAAATGGCACTGTCAGAGAAGAGCTTAACACTAGGGGTGATCAAAGGGTTAAGTGTTCCCTAGGGAGGTGCTTACTGTCAGGGGGACTGACTGACTGGGAGTAGAGAAAGATCGCTGTTCCTGATCACTAGGAATAGCTGATCTCTCTCTTCTCCCCTGTGAGAATAGGGATCCACCTTGTTTACAAAGGCAGATCCTGGTTCTGCCTTTTTCCCACGATTGGGGAAAGAGTGGCCAGGCGGACATCGAATCTGCCGGACTCGTGGGCACCCGTCCGCAAAAGCCAGTGCACAAAACAACGTACCGGTACGGTGATTCGCACACCCGAGCCAACTTGCCACAGTGTAACTGCGGCGGCTGGTCAGCAATTGGTTTACGTATAGTGATTATTGTAGACTGTGAGCGGAGTCCCCAGAAAACTTACAGCTACACTGACAGGGTCCTGTGAGGATGGGTCTTTTTTTATTTATTCATTTTCTCATGAATTAGGATGTACAATGCATCCTCACTGATGAGAACACACTGGGCAAGAACCTATGATCAGCTCCTCCCATCCTGTATACGCCCAATGGCTACACAGCAACATCATCCCTCCCTGGAAGTGACGTCACTAGCTTTCATTAACCTTTCCTTACTTGCTTCTCTTGGACTCAGGTGGAAGAGGAATTGAAGTCATGTGACAGTGTTGTCAGATTTTGTAACGGAAGTGACAAAAAAATAAAAAACATAAAAAATAAATATAAATTGTTTCTACAGAAAAAAAATTGGATTTTTTCGTCACACTTATCAGTAAAATCCTTTTTCTTTGAGTACATCATGGGACACAGAATCAGGCTAATATTCATTACCTACTGGGACGTCCCAGAGCAATAGTCTTGAGGGGAGGTAAGAACCCTGCTGAACAATAGCCATCAGAGCTTATACAGCAGCCCGCAGTACCACTGCGGCCGAAAGCCGAGTCCTTGGCTGCTCGATCATCCACTTAATAACATTTTGTGAACGTATGCACTGAAGACCAGGGAGCAGCCTTACAAATCTGAGCCACAGATACCTGATGGCGAAAAGCCCAGGAGGTTCCTACACCGCCTGGTAGAATGAGCTCTCACCCTAAAGGGAGGAGCTTTATGTTTCAGACCATAGGCCTGAATTATTGACGGACCCAGTTGGCAATGGAAGCCTTGGAAGCAGATCTAGACAAATAAACCTTGACTGCCTGGACAACATCCAAGGAGTGCAGTCATCTCTCTTCCGCGGAACAAGGCTGAGAGAATAAAGGAGGCAAAATAATGTCCTGATTTAAATGAAAGGCCGACACCACTTTTGGCAAAATGGTTCCCGGTATAGTTCCCTGCATGAAAGGCTGCCAACTTCGACACCCTTCTAGCCAAGGTGATAGCCATCAGGAAGGCTAGCTTGTATGACAGCAAGTCTAATGGAATTTCCTTGATAGGTTCAAATGGCTGTTTCTGTAACACAAACAGCACCAAGTTCAAGTCCCAAGGACACATAGGTGACCCCTGTATAAAGGTTTAGACTATTGAATGGGAGGCTAAAGGCCTTTGGAAGAATACTGATAGGGCCAAAACTTGACCTCTGATTGTACTCAAAGCCAATTTGATTTCCACAACTGACTGTAGAAAATAGAATTCTCCCAAACAGGTATTTCCAAGGATGCCATTTTCTGGCTTCGTACCAAGCAATAAAAGTCTTCCAGACCTCATGATAAATTTTCCTAGCGACAGCTTTTCTAGCATTCACTAGGGTAGACACTACTGATCCCAAGATGCCATGGTCCTTTAACAGTCTGGCTTCAATAGCCATGCCGTCACTCTTCCTGCTACCCTGTGGGATGGAGGCAATCATGCCAGCAATCCTGTGCTCTAACCAGGCTAGGGCCAAGGACAGTTCAGCCTTAGTGATAAAGGTTGAAGCAGCGTTGACTGTAGGCACAATACCAGATAGGCACAGTGGCTCAGATTGCCTGGAAGCCTGTGGTCTTTCAGGGGAAATACTAGGGATACGACTAGGTTCATCAGGAACTACTGACGACATCGGTATTCCCTTCCCTGTAGTGTTAGTCCCGCTCCTCTTTTTTGAAGACATTTACTAGCCCCAAAAAGAGAGTACTTGGATGTAGTATTAAAACACCTCAGAAGAGAGACCCTTTACTAGGGCTCGCCAAGCCCCTATGCAACGATCCTGCTAAGCACCTTTAGCATGCCAAGCAATGCCTGGTGACTCACGTGACACGGGGTAAGGAAAAAAAAATGCTTTTGATCGCTGTATTAATGCCAGTGGTCCCAAAAATGTGTCAAAATTGTCAGATGTGTCTGCCATAATGTCGCAGTCACAATAAAAATCGCTGATCACCGCCATTACTAGTAAAAAAAAAAAAATTATTAATAAAAATGCCAAAAATATGTAGAATACGTATTGGCCTAAACTGAGGGAAAAATTATATATATTTTTGGGGGATATTTATTATAGCAAAAAGTCAAAAATATTTTTGACTGTGCCCAAAGCCAATATCCACATACCTCCTTACATCCACCTGTGGATGTATCCACTGAAGACCAAGTTGCGGCCTTACAGATCTGAGCCATGGAGGCCTGGTGATGCACTGCCCAAGAAGCACTAACTGCCCTGGTAGAGTGCGCATCAACTTTAAAAGGGGGAATCTTACCCCTTAAATAAGCAGAATAAATAAGACATCAGTCTTAAGAATCTGAACAGTTGTCTTTAAATAGATTCTCACTGCTCTCACCACATCAAGACAATGTAGTGACTTTTCTTACGTGGAACATGGTCTTGGAAAAAAACGATGGCAGGAGAATATCTTGGTTCAGGTGAAAACCTGAAACCACTTTTGGCAAAAAGCCTGGATGAGGGCGTAACACAACTCTGTCCTCATGAATAATCAAATATAGCTTTACAAGAAAAAGCAGTCAATCTCCGAAACCCTCACACCTAAAATGGCCACCAGCAGCTCCATGAGGTACAGAAAGAAAGATCATAACAGGGACATAGCGCCACACCAGACCCTCACAGGCACCTTCCGGGAGCTTAACACACAGGACCCAGGACACCTCTAGCCAGCCCCCCATCTCAGGTGAGCGCGCCCAGAGACCCCCTGTATATGCACACATACACCGCTCAGCAGCATCCCCCCAGAGAGGGGGGGGAGGGAAGATAGGGACAGGAGAGAGAAGAGAGGGAGGTGAGGGACCCCTGAATTGACCTCCCAGGGAATGCCCAGCCACTCAGCCCCGCAGAGGAAGGGAGAGCAGTACTTACCAGTCCTGAACAGCTGGGAGACATTCCATTGCAGAACTACTCACTGATCAGTACAGGGTAGCTGCTGGTCTCGGCATACTGTGATGCAGACATTAGTCTGGTTTTGTCATTACCTGACAAGCCATAGCTGCGACCTGCACACGCTCGATGGCCGGAATGGGGAGACTACAAGGATAAGGGTATCCAGCCTGTCACCCAGCCGGCTGTTGATAGCTGATCACAGGATCATTCATCTTGCGTAAAAAAAGCCAAGCTTCTGCATAAAAAAAAAGCATGGACCGATGGGCCTGCAGGGTTCCCAAGTCCTTCTCCTTCACTAGGCAAAAGAAAACTGGGGTCTGTCTGCAGATGGGAGGGTTGTTAACCAAGGGACCGCCCCCCTGGGCGGAACTAAGAGTTCTGAGTGTTGTATTACAACTATGCCTAGTATTCTCCTAGTGATAAAGGCTAACAACCCATTTGTTACAGAGGAGCTGTGTTGGTTGGTGAATATAAGAGAAAGTCCTGGTTTCTAGGGTACAGCCCTCAAAAAGAGGTGCTTCTCTTTTTCTCATTCTTCTCATTCTTCTATGCGAGGTCCAGGTATCATCCTGTGGCCTCAAAGGTGTGGATGGATCCAGTTGTGGAGGTTTCTTAAATCCACCATGGATCCTTCCTTGAGCTCCTCAGAGCACATCTTCACTTTTGACCAACACCTTAGACACTGGTGAAAAAACTGATGTGCTCCTGGAAGGACGAGGGGTTATATAGGGAGTGAACTTCCTTGGGTATACCAGTGTCAACACTTGAAGTTGGCCCATAACCCATTAATTACTTAGGCTCTGTGTCCCATTATGTGTGATAAAGAAATACGGTAATAAAAATGCCATAAATTATTCCCCATTTTGTAGATGCTATAACTTTTGCGCAAACCAATCAATATATACGCTTATAGCTTTTTTTTTTACCAAAAATATGTAGAATACATATAGACCTTTTTTTTAATTTGGGATATTTATTATAGCAAAAAGTAAATGATAGAGAGTTTCTATTTCAAAATTGTTGCTCTTCTTTTGTGCAAAAAAAAAAAAAAAAAGGCAGAAGCGATCAAATACCACCAAAAGAGAGCCCTATTTGTGGGGAAAAAAAGAAATCTAGTTTGTTTGGGTACAGCGTCACACAACTACGCAATTGTCAGTTAAAGAGACACAGTGCCATATAGCAAAAAATGGCCTGGCCATTGAGCAGCCAAATCTTCCGGGGCTGAGGTGGTTAAACAGGTTTGATAATGTAATTCTATAGTCAGGTAAATCTTAACAAAATTTCTTAAATATGAAATGTAAAGACCACAATGCATGTTTAGTTCCCTAGCTTTTTCATACATAAAAAATAAATAAAAGTGACGCATCAAAAAATGTAAAAGGCTGCCAGGAAAGTTAAGAAAAAAAAGTCCATGTAAATGTTCTGTTCCACCAAAAAATGCAATCCTTTCAATGCCTGCCAATTCTTAAAAAATCTTCACACAGTGCGCAACCACCACCACTGGTCGTTCATCTCATATTTTGTCCTATGCCCAATAGGTCTAAAATGCTTGTCCCTCTTGGGCAAAATCTGGGTTGTTTTTCCTCTTCTTCGCGTGCCGTGTTCACCAGAGGACACTAGACAATTATTTATCTTTTTTGGATTGTTCATGAAATGGTTTGTTTATACATTGAACATATATACTGAATGGATTTGACGATTTAATTAGTAAATTTATGTTTTTATGCACAGGTGTAGCGCTGAATCACTATTATTTGTGAATATTCGACACGTGGGAGTGAATGGTACTCGCCGAGATTCTAGCAACAGAACTTTATTGGTTTATTTTGTTACATTTGTGGGTGCAGAGGTTTCATTTGTTTGTTTTGACAGGGAAGTTACTAGTTATGAAATTTACACTGGGTTAAAAGGAGAATTCCAGCCTGGGCTTGTTTGGCAGGGCTTCTCCTATGGATCACACGAGTGCAATTCATTTTGCACTCCTGTGACCCCGTTTTCAGCAGAGAGCTGTCTGAAGTCTGCTCTCTGCTGATGTCACCAAGATCAGTCCAGGCACCGTGTCATCCCGACTTCGGAAGTCTCGAGCTGCCAGGTGCCTGCACTAATGGCAGTCTCAGCCTCTCCACAGCTCCGCAATCCATGGAGTGAGGAGAAGCAGAGCTGCTGATTGACAGTCAGCAGCTCTCTGCTCAGGGTTCTCACATAACCGGAAGTACAGGGTAGTTTTCTTTACAGGGTAGTTCCACTTATAGGCAAAAGGGTGTAGAGCAAAACAAAGGGACATGTGCTGTTTGTTGGGCCTCTCTTGGCAAATCAGTTTCCCATATTTTAACCACCAGAGGGTTTTACCCCTTCATAATCAGGGAAGTTGTTGCTATTCAGCACTGTGCTACCTTAACTGGCTATTGCTCAGTCATGTAACACTGTACACAAATAAAATTTTTATTATATTTTTCATTTTGGTGGTATCACCACTGGTTTATTTTTTGATATATAAAACAAACAAAAAAAGACTAAAAAATAACCCTAGTTTCTTTTATAAAATAGTGCAAACAAATAATTTTTCTTCATAAATTTAGGCCAAAGGTATTCTGCTACATTTCTTTGGTAAAAATAATCCAAATTGGTCTGTTATTTAATCTGTTTGAAAGGGATACATTCTAAAAAAAACTATGGTATACAGTTGTGTGAAAAAAGTATTTGCCCCCTGATTTTTTATTTTTTTTTGCATATAGAAATCACACTTAAATGATTCAGATCAAACTAATTTTAATATTACACAAAGATAACCCGAGTAAATCCAAGATGCAGTTTTTATTTCATTTATTGAGGGGAAAAAAAGCTGTTCAAACCAGCCTGGCCCTATGTGGAAAAAGTAATTGCCCCGTCTAATGTTGAATCATGAATGAACTGTAATTAACCACAATTTTTTGGAAAGCGGAGTTAAATTTCACTTGCCACACCCAGGCCTGATTACTGCCAGACCTGGTGAATCAAGATATCACATAAATAGAAGCTATCTGACAGTGTTAATTTCGTCTACTAAATTAACACTGTTTTAGCCTACTAAAAATCGACTAAAATTAAAAATAGGATTTTTGTACTCACCGTAAAAAAAATCCTTTTCTCTGAAGTTCATTCATGGACACAGCTCCAGTAATCTTGACCGTAGGGGTTAATACTCCACCGTCAGGAGAGGACTAGACAGAACATGTAATACATGTGTAAAACAACAGAACTTTACAGTTCTGCCCAGGAGGCGGTCCCTCTGGTAATAACCCCTCAGCCTGCTTCCTGCAGCTCAGTATGTCAACAAGCAGTAGAACGTAAACCAAGAGGAGGGGAGGGTGCAGTGTCCGTCAATGAACTTCAGAGAAAAGGATTTTACAGTGAATACAAAAATCCTATTTTCTCTTTCGTTCATTGAAGGACACAGCTCCAGTAACCTTGACCTTAGGGGCGTCCCCAAGTATTGTCATAACGAGGGGTAGGAACATCATAACTTCAACCACAACCAGCGGTGCTCCCCAACAGGGGAACTTGCGGTCAACAATTGCATCAAGGTGCATTAATATTCAAACAGGTAACTTTTTCTTAACAGAAGAAAGAGTGTAAAAATAGGATTTTTATAACAGCTTACCTGTAAAAAGACGTCGGGGTGGAAAGACCATTCCCCTGGCACTAACTGCTGGCGGCTCAAGTAGTCCACCTGCCAGTTCTCTACCCCCGGAATGAAAACTGCCGATATGCATGGCACATGTCTTTCTGCCCAGATTAAGATCTGGTATACTTCTTCCTGAGCTGCACTACTCTTGGTGCTCCCTTGGTGATAGATATAAGCCACTGCTGTGGCATTGTCGGACTGGATCCTGACAGGGCAACCCTGCAACCTGAGTGTCCAGGCTTTTAGGGCTAGATACGCTGCACAGATCTCCAGAATGTTGATGGGTAAGGCCCCCCCGGTCCTGGACCATCTCCCTTTGACAGTCGACTGTTCCAGGACTCCCCCCAACCCGAAAGACTGGCATCTGTTGTTACCACTGTCCAGGTAACTGGTAAAAAGGATTTTCCTTTCCGCAGTTTTTCGGGTATCAACCACCAGCTGAGGCCACCAGCTGAGGCTCTGACATGTTGTAGGGGACAGAAGCATCGGAAAATCTAACGCCTGAACCTTCTTGTTTCTTACTGGTTTTAAAGAAGACTTCTCTAAGTTGAGGACCCAACCTAGGCGTTCCAGGTAGTTGATTGTGATGACCAAATTTTGGTCCAGGCAGGCTACCGACAGGTCTATCAAGAGCAAGTCGTCTAGGTATGCTATTATCCTTATACCTTGGGCCCTTAATCTGGCCAGAGGAGGAGCCAAAATCTTTGTAAACACCCGAGGTGCAGTAGCTAGCCTGAAAGGCAGAGCTACGAACTGAAAGTGGCATTTTTCTACTTCGAAACGCAGGAACTTTTGATGAGCAGGGAAAATAGGTACATGCAGGTATGCATCCTTGATGTATATTGATGCCAGAAATTCTCCTCCTTGTAGGATAGAGACTACCGATCAGATCGATTCAATGCGAAAGGACCATATCTCTAGAAATTGGTTTAGATCTTTGAGATCTAGAATAGGTCTGACATCTCCGTTTGGCTTCAGTACCGTGAAAAGATTTGAATAAAATCCCATTCCCTGCTCTTGCATGTGAACTACCATGATAACTTTTTGCGACAATAGTCGCTCCAACGCTAGAAGGAGAGACTTCTTTTCCTCTGGGTCTCTGGGTACATTTGATCTGAGGAAACAAGAAGGGAATTCCTGGAGATCTAGTTTGTAACCTAGTTATTGTGAGGACCACCCATTTGTCCCAAAATTCCTCCTGCCAGAGCCCTGAGAACTTTAGTAGTCTTCCCCCCACTCGAGTGAGCGGGGGCGCCCCTTTATAAGGAGGTCTTAGCGTTTTGTCTTGAAGACCTTCTCCCCCAGGACTTCTTTTGTCCCTGGGGTTGACTCAGTTTTAACCTTAGAGCTGGACAGAGGAGGCCGTCGTGACTGCCTGGAGGCTGATGCCCCTGGCACTGGAGAAAGCGCCCGTTTAAAGGAGGGACGTTTACTCCTTTTCTTGACTGGTAAAAGGATGCTTTTCCCACTAGAGATCCAGATCCCTTGGATACAATTGCCCAAGTCCTCTCCAAACGGTTTTCCACCACGAAAGGGAAATCGCACCAGGAGTTTCTTACATGGTGATTCGGCTGACCAATTTTTCAGCCACAAGATTCTATGCATGTGTACCAATCCAAGCTTAAGGCGAGAGGTCTGAAGGATAGAATCTCTGATAGCATCAACAGCAAAACACAGAACCGCTGGAAGGTTAGCTAACCCCGGAGCTTGCTGTTCAGGTAAGGCTTTAAGCACCTGTTTAACATGGTCTCTCAAATATTGACAGACTCCAATTGCTGCCACTGTAGGTTGTGCTACTGAACCTGCCAAGGAGAAAACATTTTTTAATAGGAATTCCATTTTCTTATCAGTTGGATCCCTAAGCATCTAAGCTTTGTCAACAGGACAAGTCAGGCTTTTGTTTACGGAGGAAATGGCGGCGTCAACTGCCGGTATACTCCACATCTTAGTAAATTTTTCCTTCATAGGATAAAGTGTAGAAAACTTTAGGAGGAAAAATAATTGTTTATGTGGGTGATCCCACTCAGAATAGATAAGCTTTTCCAGCAAACCATGAACAGGAAAAGTATGTGCAGCTTGAGGAGGTTTCAGTGAACCCAGAGAAGTGGGTTCTTTAACTGACTCAGGTACCGGTAACAAATGCGGAACAGACCAATCCAGCAAGAATTTGCACCAACATTTTCTCATCCTGAGAAGCTGAAGAGGGACCTTCTCCACTAGATTCCTCAGAAGTGGAATCATCAGTTTCCTCCCGATCCTCTCCTTTATCCCAGAGTTCCTTACTCTGAGGGTCCTGGGTGACAGAGGGGGGCATAGTGTGTTTTCTTCCACTGAGTGAAGATGCGATTAAGGTCACTAATCTTTCCTCTAAAACGTTTATGGTTGAGGAAAAAACCTCTTGTGTAATGTACACAGGAGCTGAAGTGCCAGAAGCAGCTGCAGCCCTTGACCCCGACGGCCCTCCCTGGCCAGCCTCCCCGGGTCCTGTGGGGGGGGGAGGTGCTGCAGAGGGGGGTCCTCAGAGCCTGAAGGGGACCCCTTAGAGCCCCTAACTTTCCGGGTACTTGTACCTCTTTTACCCATAGTGCAAAGCAACAAAAAGGTAGAGGTAACACACAAAAAAAATGCACTGACTGCTGAGCCCTGTAGTTCAGCAACTGCCGCTGCTACTTAGAGACTCAGTCTGGTGCCCAAGTAAATGCTGCCTGGGAATGCCTGTGTCTCCCACACTCGCATGCGCCTGTCAGTTTTTTGTTCCTCCATAGGCTGCGTGCATCTGAAAAAGAGTGCACTTTAAGGTCTGTGTAGCCTAGTGCTCCGCCCCCCTTCTCCGACCACTTCTGCCCCCTGCTCGTTTTTAAAAATGAGCGTTTCCCGCGCGAGCAGAGGCTCTAACCCTGATGGCAAGCATGGAGGGGAGGCTGGGACAGAGAGGGAAGGGACGATGGATGTGAAGCCGCTGTAATGGTGGCGGCGAACAACGGTTGACGGGGCAGGCGGCGGGTGGTGGGTATATTACCGCTCTCTGCCCAGGCCTGTCTCAGCCCCCTAATCCGTGGAAGGAGAATCCCAGAAGGAAAAAATCCCCTTACCTTCATCCTTCCTGGAGCATGGCTGGAGGAGCATAGAGCGTGGACACCAAGCAGACAGATCAGGCATGAAAAGGTATGTGCTCTTGGCAGCCTCCAGTGGCGACATCTACTAAAAAGGAGAAAACCTACTAGAATTATAAAAATTCTTGGAGTCTTCCTTACCTTATTCAGCTGCAGGGTCTGAATAACAGACCCAATCTTCACCTCTCAAGGTGGGCTCAGTTAGGAAAAAAACTTCAGAGACTGGGGCCCCCTTGAAGAGGGGGATCCGCAGTTCTGGGCCTGTAAAGCACCCTGCCAGGAATATGGCTGAAAAAAACAAATACTGGATCCCAGGGTCAAGCTCTCTAAAAAGAGAAGCGTTACAGGTAAAACCTAGTTTCTTCGGACACAAGGCCAGGGTACCATCCAATTCGGTCTGGAAAAGACACTTTGAATGGATCCAGTTGCATAGCTGGCCCCAGTAAGGATATTCCAGAGGAGCTCAGCACAGCACATCTTTACTTGTGACCAACACCTAAGACACTGGTGAAAAAACTGGGAGGTACCTCCAGTAGGGGGAGGGGTTATATGGGGGATTGAACTTCCTGTCTAAGGTGTGCCAGTGTCCCTATAACCCACCAGTAATTACCGAGTCTCTGTGTCCTGTGATGTACGAGAAAGAAATTGCAACATTACATGGCTGCCTGCAAAACTTTGCGGCCAAAGCAGGCACCAGACGATGCGCTTATATCCACTTTGTAGAACTTTGTAAAGGTGTGAACGGACGACCAAGTCGCCGCCTTACACACTTGAGCGACTGACGCTTGATGTCGGAAAGCCCAAGAGGTCCTAATTGCCTTGGTGGAATGGGCCGTGCACCTGTCCCCTCAAGGCGTAAGCCTGGGCCGCAATCTGTCTGATCCACCTGGAAATGGTGGCCGACGAGACCGTCATCCTTTTTTCAGACCAGCTACCGAAACGAACAGAGTCTGACTTCCGGAGGGAGCCGTGGCAGACAGATATACCCTTAGAGCCCAGACCACGTCCGGGGAATGGAGGGCCACCTCCTTCGGAGGTGTCGGTTTAGGACACAGATGGTAACACGATGTCTTCATTGATGTTAAAAGCCAAAACCACCTTTGGTAGAAAAGAAGGTTACGGACGCAACGCCACCTTATCCTTGTGGATAACAAGATAGGGTGACTTGCAAGACAAGGCCACCAGTTCCGAAACCCTCCTGGCCGATGTAATGGCTACTAGGAAGACCACTTTCTGAGAAAGAGTCAACAAGGGAATTTATCTGATGTTTTCAAACGACAGTTTTTGAAGCGCCGATAGCACCAGGTTCAGATCCTATGAGGGCAAGGGTGGACGCACCGGAGGGACTACATGCTGGACCCCTTGTACAAAAGGTGCTCACTAGAGAGTGAGACGCCAGGGGTCATTGGAAAAAGACAGCCAAGGCTGATATCTGTCCCTTAATGGTGCTTAAAGCCAGTTTCTGGTCTACTCCTCGCTGTAAGAACAGCAGGATCCTGGAAACGGAATAGGTGTGCGGACGCCACCCCATCTCCTTAAACATGGAGATATAAGCCTTCCACGTACAATGGTATATCTTCCGAGAAGAAGATTTTCGTGCCCTCAGCATGGTGGAGATTACCGAGTCCAACAGACCTCAGTTCCTTAGCACCTGGCTTTCAACAGCCATGCCGTTAAAACCAGCGATGGTAAAGCAGGATGGAGAACTGGACAGTGAGACAGGTGGTCTCCTCGCATTGGTAGCTGGCAGCGAGGGTCCGCAACCAGGCGTACTAGGTCGGCGTACCAGGGACATCCATATCACTGGAATCCCCTCAGCCTCCACTCTGCGGAGCAGACGTGGTAACAGTTTTAGCGGAGGAAAAGCGTAGATTAGTCTGTACTGAACCCATGGAGCCACCAACGCGCCTGACGTGTCTGCCCAAGGATTGCTTGTCCTGGATACGAACCTCGGCACCTTCCGATTGAGTCGGGAGGCCAGGAGAAACATGCCTGGTGTGCCCCACCGCAAGAAGCATGAACACCTCCGGATGCAACGACCATTCTCCTGGGTCCAGCATCTGGCGACTTAGATAATCCGCCTGCCAGTTTTCTACTCCCAGGGTGTAAATGGCCAACAGGGCCGGTACATGTCGCTCTGCCCACCGAAGGATGTGAGCGACCTCCCGTGCTAGGCTTCTTGTTCCTCCTTGATGGTTGACATATGCCACCGCCATGGCGTTGTCTGACTGGATCCTGATCGGACCCCACGAGTCTAGTCGACCATGTGGAGAGGCATAGCCTGATCGCTTGGAGCTCGAGCACATTTATCAGCAACTTGGATTCATCCACCCGACCAGAGGCCTTGGATCGACTGTACTCCCAGTACTCCACCCCAGCTGGTCAGGCTAGCGTCCGTTGTGATCACTGTCCAATGTAGAGGTAGGAACGACTTCCTGGACCGAAGTGCAGGGGATCTCAGCCACCAAAGCAGGGAGTCCCTGACTAACTGACTCACCTGAATCTGCCGATCCAGGGATAACGGAGACTTGTCCTATTTTGTCAATATCTCCTTCTGCAAGACTCTGGTGTGAAACTGGGCGTACGGTACCGCCTCGAAGGAGGCCACCAAGAGGCCCAGGACTCGCATGTAGAAGCACAGCGAGGACCACCTGCGGTTCATCAACATCTTCACCGCGGCTCTGAGAGTCTGCAGTTTGTCTGAAGGGAGAGCGTAATGGGCGGGGGAAAACCTTCATGCGGAAGCATTTTTGCTCGCTGGCTTGTTAGTCCAGGGACGCTTCTTTCCCTCAGTAGTCGCCCTGTCGGGCGTTTAGCCTCGGGCGGACAAAAAAGTATCTTTTGAGCGGAAAATGAGGACCCTTGCCTGCGGTATGCTCCTTACTCTTCCTGGCCTGTGGGAGCAAGGTGTTCTTCCCACCTGCGACATTCTTAATTATGTCATCTAACGAGGCTCCAAATAGTCGCTCACCAAGGAAGGGTAGATCCGTCAAGGCTTTTTTAGATGCAGACCAGCATTTTAGCCAAATCAGGCGCCTCAGCACCACTGCTGACACTGAAGCCCTTGAGAGCAAAGGAAGCGTATCCAGGGCCCTGTCACAAACGTACATAAGGCCGTGCACTAACTGGTCTGCTGGTTCTACACAGACAGGAGTAGCCTCCTGCTTCCCCAATTCACGGTGCAAAAGTTTAGCCCATTTAGTGTCTGTGACACTAGTGCTGTGGCCAGTACTGGTCGAATTGTTGACCCCACAACAGTAAACAAGTAAAGGGCCACTGCTTCGGCCTTCCCCTCGGTAGGGTCCTTAAATGCAGGAGTCCCCTCTACCGTGATCGTGGATACTTTATTTAACCTGGATACTGGGGGGGTCCACGACTGGAGGAGCCAACCATTTTTTTTTTTTTTAAAGAAGGCATTCCTCAAAGGGGTAACGCACCGCCATTCTTTTAGGGACCGAGAATTTTCGTTGCGGGCTTCATTCCTTGTATACAAACTTACTGAAATAAGTCAGATACGCAAACACCTTAGGTGTACGGGCTGGCTTACAGGACCCAAAAGGGGCCGCTACTTCAGCAGGGGATCCTGATGTATTCTGAATTTTCAGGGTATCACGCACAGCTGTGATAAGTGCTCCAACTAGCACTTTGTCTTGCACGGACCCGGGCGAGGAATCATCCTCACTATCCAATCGGTCCTGGTCAGCGTCACCTGACACATCAGAGCAGGGGCCACCAGATGCTGCGGAGCCTGAGTGAGTCAAAGCTCTCCCCGGAGGACCGGGGGGGGGGCAGGGGCGTTTTTTACCACCTTTGCGCGCACCCTGGCAACGATCGTTTCAAGGACCGCCGACAAAGCGTCCAAAGGCACTGCACTGTTTGCAGACGAGCCGGTTGCAATTGCAGGGAGTTCTGGGGAAGAAACACCTGTTTCTGAAGCCATGCTGACCCACCCTGTATGCCACCCTTGAGGACTTAGGACAGGTGCACAATCCCACCTTCCTAGCTGCTGCAGATTGAGGGGCCCCCACCGCAAGACTCACCATCCTGACCGAGTGCTGCTCCATTCTGTTACAGGTGCCTGTGTCCAGTGTCAACTCCCAAGTGTCCAGAGCAAAAAAACGCGCTGTTCTGAGCAACAGGGACCAGTGCCGAGGATAAAAACCGCGCTGAGCTGCAACAAAATGGCCGCCCTGTATAAGGGAAAATCACAGGGAAAATGGCCATGAACTTTGGCAAAATGGCTCCTGCCCATGCTTTCCGCAGAGACATACAGAAAATGGCCGACAAGCAACTGTACACAGTGAATGAACAGAGATAATGGTGGCAGAACAGTGCTATGGTGACAACACATGCAGAGCCTCCAGACACCCAGGGACACAGACAACCAGCGAAGCCCCCAATCCAAGGTCAGAGCCCCCCGGAGGACCCCTGGCTCAGGTACACACACCGCTCAGCAGCCCAGCCATGCAGCATCCCCCATGGGGGGGTTGGGGTGGAAAATAGGGACAGGGAGAGAAGAGAGGGACCCCCTAATCGACCACCCAGGGAATGCCCAGCTGCTCAATCCCAAGGCAGGAAGAGCTGTACTTACCATCCGGACGAGCTGGGGACATCCCATCACAGACCCACTCCTGAGCAGTACGGGGTGGCTGCTGGCCACAGCACACTGTGACAAAGACTTAGGTAGTCTGGTCATATGCCCCGGAGCGTTGCGCTCACCTGCCGCCCCCGGAGCCTGAGGGGCATGTCGTGGCCGACCCAGCGCGCAGCTAGGGTGTTCACACGCTCAATGGCCAGACTAGGGAGACTACAAGGATTTAGATTATCCAGCCTGTCACCCAGCCAGCTGTTGATAGCAGATCACAGGATCTTAAAATATTGCGCAAAAGGCAAAAATCCAGAGATTCCCAGAGCCGATGGTCCCGCAAGGAGCCTACTTCCTTATTAGCAGAGGGACCGCCCTCTAGGCGGAAATGTAAAGTTCTGTTTTTCACATGTATGACATGTTCTCTCCTGGAGGTGGCGTAATAACCCCTACGGTCAAGATTACTGGAGCTGTGCCCGCCAATGAACGAAAGAGAAATGGAATTTTAGTCAAAAGACTAAGACTAAAACTAAATTGAAATTGGACTTCAAAATGAACACTGGTCTGTAGTGCATGTTTATACCTCAAACAAATAATAAAACATTAGATTTTACACTCCAGCAGTATATAATGAGTTTGAAAATTGTAGAGAAATGTTAACTAATGCATTACAATTACACCCATTAGATTTTAGATGACTAAAATGTACTGGAGATTTTAGTTGACTAACATTTACTGGAGATTTAATTGACTAAATACAACTAAAACAATTGCAGAAGACTAAAATTTAACTAAAACTAAAATGCCATTTTAGTCCCAAGACTAAAACTAAAACACTAAACTAGTGAAGCATTCTAACAGATCACAAAAAGCCATAGATCATTATGCCACAATCTAAATTCAAGAACAGATTAGAAACAAAGTAATGTACATGTTTCGGTCTAGGAAGGGTTTAAAAGTCATTTCTAAGGCTTTGGAACTCCAGTGAACCACAGGGACAGCCATTATCCACAAATGGAGATAACTTGGAACAAAGGCAAACCTTCCCAGGAGTGGCCGGCCTACAAAAATTACCCCAAGAGCATGACTCATCCAGGTCATAAAAGAACCCAGAACAACATCTAAAGAACTGCAGGCCTCACTTGCCTCAGGTAAGATCAGTGTTCATGATTCAACAATAAGAAAGACTGGGCAAAAATGGCATCCATGGGAGAGTTCCAAGGCCAAAGCCACTACTGACCAAAAAGAACACAAAGGCTCAAACGTGTCTCCGCCTCCTAATCGTTAGGTAATTAACCAAAATTCAATGGTAAGGTGTAACGTTTTTTACTCTGCACCTTACGATTGAATTTTGGTTAATTATCTAACGATTAGGAGGCGTAGACACGTTTGTCCAAGCCTACTTAACGACACTTCTGACGCCCATCAGGTATCCCAGTTGAAGTCATGTGACAGTGACGCAACGCGTAGGACACCGGAAGTGAAGTGCGCACAAGAGCAGGACGCTCGTAGTCTGTTATTGTGTTATACATATCTGCAATGTGTGAGTAGTTTTAATCTCTACTAAACTAGTGTTTTTTGTAAAACTACTACACTATGGTGGGCTTTATGTTTATTCTCTGAGTATCCTTTGAGTTAACCCGTGGATTAACCCCATATTGGGAGGCGGTTAGGCTACAAGAGATTGAAGCTCCTTCCCTGGTTTTCCCTTAAAGGCTATATATGCTGTATACCTTACAGCTGTAAGGTAATTACCCAGTATGCTCAGTGAACACCCGGATATCACCTTTGTTGTGGAGATTGTTTTGCCACAGATTCAGCATTGTGTTATAAATTTTCACTTTAAAGTGACACTTTCACTTTGGACTTTATATATTTTTATCTCACTTTGAGTGACACCATCACTTGGCTTTTTTATTTATTGTTGATCTGTTTTTTTCTCTCCGCTGTATTATTGTATTTATTTATTCACTTATTTATGTACTTTTTATATGTAGTGATATTTTATGCACATGAGCACTTTATTGGTTTTAGGACACTAATAGACAACTGCACAAGTGACACGTTTGCTTTTATACTTTAGATTGGTCTATTAATAATGATTTTTTTTTCTTTATATATATATATATATATATATATATATATATATATATATATATATATATATATATATATATATATATATATATATATATTCACGTGTGGGAGCGCAACACCACTTTTTACTATTATTATTTACTTTAATGAGAGTGTTTGGCTCATAAGGTGTGTGCAGCATCCGTATAGACATTATATTATTTTTTTTCTCCGTTCCATAAATGGCACAGGAGCTTACATATACATGACCTCACATAAGCTGTTCATGCTGGAAAACCCTCCAGTGTGGATGAATTAAAACAATTCTGAAAAGAAGAGCGGGCCAAAATTGCTCCACAGCAATGTGAAAGACTCAGTGCCAGTTATCGCAAACGCTTGATTGCAGTTGTTACCGCCAAGGGTGGCACAACCAGTTATTAGGTTTAGGGGGCAATTACTTATTCACATGAAGCCTGACAGGTTTGGACAGCTTTTTTGCCTTAATAAATGAAACCATTTAAAAACTGTATTTTGTATTTACTTGGGTTATCTTTGAGTAATAATAAAATTTGTTTGATGATGGGTCATTTAAGTTGGACAAATATGGAAAAAAAAATGAATTTATAAAGGGGGCAAATACTTTTTCACACAACTGTATGTTTGAAAACGGATCACACTTGATGGACTGACAGCCTAATTTTTTTAGGCCCTAAAATGCCAGGACAGTATAAATTTTCCCCAAATGTCCCCTTTTTGGAAAGTAGACAGTCCAAGGTATTTCATAGCTGCTAGCTGGTTTTAGGGAAGGGACACACACCCCCTTCACCTTTTTTTTTTCTTGGTGTCAGGAAAACTTTAGAAGTGACTCATGATGATAGAGGAATGAAGCAGCAGATAGAAATGACACTTTGTGTTCTTGAGAAAAGTACACACTATAGAGGGATAGGTTTATTCATATTTCATGTCTGAAGTTTACTACCACTTTAGTCCCTGAAGTTGGCATCAGATGAGCTTGTAACATCTACCTTGAATTTGGAGAACGTGTGAATAAAAAGACCAGATGGCAGCCTTGCAAATCTGTGTTGCAACCTGATTCTATATCTAAGCCACCTAGAGATGATGGATCAAGAAACCAGTGCACCCTTACGAGGTCAGGGATGAGAAACCAAAAAACAGTAGCTTTAAGATACTCCCACAGCTGTAACCACATCCAATGGAGGAACATTTTATTTTGGGTGAATTGGACAGAAAAATGAAATCCTGATTGAACTGAAAGGCAGAAACGAATTGAGACAGATAGGAAGTTCTAAGCCACCCTCAACGGCATCTTGTTCCTTTGCAAAACCAGAATAGGTTCCTTACAGGATAAGCTGCCAGTTTAGACACTCGCCTCGCAGAACAACAAAGAGGGTGAGAGTAGAGAGAGGAAGGTCTCAAATGGGTTCAAATAAACTAAGGAGTGAGAGGCCAACAAGCTCTGAAACATGATAGAAAGAGCAGAAACATTTTTTTAATAACACTGCTGAGAGCTAGCTGTAGGAAGGACAGGATTCACCCCCCAAAGAGAAATTCCTAGGGTAGAAGCCCCAAGACTTAAGCCAAGTGAAAAAATTGATCTTAAGAATCTAGAACCAAGTGCAGCCAGGGTTTGGCATAGATCACAGCCAAGATGGGGTAAAGAGCACGGGCTGTTGGAGAAAACAGAGCTCTAGAGAGGGCAAGTTTAACAAGTTGAGTGCTTAACCACTTTCAGACCGGACCAATTTGCTGGTCAAAGACCAGACCACTTTTTTGCGATTCGGCACTGCGTTGCTTTGACAATTGCGCGGTCGTGCGACGTGGCTCCCAAACAAAATTGACGTCCTTTTTTTCCCCACAAATAGAGCTTTCTTTTGGTGGTATTTGATCACCCCTGTGGTTTTTATTTTTTGCGCTATAAACAAAAATAGAGCGACAATTTTGAAAAAAACGCATTATTTTTTACTTTTTGTTATAATAAATATCCCCCAAAAATATATAAAAAAAACATTTTTTTCCCCTCAATTTAGGACGATACGTATTCTTCTACATATTTTTGGTAAAAAAAAAATCGCAATAAGCGATTATTGATTGGTTTGCGCAAAAGTTATAGCGTTTACAAAATAGGGATAGTTTTATAGCATTTTTATTAATAATTTTTTATTATTTTTTTTTTTACTAGTAATGGCGGCGATCTGTGATTTTTATTGTGACTGCGACATTGTCGGGGACCCATCGGACATTTTTGGGACCATTGTCATTTATACAGAAATCACTGCTATATAAATGCAGTGATTCCTGTGTAAATGACACTGGCAGTGAAGGGGTTAACCAGTGGGTGGCAGTGTAGGGGTTAAGTGTCCCTAGGGGTGTGTTACTAACTGTGGGGGGGTTGGGCTTTCATTTAGTGTACACTGATCTCTGCTCCAATCACATGGAGCAGAGATCAGCGTCACTAGTTGCTAGGCAGAATGGGAAAATGTTGTTTATACAGCATTTCCTCCATTCGGCCGCTCCGTGAGACGATCGCGGGGATGCCCGCGGCGATCGAGTCCGCGGGTCCCGCGACCGGACTCACGGGGGTCCCGACCAGCGCGGGAGCGCGCCGCCGGCGGCGCGCTCCCGATGGCACGGCGGCAACGAATATTGGACGTACATGTACGCCAATATGCCTGCCCGTGCCATTCTGTCGACGTACATCGTCGTGCGCTGGTCGGGAAGTGGTTAAAGACAGGTGCATCCTCCATTGGTATGGTGATTGCTTTGTTAAAGTGGGACACCAATGATACACGGTGGGGGCCGACCACTTTATCTTTACAATGTCCTCTTCAAATGGGTGTAAGGATAATAAGCATTTTAGGGGAGAACACATCTTGTCAGGATGTCCAGTTGCTATATAGGAAGACTTAGAACAGGGGGTTTGGTTTGGTAGTAATAGCAAAAGACTGCAACTCCTCGAAGACAAACTCATCAGGAAAAAAATGAAATAACTCAGAATCAGAGCCTCAGCTGGCTCAGAAGTTGCCAAGGCTGTAGGCAGATCAGTTACAGAATTTGGCCTGTGTGGTCTGTCGGCGAATAACTGAGTGATTTGGGCTAGAAAGTCTTGAATGACTAGGAAAAGCCTCAGTTGGGAAAGGAGCCAGCCACACCTGATAGAGTGATATCCTGAAGGTTGGATAGACCCCAGGAGCAGAGGGCAATAGGGTTTAAGGTTGCAGAGATCAGCACCATCAGTAGGCTGCCCCCCCCCCCCCCCTCACACCACATGTCTAGAATCTGACATGCTGCAACTGTGTGGTTTTAAGACAACATAGGACTCAGGGTACGAGGCAAGGACTCAGGTATTTAGGAAATCCAGAAAGCTGGTAGCAGTTGAGGGTTGGATATCTGGAGGCGACTAAACTCACTGTAGGCAGGCAGGAGGAATAGATCAAATCTCCTTGTGGTAAAGCAGAAGCAGGGGGGGATGCTAGTGAGACCTCTAGCATCAATGATTCTTATACTGGGTCTTAGTTAACTCACAAACTGCTTCTACCCAACAGATAATCTAGGGACTCCTCCACACACGCTGCAGAGTCTGAAAATTGGCATCAATACCGTAGTGCTGTATGATCTACTTGGCCTTGCAGGGAACTGAATGAAGTTGACATTTGACCCCTTGACTTTTCTCTCTTACCTTGATGTATTGGAGCGCGAGTAGTTCTTGGAAACGTACTAGTTACTGTTTTCAAGTTTTCTTTTGCGGTTTGTATATTTCACTGGGCCTGGGTGTGCCCAAAATGCCCTGTTTTGTAACCTACCTTTTTCATATCTTAATAAAAAGAAGTTTAAGACAAAAAAGAAGAAAAGGACTACCTAGCAGCAATGTGGGGAAGAGTCTTGAATGAAAAAAATAAAAATAAAAAGATGCTAATAAACATAGGTTATCCTTTTACAAAGCAGAGCTGAGAAGACATCCATCCTCCTAGGACACTAGCAAAAAACAGGCATACTGGTATTAGGAGAGGTTATCTTGGGCTGGCCAACTGTTTGTTTTTTTGTTTGTAAGGGTCCAATCCTCCTTTAAGTGGCAGTATATCCTGAAGGTAAAAGACTAAAAAAATAAAAAAAGGGGAAAAAAAATAACCAGTCAAAAACTACTTCTTTTACAGTTAAATTAATTGAACAAAATATAATTCTCGGCGGCAGATTATTTTCGGATTGTGATTTTATTTGACAAATTTTCTTTGCCTTACTTACGCCTTTCCCAAAGGATTTAAAAAAACATAAAAAATGAACAGCTCATTTGAAGCTGACATTGAAACATACTGTGTCATACCTTCATCAGGTCACGCATTATTTGCCAGTTAAAACACTTGTGTTGAACAGTTTAACAAAAGTTAGTGAACACAACAAACAAGGCTTCCATGTTTTTTTTCTTTTTGTAGAAGCTTAATTGAACAAGCTGAAGTTAGAAACTAATGGGTTTCTGTCCACAGCTGCACCAGATTTTGCACTCTCCAGTTTTGGTAAATCAACCCGTGCGTCTATGTGGAGATGGCCATCCTGATAGAGGCAGGGCTTTCCTATCTTTTCAGAGCCTCCATCAATGAGAACAGTGAACAAACAGCATGTTAGTGACATCATAAATTCTAATACCTAAAAAAGCCCTATAGATATACAGCTATGAAGCTATAGGGAGGAATTCAAAACAAAAAAGGGTAAATCTTTCAGACTACTACTTCTGTACAATCAACATTTGTAAAGGTTCAGTTTAATATAACAAATCTTAACTTTTTGAGTTCAGGTCCACTTTAGTTGGCTATAACAGCCTTCCACTCCTCTAGGAAGGCTTGCCACAACACTTTTGAATGTGTCCGTGGGACATTGTACCCATTCAACCAGGTACTGATTTTAGAAAAAAAAAAAAAAAAAAAAAGACCTGGCTTGCAATCAGCAATCCTGTTGATCCCAATGGTGCTCAATAGGGCTAGGGTCAGATTGTTGCTCCATACCAAACTGCTGAAATCAAATATTTACAGACCTGTGTCATGCTAGAGTAGAGACTTCCCCAAAGTGTTGGCACAAAGCTGCAGACATACAGTTTTGCCATTATGGTGTCGCATTAACTGTACCCTTCACTGGAAACCACAGAACTCACTTATTTAGAGGAATGTTAATATACATACTTTAGCTCTATAGGGTACATGTAAGATTGGTTAGGTGTTCACAATTTTTGTCACATAGTGTCGTTTATACACGTGCCCTAAATATAAGCTGTCGTGGGCCGGGTGTTTTGCATTAAATCATAAGGGTTGTGCAATTCCCCAATGACACAGTTCTAAAAGATTGACTCCAGTGGGTGTCTAACTGACAGGATTAAGATGTATAGAGACACTAAAATATAAGGTTATGAAATATATGTTGGAAGGGTGGTCAATATTGAAAAGCAGGTCATCAGGTTCAACAGGTTGCTGTTGCTTTCGTTTTACCCGAGCTGTATGGAAAAAAAAAAATATATAGCCTGCTCAGTTCCAGGACAGTTCAACAACACCTCACTGTCTTTTCCTCCAGCACGTTTTTTGTCACAAGTTTTACGTTTTTCATTTTCATTTAGAGCACGTCATGCTCACTGTGACTTGTAACCAAAACACGTTTACTAGTCATCTATTTCACATTCAAGGATAAGAAGGGATTAATCAAAGATGAATGTGATTTGGGGATAAGCCCAGGATCACAGAGCTTCAGCAGCCTCCTCATCGTCATCATCATCATCATCATCATCAGTTCCATCAATATCAGGAATTATTAAAACTTTGTCATTGTTTGAGTTGTTGCTTTCCATCAATTCTGACTGACTGCGAGGTAAAGAGTTCAAGGAAGAATCTTCCTCATTCTGAATAAAGTCTATATTTTTATCGATGTCAGCATCAACTACATCTTCAACAGGGGACACATAGTCGTCATCCTCCTCAGCAACTAGGACTTCATGATTGCCTGCTAGGTGCTCTGTGGCTTGCCCGCTGTACTCAAAGGGATTCCTTCCCTGGAGACCAATAAGAAAAAAAAAAAAAAAACACACATAGGAATGCTTTAAAAAGAGACAGTATAATTCAAGCTATAAAAATGTCAGAAATGCAGTGATTTTCTTTCCTGCAACCGTAGGACAGTCAGTGTTGACAGGGGAATCCCTCTTGCGGAGTACCCAATTTAATTTAATTTGGTTTTCACCTGGTGACCTAGCTAGTAACACACCTCCTGTATTAGAGTGCCTCTGCTATGGATGAAGGACCACAGGGGTACCTTTGAACAGTGGCATTGTTAATATAGAGGGAGGGGAGTGTTAGATGCACTAGCAGATTTAGATACACTAACAAACTAAGGCTGAATTTCAGCTAACACTTTATAAGCAGTTACAGCAGTTTTTTTTTCTTTTTGGGAGAAAGGGTTTACATAAATAAAAGCTAATAATTGTAAAGACACCTATCAGTGGTAAATAGTTTGTCTCAACCCTGTAACCACTACATTCTGCAGAACAGCTTGTTCTGTTGAAAAAGAACAAACTTTCTGGTAAGACCACCAGGCGAAATTAAAGGATGCAGCCACCACATCTAAATCTAAGAATTGTTAAGCTGCAATGTAATAAATGTTTGCTTTTGGGTTTAATGCGTTTTGGGCTGCGACATGACTTGTCGGTGTACCGGCACTCTTCCAGTACCATGTGATCACTGTGACCAATCACAGTAGATATGAGATGGCTGCATTAGTTGGATGCTGGGTACACATGGGAACTTTTTTTTTGTTCAACTCATTCGATGTTCATGCGGAGATCTCCCCACTGAGCTGTTGGGTCTTCCCCCCTAGAACACAGTGGTCAGCGCTTGCAGCTACTGGCTGACAGCGCTGATCAGATGCTGGTTTTCCAGCATGTTTGACAGAAGCCGGTCTTGCCAAACCAACAGTCAGATTGTGTGCCCCATAAGTACTACGTTTCTATCAGATATTGATCATTCAAAAGAGGTCCTCCTCACCTTATTGTACACTTTGAGCAGTCTCAAGATATGTTCATCTTGTAGCATTGACTTTGCCATCTCCAGGCAATTGTTTTTTATTTCCTTAAAAGAGGTCTGTAAAAGTCATACAAAGATCACAAACTGTTAGCTTGAAAACAGGAAGATTTAAAATTTAATTGAAAAAAGAGGGATAACAGTGATGTTAAAATAACCTGCATGTGCAGAATATGTATGTATTAATATTGTAGAACAGAATATTCTTTTTAATGAACAGTACTGTTCTCACCTTGCATTTTTGCTCATGACTCTCGGACTTTGTATGTTCGATTAGAAGTTCTGGGACATCAGGGATAAAGGTATCGCATGCCAAACAGTGAGCTAGTTCAACTCGGTGAAAGAAATGTTCCTGCCCAATGCCTAAAAAAAAACAAATAGATGCAATCCTTAGAATCTGAAGATCCTTTTCTATGTTTAGAGCTCATATTGAAAATAAAGAGAGACTATTAAGTCAAATTTAAAGTGTATTTAAACCAAAAAAACAAAAATGTATTGCAACTTACCAGTCCTTAGATGTGGTGATTATACAATAACTTCCTGGTGATCCTGCCAGTAACTCAGTTCCCATCTTAGGGGGACCCTACTCCCCCCTAAGGGCACAGGATGTTTTTCACAGCTGCTGTTAGGGGCGTCTGACAATTCTACTTTTACCATCTCTAAACACCCCTCCATGTTAACCTATGTGCCAGTGCACAAAAACTTTCAGAGGCATTTGGAGGCATAAGCATTTAGGGGCAGTATAAAAAAGCAAAACAAAAAAAAAAAATGAGCCTGTGCGTCCTCCAGGATCAGAGGCTTTTGAGCACCAAAAAAAAAAAAAAATGCTGCTAAATGCTGAAACAAGCTTTTAACTGCTTAACGGTATAAAAAAATAACGGTTAACGGTTTTGAAACCAGGAGAAGTGGACTCTATAAAATGAAAACTTAAAAATCATTAACCGAGGCCCCTTAAGCAGCAGTTGGCAGAATTATATAATTGGGCACAGACGGCAGAAGTAGCAGAAGTTTGGAGATGGAGGAATCCAATAAAACAAGCATATTCTTGTTTTTCTACCGCTTCGTCTCAAATAGATTACGTTTTTGCAAATCCAGCTTTGTTGGCAGATATTTTAGAAGCCACATATTTACCAAGTGGCTTGTCGGACCATTGCCCCCTTTTTTTGTGTCAATTAGCACTCCCAGTTGATCCCAAAAAATTCACTCCTGCCTCAAAAAATGCATCATTATGGCGATTGGGACCCCAGTGGGCCTCTTATCCTGATATAGCAGAAAAAAATGGCATTAACGATAGCTGAATATTGGAAAAATAATGTGGGATCATCTTCTCCAGATATTATATGGTATGCCCTTAAAGCATTTGTGCAGGGGCAATACATTGCAGCTATAGTGGCGGTTCAGAAGGGACAGAAGACCAATACCCGGGGTCATTACAAATTCAGCTGGAATTTTCAGAAAGAAATTTATGGTTCTGATTCTAACACAAAAAATGTTGATTTATTAATGAATACGCAAAGAGATCTGCGCACTTACACATGACCGAAACTAGATTAGACCTAGAGTTTTCGACCAAGGAGACAGAAGTGGAAGATTTATGGCAATGCTGGCACAACTTGACCATCCAGCTACACTTATACCTGAAGTCAGGACTTTTGAATGGAAAACCGTTTCCAATCCAGAATACAATTTTGGAGACCTTCAAGCAGTATTATAGTTCTCTGTATACCTCTGGCTTCCACCAGGGGGAGCTGTCCTTCCTTCTGTATCGAAGAGCTCTTGGGTGGTTGTCAGACAGGGAGAAAGAGGCTTTAGTTGGTCCTATTACTAGTCAGGAGATCCAAATGGCAATAAGTACCTTTCCGAGTGGAAAGACTCCAGGTTCTGACGGACTCCCTATTGAATTTTATAAAATGTATGGAGATATTTTAACTCCAAAACTGGCAGTAGTATATACAAGGGGGTTATCAGAAGGGTTTCTCCCAGACTCAATGAGACATGCTCATATAGTTCTTAGTCATAAGGAAGATAGAGATCCAAAACTAGGCGCCTCTTATAGGCCAACAGCCTTATTAAATACAGATTATAAAATATTGACAAAATTACGTACCTTAAGAATACAACTCTGTTAACATCTATCATTGACTCTGACCAAATGCGATTTATGCCCCAAAGAACGTCAGATATTAATTTACGTAGACTACACACCAATTTACATGCTCAACATACAAATGGAGGCTCCAGAACGGTGGCCTCTCTGGATATAGAAAAGGCTTTCGATACTGTCAAATGGCTTTTTCTATGGGAAATACTCTAAAGGATGGGATTCCTATTAGTATTTATTTCTTGGCTACAAACTTTGTATCGAAATACCATGTCAATGGTTAAGCTGGGAGGAAGGTTGTCAGTTCCTTTCCAGTTATATAGGGGAACGCAGCAGGGCTGCCCACTCTCTCCGGCTCTCTTTGCTATAGCAATTGAGCCAGTGGCAGAGGCTCTTCGGGTTCCCCAAATATTCGGGGACTTCGAATCGGGGGACTGGTGGAGAGAGTAGCCCTATATGCAGATGATATGCTGCTGTATTTGAATGATGCTGATTCATCATTACAGGGAAACCCATGTCAGCTTTAAATAACCACCTTGTGGTTGTATCTTTATCAGGTATGAGAGAGCTTCGATCATGTTGGATGAGAGATATCCCGGAGTTAGATGATTAGAATTGGGAGGATATATGGGGATTTCCCTTCTAGATATACGTGTCCCTTTGAGAGACAGACATACGATTTAAGATAATACACAGAGCTTATTATACACCATATAGATTATATAAAATGAGGCCATTAAATTCCCATAATTGCTGGAGAAGTGGGCATTCTCCAGGAGAATGTATCCATATATACTGGACTTGTCTGGCTATTGCCATTTTTTTGGGCAGGGGTTACGGACGTGATTGCTACAGTTACTTTTGTCGCTCTGGAACAGAACATGATGACCTGCCTTTTGGGATTGCTAGGAAATATTACCCCTATAGTGGCAAAGAGAACACAAATAAGCTTACTACTCTTCTATGCGAGAAAGGCAATTGTACTAAGCTGGAATAAACCTGGCTCAGCTTTCACTAGCTTTTTGGAAATACTTTGTAAACAGTAGTTTACCCTTGTACAAAGATACCTATTGTAACAGAGGAGGTAAAAAAAAATAAAAAATGAAAAAAAGTTCGGTCTAGTTGGATAGCAGACCCTACAACTGCCCCTGAACAACCTATGGATAAACATGAAGCAGTAAAAACATAGTAAGGAAGATGGACAGGAATAAATGTAGGGGAAGTCTAGAGAGCAAAATATGAAAAGATTTCAGATGAGAGTGAAGGGGTGTACAAACTACACCATGGTATGCGATTTTTAGTTGGGTAGAGTGAGACTTATTGAAATGTAGAAGCTCCTGCGAGAGCTCAAAAAAGATAGTCTGAATGTATGTGTTGTATAAGTATATTAAAATAATTAATAAAGAGAAAAAAAATAAATAAAAAAAAAGTAATTTAAGCAGTTGTAAACTGCGGATGTAAAAAAAAAAATAAAAAAAAAAAAAAACCTTGCAAGGAAATGGCACAATATGCTAGTATGCAAATACTCACCTTGGAATGAAGCCCTTCAGTGCTCTAAAGTCACCGCTGAGAGGGCTGACATGTTCCCCCTGTCTTTCTTCCAAGTTTTTGAGCTCCAGCGCTGTGATTGGCCGGAGCCCCTGACGACATCACTCCGGGAGCCCTCAGTTCCGGCAAGGTATGCCGATCCTTCAGAGTGCTGACATCAGCGGCTGCATGCAGGGTGAATATCTCGTAAACGGTGCATGTTTAGGAGATATTCATTTTACCTATAGGTAAGCCTTATTATAGGCTTACCTGTAGGTAAAAATTACCAAGACGGGTTTTACAACCACTTTAACTTTGTAATGCTTTACCTTCAAAGAAGTCTCTCCTAGCTTGTAGATTCTGCCTTTTCCTCTCTTGGGACACTCTGTTTTTCTCAAAAATAATATATTTCTAGGATTGAGAAAAAAAAGACTTAAAACATACTCTTTGACCATAGATATAAAATATATTGAACGTCATTTAGCCATACAACACGTGTAAAAGCAGTAACTTAATATTTGCTAATCAGAAAAAAAAAAAAATAATCAACCATAGCCACTATTCTTTCGAGTGCCAACTCTAAAAAGGGGTTTATCTCCCAATTGTATGTTGTCCATCATGCCAAGTTTCAAGATAAAGTGAAACTACCGTCTCGAGAACAGTGGTCCAAAGATTTGGGTCACTTTTCAGATGACCAATGGGAATTAGCGTTGGCTTCAGGGTGTCACTGCCCTCAACCCATAGGCTTACACAATTATTTCTCTTACATAGAGCTTAGCATACTATAGAAAAATGGTATGCTTGGCAACGAGACACCCCGCTCCACCCCAAGTGTGGCGGTGGCTCTGCTAATCTTATTCACATGCTCTGAAGGTATCCAAAACTACACTGATACTGGAAAGAAGTACTAGCAACTATAAATAACATGTTTCAAGTATCCTCAATGGAAGATCCAAGTATTTGCCTGCTAACCGCTACAGATGCATCTATCTTCCCAGATACTACCTACAAACCTACAGTTAGGGTGATTTCTCAAGCACGCAAGCCAATTGCCCAAAAGTGGCTATCCCCAGCCCCCCACCTGGGCAGAATGGAAAACTCAAATTAACACCACTATTTAGAGGGAAATTTATCTTTCAACATAGGATCTGCCCAACACAATTTGAAAAGGATTTGGGACCTGTGGCTAGCCACCCCAGGCTTAGCCCCGACCGCACTTATTTTGACTAGGCTATGATCATGATAAGTTGTTTACAGGATGACATTTCTTTTAAACCTACTTTTATAGTCTGCCTTTTTCTCTTAAGTGTCTTTAGAACTGGCCCTGGCTCCACTGGCACTACACATAACCTCACGAGATATAAGGCTTAACATGTATGTTTTATTGATTTCAGAAGTTACAGAGGGGTGCTGTCTTATTGTGCCGCGTACACACGATCAAACAAGCGGGTGGAAAAGTCCGGCAAACTCAAGTCCGCCAGACAATCCCCCCGTGTGTAGCCTCCGGCATACTTTTTTGACCCAAAAGTATGGCGGACTTAGAAGGCAGTGTTGCACTCCAATCTTCCCGCCGGACTCGCATTTCGGCAGACATTCCGGCCGTGTGTATGCCAGTCCACCGTACTTTTGAAATGAGAGGACTTTTCCCACGCGAAGAAAAGACCGCTCATTTCGAGCGGGTCTGCAGGTAGCCGGGGCCCGCGAAGGAGACGCCGCTGGCACCGTCACCTGGTATGGACTTAAAGGGGAACCCCAACGCCGAAAAAAATCGGCGTGGGGGTCCCCCCCCCTTAAGTCCACAACAGACCCTTGTCCGAGCATGCTACCCGGCCGGCCAGGAAAGGAGGGGCGAGCGAGCGCCCCCCCTCCTGAGCCGTACCAGGCCGCGTGCCCTCAACATGGGGGGTGCCTTGGGGAAGGGGGGCCCACGCGCCCCCCCCCACCCCAAAGCACCTTGTCCCCATGTTGATGAGGACAAGGGCCTCTTCCCGACAACCCTGGCCGTTGGTTGTCGGGGTCTGAGGGCAGGGGGCTTATCGGAATCCGGGAGCCCCCTTTAATAAGGGGGCCCCCGGATCCCAGCCCCCCACCCTATGTGAATGAGTATGGGGTACAATGTACCCCTACCCATTCACCTGTAAAATAAAGTACAAAAAAAAAAACACACAAGATAAAATAATTTATTGCACAGCTCCGGGGCTCTTCAGTCTTCGGGGGTCTTCTCGCCGGACTCCTCCGCTATCTTCTTGTAGCTCTTCTGCCGGGCCACCGCGCCTTCTTATAGCTCTTTTACACGCGGTGGCCCGGTCTTATGTTGCCGCCGCCGCCTTATTAAAAGGGGGCTCCCGGATTCCGATAAGCCCCCCACCCGCAGACCCCGACAACCAACGGCCAGGGTTGTCGGGAAGAGGCCCTTGTCCTCATCAACATGGGGACAAGGTGCTTTGGGGTGGGGGGGGGCCGCGCGGGCCCCCCTTCCCCAAGGCACCCCCCATGTTGAGGGCACGCAGCCTGGTACGGCTCAGGAGGGGGGGCGCTCGCTTTCCTGACCGGCCGGGTAGCATGCTCGGACAAGGGTCTGTTGTGGACTTGGGGGGGACCCCCACGCCGATTTTTTTCGGCATTGGGGTTCCCCTTTAAGTCCATACCAGGCGGCGGGGCCAGCGACGTATCCCTCGCGGGCCCCGCCTACCTGGAGACGCGCTCGAAATGAGCGGACTTTCCTCCACGTGTGTGGGCGAGTCCGTTCATTTCAAAAGTAGGGCGGATAGTACGGCGGACTTAGTACGCCGTATTAGTCCGCTGAAAAAGTGCCGTGTGGGCAAGTAGCCCGTTCGGAAAGTTCGACGGACAGTCTGGCGGGAAGTCCGCCAGACTAAGTACGTCGGACAAACGGCTACGTGTGTACGCGGCTTTAGTTTGTGTTATTGAAAGATCTGTGCTGTTTTGATAATGTATAATTTCTCGTTACTCCCAATAACGTGAAAGCTAGCCCTATGACTGTACTGTCAATTTCTATGCTGTGAATATAGATCTTGTGCAGAAGAAGTTTGGTTGGTTCCTGTAAAAACCTGAAAACTCAATAAACATGTTCTGAAAAAAAAAAAAACACAACTTCCACTAACACACTAACAGACGGACAGTGATATCCCAGGGCAGAGCTGGTTGCTTACCTGTATAAAGTCCACTCTCTGTTTTGGCAGGAAGATGTAGAGGTGCCTAATGACCTCCAAATGCTGTTTGGAAATAAAGTGTTTCTGAATTGCATTCTCATCTTGGGTTTCATATTTGCACAGCTTACATGTAAAAGTTGTGCCTGGAGTATGGCTCAGTGACTGTCCATCTGTTGGTTCCATCTTTCCTGGAGCGCTGGGAAAACAATAAAATGCCTTTATAATAGAACCCAACAGAGCATAAGACAACACTGCCATCCTAAAATGAGAGTAAAAGTATTCTCGCGCCTACCAATGTGTCCTAAAACTAGTGGGGTTGCAGCAAAACACCGGCAGGGGTATACACCCTCCCCAGATTAAGTAATAATGGTTAAGAAATGGTGTTGCGCTCCGACTACATAAATCTAATTAAATTAACATGTACTCAAATGACAACCAAAACAGTAATAAACTAAAGTGTGGAACTGTATGTTTAAATAAACTCAGAAAATGTGCATAAATATTAAAGTGTAATACACCAGGTTACATTGTGCGCTTGACCAAAAACTTGATATGAGAAATCCTCTATAGATGACAGTGAGATAATAATAAGTATATATCCGAATATATATGACAAAAAAAAAAAAAAAAAAAAAGGAACCTGAGTGTCGTTATAAAAGTGCAAAACAGATCAAAGAATACACAAAATACTAATAATCCATGTGTAGTGTGTCACGTGTCTGAACAAAATACTAATAGTCCATAAGCAGTGAAATGTGTGTTTGAGCAAAAGTTCCAAAAACAAAAATAGGGTGAACTATAGTTATATAGAGAGCATATCCATTTAATGATAAAATGCGTCCATTTGGTGATCAACAAAGCAGTATCCTGCGTGCTCCAAAGGTAGGGGGTGGATTCCACCAGTGCTCCTATCCGTATAATATCCTCACACTAGGTGCAGTAATTACCTTACCTTACTGCTGTAAGGTAAACAGCATTTCCAAAGTGACGCTTGTTGTCCAATGTAGGTTCAGTAGGTGATGTAATCCTGGACTCTCATTCACCGTGGGCACGTTGTAACATGCAGAGAAAGCAAGGGGAACACTCCAATAGTGAAGTACGTATTCACAATTTATTGGGTATAAAAACGAAGGTAAAGTACTCACATTTAAAACAATAATAAAAGCACAACTTAAACGAACGCGTGTCACGTTCGCGCTTCCGGACGTCACTTCCGGTGTCCTTACTGGCCAATTGTGTTCCTACGCGTATCGTCAAATGACTTCATCAGGGAATAACAACTGGGGTAAGGGCGAACGTATAAATAGTGTCAGTAATTAGCAGCCATTTTTGTGAAGTCCATTGTGGCCCCATCTACGGCCATTTTCTCGTGGGCTAATATATATAGAGTAATGGTCAACGGACGTGACAGTGACAGGAAATGTGCAAGCCTCACTTGCGATCATTTTGTGGGGGTATTTTTTATTGTAGATTATCATTAACTGTTATAGCCCGCTGGGAAATACCCAGGAAACATTATTCTTATTGGCGCAGCCACGAAGGTAATAACAGAGCAACCCTTCTCATTAGCGTACCTGCGCAATAACGTTCGTTTCTAAAATGACATCTAGCATAAAACAACAAAGAGGAAAAGTATGGGCAATACTGGGCGAATATATTAAAATTGAAAGTGATTAAATAAAAACAAAAAAGCTACACTAGTAAAACCATAGTCATAAAATTATTATGTGTAAGAGATATCGGTAATTATATAAAATCTTAAGGTGTGTGGTATAGCATGGCCAATAATTGGGAATCAGCTATTGGCGATATAAATTATCAACAGATCCATTTAAAAAAGCAGTGATGTCTAGGAGGGAGACAGTGATCTGAAACACACTTACGACTATTTACTAGATCACTAGCAGTGTATAAACTGAGTGATATGGGGAAAAGTTAAAGGTTATAGCTAAAATTGTGTATATATGAGATCAACAATATATTGGACTAGGATGTAAGAATTCCATGATAACGGCCATCATAGATGGTCCTAACGGGAGTCATAATCGATCTCCAAGAGTAACATTAAAAACATAAACTGATTAAAAAAAGGGGAATAGAATATATATAAAAATAGAATAGAATAAGATAGAATATGTAAAAATATCAGAATCACTCTGATATGAGCGTTGTAGTTTAGTATGAGCGGTAGTCATAATCGATCTCCAAGAGTAACACTAAAAACAGAGACTGATTAAAAAAAGGGGGAATAGAATATATATAAAAATAGAATAGGATAAGATAAAATATATCAAAATGTCAGAATCACTCTCAATTTAGGAGAGGACACCGGAAAAGAGATCCAAAATTCACATAATAGTAATTTTAAAAACATCCTAACAAAAGAAGCTTATAAATAATGTAGTCAAAAATCACTAATAAAACAATTAAGGTCAAAATCAATATTGAGTCCCTGGGGCGCAAAAGTGTCTAAAGTGAAAATCCATCTAGACTCTGCCTGACTAAGTGTTCTGACCTTATGGCTCCCTCTCCAATGTCTTTTGTAGGGTTCGATACCCCAAAACATAAGCTGGGTAGGGTCCTTGTTATGGTGTGTGCAAAAGTGCCTGGAAACGCTGTGCTTGTCGAAGCCTTTAATGATGTTTTTAACATGCTCTTTTATTCGTACCCTTAAAGGTCTTTTGGTGCGGCCTACGTATTGCAAGCCACAACTGCATTGCAACACGTACACCGCTCCCTCGGTATTACAGCATACGAAATCTTTTATTTCGTACGTGTTCCCAGTGCTTGTAGACGTAAAATTAAATTTAATTTCTTTTCAGCTGGGCGTTTTGTTTTTAAGCATGAAAAGCACCTTTTACATGGGAAGAACCCTTTACCAGTGAAGAAAGTCAGGCCTGTGGGTGGGGGGTCGGGGACGTTCTTGACTAACTTATCCCTTAAAGTCTTTGCCTTTTTGTACACAAATTTCGGGTATTCAGGCAACAATTCCTGTAAGTGTACATCTAAGCGTAGGATGTGCCAGTGTTTTCTGATAATTTTTTCAAATTTCTTGTGTTGAGCGTTGTAGTTTAATATGAGCGGTATCCCATCCATCCCTCGTGCTGGGGTGGTTTTATCTCTAATTAGAGTGGTTCGATCCATATTTTCGACTTCTGTAATTTTCTTTCTAATATCTTCATTGTCATATCCCTTATTTATGAACCTCTGGCCTATCTTTTCAGCCTGCAGGCGGTAGTCATTAGTGTTTGTACAGTTTCTGCGTAATCTTATCAGTTGACCCTTAGGAATATTACACAGCCAGTTGGTGTGATGGCAGCTACCTCTTGGCAAGTAACTATTCCTATCAACATTTTTGAAATGGGTCTTTGTATATAATTTATTATTATTTTGTGTCACTTCTAGATCTAGGAAAGATATTGATCCGGTACTCACTTCCCAGGATAGTTTAATGTTTCTGTTATTAATATTTAGTCCTTCCAAGAATCTAACTAGGCTGGTTGTTTCGCCTCTCCAGAGTATCAGAATATCGTCTATATACCTTTTATATATAGCCAGTTCTCTGGGTCTGTTGGTATATACCGCTTCATCTTCCCATTGGGCCATGAATAAACATGCCACACTGGGAGCAAATTTGGCTCCCATCGCCACTCCAGTTCTTTGATGGAAGTATTCACGGTTATGCCAAAAATAACTGTTTTTAAGGCAAAAGTCCAGACATTTGACCAAATATTTACGCTGGGAGCACGACAACGTGCTGTACTTTCTTAGGCCCCATTTTACAGCCTCACAGGCTTGATAGTGTTGAATCACCGTGTACAATGAAGAGACATCAACTGATGCCATAGTCCAGGGTCCTTCCTCTTCAGGTAGTTCTTCTAATATTTGCAATACCTGCTTCGTGTCTCTCAGATAGGCTTCGGTTTTTGTGACCACAGGTTGTAAGAATTTATCTATGTATTCCCCCATTCTAGAGGTGAGGGAGTCAATCCCATTCACTATGGGCCTAAACGGGGGATCAATTTTATCCTTGTGTATCTTTGGTAAGGCGTAAATAATCGGAGTCCTGCATGCCTCTGGAATCAGGTATTTGGCTTCTTTTTTGCTCAGGATATCCTTTTTCAGCCCAAGGTGAACTACCTGTTCAAGTTCTTTCCTACATTTAAACATGGGATTCTTGGTTAGTTTTGTATATGTAGTGTTATCTCCTAGTAGCTTCTTCATATTATCGCAGTACTGTACTTTTGAGAGGATGACAATTCCTCCGCCCTTATCGGCGGGTCGGATAACGATATCTTTCCGCTTTGATAGTTTCTTAATCCCGTTTTTCATAAACTTTGGATCCTCACGCTTCTTGATTTTTAGGTCCTTGAGATCTTGTAGCACTACCTTTTTGAATACTTCAACATGTTTATTGTTGGAGACCGTTGGGTTGAACACCGATCTATTCCTTAATTCACTATGTGTCACATCCTGATCCGCTACCTGGATGCGTTTTTTGATGGGATTGCTCGCTAGATATTTTTTAATGTTTAATGTCCTAACATATTTTTGTACTCCTAGATACGTCTCAAATTTGTCCATATTCTTAGTGGGAGCGTATTTTAGCCCTTTATCGAGTACACCTATTTCCTCTTGAGATAAGGGCTGCCCACTCAGGTTGAAGATCCCCTCCCCTTTCAGTCTCTTCTTTGTCTGTAATCTTTTTCCGGCCCTCTTTCCTCTCTTCTTGGTGGACTTCTCCTTATGTCCCTGGTATCGTTTGGACGTCTCTGTGGGTGAGTCTCCATACCTCTCCCTAAAAAAGGCCTATTTTGATAGGCGTCCTGATAGTAATTATGGCTTCTCCCGTCTCTATTCTCCTCATAGTGGTCCCTTAATGGGGCATAGTGATTGTACGTCGGTACCGAATATTGGTCATGAGAGTAGGTATGGCCCTGAGGAGGGCCCCAACTGTCTCTATGGCCATTTCCATAGTTCCTCCTCAGGGCCATACCTACTCTCATCTTCAACCTGAGTGGGCAGCCCTTATCTCAAGAGGAAATAGGTGTACTCGATAAAGGGCTAAAATACGCTCCCACTAAGAATATGGACAAATTTGAGACGTATCTAGGAGTACAAAAATATGTTAGGACATTAAACATTAAAAAATATCTAGCGAGCAATGCCATCAAAAAACGCATCCAGGTAGCGGATCAGGATGTGACACATAGTGAATTAAGGAATAGATCGGTGTTCAACCCAACGGTCTCCAACAATAAACATGTTGAAGTATTCAAAAAGGTAGTGCTACAAGATCTCAAGGACCTAAAAATCAAGAAGCGTGAGGATCCAAAGTTTATGAAAAACGGGATTAAGAAACTATCAAAGCGGAAAGATATCGTTATCCGACCCGCCGATAAGGGCGGAGGAATTGTCATCCTCTCAAAAGTACAGTACTGCGATAATATGAAGAAGCTACTAGGAGATAACACTACATATACAAAACTAACCAAGAATCCCATGTTTAAATGTAGGAAAGAACTTGAACAGGTAGTTCACCTTGGGCTGAAAAAGGATATCCTGAGCAAAAAAAAGAAGCCAAATACCTGATTCCAGAGGCATGCAGGACTCCGATTATTTACGCCTTACCAAAGATACACAAGGATAAAATTGATCCCCCGTTTAGGCCCATAGTGAATGGGATTGACTCCCTCACCTCTAGAATGGGGGAATACATAGATAAATTCTTACAACCTGTGGTCACAAAAACCGAAGCCTATCTGAGAGACACGAAGCAGGTATTGCAAATATTAGAAGAACTACCTGAAGAGGAAGGACCCTGGACTATGGCATCAGTTGATGTCTCTTCATTGTACACGGTGATTCAACACTATCAAGCCTGTGAGGCTGTAAAATGGGGCCTAAGAAAGTACAGCACGTTGTCGTGCTCCCAGCGTAAATATTTGGTCAAATGTCTGGACTTTTGCCTTAAAAACAGTTATTTTTGGCATAACCGTGAGTACTTCCATCAAAGAACTGGAGTGGCGATGGGAGCCAAATTTGCTCCCAGTGTGGCATGTTTATTCATGGCCCAATGGGAAGATGAAGCGGTATATACCAACAGACCCAGAGAACTGGCTATATATAAAAGGTATATAGACGATATTCTGATACTCTGGAGAGGCGAAACAACCAGCCTAGTTAGATTCTTGGAAGGACTAAATATTAATAACAGAAACATTAAACTATCCTGGGAAGTGAGTACCGGATCAATATCTTTCCTAGATCTAGAAGTGACACAAAATAATAATAAATTATATACAAAGACCCATTTCAAAAATGTTGATAGGAATAGTTACTTGCCAAGAGGTAGCTGCCATCACACCAACTGGCTGTGTAATATTCCTAAGGGTCAACTGATAAGATTACGCAGAAACTGTACAAACACTAATGACTACCGCCTGCAGGCTGAAAAGATAGGCCAGAGGTTCATAAATAAGGGATATGACAATGAAGATATTAGAAAGAAAATTACAGAAGTCGAAAATATGGATCGAACCACTCTAATTAGAGATAAAACCACCCCAGCACGAGGGATGGATGGGATACCGCTCATATTAAACTACAACGCTCAACACAAGAAATTTGAAAAAATTATCAGAAAACACTGGCACATCCTACGCTTAGATGTACACTTACAGGAATTGTTGCCTGAATACCCGAAATTTGTGTACAAAAAGGCAAAGACTTTAAGGGATAAGTTAGTCAAGAACGTCCCCGACCCCCCACCCACAGGCCTGACTTTCTTCACTGGTAAAGGGTTCTTCCCATGTAAAAGGTGCTTTTCATGCTTAAAAACAAAACGCCCAGCTGAAAAGAAATTTAATTTTACGTCTACAAGCACTGGGAACACGTACGAAATAAAAGATTTCGTATGCTGTAATACCGAGGGAGCGGTGTACGTGTTGCAATGCAGTTGTGGCTTGCAATACGTAGGCCGCACCAAAAGACCTTTAAGGGTACGAATAAAAGAGCATGTTAAAAACATCATTAAAGGCTTCGACAAGCACAGCGTTTCCAGGCACTTTTGCACACACCATAACGAGGACCCTACCCAGCTTATGTTTTGGGGTATCGAACCCTACAAAAGACATTGGAGAGGGAGCCATAAGGTCAGAACACTTAGTCAGGCAGAGTCTAGATGGATTTTCACTTTAGACACTTTTGCGCCCCAGGGACTCAATATTGATTTTGACCTTAATTGTTTTATTAGTGATTTTTGACTACATTATTTATAAGCTTCTTTTGTTAGGATGTTTTTAAAATTACTATTATGTGAATTTTGGATCTCTTTTCCGGTGTCCTCTCCTAAATTGAGAGTGATTCTGACATTTTGATATATTTTATCTTATCCTATTCTATTTTTATATATATTCTATTCCCCCTTTTTTTAATCAGTCTCTGTTTTTAGTGTTACTCTTGGAGATCGATTATGACTACCGCTCATACTAAACTACAACGCTCATATCAGAGTGATTCTGATATTTTTACATATTCTATCTTATTCTATTCTATTTTTATATATATTCTATTCCCCTTTTTTTAATCAGTTTATGTTTTTAATGTTACTCTTGGAGATCGATTATGACTCCCGTTAGGACCATCTATGATGGCCGTTATCATGGAATTCTTACATCCTAGTCCAATATATTGTTGATCTCATATATACACAATTTTAGCTATAACCTTTAACTTTTCCCCATATCACTCAGTTTATACACTGCTAGTGATCTAGTAAATAGTCGTAAGTGTGTTTCAGATCACTGTCTCCCTCCTAGACATCACTGCTTTTTTAAATGGATCTGTTGATAATTTATATCGCCAATAGCTGATTCCCAATTATTGGCCATGCTATACCACACACCTTAAGATTTTATATAATTACCGATATCTCTTACACATAATAATTATATGACTATGGTTTTACTAGTGTAGCTTTTTTGTTTTTATTTAATCACTTTCAATTTTAATATATTCGCCCAGTATTGCCCATACTTTTCCTCTTTGTTGTTTTATGCTAGATGTCATTTTAGAAACGAACGTTATTGCGCAGGTACGCTAATGAGAAGGGTTGCTCTGTTATTACCTTCGTGGCTGCGCCAATAAGAATAATGTTTCCTGGGTATTTCCCAGCGGGCTATAACAGTTAATGATAATCTACAATAAAAAATACCCCCACAAAATGATCGCAAGTGAGGCTTGCACATTTCCTGTCACTGTCACGTCCGTTGACCATTACTCTATATATATTAGCCCACGAGAAAATGGCCGTAGATGGGGCCACAATGGACTTCACAAAAATGGCTGCTAATTACTGACACTATTTATACGTTCGCCCTTACCCCAGTTGTTATTCCCTGATGAAGTCATTTGACGATACGCGTAGGAACACAATTGGCCAGTAAGGACACCGGAAGTGACGTCCGGAAGCGCGAACGTGACACGTGTTCGTTTAAGTTGTGCTTTTATTATTGTTTTAAATGTGAGTACTTTACCTTCGTTTTTATACCCAATAAATTGTGAATACGTACTTCACTATTGGAGTGTTCCCCTTGCTTTCTCTGCATGTTACAACGTGCCCACGGTGAATGAGAGTCCAGGATTACATCACCTACTGAACCTACATTGGACAACAAGCGTCACTTTGGAAATGCTGTTTACCTTACAGCAGTAAGGTAAGGTAATTACTGCACCTAGTGTGAGGATATTATACGGATAGGAGCACTGGTGGAATCCACCCCCTACCTTTGGAGCACGCAGGATACTGCTTTGTTGATCACCAAATGGACGCATTTTATCATTAAATGGATATGCTCTCTATATAACTATAGTTCACCCTATTTTTGTTTTTGGAACTTTTGCTCAAACACACATTTCACTGCTTATGGACTATTAGTATTTTGTTCAGACACGTGACACACTACACATGGATTATTAGTATTTTGTGTATTCTTTGATCTGTTTTGCACTTTTATAACGACACTCAGGTTCCTTTTTTTTTTTTTTTTTTTCTTTTTTTTTTTTTTTTTTTTGTCATATATATTCGGATATATACTTATTATTATCTCACTGTCATCTATAGAGGATTTCTCATATCAAGTTTTTGGTCAAGCGCACAATGTAACCTGGTGTATTACACTTTAATATTTATGCACATTTTCTGAGTTTATTTAAACATACAGTTCCACACTTTAGTTTATTACTGTTTTGGTTGTCATTTGAGTACATGTTAATTTAATTAGATTTATGTAGTCGGAGCGCAACACCATTTCTTAACCATCAACACTGCCATCCTAGTTTTCTTCAAAAGTAAAAAAAAAAAAATTAAAATAAAAAGTATAAAAGGCACACAAATTTAAAGAAAACTTTGTATAGCATTGTAAAAAATATATTTTTTGTAAACATATATACATTTACAGGCCACTTTATTAGGTACACCTGTTCAACTGCTTGGCAACACATATAGTCAGCCAATTGCATGGCAGCAACTCAATGCATTAGGCATCTAGATGTGGTGAAGATGACTTGCTGAAGTTCAAACCGAGCACCAGAATGGGGAAGAAAAGGGATTTAAGTGACTTTGAATGTGGCGTGGTTGTTGGTGTCAGACTGGCTGGTCTGAGTATTTCAAAAACTGCTGATTTACTGGGATTTCCACGCACACCCACCTCTAGGTTTTACAGAGAATGGTCTGAAAAAGATCCAGTAAGTGGTAGTTATTTGGATAAAAATGCCTTGTTGATGTCAAAGGTCAGAGGAGAATGGGCAGACTGGTTTGAGATCAGAGAAAGGCAACAGTAACTCAAATTAGGGCTGGGGAAAAAAAAAAAAAAAAATCGATTTTAATCTTGAATCAAGTTGCGAGTTCAAATCGATTTAGATTTGAAGAAAATGGATTTTTTTTTTCCCCCTTCAGAGTTTCCGTAGCAGGGGGCGTGTCCGGAATGGAACCTGACACTGGGAGCAGACATGTGTACTGTGCCTGAGGCTCTAAACTCCCAACTGGCACAATCCTCCTATTATTGCCCTCACACACGACCCTCCTTTTTCCACTTAGCCTCTCTCCGCGACCGCAGGGGAGAAGTTGAACGGTCAGTCGAACCCATAAACCCGGCCGTCGTGGACTAGGCCGAAGCCCCGGCCTCGCCTTAATAATCCTGCCCGCAGCTGTGATTTATGTTAACAGTTCCTAGCAGTTAAATAGCTTACATTTGGATTATTAATAAGAATTGTGCACAAAGGAATGTCAATGAATCTTCTTGGCTGTCTAGGCTGTGAACACTTTAGTAAATAAATTATATCTCAATTACTTAAATACCAATTTTCTTCCAAAATGTCAGTAAAAAAGGCAAGCATGCAGTGTTCTATAGCCAATGTGCTACAAAGCATCCTGTACTCCCCACTATCACTATAGTATATTAAGATATTGCACCATTGTCTTCATATATGCTTGCTTTCTGAACATATGCAGCTGCTTTTTTTTTTTTTACATTTTACAATAATAAGAGGGAACAATACCATATTAGGGCCTGAATTGGCAGACTTTAGGCTTGTGTTGATGCCATCAGTTTGACATCAGTTTAATAATTTACAATTCACTTGCAGGTGGGTTTTTCCCTGCCAGTGAGTGACTGAACTGCATTGGACCTGCTTCAAGCACGTTTTGCATTCCTATAGACAAAATATATTCAGTACACAAACAAAATGGCAGAAACAGCCTGAGAAAGAGCAGCTCCTTCCAAAGAAATGCTTTTAGACTGCAGTCGTGTGGAGTTCGTTTGGATTTACAGCATCTCATGAGGAACAAACAACACCTCGATGCAAATTATGTCTTAAGGCTGTTGGTGGTAGCAGTACGACAAATCTGTTTCAGCATTTACAGCGAAGACATGCGGCTGAGTGGGAGAAGTGTTGCCTTCTTCGAAAAGAAAACCACTCTAGTGGCATCAGCACTAGCAGTAGCACCCCGGGGCCGGGCATGTTTGCAAAGCAAACTCTTGAACAAAGCTTTTCACATGGTGTACTGTATGAGACGAGCGGTGGAGAGCAGAAGGTGCTCTGGTCAGATGAAACCAAAATCAAACTTTTTGCCCACAATGCAAAACAATATGTTTGGCGTAAAAGCAACACAGCTCATCACCCTCAACACACCATCCCCACTGTCAAACATGGTGGTGGCAGCATCATGGTTTGGGCCTGCTTTTCTTCAGCAGGGACAGGGAAGATGGTTAAAATTGAGGGGAAGATGGATGCAGCCAAATACAGGACCATTCTGGATGATAACCTGTTGGAGTCTGCAAAAGACCTGAAACTGGGACGGAGATTTATCTTCCAACAAGACAATGATCCCAAACATACAGCAAAATCTACAAAGGAATGGTTCACAAATAAACGTATTCAGGTGTTAGAAAATATATTAAAAAAAAATTTCGCTCAGTTTAGGCCGATACGTAGTCTTCTACATATTTCTAGTAAAAAAACAAAACAAAAAAAAAAACGCAATAAGCGATTGATTGGTTTGCGCAAAAGTTATAGCGTTTACAAAATAGGGGACAGTTTTATGGCATTTTTATTAATTTTTTTTTTTTTTTTTTTTTACTAGTAATGGCGGCGATCAGCAATTTTTATTGTGACTGCGACATTATGGCGGACACATCGGACATTTTTGACACATTTTTGGGACCATTGTCATTTATACAGCAAACAATGCTATACAAATGCATGGATTCCTGTGTAAATGACACTGGCAGTGAAGGGGTTAACCAGGGGGTGGCAGTGTAGGGGTTAAGTGTTCCTAGGGGCGTGTTACTAACTGTGGGGGGCTGGGCTTTGTGTTAGTGAACACTGATCTCTGCTCCAATCACATGGAGCAGAGATCAGCGTCACTTGTTGCTAGGCAGAACGGGGAGATGCTGTTTACAACGGCATCTCTCTGTTCAGCCGCCCCGTGAGACGATCGCGGGTATCCCCACGGTGATCGAGTCTGCGGGACCCGCGACCGGACTCACGGGGGTCCCGACCAACACGCGAGCGCCGCGCCGGAGGCGTGCACGCGATGGCAGGGCGGCATATTAAAATAGACGTACCTGTACGCCAATATATCCCGTGCCATTCTGCCGACGTACAACGGCGTGCGCCGGTCGGGAAGTGGTTAAACAGGGAGTCCACTGGAATTTTTTTTATTAAAAGCCAGCCGCTATAAATACTACAGCTGCTGACTTAATAAATGGACCTGTCCCAGGGTCCAGCGATGTCAGCAGCTGAGGCCGATGGATCGCTCGGCTGCTGCCGCCATTCTCAGTGAGGGAATCAGGAAGTGAAGCGTTGCAGCTTCACTATCTGGTTCCCTACTGTGCATGCGCGGTTAGTACATCGCAATGGGAATGGTCTGAGCTGTCTGTGGGACCCGTGTGTCCCCCAGCAGACAGCGCGGCGGGACAGGAAGCATAGACTCCCGTCTTAGACAGGTATCTGCACCCCTCCCCCCTGAAAGGTGCCAACTGTGACACCGGAGGGGGGGGAGGGTTCTGATGAGTGGTAGTTCCACTTTAGGGTGGAACTCCACTTTAAGAAGAAAACTTTAGCTGCCTTCTTTAGGAAAGCAGCACCTGCACTGTCCCTCCAGTCAGTAAAGTAGAAAATTGAAGCAGAGCTCGAGTCCTACTTATTGGGTACTGAGGTGGATCCTGATACTGACCCACTTGAGTGGTGGAAGCAGCATCAGCCTAACTTCTCAAGACTCAGTCGTCTGGAAAGAAAATACCTGGCCATTCCAGCAACTAACACCCCATCAGAGAGGGTGTTTAGTGTGTGTGTGTGTTTAGTGTGTGTTTAGTGTGTGTGTGGGGTATTGTCACCTGTAACCGAGCTTGCCTCAAGGCTCCTGTTGTTGACAGGCTAATTTTCCTTGCAAAGAATGTTTAAAATGCAATTACATTTTTTATGGCAAATGGTGTTACTGTTTACAATAGTTGAATTGAACATGTAACTTTACATGTTCAATTCAACTAAAGCTGGCCATACACCTATAGATTATCTGCAGACTTTCTATGGTTAGATGGAAAAGGTGCAACAGATTTATCCAGTATTGTACGCTACTCGCTACACTGTGTGGATGAAGGAAACTCTCACTGGACAAGCTTCAGTATTAGTCGGTCGGCCCCACTGGCTCTCAACCTAAACAATGCCTGCACCAAATCAAAATGTTCAGGTATTGTTAGAGCCAGTGGGGCCGACTAGCGCAAGATATGGAAGCTTGGGCCAGAGGGAGATTCTTCCATCCACACAGTTCAGCATAGATGGAGGAATCTGTTCCAATTTTTCCATCTGACCTGACCATAGAATTGAAATCTGCAAATTATCTATAGGTATGCGCAGTCTTAGCCCTTGTACACACGGAGATTCTGAGGGAATGTTTCCTATCGGACCGTTTTGTCGGATATTCCGACTGTGTGTGGTCTGCATTGGACTGTTTCCGCCGGAATATCCGACGGACCAAGTTTTCCAACTTGCCGGTAAAATTTTCAGACAAAATGCTCTTATCGGACATACTCCGATCATGTGTAGCCTACTCCGACGGACAAAGTGCCACGCATGCTCAGATCAAATTCCTAGACCAAAGCTATTGGCTACTAGCCTGAACGTAGTGCCATCGTAACTAAATAACGTCATCACGTTATGTACAATCGGATTTTCCGACAACTTAGTTCCGGACCTCTTCCGGAATCCGTCGGAATTACTCCAACGGATTTGGTTGTCGGAATCTCCGACCGTGTGTACAAGTGCTTAGAGTTGCCTCTGGATTTTTTGTTGTTTTATTTGCTCAATCCAAATATAGTATAAATAATTTGGATGTTTAAAAATCTTTGTTGCACACTGACTTTTCAGTTAGAGGAAGGGTTTGCCTTTTCAATTTTGTTTGTTGATGCACTTTAATAAAAAAATAAAAATAAAAAAAAACACAACATTGCATATTTTTTTGGGGGGGGGAATTGCCCAGCCCTAACTCAAATAGAAATTATGAAATGAAATATAATCAGCTACAATATTAAGAAAAACTTAGTGCAAATGATATCTATTATAAACAATACTATGCAAATTAGAGGTCAACAACCTTCAGCTGGGCTTATTGTGATTGCTGCCAACACCTCTCTAAACGTAACCACATGTGACTCAAATAAATAAAACTGGTGTAGCGCAACCAATGTAAAAACACAATAAAAACAAAAGTCCCTAAGCGCTTCTTTTCTTTTATACTTTTTGTTTGGTTTTATTGTTTCATCTTTTCTTTATCTGTCTGCCCTCTGGGCACTAGTTTTTCTGCCCAAATCAGTGGCGTTTACTCATTACTACCGCTAAGTTTGGTAGCAGGGCCAGAGTCAAACTAATGGTGATATGGCTCCCATGTTTTCATGACCACCAAGTAGACGCCTCCGTTTCCAACACCCTCTAGGTTGGATGGGTCAAATCGGGCCTTACATTATGTACTTTGATCAAATACCCCCTTGGGTTGCTTGGTTTTCTCTTTTTCATGTCTGTTGATTGTTATTGTTTTTTTGACTGTTTTGTCAGAATTGTGAACATAAAAATAATCACATAGGAATGTGAAAAACATGCATATTATCAACTCTCCATGTTGATAGAAAAACAAAAAACAAACAAAAAAAAAAAAACACGTCCCAAATGGTTGAAGAATGCTGAAGAAGCTCATTAGAGAGCGTACGCGTACAGGTGTGAGGTGCTGCCATTCAGGAAGTTTTATTTTGTTTTTATATAAACGTGGAGAGTTGAGGATATGCATGTTTTTCACATACCTATATGAGGTATTTTTATCCCCCTCCTTTTCATTCTATGGCCACACGCGATTGATCGAGATCCTAGGAGGAGGTCAGCATGGTCTAGGGATGCCAAAAAGAGGTCTTTGCCAGTGTCAGAGACATAGTATCAGGCATTTGGAACTCTGTAGTGGGTTCACTATCTGGAGGTGAGCAGGCATTCCAACTAGAGGTGGTGGTCACTTTAGTCACTGGATAGTATGAATTATTAACCACTTGCCGCCCGCCCTATAGGCAATTGACTGTGGCAAAGTGGTTGCATAATCCTGATCGGATGTCATATGACGTGATCAGGATTATGAGCCGCTGCGCGGCCCCGAGGGCGCGCATCGCGGCGATCGTTGTTGCGGGGTGTCAGTCTGACACCCGGCAACTACGATCTCGGTAAAGAGTCTCCGACGGATTGGCACTGATTGGCATCCATTAGTACAGTATAACAATACAATGCCGCCTATGAGTGCCCACCTGTGCCGCCTATCAGTGCCCACCCATGCCCATCTGTGCCGCCTATCCATGCCAATCTGTGCCAGCTATCAGTGCCAATTTGTGCCACCTATCAGTGCCCATCCGTGTCGCCCATCAGTGCCACCTATCGGTGTCCATCAATGCCGCCTCATCAGTGCCACTTCATCGGTGCCCATCAGTGCCGCCTTATCAGTGCCCATCAGTGTAGGCCCATCAGTGCCCATCAGTGAAGGAGAAAACGTACTTATTTACAAAGTTTTGAAACTGAAACAAAAAAAAAATTTTCAAAATTTTCCGTATTGTTTTTTATTTGTAGCGCAAAAAATAAAAACCGTAGAGGTGATCAAATACCACCAAAAGAAAGCTCTATTTGTGGGGAAAAAAATTATAAAAATTTCATTTGGGTACAGTGTAGCATGACCGAGCAATTGTCATTCAAAGTGCGACAGCGCTGAAAGCTCAAAATTGGTCTGGGCAGGAAGGTGTTTAAGTGCCCGGTATTGAAGTGGTTAATTCTATGAACTATCACCTAGATTTGCAAAACGGTGGAACTTTGTCAACATTGGGACTTTATTTTTTGATTGTATTTTACATTGATTGCGCTACAGCAGTTTTGTTTATTAGTAACTCAATTAACCACTTGTTACAACCAAGGTATGCAGAATACCATCTCTGAATGCACAACACATCGAACCTTGAAGCAGAAGACGGGTGGCACTCCTGTCAGCTATGAGCAGGAAACTGAGGCTACAATTCACACAGGCTCACCAAAATTGGACAATAGAAGATTGGAAAAACTGGTCTGATGATCTTTATTTTAGCTGTGACATTCAGATGGTAGGGTCAGAATTTGGGGTAAACAACATGGATTCATCCCTGCCTGGTATCAACGGTTCAGGCTGGTGGTGGTTGTGTAAAGGTGTGGTGGATATTTTCTTGGCACACTTTGGGCCCCTTAGTACCAATTGAGAATCATTTAAACACCACGGGCTACCCGAGTATTGTTGCTGACCATGTCCATCCCTTTATGACTACAGTGTACCCATCTTCCAGTGGGTCCTTCCAGCAGGATAATGCACCATGTCACAAAGCTCAGATCATCTCACCACTGGTTTCTTGAACATGACAAATGAGATCAGTGTACTCCAATGGCCTGCACAGTCACCAGATCTCAATCTAATAGAGCACCTTTGGGATGTGGTGGAACGGGAGATTCACATCCTGGATGTGCAGCCAACAAATCTGCAGCAACTACATTATGCTATCATGTTAATACGGAGCAAAATCTCTGAGCAATGTTTCCAATACCTTGTTGAATCTTTGCCTTGAAGAATTAAGGCAGTTCTGAAGGCAAAAGGGGGCCCAACCCGTTACTAGCAAGGTGTACCTAATAAGTGACCAGTGAGTATATGAATATATATATATAGATAGATAGATAGATAGATAGATAGATAGATAGATAGATAGATAGATAGATAGATAGATATATGATATAATGTAAATAAATGATATATTTTCAGTGTTCCTTTTACAAGGTTCAGGTATTTTCCCCCGTGCATATGCTCTAAGCTTTGTATGAACCTCATGAGGACAGGTGCATGTTCAGTAGTCAGTGCACTGTGCGTTGGCATGTATGCATGCAGTCCAACTCTGGAGTGCAGAAATACGGCGGACAATGCTGAACCTGAACTAAGCATGTGTGATTTAACTGAAAAAAATAAAAAGAATAAAAACAAACAATGGTGATCACATTTTTGACCTTACAAGAACAAGTTGTGATAACCTTTAAAGAGCTTGGATATTATTCTATCCTCATTTTTCTCACAAAATAAGTGAAAAACTGGGTACCAAGTAAACAGACTGGTTGTTGTTCACTAGCAGATGGGAGTTTACTTGCCTTTTTAATCCTGGCTGCCAGCTCTTTGGTAGAAGTGATTCAGGCCCAAACGCTTCAACACATACAGTCGGGTCCATAAATATTGGGACATTGACAATTCTAATCTTTTTGGCTCTACACACCACCACAATGGATTTGAAATGAAACAAACATGACGTGCTTTAAACGCAGACTTTCAGCTTTAATTTGAGGGTATTTACATCCAAATCAGGTGAACGGTGTAGGAATTTAAACAGTTTGTATATGTGCCTCCCACTTTTTAAGGGACCAAAAGTAATGGGACAATTGGCTGCTCAGCTGTTCCATGGCTAGGTGTGTGTTATTCCCTGATTATCTCATTTACAAGGAGCAGATAAAAGGTCCAGAGTTCACTTCAAGTGTGCTATTTGCATTTGGAATCTGTTGCTGTCAACTCTCAATATGAGATCCAAAGAGCTGTCACTATCAGTGAAGCAAGCAATCATTAGGTTGAAAAAACAAACCCATCAGAGAGATAGCAAAAACATTAGGGGTGGCCAAATCAACTGTTTGGAACATCCTTAAAAAGAAAGAACGCACCTGTGAGCTCAGCAACACCAAAAGACCCGGAGGACCACGGAAAACAACTGTGGTGTATGACCGAATAATTCTTTCCCAGGTGAAGAAAACATCCTTCACAACAGTTGGCCAGATCAAGAACCCTCTCCATGAGGTAGGTGCATGTGTGTCAAAGTCAACAATCAAGAGAAGACTTCACCAGAGTGAATACAGAGGGTTCACCGCAAGATGTAAACCATTGTGAGCCTCAAAAACAAGGCCAGATTAGAGTTTGCCAAACAACGTCAAAAAATCCTTCACAGTTCTGGAACAACATCCTATGGACAGATGAGACCAAGATCAACTTGTACCATAGTGATGGGAAGAGAAGAGTATGGAGAAGTAAAGGAACTGCTCATGATCCACCTCATCAGTGAAGCATGGTGGTGGTAGTGTCATGGTGTGGGCATGTATGGCTGCCAATGGAACTGGTTCTCTTGTATTTGATGTGACTACTGCCAAAAGCAGCAGGATGAATTCTGAAGTGTTTCGGGCAATATTATCTGCTAATATTCAGCAAAATGCTTCAGAACTCATTGGACGACGCTTCACAGTGCAGGTGGACAATGACCCGAAGCATACTGCGAAAGCAACAAAAGAGTTTAAGGGAAAGAAGTGGAATGTTATGCAATGGCCAAGTCAATCGCCTGACCTGAATCCGATTGAGCATGCATTTCACTTGCTGAAGACAAAACTGAAGGGAAAATGCCCCAAGAACAAGCAGGAACTGAAGACAGTTGCAGTAAAGGGATGAAACTAGGGCTGCAACTAACGATTATTTGCATAATCGATTAGTTGGCCGATCATTGTTTTGATAAATAACCGTAAAAAAAAAAAAAAAAAAAAAAAAAAAAAAAAAGGTCGGTCAAATTGACGTTCATTTTCAACCAACCACAGTGACGGGAAAATTTGGAGATATAATTCTTTCATTCAGTGAATGTACAAAGATTTTTCATCTGAATAGTCTCAACAGAAAATTGATCCGTGAGGCCAGCATAAGGCTCAGTACACACCTATGCAGTTTTTGCTTTTGATCTGTTTCTGCAGTGCTTTTTGCTGTGCGTTTTTATTTTTGTGCACGTGATTTTACTTCAATTTACGTGTTTTTTTTTTTTTTTTGGGCAGATGAAAAACACAAATAGCTGCAAAAACACACTACATCCTTTTCTGTAGCTTCTCCATTGAAGTATATTGAAGCAAAAAAGCATTGCTTTGCATTAAAAGTCCCTGACCCTTTCCAAACATGCAGCGGCTGAAAAAAGCACAGATATGAACGTGTCCCATAGAAAAACATGTAAACGAAATGTAGTGCGTTTCTACAAAAGCACCAATAAACATATAGATGTGAACCAGGTCTAAGACGTTTAGTAACAATGGGGTTAAAAAGACTAAAATTAGCCCTTTATAGTACAAAAAAAGCAGATAATCACTACTGGAAGGGGTTAATTTTTTTTAATGTAGAACAGTGAAAGTATTATTTGTAGTAGTGATTATATTTTTGTACTATAAAGGGGTCATTTTTTTTTTTTTTTTTTTAACACCATTATGTTACTGGCCGATTAATCGATTATGAAAATAATAAACGATTTCATAATCGATTAGTTGTCGATTAATCGATTTGTTGTTTCAGCCCTAGATGAAACCCAGCGTCTGGTGATGTCTATACGTTCCAGACTTCAGGCTGTGATTGACTGAAAAAGGATTTGCAACAGAGTATTAAAAAGTGAAAGTTTGATGGATGATTGTTAATCTGTCCCATTACTTTTGGTCCCTTAACCACTTAACAACCGCCCATTGCCGATTAACGGCTTCAGGGCGGTTGTTTAACTCTGAGAGGCCGTTAATTAACGGCCTCCCAGAATTCTGCTCTCACGCGCCCCCTGGGGCGCGCACTCGAGAGCATCCGTGACCGCCAGGTCCACAGGACCCGGCGCATCACAGATCACGGTAAACGGCCGCTCGTCGCGGCCGTTTACCACGTGATCGCTCCGTCAAATGACGGAGTGATCACTTGTAAACAAACCGGCGTCATATTATGACGCCGTTTCCTCCCTCCCCTCTCTGTACCGATCAGTACAGCGGAGGGGAAAGAGATCGGTGTCAGCAGCGATGTGGGCTGCATCTGCAGTACCCAGCCATAAATTGCCATACCCAGCCATAAATTGCGATACCCAGCCATAAATTGCGATACCCAGCCATACTCGGTGATACCCTGAAATACCCAGCCATAGACGCCCCCCACCCCTCACCGCCCTCCGGTGCTTCTACCAACTCGCCAGTACGATCAAAGCCAGAATCTTTTTTTTTTATTTATTTATTTTTTATTTCAGGCTTCCCAGCCTAGAGGTGAGATGTGGGGTCATATTGACCCCCAGATCTCACTGTAAAGAGGACCTGTCACCCCATATTCCTATTACAAGGGATGTTTACATTCCTTGTAATAGGAATAAAAGTGATCAAAAATGTATTTTTGGGGAAAAAAATGTCAAACTAAAATAAAGTAAAATGAACAATAAAAAATAAATTAAAAAATTTAAAGCGCCCCTGTCCCCATGTGCTCGCATGCAGAAGCGAACGCATGCGTAAGCCCCGCCCACATATGAAAACGGTGTTCAAACCACACGTGAGGTATCGCCGCAAACGTTAGAGCGAGAGCAATAATTCTAGTCCTAGACCTCCTCTGCAACTCAAAACATGTAACCAGTAAAAAAAATTTAAAGCGTCGCCTATGGGGATTTTTTAAGTAGCGACGTTTGGCGCCATTCCACGGGCATGTGCAATTTTGAAGAGTGACATGTTAGGTATCTATTTTTACTCAGCATAACTTCATCTTTCACTTTATGCAAAAATTGGGCTAACTTTACTGTTTTTTTTGTATTTTTTTAAGCGCACAAAACTGTTTTTTCCCCAAAAAAAACGCGTTTGAAAAATTGCTGCGCAAATACCGTGTGAGATAAAAATTTGCAACGACCACCATTGTATTCTCCAGGGTCTTTGCTAAAAAAAAAATATATAATGTTTTGGGGTTCTCTGTAATTTTCTAGCAAATAAATTATGATTTTTACATGTAGGAGAGAAATGTCAGAATTGTCCTGATGGCGCTCCCTGCAAGTTGGGCCTCTATATGTGGCCACGCTGTGTAAAAGTCTCACACATGTGGTATCGCCGTACTCGGGAGTAATAGCACAATGTGTTTTGGGGTGTAATTTGTGGTATGCATATGCTGTGTGTGAGAAATAACCTGATAATATGACAATTTTGTGGAAAAAAAAAAAAAAAGGAAAAAAAAAATCTTGATTTTGCAAAGAATTGTGGGATAAAAAAGACAACTTCAAAAAACTCATCATGCCTCTTACTAAATACATTGGAATGTCTTCTTTCCAAAAAGGGGTCATTTGGGGGGTATTTGTACTTTTCTGGCATGTTAGGGTCTCAAGAATTGAAATAGGCCGTCAGTACTTCAGGTGTGATCAATTTTCAGATATTGGCACCATAGCTTGTGGACTCTATAACTTTCACAAAGACCAAATAATATCCACCAATTTGTACTTATTTTTACCAAAGATATGTAGTAGTATAAATTTTGGCCAAAATTTATGAAGAAAAAATTACTAATCTACTAAATTTTAGAACAGAAACGAAGAAAAATTAATTTTTTCGCAGAATTTTCGGTCTTTTTTCTTTTATAGCACAAAAAATAAAAAACAGAGGTGATTAAATACCACAAAAAGAAAGCTCTATTTGTGTGAAAAAAAGGACAAAAATTTCATATAGGTCCAGTGTTGCATGACTGTCATTCAAAATGTGAGAGCACCAAAAGCTGAAAATTGGTCTGGTTATTAAGGGTGTTTAAGTGCCCAGTGGTCAAGTGGTTAAAAAGTGGGAGGCACATATACAAACTGTTGTAATTCCTACACCGTTCACCTGATTTAGATGTAAATACCCTCAAATTAAAGCTGAAAGTCTGTGGTTAAAGCATGTCGTGTTTGTTTAATTTCAAATCCATTGTGGTGGTGTATAGAGCCAAAAAGATTAGAATTGTGTCAATGTCCCAATATTTATGGACCTGACTGTATGTGTAGAAGTGTTTGGGTCTGAATCACTTCTACCAAAGAGCTGGCAGCCAGGATTAAAAAGGTAAGTAAACTCCCATCTGCTAGTGAACAACAACCAGTCTGTTTACATGGTACCCAGTTTTTCACTTATTTTGTGAGAAAAATGAGGATAGAATAATATCCAAGCTCTTTAAAGGTTATCGCAACTTGTTCTTGTCTGACGGTACTATGCGGTGCCCACTACCCCCCACTCTCCCTATGTGTCCTGGGTTTACCTGTCCCCTCTGGATGCCCAAGACCTCCATGGTGGCTGCCAGGATAGAAAGCAGTGGGAGATCAGAAAACATCCATTTGCTATCTTCCCTGGGTAGTATAAACGCAGAAGCACCCAGGTGTAAACACCTCCAGGTTTAGAGCTGTCTATCTCCGGTTGCTTTTGCCAGAGAAGAAGCTGATTGAGCACAGTCTGTAAACCTTAAAAACACAATTTTAAAAGCAACCCACAAGAATGCAAGCATCTGCATTGGGTACGCATCACTTACATATCACTGCGCATGCCAGAGTGAGATTAATCATTCAAGGGCCATCATTCTCTGTTGAGTCTAAACTGATGACATGTAAAAGTTTTTTTTTTAACCACTTGCTTACTGGGCACTTAAACCCCCCTCCTGTTCAGACCAATTGTTAGCTTTCAGCGCGGTCGCATTTTGAATGACAATTGCGCAGCCATACAACACTGTACCCAAATTATTTTTATCATTTTTCCCCACAAATAGCGCTTTCTTTTGGTGGTATTTGATCACCTCTGCGGTTTTTAATGGTTGTTAGAAATGTTTAAAAAGACCAAATAAAAAAAATAAAATAAAATAGGATTTTTAAAACCGCTTACCTGAAAAAATCCTTTTCTTTGATGTACATCAGGGGACACAGAGCCGTAGTACTTACTACATGGGTTATATTGGCGTATCAGGTGCTGGACACGGGCACACCCCTTAAGGCATAAATTTCCCCCATATAACCCCTCCCACTACTTGTAGCCAAGCAATCAAAGTGTATAAGGAGAAGAAGGGAGGGATCTGTGTCCCCTGATGTACATCAAAGAAAAGGATTTTACAGGTAAGCTGTCTTAAAAATCCTATTTTCTTTTCTTACATCAGGGGACACAGAGCCGTAGTACTTACTATGTGGGATGTCCCATAGCAATGGCAACTGAAGCGGGGGAGACAACAAAAAAAGGAAGCCAGAGGACTTATACTGCATCCTGCAGTACGCTGCGCTCAAAGGCAGAATCCTCCTGACCCTTAACATAGATTTGATCAAATCTGATAAACGTATGAACTGAAGACCATGTTGCGGCTTTACAGATCTGAGCCACAGAGGCCTGATGATGCACCGCCCAGGAGGTACCAATTGCCCTGGTAGAGCGTGCCTTAATATGAAAAGGAGGAATCTTCCTCTTTAAACTATAAGCCTGTACAATGGACTTGACGAATCCACTTGGCAATAGTGGCTCTAGATGCTGCCTGTCCTCTCCTTGGACCATCCGGCAGAATAAACAAAATATCTGTCTTACGAACTTGAGTGGTCGCCTTTAAATACACTCTGACCGCGCTTACTACATCAAGGGAATGTAGCAACCTCTCTTCCCTAGATTGAGGCTCTGGGAAGAAAGAAGGAAGAACAATATCCTGGTTTAAGTGAAACCCTGTCACTTAAACACTGAAACCCGTAAAACCACCTTATCCTTATGCATAATCAGATATGGCTCCTTACAAGATAGAGTCGCTAGTTCAGCAACTCTTCTAGCAGAAAAAATGGCAACCAGAAAGACCATCTTTCTGGTCAACAGAACTAAGGGAATTTCGCGTAAGGGTTCAAAAGGCTGCTTTTGCAAAGCTGATCGGAAGACTGATCTGTGTTACCCCCTGCACAAAGCTACGCACTAAAGAGTGAGAAGCTAAAAGCCGCTGAAAGAATACTGACAAGGCCGAGATCTGGCACTTGATAGTATTCATGGCCAGATTCATCTCTAATCCCATCTGTAGGAAATCAAGAATTCTACTTATAACATATTTCCTGGGGTGCCAACCCTTGGATCCACACCAGGCAACATATGCCTTCCAGACTCTATAGTAAATGATCCTGGAAGCTGGCTTCCTGGCATTAACCAAGGTAAATATGACTGAAGGAGATAACCCATGATCTCTTAGGATGTGGGTCTCAATAGCCAGACTGTCAAATTTAGCGTCTGTAAGGTAGGATGGAATACCGGACCCTGCAAAAGAAGGTCCGGCCATAATGGCATAGTCCAGGGAACTCCTACTGCCATCCTTATGATCTCGGCGAACCAAGGCCTTCTGGGCCACGAGAATCACCTCCTTTTGTTCCTGCCTGATCCTGCTAAGGAGACGCGGAAGTAGCAGAACTGGAGGAAATGCATAGATCAGAGAAAACTGATCCCATGGGAAGACTAATGCGTCTGTTCCGCGAGCTAGCAGATCCCTTGTCCTTGACACAAAGTTGTCGACCTTGTTGAATCTGGACGCGAACAGGTCCACGTCCGGAATACCCCATCTCTGACATATCGCAAGAAAGATGTCGGGGTGAAGAGACCAGTCCCCTGGAAACAACTGTTGGTGGCTCAAGTAGTCTGCCTGCCAATTCTCTATTCTGGGAATTTAAATTGCAGATAGGCAAGGTACGTTGTGTGTTCTGCCCAAGACAGAGTGATTCACCTCTCTCTGGGCTGCACGACTCCTTGTGCCCCCCCTGGTGATTGATGTAAGCCACCGCTGTGGCATTGTCGGACTGAATCCTGACAGGACAGCCCTTCAGTCTGACCATCCAGGCTCTTAAAGCCAGACGGATTGCCCGAATTTCCAAAATATTGATAGGCAAGGTCCTTACCAACCTGGACCACTTTCCTTGGACAGAATCCTCCCCAGCCTAAAAGACTGGCATTCGTGGTTACTACCTTCCAGGTGGAAGGTAGAAACTTCCTTCCCTTTTGAAGGTTGCTGAATATCAGCCACCAATTTTTTAGGCTCTGACATACTTCGGGAGCAAGCTGAATTGGAAAATCCAAGGCCTGAACCCTTTTGTTCCAGGCTGACAGGATTGTGCTTTGTAGCAATCTTGAATGAAACGTAAGTGCGTAAGGGACAGCCTTGAAGGAGGCCACCATCTTCCCCAACAATCTCATGCACAACCGATGAGATGAATTAGTTCTACAATGGAACTGATTCTCTTTGGAGGTAGAAATACCTTTCCCTGCCTGGTATCTATGATTAGTCCCAGGTACTGTACTCTCCTTGATGGCCTCAAGGAGGATTTTTCTAGGTTGAGAACCCAGCCTAAAGATTCCAGGTAGTTTTCCGTTGTCACCAGACCCTGGTCTAACCCAGAAACCGAATGATCTACTAGCAGATCGTCCAAATAGGCTAGGACCATTATGCCCTGAGCCCTTAATCTGGCTAAAGCAGGAGCAAGAATCTTTGAGAATACTCAAGGAGTTGTGGCTAGACCGAATGGCAGGGCCACAAACTGAAAGTGACGGTTTTCTACTTCGAATCGTAGAAACCTCTGGTGAGCGGGAAATATTGGCCCATGAAGATAGGCATCCTTGATATCGATTGAAGCCCAAAATTATCCTCCTTGGAGGATGGCTACTACCGACCAAATTGACTCCATGTGGAAGGATCGGATGCTCAAGTGTTGATTTAGATCTCGGAGATCTAAAATAGGTCTTACTTCCCTGTTTGGTTTCGGGACCGTAAAGAGGTTTGAATAAAAACTTGTGCCCTGTTCCTCTAAGGGAACCTCTGATATGACTGCCTTGGCTAGCAGATGGTCCAGTGCTAGAACAGAAGGAGAGCCGCCTTCTTTTCTGGGTCCTTGGGAACCCCTGACCTTAGAAACCAGGGAGACAGAAAAACTCTTAACTAGTTTTTAACCTAGAGAAACTGCAGAAGCCACCCACTTGTCCTGACATTGCTCCTGCCAGATCTTTGAAAATTGCAGGAGCCTTCTCCCCACCCGAGCGAGCGGGGGCACCCCTTCATAAGGAGGCTTTAGTACTCTGCTTGGTGGGCTTTTTTCCCCAAGATCTTTTCTGACCTTTGTGCTGTCCCTGGGGTTTCCCCCTTGAACCTGACGGCTGAGGCAGTCGAGACTGCCTAGAGGCTGATGTCCCTGATACAGGAGAAGAGGCCCGCTTAAATGAGAACTGTCTAAATTTCTTCTTTACTGGCAACAGAGAGCTTTTGCCATTGGAAATTTTCTCTAAGTATTTATTCAAATCTTCTTCGAATAGCTCTTCACCATGAAAAGGGAAACTGGCTAGGAGCTTCTTACACGGTGCTTCGGCTGACCAACTCTTAAGCCAAAGAACTCTGCGAGAATGCACCAGTCCCAACATCAGACATGAGATCTGAATGGATGCATCTCTCATAGCATCTACTGTGAAACATAGCGAGTCTGCTAAATCAGCCTACTGCTGAACCCGTTCAACAGGTAAAAACGTAAGCATCTCTTCAAACTGTTCCTTAATGGCCTGGGATACAGCCATTGCAGCCAGAACCAGCTGCGCTGCTGAACCTGTTAAAGTCTTCTAGTTCTTAGAAAGGTGCTCCAGCTTCTTATCTGCTGAGCCCTTCAGCATGATCGCATTATCAACCAGACATGTGAGGTTCTTATTCACAGAGGTAATCGTAGCATCAACCGCTGGAATCCCCCATTATAGAAATCCTCTACTAGCGAATACAGTTTGGCAAATCTCTTAGGAGGATAAAACTGCTTACCCGAATGCTCCCACTCTGCATACATAAGCTTTCTATGCCACGCATGGATAGGAAAGGCATCCCCAGCCGCAGGAGGTTTTAATGATCCTAACTTAGAGATGGGATCATCAGAAGCCTGTGCTGCAGGTAGCAAAATTTGAACGAACCAACTTAGAGTGAGCATGCACAAGCAAGCTCTCCTGCAGAGATACTCCTTCCATGTTAGGATCCTCAGAAGAGGAAAAACCAGTATCTTCCATATCTCTAGGAATATCTGCCTGATCCCCGGCATCCTGAACCTCCAGAGGAGGATCTTGAGCACTTCATGGGGATCTACTGAGTTTAAACCCGCTCTGAAGGGATAAAAATCGCACCAAGATTTTTCTCTAAGCCAGCGATGGTAGAAGACAACACTTCATGTGTGACATACTCAGGGGCTGAAGCGTCTTGAGGGACTGCAATAACAGCTTCCCCTGACGGCTCAATCTGACCGGCCGCAACACTCTCAGAGGAGGAAGACATTAATTTGGACTTGGAGTATCTGGCCCCCTTGCCACTCATAGCTTACAGTACAAAGCAGAGGCACTACCAGCAAAAGAAGGTTACACTTGCTAGGCTATAGTATAGTACAAAAGCTGCTATTAGTCCTAGCTATACAGTACAATGTTGTCAACAAAAGGGGGATGCCTGTGTCACCAAACCTGACTAGCAACCACTCTGCTCTGTCCCTCCACCGCCAGACTGCAGCTTTTCCTGTATAGCTTAAAATAACTTCCTCCATGTGTGGCCGGCGCTGACGCAGTTTAGCCATGCCCCCTGCGTGAAAACGGTCCACCCTTCCTCTTTCAACAGGGAAGTGTGGGGGGGGGGGGTAAATCCTCCGCCTGACGAGCGGCCACGACCTGCCCAAAAAACTTTTTTTTTTTTTTAAAGAAAAAAAGAGGCAGCTGGCTGGCATTCAAAGGATCAAAAACAGACAGACAATCTGGGGGCCCGGGAAGTGATCAGAACCCCCCTTCATACCGGAGGGTCTGAGCTGGCTTGAACAGAGAGGAGAGTGGAGCTTCTGCTGTTTCCAGCATCAGATTGGTGAGTGCTCAATACAGCCTCCAGTGGTGACACATAGACATGACAACACAATACATGGAAGGAGAGATTTCTGAGAAAATCTCCCCTACCTTACCTCGCAGCAGGGTTCATCAGAGATAAAAAACCCAATCTTTGCCCTTCACGGTAGGCTACGAGACAGTGAAAGGAAACCTTCAGGAACAGGGGGTACACTCAGGTAATCCCGCAATCCTGGGCCTGCGAGAAAACCCTGCGAGTAAACTTTTATTGGCCTCAATATAAAAAGTGCAGCTCAGTACACACATCCTTACACGTGCCCAACACCTTAGACACTGGCAAAAAAAACTGAGGACTCCCAGTAGTGGGAGGGGTTATATGGGGGAAGTTCACGCCTTAAGGGGCGTGCCAGTGTCCAGCACCTGATGCGCCGATATAACCCACGTAGTAAGTACTACGGCTGTGTCCCCTGATGTAAGAAAATAATTTTTTTTTTATATATTTTGTTATAAAATTTTTCAAACAGGTATTTTTTCTCCTTCATTGACGTATGCTGATGAGGCTGGTGGGCACCGATTGGGCTGCACTGGTGGGCATTGATAGGTGGCATTGGTGGGCACTGAGAATGGGCACTGATGGGTGGCAGTGATGGGCACTGATAGGTTAAACTGAAGGCAGCACTACTAGGTGGCACTGATTGGCACCACTGGTGGGCATTGATAGGTGGCACTTGGAGGCACAGAGGAGGAGGCAGATGTGCCTCCTTCCTCTTCAGGACCGATGTCCCTTGAGCATAAGCCAGTGATCTGCTTTTTTTTCTCCTCACACTGTAATTTTACCCCCAAAAATTGTGAATAATTTTGTATATGTGCACAAAAAAAAAAAATCATGAGTTTTATGAAAATACAGCTTTGATAAACAATAGCACAAATATCAAATGACATAAAAATTGCTACCACCACAATTTTATTTTACAGAGTCTCTGCTATAAGAAAATATGTGCTTTGCAGTTGTCAAGTAATCTTCAGGGCTAAAATGTGGATTTTAACATGCACGCAAAAAATAAATAGCTCCAGAAGTGTTAAAAACACTTAAGTAGAGAACAATTTATCTGCTGATTATGCCAGAAACGCACTTAGCTCCTCACTTACTGCTAGACCTGACAACACAGTCCTTCTACTGAACTGCAATTCTAAGTAGTGCTGACAGCCTGCTCAGGTCTCCCCTGTTAGATTACAGAAAAACTCCTCAGCTCTATAAAATAATGGGGAGGTGTTAAGACAATATTAAAAAAGCCGGTTAAATAAAAAAAGAAATTATTCTTACACTTTTGTGTTAGGATTCTTGATTGGCTGCTTTGTCTTGTCATCTGGGAATAGATAAATTCAGTGTCATTATTGAGGGTTCAAATCCAACAATGTGAATTATCAAATTATTTATCTATTACCTTTAGCCTCTTGCATTGACTCCAGTTTTGTGTCTTTCCCTTTTTTTGGATTTCCATTCTGTTGCTTTGTCTGCATACAAAAAAAAAAAGAAAAAAATAGATAAAAACGCACAAATACTTTGTTTTCTTCACCACCTTAATAGTACTGCATTATTAAAAACAGCCAAGAGGTGGACTCAGTATTTGGAACACAATTTATAAATTGTACTGCAAAAAAAATAAAAAAAAATTAAGATAAAACACATGGGTTGCACCTGCACCCTTTGAAAGCCTGTGATCAAGCTGTCATTACCCTCTTCCCATCAGCGCAACCAATATATGCAGTGGTGAGGCAGGCCTTACACATATGCGTCCATGGGGGCCTGAAGTTCTGTGCTGAGAGCACACTCACAGCACAATGACCAAACTGTCACTGTTTGAGATCGGGAGTCAGTAGGAGAGGCTTCCAATCGTGGGACCACTGTGATGGTCAATCACAGCAATCACTTAATCGGAAAGCATCTTCCACCATTACAACCACTAAAAGGGCCACTTGGAGAAGGCAGTGGCAAGGAGTTTACAGCCCAGAAAACAGGCAAAATTCACATAGCAAATCAGAGTAACTCTGTGCCTTGTGATAGATGCAATGACCAATTCCAGCAATCCCAAATGTAAACCCTACCCAAGTTTACATTAATGTGCATTAGTTTCTCCTCTCTTGGTGCTTCTAATGCAAGTAGTAAAGTTCCCACTGATCATAATTTTAGGTCCTTAAGAAATGTAAAAGGCAGTCAGAACATCAGTTTTCTTGGAGAGCCATCAAAAATTATTTGATTCATAATTTACAAAGAAAGATTTTTATAATGAATTGATCAGAAAAAGGATATGAGCTCTCTAAAAGCTGTGGTTGTTAGTAAAGCTGGTCATACATGGATCGAAATTCAGCTGGTTCAGCAGGCACTGGCCGAATTTTTATCCATGTATGGGCACAGAGGTAGTATAGAAGTTGATCCACAGATTGACCTCTGTACAGCTGGCCTGTCGGATTTTCCCCACTCAAATCAGCACTGCAGGCTAAAGACTGCAACGATGATCAGTGTATTCTGGCAGTGGGAAAGTCCCTCATCTGTCAGAATACAACATTAATGGAGCAGGCGGGAGAAAAAAAAAAAAAAAAAAAAAAAAAGGAGGCCTTTTTTCGGTTGGCTGAACAAAAAAAAATAGTAGTGCAGAGTCTGGAAGACTGCAAATTTATCACTGACACACTATTCATCTATGGGCTGCTTAAAGTGGTTGTTACAGTTAGTAATTACAATTACTGACAGCCCCTCTGTTATAACTGTGCCGTGCCTTTGTTTTTTTTTAAATCATGTATTTAAATACCTTTTTTTTTTTTTACATCACAGGTGCTCTCCTACCCTGAACTGAGGATTAAAGCGGGAGGGGCTGAGATTCCCCTGATGATGGCATGATTTAAAAAAAAATAAAGACACTGCACAGTATATATTGTTATTACAGGGGGACTGCCAGAAGTTGTAATAACTTTTAGACACATGCAATTGCAGCAGGAGGGAAGGGGTGGGGAGGAGATGGCTCACAGACTAGGAACTGACAGGCAGAGAAGGAGGGGGAGAGAGGAGAGACTCTGAATACAGGGGAATGATGGAGACAAACTGACCACGGTATCATGGATCAGCAATCACGATTACCGTGGTCAGTACACACAAGGGGACACAGGAACAGGCGGGATCAACCAGGTATTTTACATCATACATGGGACAAATTACACAGTACAAGCTCTGTGCTGTATAACATGCTTTAAAAGGAACAGGATCTTTTTTTTAGGCTTGCAAATACTTTAAGTCCCGAGAGCTAGACAGCTGACTTTGAGTACCGTGACTTATCCTGTACAAGTTCAACTACCTCCTGCATCCTCCTGTTGCTCGGAAGCAGCCCATAACAATAACACCACATCATAACCCAGCAAGCTGAACGAGAAAAAATAAATAAAAAAAACTGAGGAGCTTGCTGTACTATGTGATGTACAACGAACTTCCCGCTGAGCTATTGTGTTCTGACAGGGTCACTGTGAGCGCTGATTGGATGCTGGTTTTCAGCATGCCAGTTTGACAGAAACCGAACGTTAGGCCTGCCTCTGTTGGACAGGCGGCTGTACACACTGTAATAATCTCAGTGTCTAAAAGACCTAATTGTACCACTCAGCAAAAATGAAGGTGCCAAAAAAAATTAAAAAAAAAAAAATATATATATATATATATATATATATATATATATATATATATATATATATATATATATATATATATATATATTTTTATTTATTCACACACATTCATATACACATACATACTTTATATATTTATATATATTTTCACATACACACACATACACACACACACACACACACAGTTGTGCTCGTAAGTTTACATATCCGGGCAGAATTTATGATTTCTTGGACATTTTTCAGAGAATATGAACGATAAAAGAAAAAAAACTTTTCTTTCACCCATGGTTAGTGTTTGGCTGAAGCCATTTATTATCAATCAACTGCGTTTACTCTATTCCATTCTATTCTACTCTGTGTCTACTCCATTAAATCATAATGGCAACAAACTACCCAAATGACCCTGATCAAAAGTTCACATACCCCAGTTCTTAATACGGTGTATTGCCCCCTTTAACATCAATGACAAATTTAAAGGGGTTGTAAAGGTAAAAGTTCTCACCTTAATGCATTCTATGCATTAAGGTGAAAAAACATCTGACAATGCCGCCCCCCCACCCCCATTTTACTTACCTGACCCCTCGAAAGTCCCGCGCTCGCCCCTAACATCCTCTTCGCCGCTCACCCTGGCCATTGATTGGCTAGAGTGGATGGATTGAAAGCAGCGCAGCCATTGGCTCGCGCTACTGTCAATCACATTCAATGACGCGGCGTGCCGGGGTGGGGGGGCTGAGTGATAGTGAGCGGCTATGGCCACCTGCTGTATCATGGGAGCACGCAGGCAAGAACTCCACACCATGCAAGGGAGCTCGCATGAAGTTGTGGAGTCCTTGCGGGGAGGAGCCGGGACAGCTGCCAAGGGACCCCAGAAGAGCAGGTTCGCGGCCACTCTGTGCAAAATGAGCTGCACAGTGGAGGTAAGTTATTAAAACAGGTTGGTTATTTAAAAAAAAAAAAAATTGCTTTTAGTGATCCTTGAAGTCATTTGTGGTATTTGTGGATGAGGCTCTTTAGAGGTCGACCGATGTGGGTTTTTCTCTGGCCGATGCCAATATTTAGAAATCGGGGCAGCCCGATGGCTGATATATGATGCCGATTTTTGCGGCCGATTTTCTTTTTTTCCCTTAATTTCATTAAATCTAACAGTTTAGTTAAATAATAAAGAAGGAATACAGAAAATTGCTTAAATTAACCATTTATTAAACAACAGTAGTAAACAACAAGCCTCTAGTCAGTGCACATGTATGTCAGATAAAAACAAAACTATGCATCTTAAAAACAAAAACAGGTGAGGTAATCAAAACTTTTGAAAGAAATCAACGTAATCAACAGCAATAGATAACTGCCATTACTGAAGTAAATTTGTAAATAGAAAAGTCAAAATTTTCTTTAGTTTTAGGCTTTTTGTTTCAGTTCCAGTCCCCAATTCTCTTCTTCACCCGCATCCATCACTTAAAGGTTCTCCTGGTACTCCCAGTTTAAGAGATTCAGGTTGTAGTTCAGGAAACACAGTCTCTCTGCATTTTCTCCTGTGAGCCTGCTCCTCTTCTTGTCATAGATGATCCCAATCTCACTGATTACTCTTCCACTGGGAACAGAAGAGGCAGGTGGACAGAGAATTTTTTTTGAAAGCTGTACAAGGTGGCACAGGCAGGATGCATTCTGTTTCCACCATTCCAGTGGCAGACCAGTCCATCTGTCTATCAGTGGCTCTCAGAGGTACTTTTCCAACTGCTCAGGAATTAAGTGCTCATCACTGTCTTTAGCAGAGTTCCATGAGCCCCAAAAATGTTTGCATACATTTTCTCCAGAAGACCAGAGGGACTGGGTTCCTACTTCTCTTCTACCCTTGTCCTGGTCCGTTTTTGTTCTGGTCTTAGTCTCCACTGGTGGCTCTTTTTGTTGCTCGGACACAATAGCGTGCTCTTCTTGCAGCCAAGTTTTTGCTTTGCCCAGTGTGTCCCCTGCAAATACATGACCCTTGTACTGAGGATCAAGCAGTGTTGCCAGCACCAAACATTTGGTATCTTCCATCTTTGTGAATCGTCTCGCCAAGCTTTGCCACATGGTTTCTCTAAGTGTTTTGATCCCCCTTGTGGTGTGACCCTCTGCCTGAAGCACCATCTTCAGCACAGCAATGCATGAGATGATGCAAGAGATGGAGGCCTCTGCCTTGCTGATATCCAAAGTCACTTCCTCAATAGGGCCCAGTATCTATCAAATTTGAGATGATATCCCATTGTTCTGCTAGATGTGTGGTAAACTTGCCATGTTCTGCTACATAGAGATTCATGGCACTCTTCTGTTCCAGCATCCTCTGCAACATATGTAATGTGGAGTTCCAGAGAGTGGGAACATCGTCAATGATGCTGTGCTGGGGGAGACCAAGATCTTTTTGAATGGCTCCAAGACGCTGCTTTGCAAGCACAGAGTTGCTAAAGTGTGTAGCACAAGTCTTTAATTTGGCATTGATGTCCCGCACTACTCGCTGACTGCTGATGCCCTCTTTCACCACAAGTTGTAATGTGTGTGCACTGCAGCTTAAGTCTGGTATATCTGCCAGTCTGAGGCCTTTAATCATGTTAGCACCACTGTCTCACAGTACAATCACCACTCTGTCTTGGTTGATGTCCCAATAATTGAGCATGCTAAGGAACATCTCCCCGATCTAGTCCCCAGTATGGGAGCCAGACATGGCCTTGACATTAACAATTACCCGTTTCCTTTCCCAGTTACTGTCTATAAAATGATATGTTAGGCTCATAAGTGATTCTGTTTCACCAGACCAACAGTCTGTTGTGAAGGACAAATAGGGGCCAGCATTCTCTGTTGCAACTAGTGTCTTAATTCGTTGTGTAATCTTTTTGTACACACTGTCCAGCATGTCTGTGCGGTAGTATTTTTCACTTTTGAATGAATATCTTGGTTCTATTGTTGCCAGCAAGCGTTGGAAGCCAATATCTGCAACAACTGTAAAGGGCTGGTTGTCTGCTCCAATCATTTCTGTGATTAGGGTATCAATTTTCTTGGACCAGGGATCAGTATTTTGCCATTTTCTTTTAGAATCAAACATCTGTACTACAGTGGGCTGAAAGTTGGCTGAAGAAGCAGCTGCATCTTCTTTCTTTCTCCCTCTGTGCATCTTTATATGCTTGGAGGTGGTGGACTTTCAGATCATTCCACATATTTGTGGTATTTTTAGCCTTTCCTTTTTCTGCTCCCATGCTCAGCAATTTCTGGCAGATATTGCACTTGGCCTTCCCTGATTTTGGCTCACTGAAATACTGCCATACTGGGTTTGATTTCTTTTCAGCCATCATCAGACTAATTATTAAAAAATAAAAAATTATAATCTTAGTAATTTTTAAAAGGAGGGGGGTACAGCAGTGGTGGCTGGTGCTCAAACTTTTTTTTTGGGGGGGGGGGTGCAAACAAACTGAAAAAAAATCCCCATCAAATGCAGCCACTGTGCCCATCAAATTCTGCCAGTGTGCTTCCCCTGCCTGCCCTGCACTTACCTTGTCTCGGTAAGGCAGTGGGTCATGGCGGTGGTGTGCTCCACGATCCTCAAGGTCTTCTCCCGTTCTCTGTATAGGCGTCCAATCACAGTGCCTGTCATTTCAGCCAATCAGGTGACAGGTAGCAGACCCGAGCACCTGATTGGCTGAGAGGCGGTTCAGTGTAAGGAAATCGAATGAATCGGTTTCCTAAAACATCACTGAGGGAACAGCAAGCGCCCAGCATCTTTTTTGGACGCCTATTGGAGCCTATGGCTCTGCAGAGATGCGACAGGAGAGAGGTGGTGGCGCCTGTGCACCCCTTATGGATGCACCGCGACTGGGGCACAGAGGTGGCTGTGGAGGAGGGCGGGGCACAGAGTGGTGGCTGTGGAGGAGGGCGGGGCACAGAGTGGTGGCTGTGGAGGAGGGCGGGGCACAGAGTGGTGGCTGTGGAGGAGGGCGGGTACAGAGAGGTGGCTGTGGAGGAGGGGGGTACAGAAAGGAGGCTGTGAAGGAGGGGGGGGGTACAGAGAGGTAGAGAGGTGGCTGTGTAGGAGGGCGGGGTACAGAGAGGTAGAGAGGTGGCTGTGGAGGAGGGCGGGATACAGAGAGGTTGAGAGGTGGCTGTGTAGGAGGGCAGGGTACAGAGAGGTAGAGAGGTGGCTATGTAGGAGGGCGGGGTACAGAGTGGTGGCTGTGGAGGAGGGGGGTACAGAAAGGAGGCTGTGAAGGAGGGGGGGGTACAGAGAGGTAGAGAGGTGGCTGTGTAGGAGGGCGGGGTACAGAGAGGTAGAGAGGTGGCTGTGGAGGAGGGCGGGATACAGAGAGGTTGAGAGGTGGCTGTGTAGGAGGGCAGGGTACAGAGAGGTAGAGAGGTGGCTATGTAGGAGGGCGGGGTACAGAGAGGTGGCCGCGGAGGAGGGCGGGGTACAGAGAGGTGGCCGTGGAGGAGGGTGGGGTACAGAGAGGTGGCTGTGGAGGGGGGGGTACAGAGGTGGCTGTGGAAGGGGGAGGGGGGTACAGAGAGGTGGCTGTGGAGAAAAAGCCTCCAGTTCCCGTAAATTCTTGGGCTGTCTTGCATGAACTGCAGGTTTGAGATTGCCCCAGAGTGGCTAAATTATATTGAGAACAGGAGATTGAGATGGCCACTCTAGAACCTTCACTTTATTCTGCTGTAGCCAATGACAGGTCGACTTTGGCCTTGTGTTTTGGATCATTGTCATGTTGGAATGTTCAAGTACGTCCCATGGCATCTTCCTGGCTGATGAATACAAATGGTCCTCCTGTATTTTTTGATAACATACTGCATTCATCTTGCCATCAATTTTGAACAAATTTGCTGTGCCTTTGTAGCTCACACATACCCAAAACATTCACGATCCACCACCGTGTTTCACAGTAAGAATGGTATACCTTTCATTATAGGCCTTGTTGACTCCTCTCCAAATGTAGCATTTATGGTTGTGGCCAAAAAGCTAAATTTTGGTCTCATTACTCCAAATGACTTTGTGCCAGAAGGTTTGAAGCTTGTCTCTCTGCTGTTTGGCATATTATAAGCGGGGTACTTTGTGGCATTTGTGTAGTAATGGCTTTCTTCTGGCGATTCGACCATGCAGCCCATCTTTTTTCAAGTGCATCCTTATTGTGCATCTTAAAACAGCCTCATCACATGTTTTTAGAAGGTCCTGTATTTCACCTGAAGTTATTTGTGGGTTTTTCTTTACATCCCGAACAATTTTCCTGGCAGTTGCAGCTGTAATTTTAGTTGGTCTATCTGACCATGGTTTGGTTTCAACAGGACCCCTCATTTTCCACTTCTTGATTAGAGTTCGAACACTGCCGTTTGGTATTCTCAATTCCTTGGATATCTTTTTATATCCCTTTCCTGTCTTATACAGTTCAACTACCTTTTCCCATAGATCCTTTTGATCTTGATCAGGGTCATTTGGCTAGTTTCTGTTGCCATTATGATCTAAAAAGGTAAACACAATTGATTGATAATAAATGGCTTTAGCCAATCACTAACCATGAGTGAACAACATATTTTCGTGTTATTCATATTCTCATCATAAATTCTGCCAGAGTATGTAAACTTATGAGCACAACTGTATATATAATGCATACAAGTCTATGTACATAAAAGCAGCCGCTAAAAAAAAAGAAATATACATGCAAGTAACAAAAGTCCTTAGTCCATGTTACATGTGAATGTTGGTCACACTTCATTTTTTTGATTGGAGAGCTGCTTTAAGTATTGGAACTTTGTCTATATAGACAAAGGACTTTTTTTTGCTGTACACACTGGTCGAACGTTAGACTAGTTCTGTTGAACCGGACAATATTTGGCCCGTGTGTATCAGCCTTTAAATTCAGAAGGGGTTGGGTCAAAACTTGAGCATATAAAACTTCAGCTGCTTTTGACGTGCATTTACATGCAGAAAGTAACCTCTTAATTGCATTTTCAAATTTTTATGCTATGTTTTAGTTTTTTCAGGTTTGTGCCAGGCTCAGTAGCTTGGAAAAAAACAAAATAAAAAAAAATAAAAAAAAAACACCATATACAAAAGTCTCTTTTGGCAAAGGCAGTAACCAATATACTCACGCCTTTAACCTGTGCTGCGGATTGTTGGCGCCCTTGTATGCTTTGTTTTTGTTGTGTCTTTGAGGGTTCTGGAAGAAATATGTAAACAATCTATTGATCAGACATATGAAATGAACATGAAAACCTCTTAAAAAAAAAAAAAAAAAAAGGCAGCATCATACAAGAGACAACAAAAGGAGTAAAAGGGATCCGAGTTCTTATTTCAAATGAAAAGTTAAAAAAGCAGGCTTATTCAAGTTTAGAAAACAGACCTCCTTGAAGAAGTGTATTTTCAGGGAGTTTTTGATGGACCCAAGATCAGGGGGACAAGCTGACAGAGGAAGAGGTTTGCAAGAGCACAGGAGAATTTAAGACATGTAAAAAAAAGTTTAATAGACTCTCAGAGCTACCGTACCATCACTTTTCTTGTCAAACTTTACTGGGGCCGGCTGGACTGGAGAAAAGATCCTCTTTCTTTTTTTTTTCTGAAAGCGATCATCCATCTGTGGAGTTCGCAAAGATGGTCATGCAAGTTAAAGAGGCATTTTGCATGTTTAGCAGAAAAAGTTTCATAGCTTGGTGGGGAAAAAAAATTGTATTTTTTCATCATACTTACCTGTAAAATCCTTTTCTTGGAGTACATCATGGGACGCAGAGCAACCATAATTACTATATGGGATAGAACACCACCTACTGGTGGATGGACACTGGCAGATAGTAAAACAGGAAGTCCACCCCGATATAACCCCTCCTACACAGGAAGGACCTCAGTTTTTTAGCAAAGCAATGAATAGCCCAAAAAAAGAGGGGATTTTACAGGTAAGTATGATGTAAAATTTCTATTTTCTTTATCATACATCACAGGACACAGAGCAACCATAAAAATGACTATATGGGATGTCCTAAAGCAATGTACTTGAGGGGAGGGAGAATCGCAGAAACTGCCAACTGAAAACGTACTGTGGCCAAAAGCAGTATCCTCTGTGGCAATGATATCTATCTAGTAAAATTCTGTGAACGTATGAACAAAAGACCATGTGGACCGGATGGCCCAAGATGCTCCCACACACCTGGTAGCGAGCGCTTTTACCAAAAAAAAAAAAAAAAAAAAAAAAAAAAAAAAAAAAAAAAAGGGGGGGGGTGGGGGATATTGCCTTTTAAAGCCATAGGCTCGAATAATTAACTAGCAAATCCAATGAAAATAGTTAACTTGGATGCCTCCTGCCCACCCTGGGCTCTACTGGCAGCACAAACCAGAAGTCCTGACCTGTACAGACAAATCAAGTAATTCTGACCGTCAGAACTACCTCCAGAGTATGCAGTGATCTAACTCCTGCCAACTGAGTATCAGAAAAGAAGGCAAGACATTGTCTTGATTCAGGTGAAAACTAGACACCATTCTAAGCAAAAAATGGATGACGAAGCAACATCATCTTATGATGCAAGACCAAGAACGGCTTCTTGCATGAAAGAGCTGCCAACTCTGACTCTCCATTTAGTAAAGTGATAGCCACCAAAGAAGCCACTTTCCGAGATAAAAGGACCAAAAGAATGCCCTGAGCAAGGGCAGTCAAGATCAAAGGACACAAGAATGGCCTGACAGGCCGGAATGTCTATGCCACACGCTGTATGAAGTATGAATCAAGGAGTGGGAAACAACGGCCTCTAGGAAAAAATGTATAGGGACGAACTCTGACCATTAACAGTACTTAAGGCCAATCTCCTTTCCCCTACCAATTTGAGAAAGAAAAAGAAAATCTCCCACTCACATATTTCTGCGGGTGCCCCTTTCTGGCCTCACCCCAGGCAAAAAATATTTCCAAGTCCTTTAATTGAAGTTCCCCGAAGCTGGCTTCCAGGGGCTCAACAGTGCTGAGATACAGGACTCAAGACCATTAGGTCCCGCTGGACTGGGAGTGTCCAAGGAGCGACCCCCGGAAGACTTGCTATGTCAGTGTACCAAGCCCTCTTGGGCTAATTCGGCTAACATTATCAGTGTTAATCCCTTCTGGATTCTTCGCAAAAGATGCAGCAGAAGTCGAAACAGAGGTAAACTGGCTCCTAAGGCGTTAAAAGTGCATCTACCCCTATTGCCAGTGGGACCCTCGTCCCTGACACAACCTGTCCAAACTTGTTGTAGAACTTGGAATCTAGTAGATTCACCTGCATAGTTCCCCTGCCATTATTCTATACCTGGAATATGCACTGATGATAGAAACAGCACTTGTCCTGTCCCAGATAGGATGCAGTTCACCTTTCTGAGCCACATGACTCCTGGTGCCACCCTGGTGGTTGATATATACGGCCCTGCAGAGGCTTTTCTCCAACTGGTTTATATCATAATCTAGAGCAAGGCGTACTGGCCAAAAGCTCCAAGATATTTATGGGCAGTATTCTCTTCTGTGGAGACCAAGTCCACTGAACTGTAGCCACTCTCAAACTAAAATGGAGAAATTGGCATCAGTGGTTAACCATCACAGATCTTGCTGTGCAACAACCCAGGAACAGAGCCCTCTGGCACTCCAATTCCTGGATCTTCAAGTTCCAGACAGAGAGAATGATGATCCTCTCCAAGACCTGAAGTAGGACTGTACATAAGGAATGTGCTTCTACCTAGATACAGCCTCCTACTGAAAAATGTATCAAAAGGAAAATCTGTATCAACTTGTTCCTGAGCAAAGGTTATTGAGGTAAACAGATTGTCACCCCCAGCGTCTTTAGCAAGTCCAGCACCAGAGCCAAGAGCTTTGCGAACCTCAGAAGCTGTGGTCAGTCTGAAGGATGGTCACAAAAAAGAAAGACTACTTTCCACTGCAATTACAGAAATCTTTGATGAGGCTGGAAACAACCCAGCACATGAAACTGTGCATTTCCTGATGATTATGGGCCCCCGCAATCTACCTCTTGCAGAGAGGTCATCACTGAACAGACCAAGCCTATCTGAAACAGAAGGATCCCCAGTGGATTGAGATTGAAAAAGTCCTCATCGGCTTGGCGCATGGAGGAGACAGACGTCAGAGCTCAGCTCCCGGTCCAGCCCAGTGAACGGCACACAGCACTGCCGCTACACGGACCACCGGCCCTCCACATGAGCAGAAGGGGTGGCAGCAACAACCCCCGCACCTTGGGGACGCAGAAGGCAGGGGAAATCGGCAGCCATTTCCCTACAAAGGGACCTAACAGCAAGGCCACGCCGGCCTCGAAGAAGGCAGCGACCCACGAGGCGGCAGCACAGGCACCACACACTGTCTCTAAGGTACAGGCTTCACAGCCTACACACTCCCCTCTCTCACCCGGTCCCCAGGGTCAGAAAATCTGAAGCCACAGAGCCCCCACAAGAGAGAGATTAATGATCTTCGCCAAGACATAGGCCAGCGCATAGAAGATATTGAGTCTACTGTAGAGGAGCCAGTGACCAGAATCATGGAACATGACACTATCTTGCAGGAACACACTAATCAGAGCCAACATTTGTTATACGGTCTCGATGACCAGAACAGAAGCCGCCGCAATAACATCCGTATCCCCGGTACACCAGAGTCAGTGGAAAACAAGGATTTAACAATGGCGGCCACTGCCATGTTTAACCAATTGCTGAATAAGCCCAAGGAAGCGCCGCTTGAAATAGATAGGATTCCCAGATCCTTGGGTCCTCGCCACCCTTATCCAGCCTACCCCAGAGACATTATTTGCTATACACATTTCTTTAACGTCAAATCTGAGATAATGCAAGCAGCGTGTGCCCAGGAATCCATTCTGTTCAATGTCACCCCTATAATGCTCCTGACGGACTTATTAAAATAGACCTTACTCATGCGGAAAGACCTGAAACCGGTAACAAATGCCTTACATGCCAAGCAGATCAAATATTGATGGGGATTCTCCTTCCATCTTTTTGCATCCCAGAATGGTAAATCTGCCACCTGCCCCACTCTTGGAGGCCTGACTAACTTCCTGGGCACTTTTGAATTGCCTCAAATCAGGATCCCTGACTGGCCAATTAGTGCAGCTACACCAGGCTTTCCAAGATTTTTTGGATGGGAAAAACAAACCAAGAAGAGGTCCCGCTCCTGTACGTCCAAAACCCCTCCAGGATGAACAGTTCTCCTCCCACTGGCCGCTGGGCAACTTACTTATTTTTTTCAACCTGCCCAGGACTTGAAATTTCTCTTTTTTTTTTTTTTTATGTTACTTCTCTCTCTTCCTCTCCTCCCTGGAGTTCCATGTGTCGTCGCCGCCCCCCCCCCCCCTGTGCTAGATTTTCAGAGGGGCTGGGTGACTTATATACATACTTCTTCTTACAGGTAGGAGAAGGGAGAGAACTGCGCTAGGAATTCAATATTCCTGAATACAGGTAGCTGTTTATTGAGATTCTTGAGAAATTTGTTACAAACCCGTTTCAAACTGATTAAGATAGATTACGGTGCTGTGTGAAATAGATGAGCATATTCACTGTATTTTTAGATGGAACGGAGCCCCTGGGATTTGACCAAACACGTTCCCCACACTAGGGTTCACAGAGTCTTTATTGCCTCTGTTATTGGTATACTTCTTAGCAATAATATGTAGTGTCTATTGCCTCTACCCCACAATGGACACTAGAGGGAGTAGTCTCCCTATAAATTGCAACATTCAGCTTAGCCAATAGCAAATCAACATGCTGACACAGGGCCCTCAAAGTCACTCTTACCAATTTTCCTTGACACTTATTTTTTATTGTGTACTACTGCATACATCCCTGTCTCCCTTTTCCACCTCAACCCTCTCATTCTCTTCTCCTAACACAGCTCAGCATCTTCACACAAGACCCTTCTTCCTTGAGATTGAGGAACAAAAGCTACAAAATTGCCAAAGTGACCTTACGATGGCCACCTCCTTAGAATTTAAGATATCCTCCCTTAACTGTGGAGGATTTAACACCCCTGAAAAACACAGACAGATATTGCATCACTTCCACAAATCCAAAACGCATATATTACTGTTACAAGAAACTCACTTCCGCTCGGACAAAGTTCCACCACTCCCAGACAAACACTTCATAACCTGGTTCCATAGCACTAACCCCTTAGCCAGGACCAAGGGGGTCTCTTTGGCTTTCCACAGCTTCTTTAATCCAGAGGTTCTTGATAGCGACATAGACCCGAAAGGCATGTTTTTGTTCCTGAAATTGCAATATCTACAAACTGTTTTTACAAGTGCCAATGTTTATCTTCCAAATCAGGACCAACTCCAATTCCTTGCCTCCGTGACTGCCCACCTGAAGACTGGACTCTTCTACAGATTCACTAGCCAAAATATGCACCATTTTAAAAGACATGTTGTTAGTGGACACCTGCCGACTCCTACACCCAGCTGAGAGAGATTATACACATATTATTCCCCTGCACATAAGTCCTACAGCAGAATTGATTATATCTTCCTCTCTCAAACACTTTTGGACTTAGACCCTGCTGCGGAATTTGTCTAAAACTGTGGTCAGATCATGCCCCAGTATACGTAACCCTTGGGAGACTCCCACAGCACACAAAACACAAAACACTTGGAGGCTGAATGACAACCTCTTGAATGACTCTGCATGCACTGCAGCCGTATCTAAAGCAATTATTGACTTTACTCAAGCCCACATTCATGACGAGACATCCGCCATGAACAAATGGGAGACTCTGAAATGCAGATTTTCATTCAACATGGTTCTGGACTGAAAAAAGCCCACACAGAAGACATACGTTATCTCTTCTCTCGGATAGCCTCCTTTGAAACTTCTCATAAACACACCTTAGATCTTAAAACCCCAACGGGATTTTTCCAACGTACGATGAGACTTGCTACATATCTTTGTGGAAAGATCGTTAGCCGCATACAATAAAGGCTGCCACACTCACTTTCAGGCAAATAAATGTGGGAAACATCTTACACAAGTTATACACCCTAGACAACAGAGGCAAAAAACATTCCCCACATCATATCTACCAACAAAAGAAGTGTAAGAATTCCGAGATTGTCTCGGAGTTTAGGGACTTTTCACTCTACAATTTTCACTTCTTCCGGCAGTTCGCACTCATCTCCAACCGACCTACACCACTATATACAAGACACAGCATTGCCTAGTACATCTCTTTCTGACACGGAAGACTTAGAACAACCACTAACCCCATCTGATTTTTTTGACCTCGATCATGGGCTTAAGAATGGCAAGAGCCCGGGTGCGGATGGTTACACCCCCCAATTTTATAAAAGATTTGCGCAACAATTAGCCCCAATCATGGCAAAAGCATTTGAGGAAGTGGATGAGGCGCACCCTTTGTCTCTTCATCAAGCCCAGATACCTCGTGATACCTAAGCCAGTAAAAGACCATGCACATTGTAGCAATTATCGACCCATATCCTTATTGAACATCGATCTAAAGCTTTATTCCAAAATTTTAGCCACACGTCTAGCCCCCCCCTACTCCCCTCCATAATTCACAGTGACCAAGTGGGCTTCATCCAGGGCCGGGAAGCCAGAGACAACACTACAAAAACCCCTCTATCACCATTACTATTTGCACTCACTGTGGAACATCTGGCCCAAGCCATCCGCAATAATGAGCCCATTCATGGAATCCCTACTCCCTACTCCCTCAGCTCCCCGTAAACTATCACTCTATGCTAATGACCTACTCCTCTATGTTACCCAGCCACAAACCAGCATCCCAGCTATGAACTTGACCGTTTTGGAACACATACCAATTTCAAATTAAACATAACCAAAACGGAAGCCCTGAACATATCTTTAGCTCCGAAGGAACTAACCTTCATTCAGAAAATTTCCTTTTCTGTGGCAAACGCACTCAGTTAAGTATCTGGGGACAGAGATTCCCAAAGATTTATACAACATATATCCACTAAACTTCAGCCTAGAGGTCGACTGATATTTGGCATTTTTTTATTAATCGGCATGGGCTGATTGTGCTGATAAAAAGGCCGATTATATGTTCAGTGTGACTTACAAAAGACTTCTGTAATAGAAGTCAATGCAAGTTGCCTGAAGTTTATCAGTGAAATTACTTGAGAACTCCCTGTGTAGGAGTTCTCAGTTTAACCATTTAAAGACTAAATCTTTTCTGACACTTGTTGCTCACAAGTAAAAATCCTGTATTATGCTAGAAAATCACTTAGAACCCCCAAAAATTATATATATTTTTTTTTAGCAGACACCCTAGGGAATAAAATAGCGGTTGTTGCAATATTTTATGTGACAGTATTTGTGCAGAGGTCTTTCAAACGCGATTTTTTTGGAAAAAAAATACACCGATTTTTTTTTGTCCAAAAGTTTTGAGTACCTGTTTTTGTGTATTTAATATATAGTTGTTTTTTTATCTAAATTATACATACAAGTGAACTGATTGGAGGTTTGTTTGGTTTAATAAATGTTTAAATGTAAGAAATTTTCTGTATCACTTATTACTGAAGGCTGCTTTCACACTGGAGCGGGCAGGCATTGACGGTAAAAAGCTGCTAGTTTTAGCGGCGCTTTACCGTCATTTTAGCGGCGCTATTTGGCTGCTAGCGGGGCACTTTTAACCTAGCTAGTGGCCGAGGAAGGGGTTAAACGCGCTTGTGAAGCGCTGCTGCCAAATCGCATTGCATGCACTTCAGCAGGAGTGGTGGATGAGTGGTTTACACCGCTGCAAAGATGCTGCTTGCAGGATTTTTTTTTTTTTTTAACGTCCTACCAGCGCATCTATAACATCTATGCAAAACGTGTTTATTCAAGCATGCGTTTAGGCAACAAGCTTGCAAGCATGTATACCAGGGCTCGACAAAACCCGGGCGCCAGGTCGCATTTGCCACTAGAATTAGCGAACTGGCGCCTGGGGCAGCACAGCTGGGGGTATGCTGTCTCCGCGGACCCCCCCGGCGCGACAGCGTCGGGCCGCGCCGCCGGCGGCCGGTAATTTAGCCCCCGGCTTTGAGGCCTTCTACGATCCTATGGTTCCTTCTGGAATCTGGCGCCCTCTTGTGGTGGCCGTTGGAATTACAACCAGCAATGCTAATGGATGCAATGCTAATTTTCCCTGCCTGCCAGCCTATCTTCCTTCCCTTTACTCAGAACCCCTAAAAATTATATATATATTTTATTCTAACACCCTAAAGAATAAAATGGTGGTCGTTGCAATACTGTCTGTCACACCGTATTTGCACAGCGGACTTACAAGCGCACTTTTTTTGGGGAAAATGTATTTAATAAAAAAAAAAAAATAAGACAACAGTAAAGTTAGCCCAATTTTTTTTAATATTGTGAAAGATAATGTTGCGTCGAGTAAATCGATACCAAACATGTCGTGCTTCAAAATTGCGCCCGCTCATGGAATGGCGACAAACTTTTACCCTTTAAAATCTCCATAGGCGACATTTAAAAAATTATACAGGTTGCACTTTTTAAGTTACAGAGGAGGTCTGGAGCTAGAATTATTGCTCTCTCGATCGCAGCGATACCTCACATGTGTGATTTGAACACCGCTTTCATATATGCGTTCGCTTCTGCACGCAAGCTTGGTGGGACAGGGCGCGTTTAAAATATATATTTTTTTTTTATTTTAACTTTTATTTTTTTCACTGTTCTTTAAAAAAAAAAAAAAAAAAAAAATGTATGTCACTTTTATTCCTATTACAAGGAATGTAAAAATCCCTTGTAATAGAAAAAAGCATGACAGGTCCTCTTGTATACGAGATCTGGGGTCAGAGAGACCTCACATCTCATATTTACACTAAAATGCAATTTAAAAAAAATTTGTCATTTTGAAAAAAATAAATAAAATGTCCCTCTAAGAGCTATGGGCAATGACTTGGAGACAGGTGGGGGGGGCTGGAGGCGCTATCTTCCCCTCACTCGTCTCCATGTCAGGCCAGGGACAGGTCCAGATCGCCGTCACGGACCTGGCTCCTAACTTTTTTAGCTGGCTCCTAGATTCCAAGCAAATTTGTCAACCCCTGATGTATACTATGCTGCACCTGCCCAACTGCACTTGGCTCCATACTAATTTAGCATATATGCATGTCATGCAGCCCTTTTCTGCTTCAGATCAGCCTAAAAGTAAGCTCCTGCAGACCAAATGCACATTATTCTGAAGTTTGCAAGTATGCACCTGTTCAACGGCACCAAGCCTCATACTATTTTTGTGTCAAATTCACAGTATTCAGGAGACACAACACTTTAAAGTGCACTGCTAGGGATGTATCGACTTACAGTTGTACAGGCCCCCTAGATTAAGCAGTAAGTATGCAGTATATAATCATGACTTGTCTAGCCACATAGTTCTCCCATAGTAAGTAGTCACACTTCACTAGTATCCATTGGCTGCTGTTATGTCTGAAGATGCAAGCTGAATCTGCCGAGCACATGACCAACATGGCTGCCCTTCCACTTTCTGTCTATATAGAAAAAGGCTCCTGTGCTCTCTAGTGGCTGGAGAAACAGCAGCCCATAATCCTAAGATGTACACAGAGCATGTTTTAAACAGTACACTGCCCATAGAGAAACTGCAAACTTACCATTCCTGCTGCAGGACTCGGAACATAACAGGAGTCCAATATTCACCCCATCAAGGTGGGCTTTGTCTAAAAGACTTTCAGGGACTGGGTCCACTCCCCTGCAGGCACCCTGCAGGAAAGCACCTTGGTCAGAACAAAACTGCACAGGGTTCCAATAAGCAGGGTCCAGTGCTATAAGGCTGCATTACAGGTAAAACCTTGAGGAATCTTCTCCACTTCCAGTGAAACTTTGGGTATCATCCATTTTGGCTGACAGCTTTTTCGAATGGATCCAAATGAAGATCATGATTCTAAATAGAACCGTCCAAATCTCCAAGTATGCTCCAAGAGCACATGTATCATCAGTGATCATTCCACCTTACGGACACTGGTGAAAAAACTGAGGGGTTATATAGGGGAGGACTTTCTGTTTGACTATCTGCCAGTGTCCATCCACCAATAGATGGTGTATAACCCATATAGTCATTATTATGGTTGCTCTGTGTCCCATGATGTAGGTCATATACAATGTGCTAATAATATAAAAAATAAACTCTAATATTGTCAAAAACCCTAATTAGTGCAGCGGTAGGTGCAAAGAAATAAGTTCTTACAAAAGGTATGGCCCATATTGTCTTCAACCTAACTCCAGGCAGCACAAACAGAAATGGCCCCAGCACTGTGTGATATACAGTGTTTGATGACACTTTATTGCAGATTAATATCTTATGCTCACAAAAGGTACTTTAAAAATAGAATAATATTTAATACAATTCATGCAAGGTCCTGCTTTACCAACTTGATAAGGAAAATGTAAACGGTTGATCCCATTCGGCAGCATGCAGCCCCTGCCTTAGACCTATATCCTTCCTCATGCGCATTAAGTATGTACCCTCTTTCTTAGAGCTACCTGACCCACCCGCTTTTTTTCCTTTAAATTAGTCCCCCCTTAAATAGAAATCACCCATAGATAACCTTCCCAATAGTAAAATCAACTTAGGCACATGTACAGTACACTACTACCCATTTTAAAACACAAAAAATTAGCAGACAATCCCCTTACGGGACTATATCTATGAATTACTATATAACATAATAAAAATTCCACAATATGCCCATGTCTCCAACATGCATCACGGTTTATAAATGACCTCTCTAGATTATGCTCATTGAGAATTAGAAGTGTGACAATAAATAGCACTAATCACAGTATTAAATTGGTTACCAAGTCTGGTGTCTGTCAAAGTGTATGCCATTCACAAGATGACCGGAGGCATGGTCACCTGGACCAATAGGCTCAGCTCACACACACTGGCAGACACATGGGTATATCTACAAGATAACCCTCATTCAGTTGCCCACCTCTGGCAGATGCACTGGACCAATAGGCTCTGCCCCAATTGCTGGCCGACTTTACAAAACTACAACCCCTGGCAAAAAGCATGGAATGTCCACTTTCCAAAAAGGGGTCATTTGGGGGGTATTTGTACTTTCCTGGCTTGTAAGGGTCTCAAGAAATTAGATCGGTGCACCAGGTGTGATCAATTTTCAGAGATTGGCACCATAGCTTGTGGACTCTATAAGGCCTCTTTCACACGGGACGGATCAGTAATGATCCGCCCCGTGAAGATCTGCTCGCTCAGCGGGGATCGCTCTGTTGTCCCCGCTGAGCCGGCGGCAGACAGGGCAGTCTCCGCACACTGTGCAGGGACCGCCCTGTTAGCTCTCCGCTCTCCTCTATGGGGATCGGACGAGCACGGACCGTCTGTCCGTGTTCGTCCGATCCGCTCTGCAGACGGATAGAAAAATAGGATTTTCCTCCGTCTGCAGAATCGGACTGTTGCGGAGGCGGACGAAATCGAGTGTCTGCGAATGCTCATCCGCAGACACCCGCTATCCCATAGGGATGAATGTATGTCCGTATTTCATCCGCAAACGGATGGATGAAATACGGACATATCGTCCGCATGTGTGAAAGGGGCCTAACTTTCAAAGGCCAAATAATATACACCAATTTGAGTTATTTTTACCAAAGATATGTAGCGGTATAAATTTTGGCCAAAATATATGAAGAAAATTTACTAAAATTTGCAAAATTGTATAACAAACGAAGAAATTTTTTTTTTTTTTTTTTTTTTTTACAGAATTTTCAGTCTTTTTTTCTTTTATAGTGCAAAAAAAAAACAGCAGTGATTCAATATCACCAAAAGAAAGCTCCATTTGTGTGAAAAAAAAAAAAAAAAAAAAGGACAAAAATGTTATATGGGTACAGTGTTGCATGACAGTAATTGTGATTCAAAATGTGAGAGCATCGAAAGCTAAAAATTGGTCTGGTTAGGAAAGGGGTTTAAGTGCCCAGTGGGTAAGTGGATAAGAAACACTTAACCACTTGCCTACTGGGCACTTCAACACCCCTCCTGCCCAGACCAATTTTCAGCTTTCGGTGCTCTCACATTTTGAATGACAATTACTCAGTCATGCAACACTGTACCCAAATTAGATTTTTGTCCTTTTTTCCCCACAAATAGAGCTTTTTGGTGGTATTTGATCACCTCTGGGTTTTTTATTTTTTGCGCTATAAATGAAAAAAAGAACGAAAATTTTGAGAAAAAACTAATTTTTCTTTGTTTCTGTGATAAAATTATGCAAATTATTAATTTTTCTTCATAAATTTTGGCCACAATTTATACTGCCACATATCTTTGGTAAAAATAACCCAAATTAGTGGATATTATTTGGTCTTTGTAAAAGTTAGAGAGTCCACAAGCTGTGGTGCGAATCATAAAAAATGTATCACATCTGATGTACTGGTGGCCTATCTCATTTCTTGTGACCCGAACAAGTCAGGAAAGTACAAATACCCCCCAAATGACCCCTTTTTGGAAAGTAGACATTCCAAGGTATTTAGGAGTGGTATTGTGCACATCAGATACATGCTTGTTTTATCAACTATTTTGTAAGTACCCATCTGTATATGGAATAAATCCATTTTCAAACGGTACTTTTCACTATTAGTTCCATTTTTTTGTCCTTTTTTGGTGCCTGGTGATTCTGCTGAGAAATTCCAACAAGAAATCCTTCAATCTGATGTGCACAATACCACTCCTGAGCTTCTCTGGATACCATCACATAAGCCTGAAGTGACCCCCAGACTGCAAAACTGGGGGGCATCACCATTTGGCGAGTGGGGACACGTGGGGGTGGCACGTCTGCACCTGAAAAGTCCCGAGAGTCTGTGGTCATTGCACTTTAAAAGTGTTTTTCCCATTGTGGATAAGAACATTCAGCACATTTATCTGGACTTTTTTTTTCCCCTTTGTATATTGACATCTGCACCTATTTACACTTGGTAACACATTTGATAATATTTGCGAGCGCAACATTTCCATAATTTTACATTTCTAGTGAGTAGCACTTAGTGTGTGGCAGCTACTTTAGTTTTCTCCTTTTCACAGTTTTTTCACCAGAGCGAGTTTAAATTTTACATTTTTCACAATGCAAATTCCTGATTCATCACCAAATATCACTTTCATCCAGAGTCCATGATCGCTTTTCTTTAGCCCACTGTAACCTTGTTTTTTTCTATTTAGGTGGTAATGATGGTTTTCATTATGTAAATTCCATTTCCTTTAGGTGATGTCTTAGGCCCCCCTTTCACACTGAGGCGTTTTTCAGGCGCTACAGTGCTAAAAATAGCGTCTGTATAGCACCTGAAAAAAAGAGTCTCCTTTCACTCCAGTGTGAAAGCCAGATGGCTTTCACACTGGAGCGGTGCGCTAGCAGGACGTTAAAAAAAGTCCTGCTAGCAGCATCTTTGGAGCGGTGTATTTAACCCTCTTTCAGACGCTAGTGGGGGTTAAAACCACGCCGCTAAAATGCACTAAAAACATTGCCGCTTTACCGCCAATGCCCGCACCGCCCCAGTGTGAAAGGTGCCTTAGAGTTCGGTCACAGACATTAACTCCAGTTTCTCACCATTTGTTCCTCAGTTTTGTTGTGCATTTTCTGTTTTCAAGGCTTATTGCCTTAATTTTTCAATCTGGACGCTTTGAGGTTTTACTTGGTCTACCAGTATGCTCCTCTTTAACAATCTTACCATTTGATTTGTACTTGGTCCAGATTTTAGACACAGTTGACTGGGAACAACCAACATATTTTGCAACATTCCATGACAATTTACCTTCTTGAAGAAGTTTTATAATCCTCTCCTTTGTTTCAACTGACATCTCATGTTGTAAGCAGGATTCAGGTCAATAAGGGTGGTGGCAACAGCTCACTAAGGTTTTTTTTAACTGCAGACTAATTAGCAGGTGTAATCTGATGCAGTTTTTTTTTAGAACTGCAAAAGTACCGTATTTTTCGCTCCATAAGACGCACCTAGGTTTTAGAGGTTGAAAACAAGAAAAAAAAATATTCTGAACCAAAATGGTGTGCTAAAATATTTTCCAGTGCCCATGAAATGCAGAGTGACCATTACCATAGAAAGTATTGGCAGGGTACGGCAGAGTATTGGCAGGGTATGGAGGGATGGCTGTGACTGCAATTGTCACAGAGCAGCGCTGTGGGCACTACAGATGCAGCCCACAGCGCTGCTGCCTTTCGATCTCTCCCCTCCACTGTACAGATCTGTACACAGAGGGGAAAGAGGAAGCGGCATCATCATGACGCCGGTTTGTTTACAAGTGATCGCTCCGTCATTTGACGGAGCGATCACATTGCAAACAGCGGGTGCACCAAGATGGCCGTCGCTCCAGAGCTAGGCCAAAGCCGCGGACTTTCCTAAGGCCGAGGAGCGCAGCAGGGGGCGGTGCCAAGCGTATGTTCGCACCATAAGACGCAGGCACATTTTCCCCCATATTTCTGGGGGGAAAAAGTGCGTCTTATGGTCCGAAAAATACGGTACATGGTGAGTCCATAATATTTTCCCCAGAATTGAGAGATTACATTTTTTTTTTTCCCTCTTCTTGATCTGCAAAAACAGTTGCAATTGACTATGGTTTCCTTTTTTTTTTCTTTTAGTGTTTCTTAAAGCCAGACTTTCAGAATGTTAAATGAAAATCGTTTTTGGAGGCATGTCAATGATTTATTTTTATTTTTTTACACAATTAAATGGACATTTTACAAAAGTGTCCATACTTTTTGCCAGGGTTGTATGTATCCACCAGAGAGAAGATGCACTAGTAGATTTAGATAAACTTTAAAAGAAAATTAAAGCTAACACTTTTTAATGTTACAGCAATAGTTTATTTCTTCTTTTTAGCACAAAGGTTTTACATAAATAAAAAGGTGATCATTGTAAGCATTCCTGTTAATTTTAAAGTATAACTAGTGTCTATTTTTTTTTTAGTTTTGGATGGAGTGGAGAGGGATTAGAACATTTATCAAGTTTTTTTTCTATTGCTGTCTGCGCCCTCATTGGGGATATTTGCCCTCTGTCATGTTTACCTTCATCTTCAAAAAATGAAAGTAAAAAAAAAAATTCACAAATGTGGGTTCTCTCTAGAACAGAAATAGAGGGTAAATCTTCCAATGCTGACACTAGGCCTAGTCACAAGCATAGATTACCACACTTTGAAGGGACATCCACTCACTTTCTTCTTTGGCAAAGGAAAAGAAAATAGGATTTTTAAAACAGCTTACCTGTAAAATCCTTTTCTTTGATGTACATCAGGGGACACCGAGCCATAGTAATAACTAACTATGTGGGTTATATATCGGCATACCAGGTGCTGGACACTGGCACGCCCCTCAAGGCGTGAACTTCCCCCATATAACTCCTCCCATTACTGGGATTCCTCAGTTTTGTAGCCAAGCAATCAAAGTGTATAAGAAGAAGAAGAAGGGAGGGATCTCTGTGTCCCCTGATGTACATCAAAGAAAATTTTACAGGTAAGCCGTTTTAAAAATCCTATTTTCTTTTCTTACATCTGGGGACACAGAGCCATAGTAATAACTATGTGGGATGTCCCATAGCAATAGCAACTGAAGGGGGGAGGGGGGGGGGAGAGACAGAATCAAGGAAACAGGAGGCCAGAGGACTCATACTGTAGCCTGCAGTGTATGCTGTGCCCAAAGGCAATCTCCTCATGACCTTTAATATCGATAAAAAAAAAAAAGAAGAATCGGATAAACGTCTGAACCAAAGACCAATGTTGCGGTCTTACAGATCTGAGCCATAGAGGCCTGATGATGCACCACCCAAGAGGCATTAATCGACCTGGATGAATGTGCTCTTAATGTGAGAAGGAAGAATTTTCTTCTTTAAGCTGAACCTTGATCAATCACTTAACAAATCCATTTGGAAAATAGTGGATCTTGATGCTGCCTGTCCATATCTTGGACCCTCTGGCAGTACAAACAAAACCAGTGTTTTGCAAACCTGAGCAGTCGCACTTAAATTGATTCTGATCGCTCTTACTACATCACAAGACTATAGTGCTTTCTCTTCCCCAGATTAAGGCTTCTGGAGAGAAAGGAGGAAAAATAATAATATCTTTGTTTAAATGAAAACCTGTTACCACCTTTGGTAAGAATTCAGGATGAGGACATCAAACCACCTCGTCCTTATACATGATGAAATATGGCTCTTAGAAGACAGCCGTTAAATACTCTTATAGCAGAAAAAATGGCAAGCAAAAAAGATTATCTTTCTTGTAAGGTTCAAACGGCTGATTTAACAAAGCGGACAAGACCAATTTTAAATCCTAAGGATTTAGAGGTGCCTTGATAGGTGGAATAAACCGCGTTACCCCCTGAATAAGCAACGCACCAAGAGCGGGAAGCAAGAGGCCGTAGGAAAAGACATTGACACGGCCTGGATCTGGCTCTTGATAAAGTCAAGGCCAGCTTCATTTCAGATCCCATATGCAGGAATCCTGCCTATTGACATACTTCCTGGGGTGCCAACCCCTGGATCCATACCAAGAAACCTATGCCTTCCAGATTCTATAGTAAGTGATTCTGGAAGCCGGCTCCCTGGCATTAGTCAAAGTAGACACTAATGAAGGAGATGACCCACGATCTTTTATAGAGTGGGATTCAACAGTTAAACCTGTTAAACTCCTTGTCTGTAAAGTAAGATGAAATACCGGACCCTGTGCAAGAAGGTCTCGCTATAATGGCAGAGTCCAAAGGACTTCAACTGCCCTCTTTATGATCTCAATAAATTAAGATCTTCTGGGTCCCGCTGGGGCCACCAGAATCACCTCCTTCTGTTCCTACTTAATCCTGCGGAGAAGGCGCAGAAGTAGCAGAGCTGGAGGAAATGCATAGATCAGTGAACAGATCCCCTGGGAAGACTAATGCGTCTGTTCCGCCTGCTAGCGGACCCCTTGTCTGAAAAAGTTGTCGACCTTATTAATGAATTTGGACACAAATAGGTCCCTGTCCAGAGTACCCCATCTGACATATTGCTAGGAAGATGTCGGGGTTAAGAGATGATTCTCCCTGAAAAAAAATTGTTGGCGTCTCAAGTAGTAAGCCTGAAATATTAAAATTGCTGATAGGCAAGGAGTGTTGTGTTCTGCCAAAGCTAGCAAACATTCACCTCTTTTTGGGCTGCACGACTTCTCCTGCCTCCCCTGGTGATCGATGTAAGCTACCGCCATAGCTCTGTCAGGACAGTCACGTAATCTGACCACAAAGATTCTATGGCCAGATGTACTGCCTGAAACTTCCAACAAAGTTGATAGGCAAGGTCCTCTAATCTGGACCATCTCCCCTGGACAGAATATTCTTCCAGGGTTGCTCCCCAGCCTAGAAGGCTGGCATCTGTTGTTAACACCTTGCAGGATAAAGATTTTCCCTCCTGCTGGATAACAGCCACCAATTTAGGCTCTGACCTATGTCGGGAGCCAAACGTATTGGAAACAAACAAGGCCTGAATCCTCTTTATTCCAGACCAAGAGGATGGTGTCTTGAAGCAGTCTTTGAATAAAACTGCGTGTAAGGGACGGCCTTGAAGGAGGCTACCATTTCTGCTAAAAAAAAATCTCCTGCAGCCAAAATGAGGGTATTTTCCTTTCCTGATAAGTTGAATTAGTCTTACAATGGAACCGATTCACGTCTGGGGTAAGAATACCTTCTTCTGTATGGTATCTATAACCAGCCCCCAAGTAACCTCCTTGATGGTTTTAAGGAGAATCTTCCTAAGCTGAGAATCCGACCTGGAGATTTCAGCTATCTACAGCTGAGATCAGACTCCTTGATGCCTTGAGCCTTTAACCTGGCTAAAGGAGGTGCCAGAATCTTTAAGAACACTCGTAGTGCTGTGGCCAAGCCGAATGGCAGTGCCACGATTGATAAAAAATAATTTTATATTTCAAACCGCAGAGATTTCTGGTAAGCGGGAAACTTTGGCACATGGAGATGGAGAACTCCCCTCCTTGCAGGATGGACACAGCCGATCGAATTATGAAAGGATCCGATGTTTAAGTGCCGATTCTAGAGTGGGTCTTACCTCTCTGCTTGGCTCTGGGACCTTAAAAAGGTTTGAGCCAAAAAACTCTGTTCCACTAAAGGAATCTCCGATATCACCAACTGGGATAACAGCTAATCCAGAGACCAGAAAGACACTTCTCTTCTTTCTCTCTCTCTTTTTTTTTTTTTTTTTTTTAAAAGAAAAAGAGGCAGCTGGGTGGCATTCAAATAGATCAAAATCGCCAATCTGGGAGCCCAGAAAGTGATCAGACCCCCCTTCATATCTGAGGGTCTGAGCAGGCTTGAACGGAGAGGAGAGTGGAGCTTCTGCGGTTTCCAGCGTCAGAATGGCAAGTGCTCAATACAGCCTCCAGTGGTGACACATAGACATGACATGACATGACAACACAATACATGGAAGGAGAGATTATCAGTCCTCGCAGCAGGGTTTGTCAGATATATATAAAAAAAAAAAAAAAAACACCTTCGCCCTTCATGGTAGGCTCCGAGACCTTGAAAGGAAACCTTCAGGAACAGGGGTACACTCAGGTAAACCCACAATCCTGGACCTGCGAGAAGACCCTGCCAGTAAACTTTTATTGGCCTTACTACCAAAAAGTACCGGATCCCAGGGCCCAGCTTTAAAAGCATTCACAAGCAAAACCTTGTGTCTTCAGATGACAAGGCCCGTTCATTTAGTACATTACGGAGACATCAGAACGGATCCGGTCAGGATGGCTGGCTATCATCAAAGGATTACTACCCATGGAGCTCAGTACACACATCCTTACACGTGCCCAACACCTTGGACACTGGTGAAAAAAAAAAAACTGAGGACTCCCAGTAATGGGAGGGGTTATATGCGGGACGTTCATACCTTAAGGGGCGTGACAGTGGCCAGCACCTGATATGCCGATATAACCCACATAGTTATTACTATGGCTCTGTGTCCCCTGATGTAAGAAAAGAAAAGAGAAATCTCCTCATATGACACTATGACTGAAAAAATTGACACAGGTTATATCCCTCCCTTAAAAGGGGTTGTAAAGGTAATTTTGTATTTATTTTTTTAAATAACAAACATGTTATGTTATACTTACCTCCGAGCTCATGGTGGTTAGTTTTTGCGGGCGCGCTTCTGTGATAAAGCCGGCGGCTATAGCCACTCACTGTATCAGCCCCGCCCCTCCGGCACGCCACGTCATTGGATGTGATTGACAGCAGCAGAATGGCAGAGGGAGATTAGAGAAGTGGCTGAGAGGCTGGTGTAGTAAGGAGGGGTTTGGGTTTCTGGAGGACTGGGCCAACTTCAGTCAGTCACCAGTACTATAGAAGGGACGGATTGCTCCTAAATGAGGAGGGTGCAGATCTGCTGGGAGTAAAGGGAGAGGGATTTCAAAACTAGGCGACTGGGGGGCAGTCCAGAGGTAGAGATAGTCCAGAGGGTAGTATTGGGGGCATTAGTGGTAGGTTGGCTAAAGCGCACAAATCCAAGGCAAGTATAGTAACAAGTCCTAGTTGCAATCTCGTAACACCCAATAAGAGGATAGTATGCGACCGGTCTAAACTACGTAGCATGTTCACCAATGCCAGGAGCCTAGCGAACAAGATGGATGAACTAGAGATACTGTTGGAGGAGGATTTGGATTTAGTGGGAATTTCGGAGACTTGGTTCAACAGCTCTCATGATTGGCTGGCAACCATTCAAGGGTATACCCTTTATCGCAGGGATAGAGAGGGTAAAAAAGGGGGAGGGGTATGCCTGTATATCAAGAATAACATACAGGTGAATGTGAGAGATGACATCACTAAGGGAGCTAGGGAGGAAGTAAAATCCTTATGGGTAGAGCTCCAAAAGGGATGAAACTAAGGGGAAAATAATACTGGGAGTATGCTATAGGCCCCCTAACCGGAGGGAGGAGGGGGAGGTGGACCTCCTATCACAATTTGGATTAGCAGCAAAGATGGGAAGTATTATCATAATGGAGAATTTTAATTAATACAGACTGGGTGGAGGGAACCACGCATTAGTCTAAGGCTCACCAGTTGCTAAATGTCTTGCAGGACAATTTCATGGGTCAGATGGTAGACGTACCAACTAGAAATAAAGCGTTACTAGACCTACCGATTACCAACAATACAGACCTGATTACGGATGTGGAAATACGGGGAAATTTAAGAAACAGCGACCACAGGTCAATTGGCTTCTGTATAAATCACACAAATAGGAAACATAAGGGAAATACAAAGACCCTGAATTTCAAAAGAGCCAACTTCCCTAAACTACAAACCTTGCTAAAAGATATAAATTGGGATAAAGAAAAGAGATGGGTTCACTTTAAGAGCATATTATATAAGGGCATTAGCCAATGCATTTTCCATTGGGTAATACATTTAAAAGAGAACAAAAGTCCTGGATGGCTTAACACCAATGTAAAAAGGCAAATAAAAGCAAAAGAGAAGACCTTCAAAAAACACAAAGGTTGAGGGATCATCATCAGCATTCAAACTTTATAAAGAATGCAACAAGAAATGTAAGGGTGCAATTAGGGCGGCTAAGATAGAACACTAAAGACACAGCGAAGGAGAGCAAAAAAAATCCCAATAAATTCTTTAAGTATGTAAACAGTAAAAAAGGAAGGACAGACCATATTGGCCCCATAAAGAATGAGGAAGGACATCTAATTACAAAGGATGGGAAGATGGTGAAGGTATTGAATGTATTCTTCTCCTCAGTCTTCACAAGGGAATTGGGGGGCTTCAATAACCAAAACTGCAGTGTTTATCCTCAGGGCACATCACAGGAAGCACACTCATGGCTAACAGAGGACAGAATTAGAATTAGACTTGGGAAACTTAAAGTGGTGTTTCAGCCCTAAAAATTTTTTTTTTTAAAGTCAGCAGCTGAAACAAAAGTAGCTGCTGACTTTTAATAAGGAGACTTACCTTTCCAGGGCGCCCGCGATGTAGGCCGCTGACATATCCCTCGGCTCTCGGGTCCCAGCGCTGCCATTCCAACTAAGAGAAACAGGCAGTGGAGCTTTGCGGCTTCACAGCCCGTTTCCTACTGCGCATGCGCTAGTCGCGCGGCGCTTTGTGAATGGGACGCGCTGTGTTAGGGAACAAACAGTTCCCAGAACACAGTGCGCCCCATTACCCAGAAGACACCAAGGAGCAGGAAGAAGGCAGATTAGGAAGACTGCCTAGCAACAGGGATTTCTGGACAGGTAAAAATTTTTATTTTTTTTCTATTTTGTATTAAAAAAAAAAAAAAAATGCATTAATATTCTTAAAGTGGCCCTCCACTTTAACATTAATAAATCACCAGGACTGGATGGCTTGCACCCGTGGGTACTTAGGGAACTCAGCCAAGTAATTGCCAGACCATTGTTACCAATTTTTACAGACAGTCTACTGATTGGAATGGTATCAGCAGATAAAAAAGTGGAGAAAAGTCAATGTAGCACCAAAATTGAAAAAGGGCACAAAATACATCTCTGGGAAATACAGACCAGTTAGCCTAACATCAATAGTATGCAAGCTCTTGGAGGGGATGATAAGGGACTATATACAAGATTTTAGTCATGAAAACAGTATCATTAGCAGTAATCAGCATGGATTCATGAAGAATCCTTTTTGCCAAACCATGAGGAGGTGAGTTGCCATCTAGATAAAGGAAGGCCCGTAGACATGGTGTATCTGGATTTTGCAAAAGCATTTGACACAGTTCCCCATAAACGCTTATTGTACAAAATAAGGTCAGTTGGCATGGACCATAGGGCGAGTACATGGATTGAAAACTGGCTACAAGGGTGAGTTCAGAGGATGGTTATAAATGGGGAATACTCGGAATGGTCAGGGGTGGGTAGTGGGGTCCCACAGGGTTCTGTGCTGGGGCCAATCCTATTTTGTTTGTTCCTAAACAACCTGGAGGATGGGGTAAACAGTTCAATCTCTGTAGTTGCGGAAGATAATAAGCTAAGCAGGGCAATAACTTCTCCGCAGGATGTGAAAACCTTGCAAGAAGATCTGAACAAATTATTGTGGTGGGCAACTACATGGCAAATGAGGTTTAATGTAGAAAAATATAAAATAATGCATTTGGGTGTCAAAAATATGAATTGCAATCTATACTCTAGGGGGAGAACCTTTTAATTCACAAATACCAAACCGGTAACCCCACAATAAAGGATAAAACTTTTAGAGCTTAATAAGACATGTAGCCACTCATTAAAAATTAGAAGAAAAGAGGTTTAACCTTAAACTACATAGAGGGTTCTTTACTGTAAGATCGGCAAGGATGTGGAATTCCCTTCCACAGGCAGCAGTCTCAGCAGGGGGCATTGATAGCTTAAAAAAAACTATTAGATAAGCACCTGAACGACCGCAACATACAGAGATTTACAATGTAATACTGACATATAAATCACACACATAGGTTGGACTTGATGGACCTTACTATGCAACTATGACATGAGTTTTAATGCAAAGCAATGACAAAATTGATAAATAATCTCTAACACTCTAATTCCCCGTAAACACGTTCCGATTATCGTAAGACAGATCGTTCACATTTTGTTGCATACAACTAAGATTGAATACAACAGTGCAAAACGTGTAAGATTTTTGTCGTACGATTCTGGAAAAAATCTTCCGTTGTGCATGTCACACGTGTGACCCGTGTGTCCTGGTTTATTTTTGTGTTTCTGATCATGCGTGGTGTTTGTCGAACTACTTTTATCGGACGCATACTGTACTGACTACACGATTGTCGCATGATGGGCTGTCATCCGACCAAAGTTTTCCTGTTTGTCCCTTCGGATTTGGTTGGACGGACTGTCGTGATCGGCTGTCGAAAGCTGCGTACTAACGATCAGATTATCGAACGATCTATCCAAAAGCGACTTTTGTGGTCCGATAATCAGAACGTGTGTACGGGGCATAAGGCTTTCTGGTTTATTTATTTTTTTAAACAATCTTCTACTGATACTAGTGGAGAGAAAAAAATAAAACTTGTTTCACGTATGTACGTACGTACGTACGTACGTACGTATGTATGAAGCAGGGAACTGTTTACTTTAAGTATTCAATTATGATTTGTATGTACCTGGGTTTATTTCAAATGGTTATCATTGGCTAGGGTGTACCATTTGTTTTTTTATTACACTATTTTTTTTGCAATTGTAAACTTTTAATAAGTGCTGTGCAGCAGCTTGTTTTGGAAGCGATTTATCTCTTTAGTGGCTGTATACAATTTGCACCCATTGCATTGGATTGTTAGTACAGCAGCTCCGACCAGAGCTGTGAATTTTTTTCTGGGTTGAATGAGAACATGGTAGTGTGTACTAGGCTCAAAAATATAAGAAAAATAAAACTAAAAAGGAGCAAGGTTTTATCCACAACTAGTAAGGGTTAACTAAGGGTAAGAATATGTTACATTTTAATGTTTGCATAGAAATTCTGGCGATGCCCACATTATGTAATAGGTCAACCCTTTGTCAGTAGTACAGATGCTGAAAACTATGGAGATGACCCAATAAAACTGCCATGATAAAACACATACAGATAAACAGCCCGACAAGAAAAGACTGGAGGGTCAACACATTTTCCACCATTTTTTTAAATTCCTGGACAATTCTCCCATAAAGTTATGTACATCCAAACATAGTATCATACATTTGATTGTAATTGTTGTACCTGACTTAATCCTCTAGCATTGCTGCGGTCAAAAGTCCGTGGAAAGCCTTCATAGGTTCCACCAGTTCTGTCCCAGGATGCATTTCCCATTTCATTGCGCCATCCTGCATGGTTGTCAAATCCGGAATTTCTACCATCAGAGTACTTAAACACAGGGTGGAAAGGGGGCCTAGAAATGTTAAAATTGCAAGGACATTACAAAAAGACCCTGCTGGGCACTGAAAGCAGTGTTCTACACATCAAATTAATGTACCACTGAGCAGATAAAGGAGCTTTATACAGAGAAAAAAAAACTAAACTAAAACACCAAAGCAGCTATATAAGCCCCTTAATTAAAGTGAATATAAAAACAGTTAACTGCATGTTAAAAGAACAAAGGATGCCACTCACTGGTGCCCAGAGCATCTGAAAACTGAATTTGAACTGATCAGACAGAGCATATCACTGGACAATCTTGCACTGTGTGAAGCTAGCCTAGAAAGTGTTTACAGCTGTTTGTAACAAATCGGGGCTTTTTTTCAGGGGGAACTTGGTGGAACGCAGTTCCACCACCTCTGGCTCAGACCCTTGCTGGTCACCACAAGCACTTGTAAACACAAAAGTCCGGTTTCTGTGTTTATGAGTGCACTCTGTATTTAATGCAATCCTGATTTTTAATGCCCCTTTAAGACCCTCCTACTGTTCGTGAAATTTGACTGACCACACCCACTATTTGATGCAATGTGGAGGCTGTGTGTGGGTAGAGGAGTTTTGGGGAGCCGTGGTTGAGTTCCAGCACCTATTGTGAGAAAAAAAAAGCCCTGGAAACAATGGATTAAACATTGGCATACGGCTATATCCCAAGGGCTAAAAAATAAACTACAATGGCTCACTCACCTAAAAAAAAAAAAAAAAAAAAAAAAAAGGATGAAGGTTGTGACTTTTGCTAAACTGGCAAGGATAACAGGTTTCTAGGATATGAAGGGAATAGTAATGGTGGATTACATGCAAAGGGGGCTAAACAATCACCATACCAGCCTGCATTTATCTGTTGAATTTAACCACTTTAGGACCAGGTCTTTGCTGAAACAAGTAAAATTCTGTTTATTTTGCTAAAAAATTACTTCAAACTCCCACACACACACTAAAATTATGATTGATACACATACATTATATATATATATATATATATATATATATATATATATATATATATATATATATATATATATATATATATACACACACACACACACACACACACACACATACATACGTGTGTGTGTGTGTGTGTGTGTGTGTGTGTGTGTGTGTGTGTGTGTGTGTGTGTGTGTGTGTTATATATATTAAAAAAAAAAAAGACCCCAGAGAATAAAATGGCAATAATAATAAAAAAAAAATTCCATTCTTTATTTTGCAGTCTGGGAAATGAACATAGGGCAGTGACTATATTACAACAGGAATAAACTTTGTCAAAAATATAACAAACAGTACATCATAGCTAAGCTAGTACAGAAACGGTTGCTAGGTCAGCTGTCTCATGGACTATCGGCAACCGCTTACATGAAAGTTTGGTGTAAGATGTTACTCCGAATCACCCCACACATTTCCAAAACATTTTTATATTTTCACAATAGGAAGGTAGTAAGTAATAAGACTGCAGTTTTCATGACCGCACCAGAAAAGTTTAAATACAGAAGAATGAAAAGGTCAGGCAAAAAGAACAATGGAGGGGGAGGGACAATGAGTGTGAGGCTAAAGGGTGTCTGATCCCTAGAGTAGAAATAGGGAGTCCTGATCTTCCAGTACCTTTCCCCTTGTTCTTTCAAGGTCATGGTAAGATTTTCCATCATCTGAATATCTGCTATTATGGTACGTCAATGGGCAATTGTTGGAGTGCAGAGATTCTTCCACAGAGCTGGAATACACGCTTTGGCTGCTGTGAGTAAATGTCAGAGTAAGGAATTTTTTTTTTTTTTTTTTTTTGTTAGAGGAGTGTCGTTCAGCAGAAAAGCAGCTGGATTTTTATTGAGTAAGACCCCAGTCAGCATTTTAAATCATAGATTCTACCTCGGACCAGAAGCTGTTTAATTTTGGGCATTCCCAGAAGATGTGCAAAAGGGTTCCCACAGATTCTCCATTATGCCAACACATCTCAGAAACTTGGGGACAGATTATTATTATACACGATTTATATAGCGGCAACAGTTTACGCAGCGCTTTACAATGTATGGGGGGGGGGGGGGGGAACAACACAATTACAGAACAATACAAAAGGTACAGGAGGGCCCTGCTCGTAGAGCTTACATTCTATAGGGAGTTGGTGGTGGTACAAAAAGGTAATAGCTGCAGAGAATGATTTCATAGGGGTGGCTCGGGGAAAGATCCTATATCACTTCACAGGGGCTCTATACCAGCGTGCGAGAAGCTTATATCCTCCCTCCTGATATCTGCTTGCAAGAGAAGCTTAATGCACAAATAGTATAATTTTGTCTTTCTGAGATTGAGAGAAAGTAATCTGCAGGTCGCTTTCCCATTGTTGAAAAATAGTCAAGTCGGCAATGTCACCTTGGTTTGTCAGGAGAGTGTAGAAGTGTGAAAGAGTGATGAAGCTGGGACCCAACTAAAACAGATCTGTTTAAGTGGCATAAGTTGCCGTAGGTTTGGCTGGCTCTCGGATAATGAACGTAGATCCGGGGGGGGGGGGGGGGGGTTTGCTCACCACAAGCACTTGTAAACACAGATGTCCGGTTCATTATCCGAGGGACACAGATGTCCCTCAAATAATGAACGTAGATACGCACTCAATTGTGCTCTCCTAAAGCCTAAAGAAGTCCAAGTCCATTTGAAAGCGGGCCCCCAGTTCTCGCTTGGACATAAGATTTATTAGCAACCGCAAAATGTAGACGGCTAAAAATATTCCGCCGACGTAGCATAGTAAATTTCGGGTCATTCAGGCCTGGCAGGAATATATGGGATCCCAACATTGGGGCGAGTGGACTCGGGATGGAGATAGAGTAGGCAGCGTTTGAAACAACGGATTGGCTACCCATAAAGTTGCCCCAATTGTAGGGTGCGTAGTAATCACCATAGGGCACGTTTGCCTAGGGGACCAGGGTAAGCCCACTAATACAGAATCCACTGTTGCTTGTTCTAGGTCTACCCACAGTTTAGGGTCGGTCATTACACACCACTTCATTATTCTGGTAAGGTGGGAAGCCTCATAGTATCTTACAGGATCTGGAAAGCCCATTCCCCCCTGCACTTTTGGAAGGGATAGTATATCTCTCTCCGTAGCCTCGGAGGTCTGCCTGCCCAAACAAATCGCATGAACTTTGTCCATAATTCTGCCAAAAAGTTCAGAGGGAGCCTAACCGGCAGCGTTTGAAAGAGGTACAGGAGTCTTGGCATTACATTCATTTTTAAAATATTTGAGCGTCCAAACCAGGTAAAAGTGTCCCTATCCCAGCACTGAACATCCATTTTAAGCTTACGGAGCAAAAGGTGCAAAGTTGAGTTCAAAAATCCTATTAGGTTTGCAGTGAATATTCGTTCCCAGATATCGAATATGGGAGTCCGTCCATTTAAAATTGAACGCTTGACTTAATTGCAGTTGAGCGTGGGCCGGGAGCTCAATCCCCATGACTTCTGACTTAGCGTAAATTGATTTTATAGTTAGAGAGCTGACTGTATTTACTAAGCTCTGCCATGAGCGACGGAAGAGACACAGATGGAGATGTAACAAAGATTAAATCATCTGCATAAGCTGCCAGTTTATGTACGTGGCCTCTAGTCTGGATGAGCCCTAACAGTTCTCAATAATGGTTCCAGAGTGAGTATGAATATTAAAGGGGAGAGAGGGCAGCCCTGACGCATCCCATTGCGTATTTGGAAGGTATCGGAGAGGACCTCGTTGACTCACCTTAGCAGAGGGTGTTGAATACAGCGCATTTACCCACCTGTGCATAAGTCCAATGTTCTAGCGTGGCATTCAGAAATTTCCAATCTATCCTATCAAATGCCTTCTCCGCGTCAGTGGAGAAGAGCACTAATGGTGAATGAGAAAATTGTGCGTAATGAATCGTATTCAGAACCCTTTGAGTGTCATCTCGCCCTTCCCTACCTGGGACAAACCCTGACTGATCCCAGTGCCTTACGGAAGGAATATGGGGAAGCAATTTTTAGGTCTTCAACTTGCACAAATGCGCCAGATCTTTGCCCTCCTTTGGAATAACAGTTACAGGAGCGAATAAGCTAGTATCAGAAATACTGCAGCCATCTCTAAGGGAGTTGTAGGCTGATACAAAACATGGGGCCAATTGCACTGCAAACGTCTTGTAATAAGAGAGCGTAAAACCATCTGGACCCAGTGCTTTGTCCGTTTTCATTGACTTTAGTGGCGCAAGGAATTTGTTGGTCGCCATGGGTAAATCTAGGTCCATTGCTATATCATCGGAAAGGGATGGCATACCTGAGGATTCTAAGCAAGTTTGGATCTGCTCGTGGGTATTTCCACTCATCGTAGGCAATGTTTGTGGTGTCAAGTTATACAAAACTGTCCCGAAATGTCCTTGCGATATCGGTCGAGGTGCTAACCATTTTGTCATATTTTGATTTGAGTTGTGATATATAGGTGTGCGCCCTAGTCGATCTTTGTGCATTTGCCAAGATCCTGCTGGGTTTATTATCATACTCATAAAAACACCCACCTGCAGCTTGCCAGCTGTGCCTTAGCTTTATCCACTGAATTAAACTTGTCCCTCAAGTCTGAGAGTTTATCTTCCACCGGTTGTGCGGGCAAGGTTTTATGAATCCGCTCTAAACCATGGATTTCTCGGAGCAGGGTGTCGATCTGTTCAGACAGTTGCTTTTTACGGTGGATCCCCAATTTAATGAACGATCCCCACATCACACATTTGTGGGCATCCCAAAAGTATGAGCGGAGATTTGTCCTCAGTATTGACCGTGAATATGAGGTTAAGTCTGTAAATAATTGTGGTTTGTACTGTGGGTCAGACAGGAGAGACTCATTAAGCCATGCACATTGTTCGCCCCTACACAATTCAAGGGAGCAATGAGTCGGTGCGTGGTCTGATATAGTGAATGAGCCTGTCCCTACCGAGGTGAGGAAGGGAAGAGCATTCTGTGATGGAAAGATATAATCGAGTATGGTATATGTTTTGTGAAGTGCAAGAAAAAAAAAAAATAAAAAAAAAAAAAAAAAGTATAGTCCCTTTCTCTGGGATTAAGGATTCGTCCACTATCAATGAAAGGTAGTCATGCAGCAGAGTTTTAATCTTTCTCAGCTTTGGTTGTGACAGACAGGACACCCCGCTCTACGCATCAAGCAGTGGGTCCGGAACTAAATTCAAGTCTCCCCCCATCAACAGAATACCCTCCTTGTGTTGTCCCAGAAATTCGAAGCATGGGATCAGAGCTGAGACTTGTCTCTCATTCGGTAGTAACAGAAACACTAAGGTGACTTTATGCTCCCAGATGTGTCCCTTAACTATTAGGAAGCGACCCGATGCATCGGTAATGACCTGGATATACTTCCACAGGAGTTAGCTAGAAAGTAGAATCAAGACTCCTTTAGATTGATTTGGAGTCTGGAGAGGCACTGTGGTAGACTGTGGGGAACCTGCAATTACTCAATCTAGGAATTTTATGCTTTTTAAAATAGGATTTTTATAATAGCTTACCTGTAAAATCCTTTTCTTTTGAGGTACATCACAAGACACAGTCTCAGTAATTACTGATGGGTTATATAGGGTATCACTAGGTGATTGGACACTGGCACACCCTAGACAGGAAGTTCAGTCCCCTCCTCTTACTGGGAGCACCTCAGTTTTTTCACCAGTGTTTTAAGTGTTGGTCACGACTAAAGATCTGCTGTGTGAGCTCCTCTGCAATATCCTACACTGGGGCAAGCCATGCAACCGGATCCATTCAAAGTGTCTTTTCCAGGCCGAATTGGATGGTACCCGGGCCTCGTGTCTGAAGAAACTAGGTTTTACCTGTAACGCTTCTCTTTTTAGAGAGCTGGACCCCGGGACCCAGTATTTGGTTTTTTTTCAGCCATAGCCCTGGCGGGTGCTTTACAGGCCCAGAACTGTGGATCCCCCTATACAAAAAGGGGGCCCCAGTCTCTGAAGGTTTTTTTCTCTAAACTGAGCCCACCGTGAGAGGTGAAGATTGGGTCTGTTACACAGAACCCTGCAGCTGCATAAGGTAAGGGAGACTCCTTAAGAATTTTTTTGGTTCTAATAGGTTTCTCCTTTAAGTAAATGTATGCTATGCCTAAAGTCCCCACCGGGGGGGCTATCAAGAGCACATGCCTGATCTGTAGGTCTTAGTGTCCATGCTGTACGCTCCTCCAAGCCATGCTCCAGGTAGGATGTGGGAAGGGGGGGGAATTTTCTCCCTCTTTCTAGCTTTGGAGTGACTATTGTCGCAAAAAGTTATCGTGGTAGTTCCCACGCAAGAGCAGGGATTGGGGTTTTTATTCAAACCTTTTCACGGTATCAAAGCCTAATGGAGATGTCAGGCCCATTCTAGATTTCTAGGATCTAAACTGATTCCTAAAAGTACGGTCCTTTCACATGGAATTGATCCGATTGGTAGTCGCCATTTTACAAGGAGGAGAACTTCTGGCGTCAACAGACATCAAGGATGTGTACCTGCATGTACCCATTTTCCCTGCTCATCAAAAGTACCAGCTTTTCGAAGTAGAAAAACGCTACTTTCAGTTTTTAGCTCTGCCTTTCAAGCTAGCTACTACACCTCCGCTGTTTACAAAAGTCTTGGCCCCTGCTCTGGCCAGATTAAGGGCCCAAGTTATAACAATAATAGCATACCTAGACGACCTGCTCTTGATAAACCGGTCGGTAGCCCGCTTGGACCAAAACTTGGTCACCACAGTCTACTACCTGGAGTACCTAGGTTGGGTCCTCAACTTGGAGAGGTCTTCTTTAAAGCCAGTAAGAAGACTAGAGTATTTGGGTCTGGTCATAGATACAGCCCAGAAGAGGGTATTTTTACCCAGGCAAAGATCAGTGCTGTAAAAAAACTGATTAAGGTAGTCAGGGTCAAAGTCAGGGTCCTTCTATTCGCCTTTGTATGAGGCTGCTGGAGAAGATGGTGGCTTCATTCAAAGCAGTTCCCTATGCTCAGTTTCATTTGAGACTGCTGCAAAACAGTATCCTGTCTGCCTGGAACAAGAAGGTTCAGGCGTTAGATTTTCTGATGCGTCTGTCTCCTGTAGTGCATCGGAGCCTCAGTTGGTGGCTGATACCCGAAAATCTGCAAAAAGGAAAATCCCTTTTACCAGTTACCTGGAGAGTGGTAACACATGCCAGTCTTTTGGGTTGGGGAGCAGTTCTCGAACAGTCGACTGTCCAAAGGAGATGGTCCAAGACCGAGAGGTCCTTACCCATCAACAGTCTGGAGGAGATCCGTGCGGCGTATCTTGCCCTAAATGCCTGGACACTCAGGTTTCAGGGTTGCCCTGTCAGGATCCAGTCCGACAATGCCACAACAGTGGCTTATATCAATCACCAAGGAGGCATCAGGAGTCGTGCAGCTCATGGAGAAGTGAACCAGATCTTAATCTGAGCAGGAAAGCATGTGCCGTGCATATCGGCAGTCTTCATTCCGGGGGGTAGAGAACTGGCAGGCGGACTACTTAAGTCGCCGGCAGTTAGTCTTCACCCGAAATCTTCTTGGCCATATGCCATCACTGTGTCCCGTGATGTACGACAAAGAAAATGAGTTTCCTGTAGGAACACTATACGAGATCTGAATCTCCACAACTCCGCTAACAATTTAGTACGTTTTTCTGGACCATTAAGTCCTTTCACATTGTAAGAAGGCACATTTAAGCGAGTCATATTTGCAGCTTTCCTAGGATTGAATCCTGGAGTGGCACCGCACTGAATGGGGGTGGGAGGGTAAAAGGAAAAAAATATATATAAATAAAAAAAAACACAACACATACACTAGAACAGAAAAAAATATTAGACAAGGGAGACCTAAACTAGGGAAAGCAGGGACTCTAGAAGAGTCTAGAGAGAATAAGTTCCTGACAGGATGCAATTCACAGATCCCGTCAGGGAGAATTATAAAAAAAAGTACCACGCCTCTGGTAGAGGCTTCTCTTGAGATGGAATCTCTTCTAAAATATATATGTTTAGCTAACCAACCCCCGACCTAGCAAACCCGAACACCCCCAACCCTAAGTGTCCCAAAGCACATCCCCAAAAAGGCAGGCAACATAACAGAATCCTGACAGAGACATCTAATGGTACACTGCCGCTCCAGATGATGGCATTCCGCTAAGTTCAGAAGGGACGTGGTAAATATGCTTCTGCTACCAAAGCCTGTACCGCTTCTGAGCTTCAGTACCCCACCCCCATCTATGCCATCTGGAATGGCAGCCCCCCCCCCCCACCTAAACAGCCCATAAATGCGTAGAACAGAGGATCACAACCTATCAGCACCCCCACTTCCAGTTAACCCTGGCCAGGAGGGGCGCCTCAAATCTACCAAAAGCATATCCCGAATCATTCAGTACATAACACAAAACAAAATAAAAAAAACATGTCCCAGGACCAGTATATGCCTACACTCCAACCCCTTTTTGGGGCCCCTGAGCTTGTCTCCCCTCCTCCATCAGGAGAGACATCCTTGGTGGGCAACGGTGGCACCCCTTTTGGCAGGGAAGGTATATGAGAATATAGAAAACACCAAGTGTGGCGAGTTGATGCATATACAATGACGCTATCTTTTCTCTGTACAACAATTACCTTTAGTTTGGTATATATTTGCCTAAAAATGTTTTCTTCTAATTGTACAGAAGAAATGGCGAAACATGTTGAGCACAAAGTGTCTTTTAAACTGTTAGGACCTGGGAACACCTCATCGTTGTATGCCACACTCCAGTGGAAGCTTTTCTGATTTAGTCAACACTCCACAGGAAGTACTACAAGTGGTTTTCCTCGTTGTTTTGGCTTTATCATTGGGTCCTTAACTTTCTCTTTTCTTTTTGTATTGTTGTATTATAATTGTTGTTGTGTAATTGTATCTTTTTTTGATCTGTGAATTCTTAATAAATTTTGTAATCATTTTTTATACGTGCCTATAAAGTCCATCTCTTTTCCCATTTTTTTCAATTTACTAATAGGATGTGGCACAGTGTATTTTGGGTTTCCTGATTGCCACCCTAGGGCCTAGCAATCAATTTTTCTCTAAACTCCACCCCTGACGTACGAGCAAACCTAGCCCCCTATTACCTCTCTGTCTGGCAAACCGAGTGTTTCTGGGAACCACTGGACCATCATTCTCCAGTCTTGATTACAGAACTCATCACCCCTTAACCTCCATAGTTAAATCCTCCCACCTTGGAACAAAAAAAAAAACATGAAAGAAGTTTAGGCGGTGGGCCAGAATAGAGTCAGTGTCCCTGATTGAAAGTATGCCAATAAGGGAGGGCTGGTGACAGTTCACGGTTCTAGCCCACCCATTCTCAGCCAGAAAACCTTTCCCCAGGCACTGAAGTACAGCATGTCTGTTGATACTGTGCAGGTAAAGATGTCCTCCATCACCTGTTCTCCACTGGCTGAGGAGATAATGGAGAGAGAGCTCCCACTCCTGGAGGATCAGCTCACGGCTCAAATCTAACTAGGAGCTTGGAAGAAAAAAAAAAAAAAAAACTGGTAAAAGCTAGGAAAAAAGGAAAGAAAAACGTACATGCCCCAGGGTTAAAACCAAGTAAATCTGTGTGGAATGGAGACTGTTAAGGCTCATGATCCTCTGGGCGTCCTCGGTCAGATGCTGCATGAGACCTGGACTTGCGGTCACGTTGCGGATGTGAGAGGCCTTGGAATTCTCTTGCTCTCGGCAGTGCAGTCCAGTCTGGGACCTCAATGGCCTGGAATTCCAGGAATAGAAAGAGCCGCAGCAGCTGTGTGGGTGTGAAAAGGGAGAAGGACCGATTATCCCTTTTCACTAAGAGGGAGAGGGGACATCTCCATGTGTAGGTGGCTCCTAAAGTACAGATTAGCTCAAGCAGGGGTTTCAGTAGGTGGTGGATCTGGGCGTCATCAAAAACCAGCGGACCTTTTTGCCAAACTGCCATCATTATGGCTTCCTTCACTTTAGGGAAAAAATGAACCCCGCACAGCACATCTCACTGGGCTTCCTGGGAGACATCTCTCATCCCTGGGACCCTATGCACGCAATTTATTTCAATCACGGTCGACAGAGGGTTTTCCCAGTTTCAAGTTAAAGATTGCTGTAACGGATTCCCAGAGATCTGTCCCCACCGCCGCCTCGGGAATATCTTTTAACTGTACACGGTTTCTCCTACTGCAGTTCTCAGCATCCTCCACGTGTAGTTGCGTTGTGACTAGGCGCTGCGGGTAGGAGCCGAGCTGGGTCACCATTGCATCCATGCGGGAGGTGGAGGAGGTGTGCTGTTCCTCCAGGGTCTGTAAAAGCAGCTAAACAGCTGGAGCTCCAGATGTCCTCATGCAGGGTGCCCGTCCATTGCCCCAGCATGGTTTGAATATCAGCCTTTGTAGGCAGAGCTTGGAGCAGCTGCCTGATGTCCGCATCCTCAGAGGAGATAGAGCGTGTGAGGGTGTGCGAGTCCCAGGAGGTAACTGGGGGACTAATCAGCGGCAGCATCTGGGCGAGGATGGGGGATTGTGGAGGTGTCGATGTCTCCACGGCCGCCGATAGCTCCTTTCTTGTGGATGGACCAGGAGTCTGGCTGAGCCCACCGTCCTGTGGGCTCTGGAGAGTAGGCGCCATCTTGGCACCGGCTGTCGGCACGGCCTTGGTCCTGACGGAGACGTAGCAGGTTATGTACAGGCGTCCGGGTGTGCTCTGAGAACAAGGACCCTTACCCTTCCGCAACATGGGTTGAATGGGCCCGCTGGTGGGGTGGAATCAATTGTAATCCGCTCCGTCTGCACAAAGCTCAGCTAGCTTGCTGCTTCACGCCGCCATGGTCAAGCCACGCCCCCGAATTCGTTGCAATTTTGTGTCTCACGTGGTTTTCATGCAGCTGTTTTTCAAATGCAATTATTGAAAAAAGTACACATAAATTTATTTTAATGCAAAATAACACAATATTTAACCCATTTTTTGGTAAAATATAACGAATTATGTTATGCAGAGTAAACAGATACCCAACATTTCATGCTTTAAAATGGCATATGCACATGGAATGGCAACGAACTATGATACTTAAAAACATTTCCATAGGTGACGCTTTAAATTTTTTTTTTTTTTTTTTTTTTACAGGTTACCAGTTTAGAGTTACAAAGGAGAGCTAGCCCTAGAATCTTACTATAACGTATGCAGCGATACATCGCATGTGGTGTGAACACCTTTAGCATATGCATGCACAACCTATGTATGTGTTCGCTTCTGCGTGTGAGCACAGAGGGATGGGGCACTTAAAAAAAAAAAAAAAAAAAAAGGTATTATTATTATTTATTTTTACATTGTCCCTTTCATTTTTTGTTTTATAACTTATTTCCATCACAAGAAATGTAAACATCCCTTAATGGATAATAATGGATGACAGTCCCATTTACTTTAAAAGGACAGCTGGTGATGCAGCAGTGACACCGGGATGTGGCGACAGCAGGTGAGTGGATACCCGCTAACAGGCACTGCCATGATAGATCTGAACTGACAAGTGCTCTTTAAATGTAAGGACGTATTCTCGCTGGAAGTTGGAATTTTTAATATTTGCAAACAAAATGAAGGTTTCATAGTTAGAATAAAAAGCTGTCAGGTTAGTAAAACGGCGATACCCGAACCGATTCAATCATACATTTTGTAGCGTACATGAATTTGCAAAACAATGGGATAAAGGAATATTCCTGAACTTTGTTTTATCTCATGGTTACTGTGAACTTGTGTGATTGCATCAATGCAGTGCATTTTATCTCAGCTTGGAGAGCTTGGATTCATTGAATGAATTTGCCAGAAATGTAAATATTGCAGAATATACAGCCACATACTACAAAATGAAGTTGCATTTCATGCTGAATAAACTTAAAGCGGGATTCCACTGTCTTTAACGTTTTTTTTTTTGAGGCATACTGACAATCAATAGTATTAATAATTATAACACTTACTTTTTCTGTTTTTGCAAACAGCAGCATGCCGTTTTCTCCTCAAAAATGATTTTATAAAACCGTCTGACGGTTTCCATTTTGCCTGTGGGCATGTGAAGCCCACAGGCATCCTCTTCCGGGAGAGTGTGCTGCTAAAAGACCAGCATGCACCGCCTGTTCGATAAAAGATCTCGCGCATGCGCAGTCAGCGCAATATCGAGCGCCGTCAACAGCTCCGGTTGCCAACGGGTGTTGTCGTCGGAAGTCCCGCCCCGTTGTGATGGCAACGGAGATAAACAATGAAACAAAGAAGCACAGCACAGACTCCTGGGAAAAAAAAAAAAAGATCCCAGGAGCCCCTGCGGCAGACCGGAAGAAGTGACCTGCCGCTGAAGCCCCGCCCCTTTCCGCATCGGCCCCTCCCCTTTCCGCAATCTACAGAGGCAGAAAATTTGAAATAAGAAAAAAACAGAAGAAGAAGACAGCTGAAAGGTAAGGGGGTTACCTAGCGTTTAGGGAAGGGGGGATCACATAGACCTAGGAGTGTAATTTAGGGTGGACCTCCGCTTTAATGATTAATGCATCTTAAATAGAAAATCTTTAGATAGATTTTTACTCTAAAAGCATTTTATTAAAATAAATTTAATAAAAATCATTGATTTTTATCCATCCTGAGCCCAAGGCATGATGAAAACTGTACAATAAGATTACCTGTCAGGTAAAGGTGTTAAATCAGACGGCAGTCCAAATCCTTGATTGAAGCTCGGACCAGGGCCACCCATATCCATCACTCGTTCATGAAATGCATAACCTGTGCAACAACAACAGCATTGGTGTAGGCTGAACAATGGCATTATGCACCATCCCAGACACCCATCTTGACTTTGGATGGCTCTTGCAAATGGTCAGTTGTGTAGGGAACATATGAGACCACACTCTGAAGGCCAATCTCACCCAAAACCAAATTTTAGTTTTCAGTGGGCACAGATGGTATGACGGGGGAGGGGTTGGCTGGAGTTCTACTACATATGAAGGCATAACATTTCTAAATATGTAAATCAGAAAAAAAAAAAAGGCAATTATTTATATTTTATTAAAGTGGATGTAAACCCACTCTCATCCTTTCTAAACTACTGCAATATTGGTTATCTAGAAGGATATACATGCCTCCTGCATGTATACTTATCTGTCAAACGTCTCCCATCTGTCTGCTAGGAGACCCGAAAAACTGCAGATTTTGTGGGTGGGTCTGTTTTCCAGGGCTCAGTGGGTGGAGTCGTGATGTCAGTAGACTCCCGTCCACCTCTACACTCCCCTTATCGACATGCATTTTCTCCTGTGTATTCCTTACACTGAACTTCTGCTATCATCACTAACATCTAGTCAAAACCCAGAAAAGTCCCCACATGACTTCAGCATGCCAATCATGCTGAGGTGTAGAACAGCCAATCCTTGCAGAGCTGCTGAAGAAAGGAGTGGGAGGGAATTAAAAAATAATGCATGTCTTAAACTAGTGCACAAGATATGTAAATCACCTGTCAATCATAGCAAGGGGGAAGAACGGACAAAGATTTCACAGTTTGTCCATTTTATTTCACTCAAAAAAGATGAGGTTTATCAGAGCTGTATTAAAATTATTAGCTGTATTTGTGGCAAGACTGGGCACAGCTGATCTGCAATTCCATACTCTATATTGTGCCAGACCAAAAAAAAAAAAAAAAAATTCAGGTTTACATCCACTTTAATGAAAGGATGTAACACTTACCTTGCCACAGACCTCCATGATCCACGAAAGGCCCTAAATAAGAAGTAGGAGAGAGATACTTCAAATACATACTGCATAAGAAATGTATTGTTCAGCAACTGTTTGTTTCGTAAAAGAGAAGTCTAGCACAATCAAAACAGAGTCTACCGAAGAAACACACATTAGTCCTAAAGTATCTAAATCACCAGGTCAAAGGCACCAATCAAGGTTTAGACAAAGATGTACTGCCCCAACTAAACTACTCTGCTCTGTGGGCATTATATGTTCCTGTATCAGGTAAAATTTCATGCATATACAGACTACTGCAGAGCCAACTGTAACAAAAAAGTAAGTGTAGGAAAGTTTTGCCTTAACCAGATGTAATGTGATCTGTAGAAGTAGTTTAATTCTGGGTTATTAAAAATATAGTATTCAATATCAGTTATATATTTATATCTTAGCGCAGTTTCTTTTTATATTGTTTATTGTGTGTCTGGTGTGTGGGTGTGGGGACAGTGGGAATAGTGATTAACACCGGGGTTCAAGCTTGCAGGATAGCTGGAGGAATCCTAGAAGCGTGTGCCAATTGCTAGACTGCTCCCCAACCCCTAGCGTGCACCAGATTGTATGCAAGACTCGTATCTGCCTGTGCGTGGTCAGCTAGCCAGATTGTAGTGGAGTCTCCCTCTAAGTGGTGGCCAAAGGTAGTGCGGGCTGTCAACGTACCACAGCCAGTCTTACATATTCAGCATAAGTTTACCCTTATTCCCCAAGTTCTTCATATACCCTAGTCACGGAACACGCGCCGCGGTTAGAGTCACTGTGGACGTGCGTAATCATGACATTACCACCACCTCCATTTCTCTATGCACTGAAATCATTTCTTGCATGCCGCAGTACAACAAATGATCCTCAGTGTTCCACTTACTGGGCTATTTACATGTGAAAACATATGAAGCCCATTAGGACAATGTTGTTTTGCTGTAATTTTCACACAACTACTAGCAAAAAATAAACACTCATAAATTGGGAATTGTGTGCTTAATCCACTGAAGGACATAGGGTGTCTTAAAGAGGGATTGCACTGTGGAAAAAAATTATTAAAAGCCAGCAGCTACAAATACTGCAGCTGCTGACTTTTAATAAATGGACACTCACCTGTCCCGGGGTCCAGCGATGCCGGCAGCCGAGGCCGATCGATCGGCTCTCGGCCGCCACCATTCTAGGTGAGGGAATCAAGAAGTGAAGTGCTGCGGCTTCACTTCCCGGTTCCCTACTACGCATGCGCGAGTCGCGCAGCGCAATAGGAATTGTCCGCGCTGTCTCTGGGACCCGTGTGTGTCCCAGCAGACAGCGCGCAGGGACAGGAAGAGGCATAGACTCCCGTGGGAGTCTATGCCCGGAAGTGGGTGTAAATACCTGTCTTTGACAGGTATCTGCACCCCCCTCCCCCCTGAAAGGTGCCAATTGTGACACCGGAGGGGGGGAGGGTTCCAATCAGAGGAAGTTCCACTTTTGGGTGGAACCCCGCTTTAACCTTCAGATTTGCTGCCACCTACAGGATTAGACAATGACACCTCCCATTACCAGCAAAGCAGTACCAGCGCAATATCATAAACAGGGGAGGGTTAGACCTGCAGCTCTCAATGGATGCCAATAAAAGGATTTTATTGGAGTACAAAATTCCTACTTTTTTTTCACCCATTGTGAGTCACGGGAAGTTTTAGCATTTCAGATGACAAAAGGCAGTTCAACTGAGCTGTGGGCAAGGCAGCAATCTATGCTAATAGGCCCAAGAAAAAAATAAAACAAAACAGAACTGAGGACCACTTGCAGCTCAAAGAGCCACCTGAAGGACCTTTTGCGTGAAACTGTCTTTAGATGAGGCCGGAACATCTACTTGGTAGAGCTTAAAATAGGGATGCACAGATATAACGGCCGAAAATAGGGTTATCAGTGTTTACCAATAGAAAAAAAAAAAGGTGCCAATAGTGACCATCAATAAACGCAGTCAGCTGCGTCCAGGCTCAGACTTCTGTCCAGGAACAGCAGCTTTTTTTTTTTTTTTTTAAATCAACCAGGTTTATTTCGATTCACAGTGCACACGTTACAGATTACAGTTACAAAAATGCTACAGATCATACAGCTCCTCAGATAACAATTGTATAACCATCTCAAATCATCAATGTCACATCACGTTTTATGCATGAAATAACTAAAGCCAAAAGGTACCTTGTGTCAGTGGTTTGGGCTACTTCACTACCCAGAGGCCGGAGGATCTACTTGTCATTTACATTACTATGTATTGTGCATAGACCGGCTATGAACAAGTGCTAGACTCCTGCAGCCACCTGTCCCAAATTTTGTAGTATTTCTCAGGACAACCCCTATTAGTGTATATAAATTTTTTGTAGGGGAGGGTGTTGTTTATTTCTGCTTTCCATTCTGCAATGCTCGGGGGACAAGTCCTCATCCATTTCCGAGCTATTGTCTTTCGCGCTGTGAATAACGTCTCGTGCAGAAATGTCTTCATGTACCTGTCGGTCGAGTCTGGCAAGAGTCCTAAAAGGCACATTTTTGGGTCCAGCGTGGCTGGAGAGCCCATTTCGTCATGGAGGAATCTTACAATCTGTGTCCATAGTCCCTGTACTTTGGGGCATGACCACAGTAAGTGAATGAATGTTCCTGTCTCCCTTCCGCACATTTGGCACAAGGAGGACTGGGAGCCTCTGTACCTGGCAACCCTGAGGGGGGTAAGGTACGCTTGGTGGAGTATGTAAATTTGAGTCAGCCTGTCCGACAGTTTTGGGGAAACTGTCTTACAGCATTCCAGAGCTTCCTCCCATTCCCCGTCCTCGATAGGTCCCACCGCCCTTTCCCAGCGAGGTTTAAGTCCATAAGCTATTTTAGTTGCTACTGGGGTGGAAAGCAGATTGTAGAAGGCTGAAATTAGTTTTTGAGGATCAGTGTTTTTGATGATTGCCATAGCGACATTTGTAGTGGGCTTAGGGGGGGACAACGGGAATTGAGTGCGGATTGCATGTTTGACTTGCAGATATCTAAAAAACATATGGTTGGGAAGATTGTACTCCACTTGGAGTGTGTGGAAGGTTTTTAGAGTCCCATTGGTAAGTAAATGTTGGAGATAGAAGATTCCATAGGTGGACCAGCAATCTACATCAGGAATTTGCAAGAATTCAGGTAGGACCTTGTTGTGCCATAACGGGGTGAAGTCGTTATATTGGGGAATCTCTAGTTTAGCGGAGGCGATGTCCCATATGCGTCTATATTGACGCAGCAGGGCCAGTTCACCAGTCCTCAAATCAGTATTTCCGGTGTTTATTGTTATCGCATAAATAGGGTCTTTAGTGCATCTGGCCCACTTGGGGCACATCAGCTGGAGGAACCGCTCCCTGTCTGTCTTGTCAATGTGGTATAGTTGTGATAATTGGGACGAAATATAGTATAGGTTGAAATCTGGTAGTGCCATACCTCCCAGGTCAGGTGGGTTTTTTAGCGTCTGCCATGCCAGTTTGTGTCTGTTAGGACCCCATACGAAAGATTTGAGGAGAGCTTCTAGAGTCTTGAAGTATTTCAAAGGCAAGTATGTCGGGGAGTGCCACATCACATATAATACTTTGGGAAGTAGGACCATTTTAATTAAGTTTATTCTGCCCCACACCCCCAGTGGCAAACGAGCCCAGGTCCTCAGCTTAGTTTTTACATAGGACGTGAGGGGTTCAATATTGAGACGTACAAAGTCTGTCGACATTCTGGATACATGGATCCCAAGATATTTGATGGTACTAACTCTCTGAAGTGGCAGACTGGCCTGTGACTCGGTTGGTGGGAAACTGTCTATTGGTAATATTTGCGATTTCTCCCAGTTAATTTTTAAAGGAACAGCAGCTTTTTACTCTGTGTGCAGCCACGTGCGATCAGCAGTGGCTGCTGTCCGCTTGCCATTAGTTGAAATGGGCTGAGCAGCCGATGCTAATTGCATAATCCAGTCATTCCTGCAGCAAGAATCCACAGATTCTTGCCACAGGAATCCAGAAGCTGCAACAAACCGGCGTGTGAAAGGGGCCTAAGAGTACGAAGTACAATCAAAAAGGTATAAATAGCATAAGATGGGGGCTCAATACACAACCCTGCGGAGTTCCAATGTTTAGCTATTGGCCCATTAGAACTACATGAGATCTGTTTGCCAAAACATCCTTAAAGGATAAGTTCACCTTTTTGACAAATAATGCACAATTTTATGCAGGTAAAAAAAAAAAATGTGCATTTATTATTTTTTGTTACAAAAGTCTGTAAAGCAGACCTGTCAAATTTATCTGCTTGCTCATATCTCATACAGGCAAGCCGATACACGCCGACAGGAACAATCAAAACTACCACATGCTCATAGCGCTGTGGTAGTTCACTGAGAACTACAAGCCGATAGCCGCTAAGGCCATCGGGACTTGTAGTTTGATTCATAGAACACTGAGAATGTGTGACACATCCGTGGTTTTTAAAATTGTGACAGCTAGCGGGGGGGGGGAAAAAGATCCCCTGCTAGCTGTCAAAGCAGGGGAGCAGGGACCAGTCCTTTCAAAAACATGTTACAGCCTGAACAGGGCTGTAACAAATTATGAAAAAGGTAAACATATCCTTTAACCACTTGCCAACCGGGCCAATTCTGACACGTCTCTCCTACATGTAAAATTCAAGAATAGAAAATTACTTAGAACACCCAAACATTGTATATTTAGAAGAGACTATGGAAAATAAAATGGTGGGTTTTGCAATTTCTTATGTATTTTCAAATGTAATGTTTTTGGAAAAAATACACTTTAATGAATTTTAATGCACTCAAACACAATATAAAAGCCAATTCCTGTCTCTCCATTCTGTGCAGCCATCGCCTCCAGTCAGAGCGCCCCACGACCGGATGGCAGAGCCCAGGACAGATAGTGGCAACAGGAGGGGCAACCACATTCCACTGCACGCAAGTGTTTGAGCCGCTGTTTAGCCACTCAAATCACTTCTGCATTAAAGCCAACCGCCGGCTGCAAATTTTAATATTGGGATGATGTCTGTAGCTGCAGGCATCATCCCAGTATAACCACTGCCAACCGAGGACATCAAATGACTGCCTATGGTCGGCAAGTGGTTAATCCAAAGGCAGATGGAAAGTGGCAGACCAAGCTTCAGCAATTTCTCACACAATAAGACCGGACAAAATGGTGCTAGAAGCCAATCGATACTCTATAAACAAACATTCTCACAAAATTTACCGGGCCCTCCATGACTCAATAACATATGCAGTGGTAAGGCAATGGCATGTTCTATACTTGCTCTAAAGGCATATTTATGGGAGTAAAAACTACTTGGTAAACTTATCTTAACATACCTCAAGAAAAATCTCCAGAGGCAATTCATAAATCACTAAAGTAAGTGCTACAGGGCTATTATCATCCCATCTGTCTATAACTTCTTGGGGATAGGGATACCTATAATAGCAGTAGATTAAAGATCTTAGTGAAAACCCATGCCAACTGCTCTGCACATGCCTTGACAACCTTCCCTGGGAGTACGTCTGGACCCGCCAACTTCTTTGTATTTACAGTTTTGAATACCCATCTCACCTTGTGTTCCTGTACAGTAAGTTTAAAACTGCCAGGATCTAATAAAAGCCCCACATTACACTGCCCTAATGTAATTTCAAAGCATTTAAAGTGCTTATTCAATTCCTCAATTAACACAGCGCTGGAATTTACTTCCATTTTACTGACTTTTCTCTCTAAAATGTGTAATATTTGGTATTCCCATCCTCCCTCCAGCCTGTTCTCATTGTAATATTCTTCAGTTTTCATCTTATAAGCAAATTTTGCTTCTTCTATGCCTCTTTAGCTCTTGCAGCATTATGAACATCCTTATCCCCACACAAGTACGACCTGATCCCTCCCTGCTGTGATCAATTCAACAACAGCTTTGAAGGAGAAGGCCACACACAGGTTAAAACCTTGGTCAGGTTTTTTATTTCCATTGGTGTCTCTATTAGAGGGAGATTTTCCCAATACTTCCCATCAGGGAAAAAACACAAAATGAACTGCCAAAAGGAACAAAAAAAAACCCTTTTGGTAGAATGAGGAAGGGTAACGACTTCTGGACAATGCTGACACCTTTATGTCCTGGTGACAACTAATCTTCCCCTACCTTTTCTGTTCTTTTTGTATACACAAATCCTAAAATGTTACAGATACGGTGGGTATAAAAAGGTCTACACACCCCTGTTAAAATGTCAGGTTTCTGTGATGTAAAAATAAATAAAATAAAGAAATAATTTCAGATTTTTTTACACTTTTAATGTGACTTATAAGCTGTACAACAAACTGAAATCTTTTAGGTGGAGGGAAGTAAAAATAAAAAAAATAAGGTTGCATAAGTGTGCACACCCTTAATCTAATACTTTATTGAAGCACCTTTTGATTTTATTACAGCACTCTGTCTTTTTGGGTACAAGTTTATCAGCATGGTACATCTTGACCTGGCAATATTTGCCTACTCTTTTTTTAAAAAAAACACACCAAATCTGTCAGATTGCGAGGGCATCTACTGTGCACAGCCCTCTTCAGATCACCCCACAGATTTTCAATCAGATTCAGGTCTGGGCCATTCCTAAACTTTAATCTTCTTGTGAAGCCATACCTTTGTTGATTTGGATGTATGCTTTGAGTCCTTATGCTGAAAAGTTCCTCTTCATGTTCAGCTTTCTAGCAGAAACCTGAAGATTTTGTGCCAATATTAACTGGTATTTGGAACTGTTCATAATTCCCTCTACCTTGACTAGGGCCCCTGTTCCAGCTGAAGAAAAACAGAACCAAAGCATGATGCTGCCACCACCATGTTTCATGGTGGGTATGGTGTTCTCTTGATGATGTGCAGTGTTGTTTTTGCGCCAAACATATCTTTTGGAATTATAGCCAAACAATTCAACCTTGGTTTCATCAGACCATTTAACATTTACGCACATGTTTTTGGGAGAATTCAGATGCGTTTGTGCAAAATTTATCCGGGCTTGGACATTTTTCTTCGTAAGAAAAGGCCACTCTACCCCACAGCCCAGACATATGAAGAATACGGGAGATTGTTGTCACATGTTCCACACAGCCGGTGCTTGGCAGATATTGCTGCAGATCCTATGATGTGGCTGTAGGCCTCCCTGACCAGGTTTCTTCTTGTCTTTTCATACATTTTGGAGGGACGTCCAGTTCTTGGTAATGTTGCTGCTGTGCCATATTTTCTTCACTTGATGATGGCTGTCTTCACTATGTTCCATGGTATATCTAATGCCTTGGAAATTCTCTTGTACCCTTCTCCTGACTAATAACTTTTAACAATGAGATCCCTCTGATGCTGTGGAAGCTCTCTCCCGATCATGGCTTTTGCTGTAGGATGCGACTAAGAAAATGTCATGAAAGACCTACTAGAACAGCTGCACTTTATTTGGGGTTAATCAGAGGCACTTTATGATGGCATGTACTGACTGCTATTTAACATGAGTTTGAATGTGATTTCTTAATTTTGAACACAGCTACATCCCCAGTTATAAGAGGGTGTGCACACTTATGCAACCACATTATTTTAGTTTTTTTAGTTTTACTTCCCTACACCAAAAGATTTCAGTTTGTTGCTCAATTGAGTTGTACAGTTTATAGGTCACAATAAAAGGTGGAAAAAGTTCTGAAATTATTTATCTTTGTCTCATTTTTTTTACATCACAGAAACCTGACATTTTAACAGGGGTGTGTAGTTTTTATATCCACTGTATAAGGCCTTATGCACACAGGACATCAAAAATCCTGCTTTTAGCCTGGGTTCACACTATAACCCCACTGCGGAACGCACAGGAGCGCTGTGCTTCCCTGTTCCCCGTTTCAGGGGCGATTCTATGCCCGAATTCAGCCCTGAAACGGAACAAAAGACGCACGCGTTTTTTCTGCAGTGCGCTCCGCAGCCGCCCCGGAGATATGTGAACCGGCTCCATAGGGAGCCAGTCACATTCTCCTACTATGCATATTAGATGCGGGGAAATGCACATCTAATTCGCATAGGTGTGAATGGGGGCTTAAGGCTGGGTTCACACTGCTGCGGCTAGGAGACCCGGATGTGATTCGCACCGCACTGCAGTGCAAATCACATCCGATCTCTGTGCGATGCGAGTTCAGCCAAATAGATAGTATGGCTGAATTCGCATCGCACCCGCTCCAAACTCGCACAGGACCCTTTTTTGGTCCGCAGCAGAATCGGATTGCATGGGTGTTCACACCATGCGATCCGATTCCTGTCCGAGTTTGCAGATCGCACTGCGATATGCGAACTGATCTGAGGGTGTCATTAACGTTTCACTGGCACTCCCAGCAGTTCGCATAGGGCAGTGTGAACTGCCGGCGGGAGGCATGCGATGCGGGAACCCGCCGCGGATTCGCGGCATTCCCGCATCGCTTCAGTGTGAACCCAGCCTAAAAGGCAGTTTTTTTTCTTCTTCTAGACGCTGATCAATGTTAGCCTATGGGGGAGATTTACTAAAACCGGTGCAGCTATGCATAGTAACCAATCATCTTTTAGGTTTTATTGTCAAAGCTTAATTGAACAAGCTGAAGTTAGCAACTGATTGGTTACTATGCACGGCTGCAGCAGTTTTAGTAAATCTTTTAAGTGTCCATGTGTTTACAGGGTCCAGGGCCAGTGCAATCAGGAGAGAAGTGTTGTGCCAAAAAAAATGCTTGACATGCCTAAAGGCATGTAAACATGTCAGATCCCTTTCACACTGAGCCACCCCGGGCGTCGACGGTAAAGCGGAGCTATTTTTAGCAACGTTTTACCATCATTATAGCTGCGCGGTTTTAACACCCCATTAGTGGACAAAAAGGGGTTAAATGCGCCTGCAAAACACTGCTGCATCTGCGCTTTGCTGTCGGTATGGCGGCCCTGCCCCATTGCATTCACCGCTCCTACACTGCTGCAAAGAAGCTGCTGGCAGGACTTTTTGTGAAGCCCTACCAGCGCCGCACCCACCGTTTGCAACCAAGGCTTTTTTCAGGCGATACGCAGGCACTATTTTTAGCGCTGTAGCGCCTGAAAAACATCTCCAGTGTGAAAGGGGTCTAAACGCAATTAGCACTAGATTTGTCAAGTGCTTGGGTGTTCATTTATTCCAATAGCCAAAATAAATTAATATTCTGGCCAATGGAATGAATGAGTGCCTAAGTGCCTTTGCAAAACGCAGCTTTGGGCACATTTTAAAACACTGCCTTTACCTCCTCTTGAGCTTAGGCTTCCAAGAGAGGTAAGAAACGTCCCATGTGCATGAGGCCTTAAAATTAGCAGAAACTTAGAATCACAAAGAGGTCTAAGGGTCCTTACCTCCTTGACGATTTCCTCCCTGACCCCAAGGTCCAAATCCTGTTATTGGAAATATGAAAAAAATACATAAAAAATTGCAATCAACTGATTTACCATTGACAATCTGTAAAACCTGACCTTATTTCTTCTATTTGTGACTTTTTGTATAAAAATGAAAGAATGGAATCTAAATGCTCATAAGTTTATTATTATACAGGATTTATATAGCGGCAACAGTTTACGCTGCACTTTACAATATAAAAGGGAGACAATACAGTTACAATACAATAAAATACAAGAGGATTAAGAGGGCCCTGCTCAGAAAAGCTTGCAATCTGATAGGGTGGGGCAGGTGGTACAAAAGTTTGTGACTATGGGGAATGACCTGAAGGAAGTGGTAATAGAATAGTTGGAGGCGTGATAAGCTTCCCTGAAGAGATGCGTTTTCAGGGATTGCCGGGTTGCATTCCAGAGGATGGGAGAGGCTCTGGAGAAATCCTGGAGACAAGGAGAGTAGGCGGTCTTGAGGAGGAGCGGAGAGGACAATTTGGGTGATATTTGGAGACAAGACTGGCTATGTAGCTCGGGGCAGTGTTGTGAATGGCTATGTATGTTGTGGTTAGTATTTCGAATTTAATTTGCTGGGCGATTGGGAGCCAGTGTATGGATTGATGAAGAGGTGTGGCAGACACCGAGCGGTAAGTAAGGTGGATAAGTCTGGCAGTACAATGATAGACTGAAGAGGGAATAGCCTATGGGGAGCTAGGCCAATGAGGAGGGAGATGAAATAGTCAAAGCGAGAGATAAAGGAGTGAATAAGTAGCTTGGTGGTTTCATTTGTTAAAAATTCATATAAAAATATCAATACGAGTGCCTGTGACCCTCAACCTGTGGTCCCTCAGCTCTATGAAGCGCCCCCCCCCCCCTCCATCTGCAGCACCAAAATGTTAAAGCTCCAGGATATGGCAGATGACTTCAACTCTGACAGCAGGCACCAGCACGAGGGGCACTTCGGTTAAAATTTAGACCCTTGCGCTGGCTCTAATATTCTTAGAGTAAAAAAATAATTACTAACGCAGAAGCTACTATATGCTGCTCGACCATACAGTTATCTGATTTTCATGGATCAAAAGCATTGGGATATCCTCCTAAGCTCTGTGCCTGCACCCTGTAGACTTATAGGCCTATCACTGATTTCTGTCTGTCTCGTCCACATGCAAGTTGATAGGATTCAATTAGGGCTTGTTCACATGAGTGGTTGGGGTGCAGTTAAGGCCCATACACAAGATCAGACTTTTTGACAACAAACATGCAAATTAGCCGTTTTGGAGCAACATCCGACCGTGTGTACGCTCCATCGGACAAACTTTTTTGGTTTTCATCTCACTTTTGTTGGCTGTGGGAACGGACAAACTTTCTGGCAACAAAAGTCCGATGGAGCAAAGTCTGATTGTGTGTACAGAAAACCATAGGACTTTTGTACTAAGTACAAACAGGCATGCTCAGAACCAATGCAAAAGATCAGACAACAATACAGAAGTTGACCAAAAGTGGCGGTAAAGAGCAGAAAAACCACATGATTTGGTGAAAGTTGGCTGTGTGCACATTTGCACAGGCACATCATAGGTACAGCAGCCCATTTGAATGGGCTACTAAACCTGTAAGAAATGCGGGTAAAGACATCACAGGAGCTTTTCTAAAAAAAAAAAAAAATACACATGCACACCTTCCCAACCCGCACATACACTATATGCGGGTTGGGAAGTTGCAAAACTACAAGTCCCATCATGCTTGTGTCTGTCGGAGTCTTGCTATGCCTCATGGGACTTGTAGTTCTGCAACAGCTGGAGGTCCGCTAATTGCATATCCCTGGTGTAAAGGCAGCCGTCCCAATACTTTTGGCAATATAGTATATGTGAACCTAGGTTAGAGAAGGTTGAGCCGTGGTTTCACTAACACCCAACCACTCCCCTTCTAGCTGCAGAGGTGTACACATGCCACGGCCGTGATACAGTAATTATACCCCGCTGTTCGAGTGAATAGGGCCGCTCTACAACAAAAGCACAGGAGGCATGCAGGCGATACAGTGCCTCCTCACTGCCTAACAAATGCCCTCTGGAGATCACTCAGACAGCGACACTAGTGCAAATGAGTCCTTAAAGGGGTTGTAAACCATTGAGGTGAAAAACCTCCTGTAATGCTGCACCTACAGCTCCACCACCACCGGAGCTCCCATCCCCATCTATTCCGCCATTACCGTAATCCATGTCCACAGAACCAAGAGGGGAACTTCCAAAGCAATCACAGCGCCTGCGCGCAGCATACCACGCGCACATTGGTAGGCTCGGCACCAATAGCAGGCATAAACTGAAAGCTCTAACGCTATTGGCTGTCGGGGGTGGATGCGCAATCCTAGAAGCTCCATCAGCCATGCTTAGTGTGGGCTGAGGGGAGCTAGTTATGGTGCGTGGCCGTGCTGAGAATGTGATAATGTGTTATCCAAGGTGCTGCAGAGTTAGAACTCAGTCATATGGTGTGTGCTGTAATTAGAGAGCAGCTTTCCTCTGATATAAACCACTTTTGTCTGACAAGGCTAGCTGCTTGGTTAGCATACAGGTGTGAAAAATAAAGTTTTATATTTTCTTGAATGTTGTGTGAATTAGCATTCCTCGGTGCCAGAGTTAAGACAACTTCACCAGGCCTCACGCCAGAAGGAGCGCATCCTCCCACCCGCTAGTGACGCCATGGGGCCCATTCATACCAAATACTGCACATACCTGTGTGTTTTTGACTGCGTGTTTGCATGCATTTAACGCACGCTTGCCGCGCACTTGAATGTGTTTTGCATGCGTTTTGTACTGTGTTGCATTTTTAAATACATTTTTGGGCTTGGCTTTCTTGACTTAACCCCTTCCCACCCGTGCCATAGCCAAAAGACAGCTACAGCGTGGGCCTTAATTGCCGGGTGGGCGTCCATGATGTCCTCCCGTGCATGAGCTACCTGCGCACCCTGTGATCACCGAGTAAATGAGACTCCCGTTCCCTTTCCACGTGATCAGCAGTCAGCCAATGACAGCTTATCATTTGATGTAAACAGAAGATCGGAAATTGGCTTTTTTTCTATCGGCGTGAGGAGAAAAAACAAAACAATCACGGCTTCCGTCAAAGGGACATCGGTTCCGAACAGGGAGAGCCACCGCCGCCTCATCTGTGCCCACCAGTGCTGCCTGCCAGTGCCACCTGCCAGTGCATATCTGGGCCACTAATCAGTCCCTACCAGTGGTGTCCACCAATGCTGCCAATCGGTGTCACCTACCAGTGCCACCTATCAATGCACTTCAGTGCATTGATATCCACCAGTGCCACCTCCTCAATATCCACCAGTGCCACCTATCAATGTCCATCAGAGCCGCCTTATCAGTGCCCATCAGTGCAGCCTCACATGAATGAAGGAGAAAAATTACCTGTTTGCAAAATTTTATAACAACCTATATGACTGTTTTGAAAAAACAGCAGTGCTTAAATACCACCAAAAGAAAGCTCTATTTGTGGAAAAAAAAAATTATAAACATTTCATTTGGGTAGAGTTGTGCATGACCGCTCAATTGTCATTCAGCACTGAAAGCTGAAAATTGGCCTGGGCACAGTTCACATCAGTGCATTTCAAAAAGTAGCACATGCTGCATTTTTCTGCACCAAAATGCAGGTAACATGCTACAAATGCACCTCAAACGCCCCTTTAAGCCAAGAAAGCCAAGCCCAAAAATGTATATGAAAATGCAGTGCTAAACGCAGCACAAAACACATGCAAAACGCATTAAATTGTACATCAAGCACACTTCAAATGCATGTAAACATGCAGTCAAAAACACGCAGTTAGGTGCAGTTTCTGGTATGAATGGACCCTTAACTGCACTGTAATGATGTGAACTATGACCATAGGATTACCACAATTTTGGGCCATCTATGCAGTTGGAGTGCAGTTCAAAATGCAGCCAAATGCGTTCAGTGTGAAAGGGCCCTTACATGAACAATTCCTTTTTGCTTATGTAGCACCACCCCCGAAGGAGCCACTTGTTAATATTGGGTCTCCTGTTCTGAGCCTCGACTCCCAGAACAATCTTAGCCCCACTGACATGGTTGAAAGTAAAACACTGTAGGTACATATAAAGACACCACTAGAAAATACCTTTTTCCTGGATATATTTAACCACTTGACAACTGGGCACTTAAACCCCCCTCGTGAGCAGACCAATTTTCAGCTTTCGGTGCTCTCATACTTTGAAGGACAATTACTCTTCACACATTTTTCTCAGTTTCTGTGATAAAATTTTGCAAATTATTCATTTTTCTTCATACATTTTGGCCACAATTTATACTGCTACATACTGTATCTTTGGTAAAAAATTAGTGGATATTATTTGGTCTTTGTGAAAGTTAGAGAGTCTACAAGCTGTGGTGCAAATCATAAAAAATGTATCACACCTGATTAACTGACGGCCTATATCATTTCTTGCGACCCGAACAAGCCAGGAAAGTACAAATACCCCCAAATGACCCATTTTTCAGAAAGTAGACATTCCAAGGTTTTTAGTAAGATGCATGGTGAGGTTTTTTCCCACAATTCTTTGCAAAATTAAGATTTTTTTCCCCCACAAAATTGTCATTGTAATAGGTTATTTCTCTCACATGGCAAGTGTATACCACAAATGACACCCCAAAACACATTCTGCTACTCCTCCTGAGTATTACGATACCACATGTGTGAGACTTTTTCACTGACTGGCCACATAGAGAAGCCCAACATGCAGGGAGCACCGTCACGTGCTCTAGGAGCATAAATTACACATCTAACTTCTTGACTACCTATTACACTTTTGAAGGTCCTGGAGTACCAGGACAATGACACATGACACTGTTGACAGATGGCACTGATACGTGGCACTGATGACACGTGATACTGATGTGGCCCTGGAGTACCAGGACAATGACACTGATGACAGATGGCACTAATATGTGGCACTGACGACATGTGGCACTAACACGTGGAACTGATGACATGTGGCACTAATACGTGGAACTGATGACACGTGGCACTAATACATGGCACTGATGACAGATGGTATTTATACTTGGCACTGATGACAGATGGTACTAATACGTGGCACTGATGGCAGATGACATTAATACGTGGCACTGATGACAGATTGCACTAATACGTGGCACTGATGACACGTGACACTGATAACAGATGGCACGTGACACTGACAGGTGGCACTGATGACAGATAGCACTGATACGTGGCACTGATGACACGTGATACTGATGACACTAATAGGTGGCACTGATGACACATGACACTGATGTGGCACTGATGACAGGTGGCACTAATATGTGGCACTGATGACAGATGGCACTAATACATGGCACTGATGACACGTTACACTGATGACAGGTGGCACTTATACGTGCCACTGATGACAGATGGCACTGGGGACATATGACACTGGGGACAGATGGCACTGACATGTGCTGTAGGCACTTTATTTTCCCCCTCTTTTTTTTTTTTTTACTCGCAAGCTGCAGCCGTTCGCTCTCTCTCCTCACACATTGTCTCTGTGGAGGAGGGAGAGCAGGCGATGAGAGATGATCTCATATGTTTACATATGAGATCATCTCTCATTGGACACTGCGATTAAGTGCTAAATGGCCGCTGTGATTGGCCATTTAGCATGATCTGTGATTGGCTGTGTCCAAGGGACACGGCCAACACAGAACTTCCCGATGCGTGCCCACGGCGGCATGCATTGGGGAAGTAAACAAGAGGACGTCCAGGGACGCCCTCCCGGCAATTGGAGTCCACGCTGTAGCCGTCTATCAGCTATAGCGCGGACGCCTAGTGGTTAAAATCAAAGAATGAACACACACCTGCTTAGAAATAAACATACTTCTTATATTGGCAAGAGCTTAGTATGCACAGCAGTAGAACATAAATGCATGCAGCAAATGAGGTTGGACATAGAAGGAGATTTACTAAAACTGGAGCACTCAGAATCTGGTGCAGCCGTGCATGGTAGCCAATCAGCTTATAATTTCTGTTTGCTCAATTAAACTTTGACAATGAGCCGACGTTCACATTGGGCCTAATTGGCATGTGATTTGACATGTGAAATCGCATGTCAAATCGGCGCCTATTACCTGCAATGCATAGTTGCTAACATTGTCAAAAAATGTATAGGCTTACTTTTTTGTCTGTAAGTCTTATTATAATTAGGGGGTGGGGCATACATTTCTAGGTTGGCCGTAATGGGGGAAGAAAAACAGGCATGGTTTAAACTGAATATTGGGTGTGGCTCGATGGAGTGTGGATTCAGTCTGAGATGAACGACCGATGGAGGCAGAAAGAAAGAAATAGGGAGGAAAGGAGAGAGAAGGAAGGAAAGAAAGGGATTGAGGGACAGCAGGTCCACATCCTACACAACAAAAGGAATATGTGTATTCAATAAAGTTTAACAATCAGCAGATAAAGATACTCCAAACACCTGGTGTTAGTGCTTCAATCATCCCGGTACCATGGTTTTTATGGTGTCAGGCTGATTGAAGCGCATTATTTCTATTATTACATTGTAATATAAAATGAAATAGTTCAACTCCCCATAATGCCGAATCAGTGGGAGTCCGCCCTGCGTATGTCACTTTCCACATCACCTGCCACCAGATTCTATCAGGTGTCCCCAGCAGAGTCCCTCCTTACATCAGGTTCCCCCAGCAGAGTCGCTGCTTACATCAGGTGTCCCTAGCATAATCACTCCTTACATCAGATGTCCCCAGCAGAGTCACTCCTTACATCAGGTGTCCCCAGCAGAGTGCCTCCTTAAATCAGGTGTCCCCAGCAGAGTCCCTCCTTACATCAGGCATTCCCAGCAGTGTCCCTCCTTACATAAGATGCCCCCAGTAGAGTCCCTCCTTACATTAAGTGTCCCCAGTGGAGTCCCCCCTTACATGAGTTGAAAAAAACAAAAAAGGGGGTTGCCCCTGGGATTGTATGGGCTGAGGGGAAATACCAGATATGAGTAACAAGCGTATGTAAAATGTATTAAATACAAAAAACATATGTGTACATTTTTTCCACAACATTAGAGTATCTTAAAAACAAATTGGATAATCACACTATATAGATACATTACAGCTAGGTTCTGAAACACATGATTGATCTTATGGTGAGAGGCCAAACGAAGTGCATGTACACAGAAGTCACAAAATGTTTCGGAATATATGTTTAGATATTTAGTTCCTCCTTCAGGGACTGATTTAGAACAAGCTGTAATATCTAGTGGTACAACAGCAAAAGCAGGGGCGTAACTATAGGGGGTGCAGCAGTCGCGACCGCAACTGGGCCCTGTGCTGCAGGGGGCCCATGCAGCCCCCTCTACATATGGCCGGCAGCTAGGGGTACCAGTGCACCATACACACGGGTGGCTGGAGGTGGAGGGTGACTAGCAGAGCTCCATGCTCAACTATCTCACTGGCTGCTCTTTAGTTGTGCATTCCCCACATGACCTGTGTCCTCAGCTGGCTCCTCAGAGTACCCCTCTCCTGCTCCATGCATTGCTGCTCAGTCCGATGTCTGTTCTCCCCAGCCATAGTCCCGCCCCCCCCCCCCCGAGTTCAGCCCACAATGCACTGCATACTTCTCCCGGGTAAACAAACTTTAAGCACACAGATGCAGTGCAGCCCTATGAGAGCCGGCTCCCCGGAGGACACTGCAGGCTTGTCTGACAGCCCCCCTCCTACCCCGTCATACACAGATGATGAAAGGTCTTTCTGGGAGATATGCTGATTGCCCGTCCAGCACACTGGATGGAGCCCAGGCCAACATGGATGAGTGCGCGGCCTGCAGCTTGGTCATGGTGAGTGAGAAGACCCCATCCACACACCATTACATACCCCCTCCATCTCCCCCTGGGAACAGGGGCCCCTTCTCACGTGGGGACAGGGACCCCCATCTCCCCTGGGGACAGGGACCCCTTCTCACCTGGGGCAGTAACTTCATCTGCCCTGGAGAAAAGGACCTCATCTCTTCTGGGGACGGGGACCCCATCCTGCCTAGGGACAGTCCCCCAATGGGGCACCTAAAAATAAAATAATTTAAAAAAACAACTGATGCCAGTGGTGGAACTACAGGGCTCATAAAGGTCATACCTGTGACCTTGCCCTGGAGTTCCACCGCCGGACTCGGAGGGAAGGGCCCTGGCTAGGGTTCAGGGGGGCCCTTCATGGTTTCTTGCATCGGGGCCCTGAAGGTTCTAGTTACGCCACTGAGCAAAAGGATCAAGTAAGTACAATATGTATAAGTATACAAATGTTTAAAACACACTAGGAAACAGCATGATATGACAATGGGGCAGGCATTTTGAATCTGATAATACTCACAGAGTGGCTATCTTTAATAAATCACAGTACACGTCACATCTCGTGTTAGTAGAAGTTTGGTTAGAGACGATTCACACTTTTCAGACTCCAGCTTTTTCAGATCGTTTTACTGCTGTTCAGTTTGTGCTTGTGGGTTTGTATCTGGTTTACAGTGCGTGTAGTCAGTTCGTATCTGTTTTTCAATGCATTTTGGTCCGCTCGTTACTGATTTTCAGCTTCACAGGCCTTGCTTATCTTCTGTGCATTCTGTTAAGTTTGTTCTGACCAGCCAACCGGTTTGAAACCATGGTGTAGATATGTACTCGTCGTAGAGTTCGTGCTGTGTGGAGGTTTGGTGTTGGGGTTCATATTTTGAACCAAGCCCAGTCCATGAACAGGACAAGGAGTTCATGGACCAATAATTGGTTACTCCAGCGTGACCAGTTCTCACACATGCCTTTGCTTCATGAGATCCAGGAGAATAATCCTTTTTTTTGTAATCTTTTTTATTGAATTTTTAAAATACATGACATACAGCAGTGGATATGTCCATCGGACAATATCCATAACCAGGCCTACTGTCAGGAAGATCCTCCTCACGGACGTCCGAGCGGCGAAAGTCGCAGAAGATCTCTTGCCCAGTTCCAGGAGCGTTACCGCGATCGGCGGTGCGCGCGTGCGCGTGCACGTGCGCCCGCGCGTGCGCGTGCGCGTGGGAGCACGTGCGCCCGCGCGTGCGCGTGCGCGTGGGAGCGCGCACGCGGGTGCGCGCGCGGCCGTTTGACGCAAATTGGCGCCAATAGCGCTATTTAAACTGGATCCATGCCTCACTGCCTTGCTGCCTGATCAACAGCGTTCCTGTGCGTCCTGGTGATCCGTATCTGAATCTGAACCTGAACCTGAACCTGTACCTGTACCTGTACCTGTACCCTGATCCGTATCGAACCCGGCTTGTTCCCGATTCTGCTGTTTGCTGCCTGCCCCCCGACTTTGGCTTGTACCTGACTATTCTTCTGGATTCCGTTTCTGTACCTGATCTGCCCGCCTGTGCCTGACCTGGACTGTTACACCATCCGTCAACTGTAAGTTGCTTGCTGTTGTACTACAGGACACCTCCCAGTCCTCCGCAATATTTGGCTGTACTCCTTCTGCGTTTGTAGCCTTCTACCTTTGGCCACAGACTACTGGACTCTTCCGCTTCCGCTTATCCATTGCACCTGCATCCGTTGTTGGACTACAATACCCCTCCGTTGTTTGTCACCTCCTGCAATCACTTGTATGCCGTTGCTGGACTACAGGAACCCTTCTGCTGTCTGCTGGACCTTATCTCACCTTTGCCTGCATTCAGACACCGGACTACAATACACCTCCTCCTTCAACGGTCTTCTGCCTCTACCATCTGCTATCCAGTCAGGCACTTGTGCCCCTCTGTGCTCCTGAGCCCCTGTCACCACTACCAGGGTCTCTCGAGTCAGAGGTCTACGAGAGGCCACTCCCTGCACTCCGGGCTCTGCTTAAAGGTACGTGACACCTACTCTAACAGAAACCTGCCAACTACGAACACCCCCCTCCCTCCTCCCCTCCCACCCCTACCAGTCACATCTCGATAAGGTGATCTATCATTACCCGTTATTCATGGTGTTATCATGTTCAGTCCATGTTGCCATTCTGAACAGAAATTACCCGTGACACACCAATTATTGATTTCTATTATTGCGTAGATTAAAGCTCAAACAGGCCCAGTGCCCGTCCTCTTCATGTCCCCCCCCTTCACCCCACGGTGGCGCTGGAGTTAAAATATGAGAGCCATACTTTTTCAAATTTGTTCCTACAGCCCCTAACTTCATATGTGGCTTTATAATAAGGTAGCATTGAGTTCACCAGTCCCCTCCAAGCAGCAACGCTCGGAGCCTCTGACTTCTTCCAGGTCAGCAAAATAGCTTTCCTACCATAAAAAAAGAGGACATTCAACATCGTACGCATTGCCCGTGTAGGTACCACATCATCTACTAAACCCAGGAGACACACCTTAATGGTCTTTGGTATAGGAGTTGAAATTAAACCCTGAAACACGTAAAACGACATCGGTCCAGAATTTCTGGATATGGGGACAGTGCCAAAAAATATGATCTGCGTCGGCAGATCAGTGAAGACATCTCCAACACTCCGTCGAGCCCGCAGGGAAGATTTCACCCAATCCGGTAGGTGTTTAGTAGCTTCTGTGCAAAGATTTGAACTGAATCAACCTATCTCTTGCGGACACTAAGTGCTTGAACGGTTGGACCCACGGGTCATCCCAGTCGTTACCCTGTACACATGGGACTTCCCTTACCCACCGTTCCCTACACCTGGTGATTGCCTTTGGGGTTACCTTGAAGAATTCTTTGTATGCTTCCGAAAGAGGCTTTGCCAGCTCATCCTTAGTCAGCATTGTTTCAAGAGCCGAGGGTAGGGATTCCACGCTCCGCTTGCGAAACTACACCTGGAAGGCATGTCGTACCTGTAGGAACCTAAATAGGTAAGAATTGGGAAGGTCATGTCCGGATTGTAGCTGTGGAAAAGATTGTAACTCACCATAGGATGTTATGTCGTTCAGTGTCTTGACTCCCTTTATCGCCCAAATTACGGGGTCTGGTAAATTATACAACTGGGGTAAGGTCGGGTTTATCCAAATGGGAGTTGAGGGCAACGCTCCCCCATAGATGGGGCACACCACTCTCACCCATGCCCTAATGGTGGCCTTCATTGTCAATGTCAGTTGGAGGTCAGATCTCAGTCCTCTGAACAATGCAAAATGGAGACTGTCATAAGACCCCAGGTGCGTGGCCTCCAAGACCGTGGCTGCGTCTCCGTCATCAGCAGTTAGCCATCTGTGGGTAAAAACCATTTGTCCGGCTAAATAATATTTTTGCCAGTCTCCCGGTTCCTGCAGTACCTTAAGTCCAATCCTAGGGGGTTTGGGGGCCCAAAGTAAAGTAATCTTGTACATTGGCCGTTACCTGGACACCCAGATATTTTAAAGAAGAGACCCATTGCAGTGGTAAATTCGGATCAGCCTTTGATTGGGCCTTGGGATCTATCGGCAGGATGGAGGACTTGCCCCAATTCACATTTAAGCCCGAAAAGGTGGCAAAGCGATCAATGGTCTCTAAGGCCTTTTTGAGGGATTTCCCGGGTCTTCAAGAAACAGCAGCATATCGTCTGTGTATAGCGCCAGAGTTTCATCTATAGTACCCACCTGGATGGGTTTGATGTCTTTATCCGAACTAAGGGCAACCGCCAGCAGTTCCAGGGCAAGAGAGAACAAAAAGGGGGAAAGTGGGCATCCCTGACGAGTCCCTCTCCCCACTTCAAAAAATTTGGATGTGGATGTGCCCGACCGGATTGCTGCTCTCGGCCTCTCATAAAGCAGAGACACCCATTTCCTAAACCACGGCCCGAATATCATTATCTCTAAGACCATTGCCATGTACTGCCAGTCGACCGAATCGAAGGCTTTTTCGAAGTCTATAGAGACTACAATTCTGGTACTGTCAGTGCTCTGTCTGATTTGTAAGTGTGTGAATAACCTCCTGAGATTCGTATCGGTTGACTTCCCAGGCATGAAGCCCATCCGATCGATGTTTACAATAGTGGGGAGTACATTAGCAAGTCTGAGGGCTAGGATCTTCAAAATTTTCAGGTCCATATTTAGTAAGGCTATAGGTCGGTAGGAAGCACAGTCCCTTGGGTCCTTCCCTGGTTTTAATAGAAGGACTATATAGGCCTCTAGAATTGAGTCAGGCAGGGTATTATGTTCATGACAATATTCTAGGAGTAGATTCAGTCTAGGGGCCAATATTTCTACATTGGCCTTATAAAAATCGGCTGGAAGGCCGTCAGGACCTGGGGCCTTATTTGGAGGAAAGGAAAATATTGCCTGTTCTATTTCTTTTTTAGTAATTTTGCTATCTAGAGTACACATGTCATTTTCTGAAAGTCTTGGTATTGGTAGGTCCTTCAGAAGGGACTCCAGGGCCGAGCGATCGTAGGGGGGAATGGGAGAGTAGAGGGATGTGTAGTATTGAACAAAAACTTGCATAATGCATCCTGGTTCATCCACTAAGTTTCCTCCCTGTTCCCTAATCACTGGTATACAGGTGGGAGAATGGAAATCTGCCACCAGCATGGCCAAGAGCTTCCAGTTTTTGTCCCCTTCGGCAAAGGTCGTTTGTGCCCTTTTTATCATTTCCGCGCAAGCCTATCCCGTAAAATAAATGGACAGAGTGTGCCTCGCCTCCAGTAAGGCTTCATACGTGGCCCTCGTAGGGGCGTCTGCATGAGCCCTCGCCCTCTCGCGTTCCTGTTGCTGCAAATACTCTGTCTCTTCCTTGTCCTGCAACTTAATCGCCTTAATAGCGGAGATAAATTCTCCCCGTGTCTAGGAGAATAATCCTGATGATTTCAGGAATTATCTCAGGATGACGGACCCCGTTTTTCACCGTATGTTGGCTTTGCTCACCCCTTATATCAGCATAAGGGAAAGCCATCACTCCAGAGCAGAGGCTAGTCGCCATGTTGCGGTACTTGGCGAATGGGAGAAGTCTGCAGGACCTCAATTTCTCAACAGGCATCTCCCCCCAGGCTCTGGGGATCATTATTCCAGAGACCTGTTCTGCCATCATTCAGGTCCTGCAGAAGGACTATATTAAGGTAAGTTTTCTCCTTTAACATCACATTATATGTATTTAATGTTTTCCAGTCTATTGAATTTATTTCAATATTCCCAAATTACCATTAGTGAAATATGCTGTGAATGTCCCCTTTATCCTCATGCACGCTGGAAGCTTTTAACGCTCCTTTTTTGGCCTACATGCAAATTTGCCTTCACTAACCTCCCCAGCATGCTATCCTGGGCCCATATACACCTATAGCCTAGTTCCTTAACAATGTATATTGTCCATTGTACTGCTTTCCCCGAAACACACCGTAAAATGTGTCCAATTGTTATGTGTGTCCTTAAATTCAGGCAGAGTGCTGGAGGCTTTTTTTTTTGGGCCCCCAAAGTCACCTCAAACCCTTCCCCCCCCCCATACAATTTTATCAATGGGCCATCAGAGGGGGTGAGGAATCTGATTAGTAGGCCTTATATTTTTGTCTTTAAATACTCCTAAAAATAAATGTTGTACTGATGTTGTGCAAGAATGTTTTTTGTGTAATCTGCTTGCAATGTTAAGTGCAAAAGTACTTTTCTTGTTTGACTCCACAGTTTCCTTTAACGCCACAGGAACGGCAGACTGTGGCCTCCATTTTGCTGACCATTGGGACTTTCCCAACTGTGGAGGGGCTATAGATGCAAAGCATGTCCACATTGTGCCACCACCCCTTTCGGGTCTTACTATTATAACTATAAGGGGTTTAATAGTGTAGTATTAATGGCGGTGGTGTAGAAACACTATGAGTTCCTCTATGTGTATGTGGGGAAGAATGGCCGGATGTCAGAGTCCTTGCCCAAATGGAGTTTTACCAGCGTCTCCAGACTGGTGACCTAGCATTGCCACCTGATGCGGATAACATGGAAGGACTCCCCTTCATCTTTATTGCAGATGAAGCCTTTGGTCTGGGCGAGCACCTGAAGAGGCCATTCCCCCCAAAGGACCCTCACCCCGGAGAGAAGGGTTTTTAACTACCGGCTGGCCAGAGCAAGAAGAGTCATTGAGAATACCTTGAGGATAATGGCCAGATGGCCATCAACCATATCATCCTATGCTGCTGCATACTGCACAAATATTTAAGAAAAAAACACTGAATTATATAGCCTCAGTTGGGCCTGAGGCCGGACTTATTACAGACAATTACCTGACAGGCCTGGATGCTGGCCGTACTGGCACCCCAAAGCGCCCGTAAAGTTTGGAAGAAATATGTTAATTATTTTACAGATAGGGGGGCCATTGCAATGCCAGACAATGTATAATTTGTATTAATAAAAAAAATGTTTAGATACAATCTAGAATTTTCTTTATTGCTTGCTTTTCTTTGGCTGTCTCCTAGGTTCTCCTAATGCACTTGTAGTGCCAAGTAAATTTTCCTTTAGTAAATAAGCCCCGTTGTCACTGTAAACAGAAAATGACTTACAAAACTGGCATTGAGCATTGAAAGAAGAAGCCACACATTGTTGTTTCTCAAAATTTTTACTCTGTGCACATTCACATGTGTGTTTTAGAAAATTGGATTTTTGTACTCACCGTAAAATCCTTTTCTCTTAAGTTCATTGACGGACACAGCTCCTTTAATTCTAGACCTTAGGGTTATCACGCTACCTTTAGGAGAGAACTAGGCTGTTAGGACCTGGGCTTAAACCTGGGACCTCTGGTGTGTCTGGCAGTGACTCTGCTTGCTGAGCCACCTGGAATGCTGGACAGCTCCTTGGACAATTCCTTTAGTGATCTTGTCTTGAATCTTGTTTGCCTTGAACCTTGAACCCTTTGCTCCTCCCATGAACTTCCTGATATAAGCCATGTCTCTGCACTTCCTCCTTGCCAGAATATTGTGCCTTTACCAGCCAATATCTTGCTTCTATCTCTCCTGCTGCCGACCGTATCCTCGCTACCTTTCGTTACCGACATTTGGCTTGCTCCTGGACTACGCTTCTGCTGAATCCCAACCTGCAACTATTGGTTACCGACTTTTGGCTTGTTTCTCAACTACGCTTCTGCTTGACCTCTACCTGCTATATCTGCTACCAGACCCCCGGCTTGCTCACCTCCTGGTGGGGCTATCCTGAGGACCGCGACCTGGCACTAACACGCAGCCAAGCCCATCTCCACCTTTGGGAGCTCTGGTGAATACCGGTTAGTGCTTAGACCCCGCACCTCAGGTGAACCCGTGCCATCAGCCAGGGTGACCTGTGTGAATATCTGCTCTGCTGCTATAGCTATTGGTCTCTGAGCCTGACTCCAGATCGTGACAGAATATTCTGGCCAAAAACATGGAGGCTGTTGTAGCAGCTGCCGTGGCTCCTCTCAGGGTTCAAATCGCTGAGTTACAGGCATTTGGTGTTGACTACCAGGAAAAATTTTCTGAGTTACAAATTGAAATGAAAGGTCTACAAGAGGAAATCCTTGATCTACACAAACAATTGCGGGATTTTCATGCCCGAGATACTGCTGCCATAGAAACTAATGCACGAATGCCCCTACCACTCAAGTTTAGCGGAGACCGCCGCCATTATAGAGGATTCCTTAATCAATGTCGTATATACTTTCAGATGCAACCTGCTGCATTCACTTTTGACAGGAAAAAGGTGCGGTTTATTATCAACCTCCTGACTGAGGAAGCCTTAGCCTGGGCCTCCCCTTATGTGGAGAAAGATGATGTCATCCTGGATCATTTTGATTCTTTTGTGACTGCGATGAACCAAGTTTTCGATGATCCTAACCGCTGTGCTACTGCTGAGGCAAAATTGCACAATTTACGTTAGGGAAGACGCTCTGTTGCAGAGTACATAACTGAATTCCGACGTTGGATCTCAGATACCAATTGGAATCCAGCAGCACAGAAGAGTCAGTTCCGTCAAGGACTCTCGGAACAAGTAAAAGATGAGCTTGCCAGAGTAGAAAGTCCTGATGACCTTGAAGCTTTTATTAAATTATGTATTCGAATTGATCAGAGACTTACTGAAAGGAGAAAGGAGAGACTGGGAATCCTAGGCAGTAATGGTGGCATGCGTTTTTTCTACTACTCAGTATCCTCCTAAGGGTCCAAGAGTTTTTCCTGATTCTGACACTCCTGAACCTATGCAGGTGGATGCTATTAAAAGATCTATTACTACTCAGGAGAAAGAAAGACGACGTTCAGAAAACTTATGTCTTTATTGTGGAGACTCTGGACATTACGCAGTTAATTGTCCCAATAAATTTAAAAGAACAATTGCAGCAATGGATGTTACAGTATCTGAACAAATAAACTCAATTTCTCAGTCCATCTCTCCTTTGATTCAGGAAGCAAATAAAGTTAATTCTTTATCAACTAATTTTGTCATCCCTATAAAGCTTATTGTTGAAAGCAATGAAATACCTTGCTCTGCTATGCTGGACTCAGGGGCTGGGGGAAACTTCATCGACATTGAATTTGCCCAAAGTAATAACATTCAAATAAGAAATAAACTTGCCCCAATTGATATGGAAACTGTGGATGGCTCACCTTTGACTTCAGGCCCTGTTACCCACGAGACAATCCCACTTAAACTCCTAATTGAAACTGACCATCAGGAGACTATCAGCTTTGAGCTGATTACATCACCCAAGTTCCCTATTATCCTGGGCATTCCTTGGTTCTCTATCCATAATCCCTCCATCAACTGGGAGACAAGTTCTTTAAGCTTTACATCTGACCATTGCAAGAAACATTGCAAAGAATCTTATCAAATAAGCCCTCCACCAACCCAAGATTTACAAGCAGTTTTGGCAACTATCCAGTCATATGACAAGCTACCTCCACAATATCTTGAGTTTCGGGACGTTTGTGATAAAAAGAATGCAGATCAGCTGCCTCCTCATCGCTCTTATGATTGTCCCATTGAATTGCTTCCAGGGGCAGAATTACCATTTGGTCGCCTTTATTCTTTATCAGAACCTGAACTGAAAGTGCTCAGGGAGTGGATTAATGAGAATCTTGAGAAGGGTTTTATCAGACACTCAACCTCTCCTGCTGGCGCAGCCTTATTCTTCGTGACGAAAAAGGACTCCACCCTGCGTCCGTGTATTGACTACAGAGATTTAAATAAGATCACAATTAAGAATCGCTATCCACTCCCACTGATTCCAGAAATGCTTGAGAGACTCCGCTCTGCCAAGCTCTTTACCAAATTAGATTTACGGGGGGCATACAACCTTGTCCGCATTCGTTCCGGTGATGAATGGAAAACTGTTTTCAGAACCAGATATGGACATTTTGAGTCTTTGGTCATGCCCTTTGGGCTTTGCAATGCTCCTGCAACTTTTCAACATTTTATTAATGATGCTTTTCGAGATTTGCTTGATCAGTTTGTAATAGCATATTTGGATGACATTCTCATTTTCTCTGATACTTTGGAAGAACACCGCAAGCATGTCTGTATTGTTTTCGAGAGATTAAGGGGAAATCAACTTTACATAAAATTAGAGAAATGCGAGTTTGAACAAACTCAGATCCAGTTCTTGGGATACATAATCTCTTCTGAAGGGGTAAGCATGGATCCCGATAAGATCAAAGCTGTGGTGGATTGGCCCGCTCCTAAGAATGTTAAAGAGATACAGCGATTTGTTGGATTTGCCAACTTTTACAGAAGATTTATAAGGAATTTCTCTAGGGTAATTGCTCCAATCACACAGTTGACAAAGAAAGGGGTGCCCTTTTTGTGGTCACCTGAGGCACAGGCTGCCTTTAGTTAACTGAAAACTCTCTTCACTTCTGCACCAATACTGGTACATCCAGATCCAGAACTACCTTTCATCGTAGAAGTTGATGCTTCTAATTCTGCTGTGGGAGCTATCCTTTCTCAGCGAATGGGAGAAAAAATGCAGCTTCATCCTTGTGCTTATTTCTCTCGACTGATGTCTTCAGCCGAGATGAATTATGACATTGGAAACAAGGAGCTGCTGGCAATTAAGGAGGCATCTGCTGGAAGGAGCTAAGCACCCTGTAACCGTTCTCACCGATCATAAAAATTTAGAATTTATTAGGTCTGCTAAAAGGTTGTCATCTAGACAAGCACGTTGGACCCTTTTCTTTTCCAGGTTTAATTTTGTTATTTCATACCGCTCTGGGTCAAGGAATGGTAAGGCTGATGCCCTATCACGGATGTTGTCTGGGCCTCTCCAGGAAAGCACCTCTGAATGTACAATCCTGCCTCAAAAGAACTTTCTAGGGGCCATGAGTTCAAAGACATTTCTTAATCTTCTCAAGGAGGGGTATGAGAATGACCCACTTCTTAATAATCCTCCTAAGGACATTAACCTCAAGTACAACAATGGTTTTTGGACTCAAGCGCATTGCCTCTATGTACCTGAATCAGTTCGGGTAGAAGCCCTCAGGTTGGTACATGACTCTAAGCTTGCTGGTCATTTTGGGGTTTCTAAAACAGAAGAACTCTTATCACGTTCCTTTTGGTGGCCTGGGTACAAGAAAGATGTTAAGAGTTATGTGGCTTCATGTCTAACCTGTGCTCGCAATAAGACACCTCGATCTTCTCCTCTGGGGTTACTTCTACCACTACCTGTTCCATCAAGACCATGGGGGTCAATTTCTATGGACTTTGTGGTTGACCTTCCTCTTTCAAAAGGGATGACCACCATTCTGGTAGTCGTTGACCGTCTCACTAAGATGGCTCATTTTATTCCAGTTAAAGGGGTACCCTCCGCCGAACATACTGCTGAGGTAATGGTTAGAGAAGTTTTTAAACTTCATGGAATTCCTGATGATGTGGTGTCTGACAGAGGGGTACAGTTTACCTCACAATTTTGGAGAAGTTTTTGCTCAGCTTTGGGTGTAACAGTTAATCTGTCCTCGGCTTTTCATCCGCAGTCTAATGGTCAGACCGAGAGGACCAATCAAACTCTGGAGCAATACCTTCGATGCTTCGTGAGTTATCTTCAGGATGACTGGGTGGACTACCTTCCTACGGCAGAGTTTGCTTATAATAACTCTAAACATAGTTCCACATCCCAAAGCCCATTTTTCTTAAACACGGGGTATCATCCAGTTTTTATTCCTGATCTCCCCATCTCAACTTCAATTCCTGCTGTTACCAACAGACTAACTTCATTACATGAGATCCAGGAGAAATTGACTGATACATTGAAGGAGGCGCAGGAATATTACAAGAAGGCTGCTGACAGACATCGTAGGTCTATTCCCACTTTTCAAATAGGTGAGAAAGTTTGGTTATCTACCAAAAATGTAAAAGTTCAAGTTCCATGTGCTAAGTTGGGTCAAAAGTTTATGGGACCTTTTGAGATTTCTGCTCAAATCAACCCGGTCACTTTTCGCCTAAAACTTCCTGACAATATGAAGATTCACCCTGTGTTTCATATATCACTACTCAAACCATTTCATGAAAATACTTTTTCTGGAAGAATTCATCCTCCTCCCCCACCTGTCGAGGTACAGGGTGAAGAAGAATTTGTGGTGGGAAAAATTCTTGACTCCAGGATCTCTAGGAACAAATTGCAATATTTGGTTCAATGGGAAGGATATGGGCCAGAAGAAAATTCTTGGGAGCCTGAGGAGAATGTTCATGCCCCTAGATTAACAAGGGAATTCCACCAGAGGTTTCCTCAGAAACCTGGCCCTAAGACGTCCAGGGGACGTCCTGGGAGGAGGGGAGTACTGTTAGGACCTGGGCTTGAACCTGGGACCTCTGGTGTGTCTGGCAGTGACTCTGCTTGCTGAGCCACCTGGAATGCTGGACAGCTCCTTGGACAATTCCTTTAGTGATCTTGTCTTGAATCTTGTTTGCCTTGAACCTTGAACCCTTTGCTCCTCCCATGAACTTCCTGATATAAGCCATGTCTCTGAACTTCCTCCTTGCCAGAATATTGTGCCTTTACCAGCCAATATCTTGCTTCTATCTCTCCTGCTGCCGACCGTATCCTCGCTACCTTTCGTTACCGACATTTGGCTTGCTCCTGGACTACACTTCTGCTGAATCCCAACCTGCAACTATTGGTTACCGACTTTTGGCTTGTTTCTCAACTACGCTTCTGCTTGACCTCTACCTGCTATATCTGCTACCAGACCCCCGGCTTGCTCACCTCCTGGTGGGGCTATCCTGAGGACCGCGACCTGGCACTAACACGCAGCCAAGCCCATCTCCACCTTTGGGAGCTCTGGTGAATACCGGTTAGTGCTTAGACCCCGCACCTCAGGTGAACCCGTGCCATCAGCCAGGGTGACCTGTGTGAATATCTGCTCTGCTGCTATAGCTATTGGTCTCTGAGCCTGACTCCAGATCGTGACATAGGCAGAACATGTAACACATGTAAAAACAGCAAGACTGCACAGCACCACCCAGGGAGCGGTCCCTCTGGCTTTAACCCCTCACCCTGCTTCCTGCAGCTGAGTTAATCAAAAATCAGTACAAACATAAATAGGAGGGATGCCTATTGCCCCCATGGAGCCACCAACGCATCTGGCGCGTCCGCCCAGGGGTCTCTTGTCCTGGACACAAACCTCTACACCTTCTGATTGAACCAAGAGGTCCACATCTGGTGTACTCCACCTTAGGCAAAGGAGCCAGAATACATCTGGATGCAACGACCATTCCCCTGTCCGCCTGCCAGTTTTCTACGCCCAGGATGTATATGGCCAACAGGGCTGGCATGTTTCGCTCTGCCCACTGGAGGATGTGAGCGACCTTCTGTGCTGCAGCTGAGCTCCTTGTTCCTCCTTGATGGTTGACGTACGCCACCGCTGTAGGAACTGTCTGACTGGATCCTGATCAGATGCCTTTGTAGCCTGATTGCCCGAAGCTCAAGCACATTGATCGGCAGTTGGGATTCTTCCCACAACCAAAGGCCCTGGGCCGACTGTACTCCCAGCACTCCCCCCCAACCGGTCAGGCTGGCATCCGTTGTGATCACTGTCCAATAGAGAGGAAGGAACGATCTCCCGGACCGAAGGGCTGGAGACCTCAGCCACCAGAGCAGGGAATCCCTGACTAGCTGGCTCATCCGAATTGGACAATCCTGGGATAACGGAGATTTGTCCCATTTGGACAGGATCTTCTTTTGAAAGACTCAAGTGTGGAATTGAGCATACGGTACCGCCTCAAAAGTGGCTACCATGAGACCCAGGACTCGCATGCAAAAACGCAGCGACGACCACCTGCGGGACACCAACAATTTCACTGCAGCTTGAAGAGTCTGCAGCTTGTCCGAAGGGAGAAAGACTCTCGCCTCTGAGGAGTCCAGAGGCAAGCCCAGGTACTCCAGGCATTGAGTCGGCACTAACACTGACTTCTTTAGGTTCAGAACCCAACCAAATTCCCCGAAAGTCTGCATGGTGATCGCTACATCCTCCCTTAATTCTGAGGTGGAAGCTGCTCTCAGAAGGAGGTCGTCTAGGTAACCCACGATTGCCTTAACAGCGCCAGAATTGGAGCTATCACTTTGGTAAAGACTAGGGGTGCTGAGGCCAGACCAAAAGGGAGAGCCACAACTGGTAGTGCTCTTCCCCGACTGCAAATCGCAGAAACCTCTGATGCCTGAGGCATATGGGTATATGTAAGTACGCGTCCTGGATATCCAGGAACGCCAGGATGGAGTCCTCCCCCTGATAGAGTGCAGTGACCACCGAGCGAACTGATTCCATCCTAAACCTTTGCACTTTCACAAAGCTTTTGAGGGCCTTCAAGTCCAGGATTGGATGTAGCCCTTCTTTTTTGGAGACTACAAACAGATTGGAGTAGAATCCTTGAAACCTTTCCAGCATCGGTACAGGTACTATCACCCTGTGCAGTAGCAGGTCCTGTACTGCCCCAAACAGGGCTTCCCGATGAGCTGGATATAGTGGTAGGTTGGAGGGAAAAAATCTGTTTGGTGGACAAGAAATAAACTCTATCTTGTATCCCGATGAAACTAGTTCGCAGACCCACTGGTCGGACAGCAGAGAGGTCCACCGAGCTGCAGACTCCCAAAGGCGACCCCCCACCCAAGAGTTGGGCGGACTTGTTTTGGCTTGTGAAACCAGGGACGCTTTTGTCCTTCAGCAGGCACCTTGTTGGACTGGGAACACTTACCTGCCGACCTGGGCAGGTGAAAAAAACGTTTCTGAGTGGAAAAAGAGGGCCCTTGCCTACGGTGTGGCTCCTTACCCTTCCTGGACTGTGGGAGCAACGTGCTCTTCCCACCTGTAACATTTTTAATAATGTCATCCAGCGAAGCTCCGAAAAGCCTCTCACCTTGGAAGGCCAGTGCTTTTTTAGATGCCTGGTCCGCAGACCAGCATTTCAGCCAAATCAGGCGTAGACATACTTAAGGCCATGCACCAACTGGTCTGCCAGCTCTATGCAGACCGGGGGAAACTGTTGCTTCTCCAATTCACGGTGCAACAACTTTGCCCATTCAGTAAGCACCTGCGACACCAAGGCCGTGGCCAGCACAGGTCGTAATGCTGACCCCACTATGGTAAACATTGACTGGGCCACTGCTTCGACCCTCCTGTCGGCAGGGTCCTTGAAGGCAGGAGTCCCTTCTCCTGGAATTGTGGATACTTTATTTAACCTGGATATCGGGGTAAACGACTGGAGGAGACGTCCATTTTTTCAGGAGGCTCTCCTCAAAGGGGTAACGCACCGCCATTCTTCTTGGGACTGAAAAGGCCCGCTGCGGACTTCCCCATTCCTTGTAGATGAACTTATCAAAATAAGTCAAATACGGAAACACCTTAGGTGTGCGGGCAGGTTTGCAGGACCCAAAAGGGACCGCCAGCTCAGCAGAATTTCCTGCTGCATCCTGTATTTTCAGGGTATCCCGCATCGCAGTGATAAGTGCACTTTTTCCTGCTCTTACCTGGACACAGAGTCATTCTCACTGTCCAAACAGTCCTGGTCAGCATCCTCTGACACGTCAGAACAGGGGCCGCCAGTCACTGCGGGACCCGAGTCTGAATCAGAGTTTTTCCCCAGAAGACGAGGGTGTTTTTTATCCCCCTTGCGCTCGCACACACCGTTTTCACCCTGGCAACAAAGGACCTCCAGGACCGCCGACAAAGCGTCCATAGGCACCGCATTTTTTGCAAGTGATACGGTTGCAATAACAGGGATATCTGGGGAATAAGCACCAGCTTCTGACACCATGCTGACCCTCACTCGACTGCCACAACTTAGGGACTTAAGGCAAGGTACACAAATCCCATCCTCCTAGCTGCTCACAGACTGAGGGGCCCCTCCACAGGACTCACCACCCTGACCAAGTGCTGCCCTGTTTCAGTCACAAAGTGCTCACAGTGAAAACCGCGCATTCTAAGGTACACAGACCCAGCACTAGAGGTAAAAATGCACTGCGGCTATAAGAAAATGGCCACTGGCCATCTTTAGTACAAAAATTACCAATAAAATGGGGGCCGAACTTTCTAGAATATGGCTAACAGCCATACACTGTATAAGACTAAAGGAAAATGGTGGCGGCCTCAGCAAAATGGCGGCAGCCTCTACTGAGGTAAATTTACTCAGGCACTTCACAGCGCAGTAAAAAGCAGAACCCTAACAGCCAGCGCAGCCCTGCCAAATCTGGGAGCCCCCCGGAGGACCCCCGGCCTGAGTACATACACTGCACCTCATGCCCAGTCACACAGCGGTCTCAGCAGGGGGAGGAGGGAATGAAGGATAGGGCGAGAGGAAAGGGAGAGTGAGAGGCCCCCTAGTTGACCTCCCAGGGAATGCCCAGCTGCGCTATCCTGCCGAGGCAGGGAGAGCCATACTTACCCTTCCTGTCAGGGTTGCTGGACGCATTCCACCACAGACCCATCACCTGAGCAGTACGGGGTGGCTGCTGGCCACGGCACACTCTGACGCGGACAGCAGTAGCCCGTTCATATGTGTGCCCCGGAGCATATAGCTCACCAGCCGCCCCTGGAGCAGGAGGGGCATGTCGTGGCTGACCCAGCACGTAGCTAGGGTCTGCTCACTCTCGATGGCCAGGCTGGGGAGACTACAAGGATCTATATTATCCAGCCTGTCACCCAGTCGGCTGTTGATAGTAGATCACAGGATCAAAAATTGTATAAAAAAAAATCCCAGGACCAATGGTCAACTCAGGGAGCCAGGTCCTTCTTCTCCTACACTAGGCAGAAAAAAACTGAGCTGCAGGAAGCAGGGTGAGGGGTTATAGCCAGAGGCACTGCCCCCTGGGTGGTGCTGTTAAGTCCTGCTGTTTTTACATGAGATACATGTTCTGCCTAGTCCTCTCCTGAAGGTGGTGAGATAACCCTAAGGTGAAGAATTAAAGGAGCTGTGTCCGTCAATGAACGAAAGAGATTTTTTTTTTTACAAACAGGCATGTTTTAAAACATAACATACACAACTCTGGAACATACAAAGTTCAACATATAAAAACTGATGGCAATATCAGACATTTTAGTGTCAAAAATGTCTTGATATTGCATTCATCAGATGGGGTGATGTCACCCCTGTAAAAGCCACATTTTGAAGATGCACACAAATTGGGAGTCCAAATGGGTAATGTCAACATGTGCTATCTCCCATCATGGGGGAAACAATGGACGTGTTTTGGGGGTGCAACCCTTTCCTTTCACCTACTAGAGTAACGAGGAAGGGGTTGTACCCACAAAAGGCATCCAGTGAAATCCCTTGATGGCAGATAGCACATGTTGACACACTGTGTGCATCTTAAAAAATTTGGCTTTTAAAATGTACAAAAAACATTTTTTTGGGAGTCCAACAAAACTGAAAAAGGATGTGATTAGCCAAAAATTTAGATTCTCCCCAACCCTTCTATCGTGTTCTTCATTTGCTGTTCCATAAAATTCAGTTTATTTAGAATAATGTCGATTTCCCCATTCCACTGCGTGATGTCGTGGATGAGCCTTTGGGTGCTGGCCCTAGTGAAAGGTTCAGCTTCCTGTTCCACAACCAGCACATCACCTAAAAATTGGTTAAAAAACATGTATTTAGAAATATGCAGGCATACATAGATTACCTGAAGCTGGGGTGTCGATTACTCACCTGTTTGGGTGACCATCTCGCCCACTTCCTCCACCTCTCCTTCCTCCAAATCCTCGGGGGGCTTGGGCTGATTTCCCAATCTTTTTGGCGATGTGGGGGGTCCCTGGTGTCCTCCTAGTGGTGTCCTCCGAGTCTTTTCTCCCCTATGAGAATGAAACAAAAGGTATACTTAACACACAAATATTTGAGTCCAGAAATAGGAATATGAAACATTGCTTGGAAGTAATGTACAATTGGCTGTTTGGGCAGATATCCAAGTTGAAGACATGATTAAAGGGGGTGTAAAGGTAAATGTTTTTTCACCTTAATGCATTCTATGCATTAAGATGAAAAAACATCTCACACTGCCGGCGCCCCCAGTCCCCCCATTTTACTTACCTGACCCCTTGAAAATCCCGCGCTCGCCCCCGCTGTCCTCTTCGCCACTCAGCCTGGCCGCTGATTGGCTGGAGTGAATGGATTGAAAGCAGCGCAGCCATTGGCTCATCACATCCAATGACGCAGTGCGCCGGGGGCGGTGCCGTGTGATACAGCCAGCGGTGAGAGCGCTGAAAGCTGAAAATTGGTCTGGTCAGGAAGGGGGTGTAAGTGCACTGTATTGAGGTGGTTAATATGATACCTTCATATTTGTTTTAACTTGTCAGGATGGCATAACCTGCTGCAAGTTCTGCTATCAACATCTGCTGGCACTTGTGTTACTAATGTCCCTTGGCACGCTTTTTTCCACTCTATAGCCCCGTACACACGAGAGGACTTATGTCCGACAGACTTCCGAAGGAGTTCTGCCGGAGTTCTGCCGGAGTTCCGACAGAGTTCTGACGGACTTTTCGACTGAGCGGACTTGGCCACACACAATCACACTAAACTCCGACGGATTCGAACGTGATGACGTACGACTGGATTCGAATAAGGAAGTTCATAGCCAGTAGCCAATAGCTGCCCTAGCGTCAGTTTTAGTCCGTCGGAATAGCATACACACGAGCAAATTTTTCGAAGGGACCGGGTCCGGCGGAGTTCCGTCGGAAAAATTTGAAGCATGTTCCATATTCTAAAGTCTGTCAGACTTTGGTGAATCAAAAGTCCGTTGCAGCCCACACACGATCGAATAGTCTGACGGAATCAGTCCGTCGGACTTTGGATGTTGAAAAGTCCGCTCGTGTGTACGGGGCTTAAGTGGGGCCTGGGCTGGACGCATATACCTGTGTAGGAGCCTTTAGACAGAAGCTGCTATTTTCAACTTTTGGGATGCATAATAGGTATAGGGCAGTGGTTGCCTGTTTTTTATTTTTGCTCAGGTCATAGACCTGGAAAATGTATGCAGGTTGGAAGTTTCTCACCTTCATGACCAGGCCATTTTTTGCTCTACTGCACTGCATTACTTTAACTGACAATTGTGTGGTCATGCAACACTGTACCCAAATTAAATTTATATCATTTTTTTTCACACAGAGCTTTGTTTAGGTGGTATTTGATCACCACTGGGCTTTTTATTTTTTAAACTACAAACGAAAAAAAGACCAATAGTTTTGAAAGAAAAAAACAATAATTTTTTACTTCTGCTATAAAACATATCCAATAAAAAAAAAGTCAAATTTCTTAACAAATGTCAAACAACATGTATTCTGCTACTTTTATTTGGGGGGGGGGGGGGAAATCCCAATACGCGTATATGGATTTGTTTGTACAAAAGTTACAGTGTATACAAACTATGGTATATATACTAGAGAATTTGTATTTATTTATTTTTTTATACTAGTAATGGCGGTGATCAACAACTTATAGCAGGACTGCATTAGTATGGCAGGCAATCTGACGCTATAAATTTGTAGGAACCAATGATGCTAATACAGTGATCACTGCTAAAAATATACACTGTTCTAATGACATTGGCTGGGAAGGGGCTAACCCCTAGGGCAATCAGTTGGTTAAATGTGTGCCTAACCAGTGTCAATGTGTATATTGTGAGTTGCTTTCACTAAGTGGTGTGCTGGTTTTTATTCCCTGCTTTATCTAGGATCAGTCCAGAAGTCTGCGCAGTTAGTAGCCAGAAACTCACAGGAAGCCAGACTTGGCTGGTAGCAGGCAGGCTGGCAGACTTGGCTGATGACAGACTGTGGATGCACAACAGAAAGCAGGAACCTGGAGGTTCTGAGCTGGACTGAAGGAGCTGGAGCAGCTGGAACAGTCAGGTAGATCAGACATAAAAGGCAGGCAGAGGACTAGTCGGGTCACAGGCAGGGTGGGCAACAGACGTGTCTGGGCTGGGCTCAGCCCTTCCTTCTCTGAGCTGGCTGCTCAGCTGTCTGCTAATTGCCAGCTCCAATCTCCCCACAGTTACTCAGCTGTTGATGATATCCTGCTTGTCAGTCTTGCCTACGTAAGCCGTCCAGTCCAGAGGATCTCTACCTTCGCCAACATCACAGGAACTATCTCCTGCGATTCTGTTCAAGACTTGCTTTGCTGACATCCCTTGCTGGCTCCAGATCCTGCTTGGCTGACTATCCGTTATGGTTACTGAACTTTGACTATATTTTGACTATGTTTGTTCTTTTTACTTTTATTATTAAACAAGTGTGATTAACTGTACTTCCGTCTCAGCCTGATTTAATGGTTTCTGACAAGATGCAGAGTAAACAGGAGCAGCAGGCAGAGACCTTAGTTAAGCCAGGGGTTGGAGCAAGAAGCAGACAGAGGTATTCGGAGCAAACCAGATCAGTATCAGAAGTCAAACACAGGAATCAGGATTCACATCAATGCTTTATGCTTTAAGCAGCAATAAGACAGCGCTGAAGCTCCATTTCAATGGGCCATTTGGCGCCAGTCCTAGTGAAGGGCGCATGCAAACTCGCGGCCTAGTTCGCACATGTGCCCATGGCTGTTCTGCATATCTTTTGTTGGTGCCTGCCTGCACACGTGTGCGTCTGGGAAAGGCAGCTGTGCGATGCAGACATCTTTCCTGACACTGCTCCAGGGGACATGTATCAGTGCAAAAAAAGTTTTAAAAACGCCTGTTTTTTCAGGAGCAGTGATTCTAATAATGCTTAAAGTGAAACAATAAAAATTAAATATTCTTTTAAATATTGTGCCTGGGGGGTGTCCTTAGTTTGCCTGTAAAGTGGCACATTTTCCCGTGTTTAGAACAATACCACAGCAAAATGAAATTCGTAAAGAAAAAAAGTAATTTAAAACTACTCGTGGATGTAATGAATTGACGGATCACAGCAATATATATAAAAATCATTGAAAAAAACAGCATGGGGGTCCACCCTGCGCCAAATTAAAAAAAATGGCATAGGGGTCCCCCTGAAATCCATACCAGGCCCTTTAGGTCTGGTATGGCTTTTAAGGACTACCCTCGCCAAAATGTAAAAAAAAAAAAAAATGGCGTAAGGTCCCCCCAAAATCCATACCAGACCCTTATGCAATTACGCAACCTGGCAGGCAGCAGGAAAAGGGGGGGACCCCTCCTGAACCATATCAGGCCACATGCCCTCAACATGGGCAGGGGCTTTGGGGTCCCCCCCAAGCACCTTGTCCCCATGTTGATGGGGACAAGGGCCTCATCCACACAGCCCTTGCCTGGTGGCTGTGCGGGGTCTGTGGGCTTATCGGAATCTGGAAGGACCCCTTAACAAGGGGACCCCCAGATCCCGCACCCTCCATGTGAATGGGTATTGGGTACATTGTACTACTAAATTCACCAAAAAATGTGTCAAAATGGTAAAAATGACAGTAGACAATTTGGAACAAGTCCTTTATTAAAAAAAATAAAAACTGTCCTGCAATGTCCATTCATCTTCGATCACAGCGCCCGACGGCCCGAAAGAAAAAAGGCAACAACTCTGCCTCAATGGGAGGCTGCCGCTGACCGAATATTCTTCGTGATGACAGCTGTTATATAGCTAAGGGTGGGGTCACCCGTTTATGTCACCGGGTTCCCCTCTCCTCAGCTATATAACAGCTGTCATCGCAAAGAGGATTCAGTGATGGTATATAGATGGGGAGGTATATATAGAGGTGATGGTATATAGATTGGGGGAGGTGATGGTATATAGATGGAGGAGGGGAGGTATGTAAATACAGAGGGGATGGTATATAGATGGGGGAGGGTATATTGGGTGGTATGTAGATGGGGAGGGGGGGGACCTGTCTAGGTGTGACATATACAGAGGATGTGATCTCTTTCTCTATAGACAGGAATGGAAGGGGATGGGCATATATAGGAGGATAGATACATACATACAGGAGGAGCTCCTGCCAACCCAGCACACATCCAGCTGACAGGATACAGAGATGAAGGCCCCCCTCAGTCACTCACCTTCCCTGTAACCACAGCCATCATCTTCTCACCCCTCCCCCCACTACTCACACCCATGGAACTCCACCCCACCAAGGGGGCAGGACTCACACATCAAAGGGAGAAGCTAAGGTAATATCTGGGTAAAAAAAAAAAATCTGTTCTAGGGAGCAGGGCAATCATTTGAGAAAAAGCTCCTCAGCCTTCAGGTGGGCAGAGAAAGTTTATGGAGTGTGGTGAGGGGAGAGGTACAAGCAAATTAAGCCAATAGAAAGCAGATGGAGAAGAGCAGGGAGGAGTAAATGTTAATTGTTTTGAATATTTACTAAAGTGCAAATTTAATTACAAAGCTAAAAAGTTCACTAAGTAGAAAAAATAATAAAGGGGAAAGGTATACAAATGACCCACTAACCACAGAGCACATGCGTGAGCCAGCCGGACTTGTTTACTAGATTTGCAGCAGTCACCAGTTACTAGGGCAACCAGTGACGTGGAGCAGGGATTTGGCTGTTCTGTAATTGGTTGGACAGACCTTTACTTCTCAGCATGGGCTGGCTGAGCGGAAGATGGACTGTGCATGGAGAAGAGTGCAGACATGTTTACCTGGGTCGCTCGTCCACATCAGATATCATGCTGATTACGTCAGCACAACATTCATCCCATAAATCACATATCATCTAGAGGGGAATACTGAGGGCTGTCTGTGTACAAAGCCCCGCCCCAGATAGATATCCAAAAACATTCATCTGCCACTAAAGTCCCTTCTACAGCCCTCATATTATATACAAGGAGCTTCCTGAACGTGAGTGTCTGCAATTCTTTTTTTTATTTCCAAAACAATCCTTTACATTAACCACTTCAGCCACGGAAGAGTTTACCCCCTTCCTGACCAGGCAATTTTTTGCGATACGGCACTGCGTAGCTTTAACTGACAATTGCGAGGCTGTGCCCAAACAAAATTCTGACTTTTTGCCCCCACAAATAGAGCTTTCTTTTGGTGCTATTTGATCACCACTGCGGTTTTTATTGTTTGCGCTATAAAGTAAATAAATGTACGGTATTTCACACAGTGGTGCCATTGTGCCGCAATAAATGTGTGTGAGCTGGTCGAGAACCGATTACAGTGATAATAATAGAAGTCTGGAAAGGAGTACTGAGGTTGTCCACACGGCCTGGCCACTGCGGCGGCTTGACACTTAGAGTCTATTTATTTTTTTTGGTCTAAGATTGAGTATGCTTCATACCCTGAGTCTGGAAAGGAGTACTGGGGTTGTACGCACAGCCTGGCCACCGCAGCAGCTTAACACTTTTCATCTTTTATTTTACTCCAGCATTGAGTGTGCTACATACCCTAAGTCTGGAGAGGAATACTGGGGTTGTATACATGGCCTTGCCACCGCAGCGGCTTGACATTTGTCATCCTTTTTTCTTTACTCCAGCATTGAGTGTGCTACCTACCATATGTCTGGAAAGGAGTACTGGGGTTGTACACACGACCTGGTCATCGCAGCGGCTTGACACTTGTCATCTTTTTTTTTTTTTGGTCTAGGATTGAGTGTGCTACATACCCTAAGTCTGGAAATTTTCCTGGTATCAGTGGAAGTAAACATTTCCAACCCCTTAATACCAAATGGGGGGCAAAGTACCCCGTTGTTGGTATAGGGAGGAATAGTGCCCCATTATTGGTGTCAGTGGGAGAAATTATACCCCACTGTTGGTGTCAGATGGCAGAATAGTGCCATAAAGGCAGGCAAAGGGCTACATTTGGCCCCTGGGACGCAGTTTATAGACCACTGGTGTACAAACACTTGGCAACTAATTTCACAATGTAGCACAACTAGGCAAAATTAGCTAAAAATAGTTTTTGTTGTTTTGCCATGAGATTCCGTCTCATCACATTGTTCAGAAATACTTAAAAAAATAGCTGTAACTATGGCTACATTTTAAGCATACATACAGAGACCAAGTAAATTTTCAGAGGCACAAAAAAATGCTGTTCAGAAAAACATCTAGAAAAAGTTTAAGGACGCTTGACATAAGAGGAATATGATAATTTTGACATCTTTGCTAGCTCTGGGGCAGTCTCCGGGTTTTGATACTGTTTCAGTCACCGAGCTAGAACAAGTATTCAGCCAGTTTTGTTGGAATTCCTGTCTACTTGGACAGAGATTGAGAAAGGCAGAGGGGTCGGGGGTGTGGTCTGGACAGGCCGAGTAGAGTCGCTCTTTTGCGGAGCTCCCAACAATCTACCTTGGCATTATCAGCCTACATCCTGCAGAATACACTCAGCCAAAAGGCGAAATAGCAAGCGCAACAGAGAAGCAGCCCGTCCGCAAATACACCTGCTGCGGGAGATATACAAAGACTTTTCGGAACCCCTCCGGGCCAGCTCCTGGGGTCCCAAGGTGACGGCGCCTCGTGGTGAAGCCCCGGCTGCTATGGGCAGTGTGATGGACCCGACGTTTCTGGAGAGATCTCAGAGCCTGATTCTTTACCCCAGCGGCACCCTCCATGGATCCAGGACACGCTGCAGCTCCCGCTCACCTACAGAGCAGACGCAGAACTGAAGGCCATACTGCAATTTCTGCCAACAAAGGCAGACACTAAAGCCCTGGTGGGGAGAGTTGAGCCCACACACAAAAAGTAAATAAGAGTGGGCAAACAGGACATGCAATTGTTAAGCACCAGACTAATCACAGGGGAATCCTCCTTAGCAGACCTAGAAAGGAAAGTCACGATGCTTGAATCCCAACACAAGGACCAAGGAGAATCCACGACTGAGCTGCAGCTTCGAATGGAAGAGATGGAGGACCAGAGCCAGAGAAACAACCTCAGGCTCCGGGGCCTTGCAGAAGCTACTGGCCCAATGGACTTGCTTGCCACAGTTGCGAATCAAGGATGCAATGACTGTGGATCTCCCCGGAGACCTCGCCTGCCTGAGGAGCCGCGAGGAGTCCCTTGGCCCAAGCCGGTTCCCGCTGACATGCTGGTGACAGTCGGCCCACCTCAGCCACAACTACTTAACTACCCCCCTCACTCGAACATACGGCTGATTGTTACAGTACCCCTGGGGTAGAAAGGCTAGACCGAACACACTGATGGCAGTTGTCTCCCCCCGCCCTCTATCCTACAGCAACAGGTGATGGGTGTACTGCTCCTCTGCTCAATGACAGTGCCCAAGCAGAATGGTTTCCAGGACCTCACCTAAGAGAGCGAGGGCACTCTGAGCAGCTGGGACAGCATTAGACCTGCTCACTATACACCTACATGTATTGCGGGCTGGGGGAGAGACGACAGTCTCAGGGAATCCTTAAGTTGAGCACTGTTGCTCCGATTGGCATTATGGGTCCTTGAACGACCTAGCGGAACACTTATGGAAGGATACCAAGCTGTGGACTGAGCCTGAATGTGTTGAACTCTTACAGAAGACATTGTCGCTGTCCCCATGATCTGGGGAGAAACCCCCCTCCTCTGGGTATCCTGAGAAGACTCTGGTAGCAGGGGAGGAATAGTGGGGGGGGGGGGTGCATCCATTGGGGTTCATGCTGGCTAGAGGGTAAAGGGGAGGCTATAATCTGGAAGGGTCCCGTGGTTATGACATTGGGCCCTTTCCGAAAACTAAACTGAAGCCACACCAGCGGCTAATATATTGTATCTGATACTAAGGTACCCTCTCACATTTTTGTGCTCCTGTGACCCTGCCAGGAGTCTGAACGCCCCACTGTTGACTAGAATGTGGCACACTGGATGGCTTCTGACCGCAGCCACTGACTGCTGGTTAGCACAGGGCGGGGGAGATGTCATGCAACACTGTGGGGCGATTGAGACCACCTGATCTCACGCAGTCACCCGAGCTGTTATCTGTGCCCTCTGGGTGCTAGTCTGAACTACTGGGCGGTGCTCATGGAGGGGTGACAAAAATGTCTACGCCCAAGGTTAAAACAATTACTTACTGGGAATACACCTGTTCAAATGGCCCATGTATGCGGTCTTGATTCTGATTTTTTTTTTTTTAATGGTTCGTCTGAAGGGCTTATTTTTATGATGTCAGGGTGGGTATGCAGCCCAGGCTTATGGCTCCTGGACCCTGTTCACCCACACTCCACTTAGGTCATTGTGTGCATCCGGCATTTTGGATTGCATACAAACCAAAGTATTATCTCGACCACTTAGTAGTTGTCAGTGGCGGCGGACTGTCGGGCCCTCCCGGCCTCTGCTCCCAATTGACAACACTCCTTCCCTTTTCCCTCCCCCCTATCCTCTACCCCCTCCTGACACTTTCCTGATCTAGTATACCTGCTTTTTTCCTACTGCTTTTCCTATACTCAATTTCCCACCCTTTCTAAAGACATGACGGTAGACTCTATTACTGTGATCTCTCTGAATGCTAAAGGGTTGAACAACCCCGAGAACAGGCGTATGCTAGTACATGACCTTAATAAAAAAAATAATCACATACTGATGTGGCCTTCATATAAGAGTCACACTTCAAAAATGACAAACTTCCAATACTGCAAAACAAGTCCTACCCACAGGTATACCATTCTACTAACCCTGCATCCAAGTCAAAGGGGGTATCAATACTCATTTCGAGCAGGTTGTCTTGGCAGTACCGAGAGGGCGACTGACCCCGAGGGACGCTACCTATTCATAAAAGGAAAGATGGGTGGAACACATCTCACCTTAGCAACAATATACGCGCCCAACGAGCATCAAGACAGATTCCTCAGACAAACAGATTAATGACATTCAAGGAAGGTCAGCTAATATTAGGGGGCAGTATCAATATTCCACTGACACCTACCTCAGACACCTCAACAGGCAGCTCCTCAGTACCCCCTCGCTTGCAGGAAACGGATTACACAGGTACTCCGCAAAACCCTATTACATGATGTGTGGCTCCTCCAACACTCAGGTGAGAGGGATTACACATTCTACTCCTCACCACATATTCAAGAATAGACCTTTTCCTAATACCCCATGACCAACTGCACCTTGTGATTACCACGTCTATTGGCCAGATAACGTGGTCAGACCACGCTCCCATCTCCCTTACATACACCCTTACCGAGAGACCCTCGCCCAGATCCATGTTCTGGTGTTTAAACGAGAGCCTACTTCAGACCCCTGAAGTGCTGGCAGATGTTTCCAGGGAACTAGAATTGTACTTTAAAGAGAATAATACAATGGGTTGCGATCCCGGTGTGCTGTGGGAGGCGCATAAATATGTACTCCGAGGGGTCCTCATTAAATATGGGGTGAAAAGAAAAAGAAACAAACGCTTAACCAACCTACTTTCTAAATTAACCTTAGTGGAGGCACAGCACAAACATGCCCCAACACAGATCCTAGAAGCAGAACTGGGGACTCTTTAGACTCAAATAACAGATCTTTTACACTACAGAGCCAAAGCAGCACTCCAGTTCTGTCGTAGGATGTCTTATGAGTCGGGCAACAAGTGTGAGAAAATGCTGGCCAGAGCAGTCGGAGAGGTCAAATCCGTATCCTACATCCCACAAATAACTCGACCTGACAGTCAGAAAATCACATTACCAACACAGATATCAAAAGAATTTGGTGACTTCTTTTCGAGTCTGTACAATCTACCGAACTCTTCACTTAATCAGCTAGCTATAGATAAATACATAGCGGACTCATAACTTCCCTCGCTTCCCATGGAGGCGCGGGATGTCTTGGAGGAACCGATCACCCTAGAGGAGCTCCAGGAGGCGGTAGGCACTTTGAAAGTAGACAGGCGGTTTCACAGCTCAGTACTATAAGACCCTCCTCCTGACATTGGGCCCTCGAATGGTAAAATTTTTTAATGCCTTAGGCTTAGGTATTGACTTCCCCAGAGACACTTTGAAAGCCCATATTGCACTGATCCATAAAGAGGGGAAGGATCCTAGCTTATGTGGAAGTTACAGGCACATATCCCTTTTAAACACAGACCTGAAGATCTACTCGAAAATTATAGCGAACACAACATCTCCAAGACTTAATACATCTAGATCAGGTCGGGTTCATACCTAATCGGGAGGCAAGGGACAACACCATTAAGGTGCTCAATCTCCTTCAAACTGTGAATCTCACCAAGACCCCCAGCATATGCATGAGTACTGATGCTGAAAAGGCGATTGACAGAGTTATTTGGAATTATATGTTCTCTGTCCTCCATCACCTTGGCCTGGGAGACAGGATGCTGAGATGGATAGGTAGCATGTACACAGGTCCCTCAGCTCAGGTAAAGGCGAATGGGGTACTCTCGAATGCATTCCCCATCGGGAATGGAACAAGGCAGGGGTGCCCTTTATCCCCCCTCCTATTTTCCATCTCTCTAGAGCTGTTCCTATTCACCGTCAGGTCAAAATCAGACATAACAGGCCTTACAATAAGTAACTCCCAATCTAAAATATCAGCATACGCAGACGACTTACTATTCTCCCTGACAAACCCAAGAATATCTTTGCCAAATCTCCTCCGAGAATTTAAAGTATATGGAACGATCTCCCACTTAAAGATAAACTTTTCAAAGTCGGTTGCCGTGTGTGTGTTCCTCCTCACGAGCAACACAATATGCAAGCCAACTTCTGTTGTAAATGGTCCTATACAGCATTACCATATTTGGGCACAAAGTTGCCCCCTGATATCACCCATACGTTTGAACTTAACTTTCCACCCCTCCTGACCGAGACACGCTCCTTGCTAGAGAAATGGCACCCAGGCTTTAATTCCTGGTTTGGTAGGTGTAATCTAATCAAAATGAGTATACTACCAAAATGTATTTACCTCTTCCAGGCCCTACCAACCCAGATACCACCCTCCTATTTCAAACAGGTGCAAGCCCTTATCACAAGATTTGTTTGGGCGCATAAAAAACCTAGACTACGTCACTCACAATTGACACTTCCCAAACAGTATGGAGGATTGGCATTACCAGACATCTGACAATACTACTTAGCCTCCCACCTAGGATGTATACTTCACTGGAGACGAAATATGACTTCCAAGCTGTGGATACAGGTTGAACAGTTCCAAACCCACATACCGCTAAAAGGGGTGCTATGGTGACCCCATGGATTGAAAACACACCCGATAATGGGTACTACACTAAAACACAGCCACATAGTCACTAATCATAACTCCCATACATCCAAAAACTCTCCGTTACTCCCAATACTGGGCAACCCAACCTTTGAGCTGGGCCTACACCCCACGGAATACTCTTCCCTTAGGGAATCAGGACATGACCATGCTGCCAAATTTGTCGACGACGGGAAATGGCCAACCATCCAGGAGCTGACCGACCCGGCGGGAACCTTCCACCACCCCTTCTGGAAGGCACTGGGACTGCATCACTCTCTACAGTTGCTCCCAGAACCCAGGACTTCAAGCGTCAGTGTACGGCATTTGAGGACCTATGTTTGGGAGCGGGCCCCTTAACCCATATCTTATCACAGACATACGCCCTGCTCAACACGCCGAAACAACAACCACAATTGCCCTGTCTTGCCAAATGGGAGAGGGACCTGAACTGCAAATTCACAGCAATACAGATGCAGCGCATCATCTCCTTTGTCCTCAAATCGTCTCGCCGCACAAAAATCCAAGAGACAAATCTCAAATTACTCACGCGATGGTACCCAATGCCCTCCATATTAAAGAGATGCTTTCCCTCTGCCTCGGACAGATGCTGGTGATGCACTGAGCAAGAGGGTACCCTTTTCCACATCTTCTGGTCATGTCCAAGACTGGAAGGGTTTTGGAGAGAGGTCAGAAGTTCACAGAACATGTCATCCCAAATGATGCTGCATTCTTTCTCCTACACCACTCAGGGATCCCTGTCAACTCATACAAGAAGTTGCTATTGTGGCATCTACTCAATGCTACAAAGGCATGTATCCCCTTACACTGGAAGCAACAAGCCCCCCCCAACCATCGCACACTGGCTGAGAAAAGTGGAGGTGAAGAAAATGGAGAACTTGATCCTTACTGCACAACACAAACAAGAAATACACAAGAAGACATGGGATATATGGAATGTCTTCATCTACTCTGAGGGACGACACCTGCTTGGGCCGTAACTAACCCCCCCCCCCCCCGTACCAATCTGCGATCACTGGCTACCATCATGTCTTTCTCCCCCCCTTCTTTGCTTTCCCCCCACCTCTCCTACAACCTATAATTAACTCCAACCCCCCCCCCCCCCCAAGAAATGGCAGAGAACGGGAGAGGAGGGCCCCACAATTATACTACTTAAGAGAACATGGTTTTCTGAAGCATATATATATATATATATATATATTACACACACACACACACACACACAGCATATGGGTTACAATAGACCACATATTCTTTACTAGCAGACTGTATTTCATATTCTACTGGAGGTATCATTATTGTAATTCTGACTGTATTCTTACCCATGTTGTACGCCGGGGTCTCCGTCCCTTGTTTGATGCTGAATAAAAATTTATATTTGCAAAAAAAAAAAAAAAGGGCAGAGGGGTCAGCGTGGCAGAAAGACAACTAAAATTGACACATCATCGATGGTAGTCCATTTCTTAAAAAAATAAAAAAATAGGATTTTTGTACTCACCCTATAATCCTTTTATCCTCTTTCGTTCATTGACGGACACAGGACTAGGCAGAAAGTGTTAAAAACAGCAAAACTGCACAGTACCACCCAGAGGGACCTACTGGCTATAACCCCTCACACTGCATCCAGCAGCTCAGTTCGTCAAAAGCAGTACATACATAAATAGGAGGGGTGGGTGCTGTGTCCGTCAATGAACTTCTGAGAAAAGGATTTTACGGTGAGTACAAAAATCCTATTTTCTCTTTCATTCATTGACGGACACAGCATCTTCATCTTGACCTTAGGGATGTCCCCAAGCAGTGTCAAAAAAAAAAAGAAGAGGGGTGAGAACAGCAAGAAGATAACTCCACCCATAACAAGAGCTCCTCAACGGAGGAGTTGCAATCTTAAACAGCCTCCTGCAAAATCTTGCGGTCAAAGCAAGCATCCAAAGATGCACTCACATCAACCTTGTAAAATTTAGTGAAAGTGTGAACGGACGACCAGGTCGCCACCTTACACACCTGAGAAACAGACGCTTGATGTAGAAAAGCCCAAAGAAGCACCAACTGCCCTGGTAGAATGTGCCGTGACAGGAAAGGGAGGCACCCGCCCCTATATGGCATAAGCCTGAACCACAATCTGTCTTTATCCACCAAGAAACCAGCCACTGATACAAACAGATAGCGAGTCCTACTTCCAAAAAGGAGCCGTAGCACACAGATACACCCGCAGAGCCTGGACCACATCCAAGGAATGCAAAGCAACTTCTTTGGGGTGTGACGGGCGAGAACATAAGGACGGAAGCACAATGTCCTAATTTAGATGAAAAGCCGAAACAACCTTTGGAAGAAACGAAGGCTGTGGGCGCAGCACCGCCTTATCCTTGTGGAGGACCAAGTAGGGAGACTTGCATGACAAGGTCGCCAATTCAGAAACAGTGTAATAGCCACTAGAAAGAGTACTTTCTGAGAGAGTGTCAATAAGGGGATCTCCCTGTTTTCTGAAGCACCGAGAGCACCAGATTCAAATCCCATGGAGGCAGCAGTGGTCGAACCGGAAGGGCCGCATGTCAAACCCCCTGAACAAATGTACTCACCAATGAATGAGTTGCCAAGGGTCACGAAAAAAAGACAGCCAAAGCTGATATCTGTCCCTTAATGGTGTTTAAGGCAAGTTTCTGATCCACACCTCGCTGCAAAACAGCAGGATCCTGGAAACTGAGTATGTGCTCTGACGCCACCCCATCTCCTCACACACGGAGATGTAGGCCTTCCACATACAATGATAAATCTTCCAAGAAGATGACTTCCATGTCCTCAGCATAGTGGAGATTACCAAATCCATCAGACCTTGTTTTTTAAGCACCTGGCTTTCAACAGCCATGCCGTCAAAGCCAGTGATGGTAAAGCAGGATGACATATTGGACCTTGCAACAGGTCCTCCCGCGTCGGCAGTCGCCAAGGAACTTTTGCCACCATTCATACTATGTCGGCGTACCACGGACACCGAGGCCAATCTGGGGCAGAATCCCCTTGGCCTCCACTCTGCGAAGCAGACGTGTAGAAGTTTGAGTGAGGGGAGGCATAAATCAGCCGATAATGCCTACATGGAGCCACCAACGTGTCTGCCGTGTCCGCCCAGGGATCCTTTGACCTGGTCACAAACTTCTCTACCTTTTGATTGAGTCGAAAAGTCAGGAAATCCACATCTGGAGTGCCCCACCTTAGGCAAATGAGCTGAAAAACATCAGGATGTAGCGACCATTCCCCTTGGTCCAGCATCTGAGGACTTGGGTAGTCCGCTTGCCAGTTTTCTATGCCCGGAATGTACACGGCCGACAGAGCCGGCACACACTGCTCTTCCCACCGCAGTATGTGAGCGACCTCCAGTGCTGCAGTCGAGTTCCTTGTTCCTCCTTGATGGTTGACATGCGCCACCGCCGTGGCGTTGTCGGACTGGATCCTGACCGGACACCCCTGCACCACCTGATCGCCCGAAGTTCCAGCACATTGATCGGCAGGCGGGATTCTTCCTAGGTCCAGTGACCCTGGGCTGACTGTATGCCCCAATCTCCCTCCCAACCGGTCAGGCTGGCATCCATTGTGATCACCGTCCAATGAAGAGGAAGGAACGACTTCCCAGACCGAGGGGCCGGTGACCTCCACTACCAGAGCAGGGAATCCCTGACTAGCTGGCTCATCCGAATTGGACAATCCTGGGATAACGGAGATTTGTCCCATTTGGACAGGATCTTCTTTTGCAAGACTCGAGTGTGGAATTGAGCATACGGTACCCCCTCAAAAGTGGCTACCATGAGACCCAGGACTCGCATGCAAAAACGCAGCGACAACCACCTGCGGGACACCAACAATTTCACTGCAGCTTGAAGAGTCTGCAGCTTGTCCGAAGGGAGAAAGACTCTCGCCTCTGAGGAGTCCAGAGGCAAGCCCAGGTACTCCAGGTGTTGAGTCTGCACCAACACCGACTTCTGTAGATTCAGTACCCAAACTCCCGAAGAGTTTGCATGGTGATTGCCACATCCTCCCTTAATTCTGAGGCGGAAGCTGCCCTCAGAAGGTCGTTGTCCAGGTAACCCACGACTGCGATACTGCGCTGTTAGCAAAGCCAAAATTGGGGATAGCACCTTGGTGTAGAGCCTCGGTACCGACGCCAGGCCAAAAGAGAGAGCTACAAATTGGTAGTGCTCGTCCCCGACCGCAGAAACCTCTGATGCTTGATGCATATGGGGACATTCAAGTATGCGTCCTTGATGTCCAAGGATGCCAGAAAATCCCAGATGGAATGCAGCGACCACTGAGCGAACAGATTCCATCCTGAACCTTTCTACTTTCACAAAGCTGTTGAGAGCCTTGAGGTCCAGGACCGGACAGACCCCTTCCTTCTTTGGGACTACGATTGGAGTAGAATTCCTGAAACCTTTCCGGCGTCAGTACAGCCACTATCACCCCGCACAGCAGCAGGTTCTGTACTGCCCCAAATAGGGCTTCCCGACGAGCCAAAAGATGGAGGAAAAAAAGAGTATTTTTGTACTCAAATCTGTACTAAAATCCTTTTCTCTGTAATTCACCGACCGACACAGCTCCTCTGTAACTAAATGGGTGGTATAGCCTGCCATTAGAACTAGGCAAAATTGTTACACAATACACAGAACTTTTAATCCTGCCCCAGGGGGGCGGACCCTGTGCTATCAACCAGGGCTCAAGTCCTGCGGGAACGCAGTTCCTGTACTTTTTCCACAACAGGAACTCAGTTCCCATTAGCAGCCTTGTGCTGCATATGCCTGAGTAACTGGTTGCTAGGCTGAGCAGCGCCTCAGAGAGAGAGCAGCCATCCACAGACACCACACCAGACAGAGCCACACTTACTGCTGGTAAGGATCCAGCCTGTGACCACTGTCTAGTCAGTGCCAGACCGTCCCGGGGGCCACCGCCGAATTCTCCCGCAGTCGCTGTAGCACATTGCCAGCAGTGCAGCCCAACTCTGAGCTCCCAGACTTCTCCAGTTCAACTTCTCCTCTCCTGAGCCTCCCGCCCACGAGGTCCGCTGCGAGTTTGCCGCCCGCCAGTCTTTGACAAACCTCCAGGTTAGTGTGCTACACACACATTGTTAATTACAGTGGGCATGCTCCCCCTCCGTTTTGCTGCTGTCCCCCATTCCCCCTCCGTTCTACTGCTGTGCCCCCACTCCCCCTCTGTTCTGCTGCTGCGTCGCCCACTCCCCCTCCGTTCTGCTGCTGTCCCCCACTCCCCCTCCGTTCTGCTGCTGTCTCCCACTCCCCCTCCGTTCTGCTTCTGTCCCCCTCCAGTTTTCCTCCATGTCCCCTCACCCTTCTGCTGTCCCCCTCCATTCTTGTGGTGATTATTCTGTTAGTTTGGCAAGTTAACTTATTTTGTTAACTGGCACTTTACAATAAATGTTACGCATATATATTTCACAGAAAATACAGTGCAACATTTTTTTTTTTGCTGGGGGAGTGGATCTTGGGTGGGAGTTCCCACATTTTTTTCCCCAGGACCTGACCTCTGCCATCATCCCTCCTCACTGCTCCCAGCAGCTTCAGTACGTCAACAAGCAGTATAACGTAGAAAAAAAAGAGTGGTGGGTGCTGTGTCGGTCGGTGAATTACAGAGAAAAGGATTTTATGGCGAGTACAAAAATCCTATTTTCTCTTATATTCACTGACCGACACAGCTCCTCTCTATAACTAAATGGGACGTCCCTAAGCAGTGCCAAATGAGGGGTGGGAAAAAAACAGCATAAAAACTTCATCCACCATGGCAAGTGGGAACTAGTGAAACTAAACCCACAAAAAAAACAGCAGTGTGTGGAAAAACTCCACCATATAACCGGGCATCCTCAACAGGAGTAATCACCAAGACCGCAACATTGCGGAAGTAATGCAACAGTGCATTAACAAAACAGTACTGCGTTTTTATCAAAAAATCTGGAAAAAAACTCAATTGCAACTACACGGCCGCCTGCAAAACTTTGCGGCAAAAACAGGCATCAGCTGATGCACTGACGTCTTGTAGAACTTGGTAAACGTATGGACAGACAACCAGGTCGCCGCCTTACACACCTGAGCGACAGACGCTTGGTGTCGGAAGGCCCAAGATGTTCCGATTGCTCTTGTAGAGTGGAAAGGGAGGCACCTGCCCCTTCAAGGCGTAGGCTTGTACTACAATCTGTCTGATCCACCTGGAAATGGTGGCCGACGAGACCGCCATGCCTTTCTTAGGACCAGCCACCGAAACAAACAGTGAGTCTGACTTCCGAAAGGGGGCTGTGGCAGACAAGTACACCTTCAGAGCCCTAACCACATTGAGAGTGTGAAGGGCCACCTCCTTGGGGTGCGTCGGTTTAGGACACAAAGATGGTAATACAATGTCTTCATTAATAAGAAAAGCCAAAACCACCTTTGGTAGAAAGGACGGTTGCGGATGCAACACCACCTTATCCCTGTGGATGACCAGATAAGGCGACTTGCATGACAAGGCAGCCAAATCCGAAACCCTCCTGGCCGATGTGATGGCCACTAGAAAGACCACTTTCTGTGAAAGGGTCAACAAGGGAATCTCCCTGATATTCTCAAACGCCGGCTTCTGAAGAGCCGATAACACCAGGTTCAAATCCCATGGGGGTAACGGTGGACGCACCGGAGGGACTACATGTCGCACCCCCTAAACAAAGGTACTCACTAATGAGTGAGACGCCAGGGGTCGCTGGAAAAAGACAGCCAGAGCTGAAATTTGCCCCTTGATGGTGCTCAACATCAACTTCTGGTCTACACCTTGCTGAAGAAACAGCAGTATACTGGATATAGAGAAAGAGCGCGGATGCCACCCTTTCTCCTCACACATGGAGATATAGGCCTTCCAAGTACGATGGTATATCTTCCTGGAAGAAGATTTCCGTGCCCTCAACATAGTTGGAATCACCGAATCCGACAGACCCCGGTTAGTCAACACCTGGCTCTCAACAGCCATGCCATTAAAGCCAGCGATGGTAAAGCAGGGTGAAAGATTGGACCTTCGGATAGGAGGTCCTCTCGCAACGGCAGTCGCCAGGGAGCGTCTGCCACCAGACACACCAGGGCCGCTGAGGCCAATCTGGGGCAACCAGGATTACTGGGATCCCCTCGGCTTCCACTGTGCGCAGCAGGCGTGGCAACAGTTTTAGTGGAGGAAAGGCGTAGATCAGCTGGTACTGATCCCACGGAGCCACTAGCGCGTCTGACACGTCTACCCACGGATCTCTGGTCCTGGACACGAATCTTGGTACCTTCCGATTGAGACGGGAGGCCAATAGATCCACATCTGGTTTGCCCCACCGCAGGCACAGCAGCCTGAATATCTCCGGTTGCAATGGCCATTCTCCTGGGTCCAGACTCTGTCGAGATAGTCCGCCTGCCAATTTTCCACCCCTGGGATGTAAATGGCCGACAGGGCCGGTACATGTCGCTCTGCCCACCGAAGTATGTGAGCGACCTCCCGAGCAGCATCTGAGCTTCTTGTTCCCCCTTGGTGATTTATGTACGCCACAGCCGTGGCGTTGTCTGACTCCTGATTGGACGCTCTTGGAAGACTCATCGACCATGTGTGGAGGCACAGCCTGATCGCTCTCAATTCGAGCAGATTGATTGGAAACTTGGATTCCTCCGCCGACCAGAGGCCCTGAGCCGACTGAATCCCCATCACTCCACCCCAGCCAGACAGACTGGCGTCAGTAGTGTTCACCGTCCATGTCAGAGGAAGGAACGATTTTTGGGACTGAATCACCGGGGACCTCAACCATCAGATCAGGGAGTCCCTGACTGATTGACTCACCTGGATCTGCCGATCCAGGGACAACGGAGATTTGTCCCACTTCGTCAAAATCTCCTTCTGCAAGACTCTGGTGTGGAACTGGGCATAAGGTACCACCTCGAAGGAGGCTACCATGAGCCCCAGCACTCACATGCAAAAGCGGAGCGACGACCACTTGCGGCTCATCAGTAGATTGACCACCGATCTGAGAGACATCAATTTGTTTGAGGGGAGAAAAACCCTCGCTGCCTTGGAGTCCAATAGTAACCCCAGGTACTCCAGACGCTGAGTAGGTACGATCACCGACTTCTTTAGGTTCAACAGCCACCCAAATTCTTGCAGGGTCTGCAAGGTGATCGCCACATCCTCCTCTAATTCTGAGGCGGAAGATGCTCTCAGGAGGAGATCATCTAGGTAACCCACGATCGCGATCCCTCAGCAACGCCAATACTAGAGCCAGTACTTTGGTAAAGACTCAGGGGCTGATGCCAGGCCAAAAGGAAGAGCCACAAACTGGTAGTGGGCTTCCCTGACTGCCAAACGCAAAAATTCTTGATGCCGAAGGCAAATGGGTATGTGCAGGTAAGCATCCTGGATGTCCAAGGACGCCAGAAAGTCCCCTTGATGGAGTACAGCGACTACTGAGCGAACCGATTCCATTCTGGACCTCTGCACTTTCACAAAGTGATTGAGGGCCTTCTAGTCCAAGATTGGACGTACCCCTTCCTTCTTGGGAACCACAAACAGATTTGAGTAGAACCCCTGGAAGCGTTCCTATTCCGGAACCGATACAATCACCCCCTGATTCAGCAAGTCCCGTACCGCCCCTAACAGGGCCTCCCGGCAAACCAAGGACACTGGTATGCTGGAGGGGAAGAATCTGTTTGGCGGCCAAGAGAGAAACTATCTTGTAGCCTGTGGAAATCAGATCGCAGACCCATTGGTCGGATAACCGGGAGGTCCACCGGGCTGCAAACTCCCGAAGATGACCCCCCACCCGAAAAGTGGGTGGGGGCAAACCTTCATGCGGTAGCAGTTTTGTTCGCAGGCTTGCGGTTCCAGGGAGGTGTCCTGTCGGGCATTTTGCTGAAGCACCGGGAGGACAAAAAAGGCGATTGCGAGTGGAAAAAGAGGGCCCTTGCCTGCGGCAAGGCTCCTTAGCCTTCCTGGCCTGTGGGAGTGGTGTACTCTTACCAACAGTGGCATTCTTAATAATGTCATCCAACGAGGCTCCAAAGAGCAGCTCGCTAAGGAAGGGAAGATCCATTAGGGCTTTCTTGGATGCCTGGTCAGCAGACCAGCATTTCAGCCAAATGAGGCGCCTCAGCACCACAGCTGACACTGAAGCCTTTGATAACAGGGGGAGAGTATCCAGGGCCGCGTCACAAACGTACTTAAGGCCTTGCACTAGTTAGTCTGCTAGCTCCACACAGACAGGGGAGTCGTTCCGCTCTCCCAATTCGCGGTGCAAAAGTTTTGCCCACTCAGTCAGTGTCTGCGACACCAGTGCGGATGCCAGTACAGGTCGCACGGCTGACCCCACAACCGTAAACAAGGAACGAGCCACCGCCTTGGCCTTCCTGTCAGTGGGATCCTTGAATGCAGGAGTCCCCTCAACCGGGATCGTGGTTACTTTATTTAATCTAGATACTGGGGGGTCCACGACCGGAGGAGCCGACCGCTTTTTGAGAAGTCTTTCCTCAAGCGGGTAACGCACCGCCAAATTTTTGGGGACAGAAAAGGTCCATTGCGGGCGACCCCATTCCCTGTAGATGAATTTGTCAAAATAAGTCAAATACGGGAACACCTTAGGTGAACATGCTGGCTTGCGGGACCCAAAAGGGACCGGTACATCAGCAGAGGGATCTGCTGGCTCCTGAATCTTCACGGTATCACACACAGCTGTGATAAGTGCTCCAACAAGCACTTTGTCATGCCCGGATGGGGAATCATCCTCACTGTCCGAACGGTCCTGGTCAGCCACGTCTGATAGGTCAGGGCAGGGGGTCACCAGTCGCAGCAGGGCCCAAGTCTGCTTCAGAGCTCTCCTCAGAACGGGGGGCAGGGGCCTCTTACGTGCACCTTTCCTTCCACGTGCCACCTCTATATAGCAACATAGGAGTCAAGTACCGCCGCCAGGGTGTCCATGCGCACCGCGCTAACCCGGTTGCTACAGCCTGGATTTCAGGGGAAGAAACACCAGTTTCTGAAGCCATGCTGACCCTAGCCTGTCTGCCACCTGCGAGGGGACTTAGGACAGTGAAGGTCCCACCCTCCTGTTGCCACCGTGTGGGGGAGGGGTGGGGGGTACTTAGCGCTAGACTCACCCCCCTGGGGCGTTCTGTGAATTCCATTAGTAGTGCCTGTAGTCCCTAGGAGGTTCCCAGTTGCAGAGAGGAGAAAACTGTCAGCAGCAGGTATAAACAGCGGTGAAACATTCTGCAGAGCTAGCTTCAGCATTCAGCAAAGAGCCATCCAGCGTCCTGTACACACAGGAAACAGCAAGTGAGAGCACATGTAATGCTGCCACAAGAGAACAGCGGCGAAAAAAATGCTCAGGCTTCAAGAAAATGGCCGCCAATGCAACTAATAGGAGATTGTAAAGATGGCTGCTGAAGCTCACCAGGGGAATACCAGCTTTCCCACATCCAAGATGGCCACCGGACAGCGCCATACGTTGACAGAACAAAAAATAAAAACGTGCTGCCTGCCTACAGCCAGAACAACCTCCACAAACACCTTTTGGGACCCCCCAGACCGGGACCAACGCCAGCCGCACAGAGCCCCCACAGGTGAGAAAACAGCAAACCCCACACACACTCACCGCCCACAGCCACCGCCCTCAGAGGGGGGAAGGAGGGGTGATAGGGACTTGGCAGAGAAGATAGGGAGGTGAGGTGGCCCCCTGAATCGACCCACCAGGAAATGCCCAGCCGCTCACCCCACCGAGGCAGGGAGAGCCGTACTTACCAGTCCTGAAGAGCTGGGAGACGTTCCATAACAGACCTACTCCTGCGCAGTTACAGGGTAGCTGTTGGCCCGGTATACTGTGATCCAGTCAGCAGTAGCCCGGTCATATGTATACCCCGGAGCATTCAAGCTCACCGACCACCTCTGGAGCTGAGGCATGTCGTAGTCTGCCGAGCCTTAGCAGCGGCCTGCTCATGCTCGATGTCCAGACTGGGGAGACTACAAGGATATCATTAACCAGCCTGTCACCCAGCCGGCAGTTGATAGAAGATCTCAGGATCTTTCATCTTGCGCAAAAAGCAGCAAACCTGCAGCAAAAATATGGGCCGAGAGGGCCCACAGGGTTCCTAGGTCATGCTCCTTACTAGGCAAAATAAAAACTGAAGCTGCTGGGAGCAGTGAGGAGGGTTGATAGCACAGGGTCCGCCCCCCTGGGGCGGGATTAAAAGTTCTGTGTATTGTGTAACAATTTTGCCTAGTTCTCCTAATGGCATGCTATACAACCCATTTAGTTACAGAGAGGAGCTGTGTCGGACGGTGAATATAAGAGAAAAATCTGTTTGACGGACAAAAAAGAACTCTATCTTGTATTCTGATGAAACCAGTTCACAGACCCACTGGCCATAAAGTAGGGAGGTCCACTGAGCTGCAAACTCCCGAAGGCAACCTCCCACCCGAGTCGGGCGGGCGCAAACTTTCATGTGGTAACAGATTTGCTTGCAAGCTTGCGAAACTAGGGATGCTTTTGTCCCTCAGCAGGCACCTAGTCGGACTGGGAACGCTTACCTGCCGACCCGGGCAAACTAAAAAATCTGCTTATGAGCGAAAAAGGAGGGCCCTTGGCTACGGCGTGGCTTCTTACCTTTCCTGGACTGTGGGAGCAACGTACTCTTACCTCCAGTAACATTCTTAATGTTATCCAGAGAGGGTCCAAATAGCCTCTCTCCCTGGAAGGGTAAGTCCGCCAGTGCTTTCTTAGATGCCTGGTCCGCAGACGAGCATTTCAACCAAATCAGGCGACATAGCATTACTGCTGATACGGAGGCTCTAGAGAGCAAGGGGGTCGTATCTAAGGGTGCATCACAGACATACTTGAGGCCCTGTACCAACTGGTCTGACAGCTCCATGCAGACTGGGGAAGCCTGTTGCTTCTCCAACTCACGGTGCAACAATTTAGCCCACTTAGTAAGTGTCTGTGACACATGGGCCATGGCCAACACTGGCCGCAATGCTGACCCCACCACCGTAAAATTGGACCAAGCAACCGCCTCGGCCCTCCTGTCGGCAGGGTCCTTGAAAGCAGGGGACCCTTCCACCGGAATTGTAGTTACCTTATTTAACCTGGATACCGAGGGGTCAACAATCTGAGATGTCAATTTCTTCAGGAAACTCTCCTCAAAGGGTTAACGCACCAACATGCATTTCAGGACTGAAAAGGCCCGCTGCGGTTTTCCCCACTCCTTGTAAATAAACCTATCAAAATAAGTTGGGTAAGGAAATGCATTAGCCATGCGGGCCGACTTGTGGGACCCGAAAGGGCCCAACGCCTCTGTAGATGCCCCCGCCGTATCCTCCATCTTTATGGTATACCACACCGCTGTGATAAGTGCTCCTGCAAACACTTTTTCCTGTGCTGACCCGAAGTCATTCTCACTGTCCGAACGGTCCTGGTCCGCATCCTCTGACATGTTAGAACAGGGGCTGCCTGCAACAGCGGGGCCCAAGTCTGAATTGGAGCTTTCCCCAGAAGATGGTTTGAGGAGAGGGCGCTTTTTAACCCCTTTGCGCCCGCACGCCGCTTCCACCCTGGCAACAAAGGCCAGGCAACACCGCCGACAGAGTGTCCATAGGCACCGCAGGTGCAGGGGAACCGGTTGCCATAACAGGGATGTCTGGGGAAGAAGTGCCAGCTTCTGACGCCATGCTGACCCACACTTGCCTGTCACCAGTTACAGGACCTAAAGGCAAGTCACACAAAATGTCCACCCTCCTAGCTGCTACAGACTGAGGGGCCCCCCGCAGGACTCACCACCCTGACCCAGGTACTGTGCTGTGCTGCTGCCGTCCGCTCTCCTGTGTCAGCCACGAGGTGTTCTGTGTAAAAAGCACGCTGTTCTAGAAGGAAACAAACACTCAGCGCTACAGACAAAACAAGCTGAGGCTACTAGAAAAAGGCTGCCGGCCGCCTCGGCAAAAAAGTCAGAGGGCGCCGGGAAAATGACCAAAAGGAAAGAACTGGCTGTGGCTACAGAAAAATGGCAGCGGCCTCAGGAAAATGGCCGCAGAGCGCGTGGCCGACTCCCCACATGGCATACACACCAAAACTCCCCACCGTGCCCCAGAAACAGGGAAGAGGACGAACAGACCCCCAACACCCAGTGCAGCCCCCTGCCAGGACCCAGAGCACCCCCCGGCCAGGTACGTGCACCGCACCCCCATGTGCTCAGTCACACAGCGGCCCATACAATGGGGAGGAGGGAAGGGACAGGGAGAGTGAGAGACCCCCTAGTCGATCTCCCAGGGAATGCCCAGCTGCTGCATCCTGCCGAGACAGGTGGAACCATACGTATACCTCCTGTAGGGACTGCTGGACGCATTCCACGGACAGACCAATCACCTGAGCAGTACAGGTTGACTGTCGGCCATGGCACACAGACACAGACAGCAGTAGCCCGGTCATATGCGTGCCCTGGAGCATATAGCTCACCGGCCGCCCCTGGATCAGAAGGTGGCATGTCGTGGCCGACCCAGCACGTAGCTAAGGTCTGCTAACGCTTGATGGCCAGGCTGGGGAGACTACCAGGATCTATATTATCCAGCCTGCCACCCAGCCTGGCTGACAATTGCAGATCACAGGAATCAAAAATGCTGAAAAAATAAAAAAATCCCAGGATCAATGGTCCTACCGGGAGCCAGGTCCTTCTACACTAGGCAGAAAAAAAAAACTGAGCTGCTGGATTCAGTGTTAGGAGTTATAGCCAGTAGGACCGCCCCCTGGGCGGTACTGTGCAGTTTTGCTGTTTTTAACACTTTCTGCCTAGTCCTCTCCTAAAGGGGCAATATAACCCTAAGGTCAAGATGAAGATGCTGTGTCCATCAATGAACGAAAGAGAAATGAGATTTTCCTTCAATTCTCCCTTTCTTTTTGGATTTCTGTCTTCCCATTTGAAGTCGCTTTTATTATGCAGCCTTATGAGCACAGTTCTTTGCAGGTCAGCACTGGTGCTGAACAAATAAATGCAGAATTCAGTCCCCAGTTGCAATCCAGCATGTTTTTATTTCTTTTTAGCAGTATGACCAAAAAATCCAGCTGTGCCAGTTAACAAATATCTCTAATTCACAAACGTTTTCTTACATGCTCATATGCACTAAATTATATTACAACTCCCCGTATTGTATTATGTGAAGTGGAATATCATTTCAAATGTGCTTTCTCCAACATAATAATTCTGACTGAACCAGAATGTGAATTTAAAGTGAACCTGTAGTTTGCCTTAGCAGAGAAAAGCAGCAAGTTAAAATTGAATGCCCTTCTTCCTCTCCAGCAACACATACTGCCACTCTCTTTGCCCAGCTCCTACTCCAAGTAGCCAGGAGCAAGGAAAGGAAGTCCAGTGTGAGCGCCGAGTCACTCTAGTTAGATCTTACATATAGATGACAACTTCACTCCCTTATATGACAGCGCCAGGCCAGTAACAAATCACCAGTGCTCTCACGTGGGAGTGAGGCATGTACAGAGTATTTGTCAAAATTGACAGGGGAGCAATGACAAAAGGTAATAATGTGCTTCTGGTGAGGAGGTTATTATTCATGAACAAAGCACAGTTTGCATTAAAAGAAATGTGTTCCATATCTGCAAAAAAATAAAAAAACATTTTCTTTATATTAACACATGTAATGCCACTAAGAGAAATAAAAATGTATTTTTTTTGTATATTTGAGTCTTCTTGCTCATTCATTAGAGGAGTCTGTATTGTTTGGTTTCCAGGAGCAGGATCAGCATCAGCATCATGTACAGTGTCATACTGGTCCTGAAACTAGCTCTGCTTATGTTACTTGGGCCACGGCATTCTCCAGGAACTAACTGATGCTATGTAATAGCCATCCAGATGTACTTCCTTTAGCAATAAAAGGAAATCAGCCATGCACATACAGAAAAGACAAAAATATACATAATTTGCTGTAAATATGATTAGATTTATCATACACATTTCTGAAAAGCAAACCCCTTTAAAGAATATATATTACAAAATTCCCACTTTATGACTCCTCGGATAAGTTACAAGAATATGGAACTTACTACAACAGTTCTAATACTTCTAAAAAGACTCACACAGATTCTGTTAATCTTATTAAAAAAAAAAAAAAAAAAAACACACTACAAGACTTCAAAGCAACTTCAGGGAATTCCTGTGTGATCTTCCTGTAAGGTCAGATCTAAATCACATTAATTAAGATCCGACTTGGATGCAACTTCCATTCAATTCTATGGGCTGAAGTCAGACCAAAGTAGTGAAGGAACCTTTTCCAAAGTCGGACCCAGTTAAGACAGCTCTCATAGGGAAATATTGATTTTACATGTCTTACGACATGTGCTCTCAAAGTCAGAGCGCATGTCGCACCGGTATGAACAGGGCCCGAATGTTTGGCGAATGTCACACTCATCCCTTTCTGAATGCGCACCTGTGTAGGAGTTACTCTGAGCAAAAAAAAAAAGACAAGAAAATCACTAAAAGTCACAGTATCTTTTTGGCACGTTTATATATGTATGAATTTTTTTTCCTTTGTTAATAAAAAGATCATGTCTTCTAATTGCTACACACCAGTAAAAAACAGACTTTTTTCACAACACACAGACTGCTGAAATTTTTAATCTGGCCAAATAAAGGATATAGACACCCAAAAATATTAGATGATTGGTATCTAATGTGACAGTTTTTAGCTCAAATTGTTATTATTGGGATATGTGCCTCCTTAGACCTTTGCCTTGAAGGAAAAGTCCCTAAGGTGCAAAAATCTAGCCTAACCTGCTCCATAAAAAGAACTTTATACTGCTTAAGTTGAGTGGCTAATCACAGCCTCTGCTGCAACATTCCAGGTGCTGGCACAGCTCACCGCACTCCAGCAAATCGGAAAAGAAAATGTATCATTGCACTCTATACTGCAGCAACCTTTCTTATTTATTGAATAGGAGCATGGGTAACCTGCAGGACTGGACTTATCATTGGGCTTGACTGGGCTCAATCCCGGGGGCCCCGCCGAGATACATAGCCGAGTGTACTCGGCTCAGGTCCACTCTCAGTCACGCCCAGTCCCGCCCTATGATGGACATAATGGACTGGGCTTGACTGGGAGCTGAGCACACTCGGTTACTCTCGGGCTCCGCTCGGGACTGCGAGAGGACCCGAGAGCCGCCGAGATACACAGGACTCTGCAAATGACACTGGGGCAAGGCTGCAAATGACAAGGCTACACTGACAAGGCTGCAAATGGACACTGATAAGGCTGCATTGATGGGCATTTAAATGTAAGTTTTTTCCTTAAACTTCCCTCCTAAATTTGGTGTGTGTGTTATACGACGATAAATATGGTAATGTATAGAAGGTAGGGCCCAAAATTGACTCAAGCCCAGGAGCCCCCGCCGCCCCAAGTCCTGCCCTGGTCACCTTAACAAGATTCACACTTTAAAGCCCTGTTTAGGAGATGACCCCTGCTGCTATTCAATGAATACTCCAAAACCAATTTGGTTCCCTTTTCGACAGATGAAGGAAACTGTTGGATAGTTTAGTGCTCCAGCAGCTTGTAAATACTGAAGTTTCAGTTGTTGACTAAGCCTTTAATGTACCAAGATGCTTCCCTGATTCACAAGCACCTTAAAAGGGGATTTTCACTTTAAAATGGAAATCCTCAATCTGCTTGGGAACGTTAAATTATGATGTTCTCCCATTCTAAAATTACAGATTTCATTTGTTGTTGAATGTTGGCACTGTATTGCGGCCGGACAGCCGCTGTGGTCATCTAGGAGCACCTTGTACCTGAATGGCCAGACAGCAAGCCAAGCAAAGTAAAAAAAATAAAAGATTTAAAATCATGCCTTTTACTGAGATGAAATTATAGTTTAGTACATGGAGACTTGAACAGATAAAATAATTCACATTTAAATTAATTAAATCTCCTTTTAAGGAAACCTGTCACACAAAAAGACACAGGCTGCTACTTCTGGACTACTTTTTAAAGTACTAAAAACTTGAATTTTCAAAAAGCATGACAGCAATGGTAGCCTATTTCCTTCTCTAGACAGGACTTCTTTAAAGCAAAGCTTTCCTGAGAGAAATATGAGGGTCATATCTGTGCACATCCATCTGAAGATGCCAATAGCCTGGCTATTATTCTGACATGGCACAAGTGTGCCGAAACAAAAGTCAGAAGTCCTGACCTTAATACTTGTTCCAGTCAGTGACTGAAAGTACTGTAGTAAAGTCAGCCTAACAGCCAGGCAACTCGTTTTTTAATAATGGGAAACAGCAGCGGAGGCCTCTATATTTCTTTAATGAAAGGCCATTTTATGGGCTTTATTGTATTTTATAGCTATATTGTATTATGAATAGTGGAAGGTTCTAGTGAGGAGACAAGCCCCCTCTTCTCCATGTCTTCCAGGAAGATCCTCAGTAACGCTCAAGTCTTCCTATCTTTTATTGCTCAAGAACAGAATCCCCAATAATTTCGGTATCTGCACACTCTTCCTGACCACCACTGGTGCACATTTCACTATCCTCTGTTATCCTTCCATCAGAGGCATCTTCTGAACTCATAGGCTCTGGTGCAGAGGCTGTGAAAGAATCACATGCCAGCAGGTCTTCATTTGCACAGGAACCATTTGCCGAATCCACCATTTCTTGACCTTCAGAGACCTCCAGGCCAGTGCTGCCACTTGCTGTGGCCTCATCCTGCTCTTCAATGAAAGGATTCTGACCCTGCATAACAAATGAGAAGGTAAACTTGTCATTAGGGTTCACCAATAAAATGTACATACTAGCCATATATCAGTCCCTAAAAGGCATCTCGGCGCACCCTCTCAGGTTCTCTCTGGAACTCTGCCCAGCACATCCCAGGAAGAATAGATAGCCACTATACATTGTAGTATTAGCTTGTCCACTTTACTGTCATAACACCTGTGCAGTGTGTCTAAATACAGGGGTTGGACAAAATTATGGAAACACCAGGTAAAAGAACAAAATCATTACTAATATGGTTTTGGACAGCTTTGGCATCCAAGAGGGCCTAAATTTTCTTGGTAATTGACAAAAATAAGTCTTGGATTCTCTTCACGCAGAAAATCATTCCAGTTCTCACAGAGATACCGGAGGCGAAATATGAGCCGGGCCTTTACAATTGACCATAGTGGCTGTATGATATTGAGGCCTGTGACTGTTTTGCCCAGGGAAGGTGCGAGACTTTGCATGCTCATCAAGCCCCGATTTGACAATGCTATATGTGTGAATCAAAACATTATCATGTTGGTAAATGGCACTGTCTTCGGGAAACAATGTCTGCACCATGGGATGCACATGGTCGGCCAAAATGTGTACATAGTCGCTGGCAGTGACTCTAACTTTCAAGGTGATGATGGGGCCTGCACAATACCAAGATATGGCTGCCCAAACAGGATTGCGCCATCACAATGCTTTTCCGTTGACGCAAGACAGTCCTGGTATTAAGCTTTGGACAGTGTTCACCACGCGTAAACATGTCCGGTGGTTGGCAAAAGTGTGAAACTCGATTCTTCGGACCATAGTAGTCTCTCCTCTTCTGAGCATGAATATTGGTCACTAGTGGTTTGGCAATTGCAGCTCGCTTGTGATTGTTTTGCTTATGGAGTTCCCTCCACACAGTTTTTGTGGACACAGGCTTTGGAAGACAGATTAAGCTCTGCAGTCATTTTTGCAGCAGTTTTCTTATTCCGGGTCACAATGCAGCACAATGCTCTTTGGCCTTTCTGTCAGTTGACCGTGCTTAATTATGCTTATCAGATGACGTTTTCCCAGAAACTGTATATGCCGTCATAACCTTTCATTGTACTTTGCAACCTGCAAATAAATTGGTGACTTCAGTCACAGAGTTACCAGCTAATTGGAGACCAACAATTTTCTTTCTATGAAACTCCATAAGCTGTTACATGACGTCGTATTACTAGCAGCACATGCAGTGAATGATTAAATTGAGGCTTCCTCCCCTTGTTTGCTAGGAGTCTCATCACAAAGCGGAAGCAAAAGAACGTTACATCACTTCCGCTTTCAGCACGAAACATGACGTGACTTTCACACCTGAAAATGATGTAGTTTTTCATATTTTTGTCCAACCCCTGTAAATATGTTTGACCATCCTGCCCAGCACATTCCATAATATAAACAGACCTGGTCAGTATTTCAACTATGAGAATGTATTTTTGAAGGCTTTTCCAAGTGAAAATCAGATCATAACATGCAATTGCACGTGGCTATAAAGAGGGAGACAGGAAGGAATTTTTAAATATGTGCAAGCAGGCAGACTATTTATGGCAGAAGAGACATACAATGTCTCTTCAGCAATAAAATATACCTACCTGCCTACGTGCAGTGCTCTCCAGCATGTAAACTGAACTTTGCATGCGCAGTTCAGCTTACATCGCTGGCATAGTCCCTGTGGACCAGGATGACTGACTCCTGCATGTGTTATGTCATCATCACCTTTATATAGCGTTCCAGCTTTTGACTGATCAGCTTGTTATTCAGTATGCTTCTTGCTACAACCAGCGCTGTCTTCTTTGAGTTCTCCATTGTGTTCTAAAGCAGAGAGGGGAGGAATAAGAAAACGTTCATGACTAAAGCGCTAAAGTGTTTCAGACACTGTTCAAAAGCGATCTTGTTATGACATTTACCAAACTCACTAGAGAAGGCACATGCAACCTGAAGACCCCTATCAGCAGAAGAACTGCATGTCCTAGCATGATCTTCCATGGGAAGACATGCTCTTTTGCAGCTTGACAGATTCCTAAAAGTGCTTTGCTGTCTATACTTATACCTTGACTATCCTCCCTCGGAGGCTGGGGCTACATGGGTGATTAATGTGCATCTCAAACCAAAAACAGAAATTAAATATAGTGCAGCTTACTAGTCCTTTGGCTGTGATGACTGCATTCTTTTCACAATTTTTCTAGGCTTTTTTGGCCTTTATTTCCACCCAAAGCATCTGTCAGTAATATACTTCTTGTCCAAGGGTCAAAATGCTCATTTAACCTGGGTTCACACTTGTGCGATGCGGTAATCAGCGAGATTACAGCGACTGTTCCCGCATCTCTCCCGCAGGCAGTTCACACTGCCTTCTGTGAACCACTGCGGGTGTCAATACATTGTTAATGATACCCCCAGATCGGTTCACAGATCGCAGGAATCAGATGAGAACACTCATGCGATCCGATTTCAGTGAGGGTGGAAAAAAAAAAGTCTTGCACTTTTTTTTCTGCAAATCTAATCCACGTTCAGCCATACAGCTGTATGGCTGAACTCACACCGCGCAGACATCGCATGTGATCAGCACCTGTGGATGATTTGGCCAGGAGCACAACATAATTAATCTGTGTGTGCACAGCAACAGGAATGTCAACTGGGATTGAATCAGTTGCAATTCAGAATAACAATTCACAATTTTAAGAAATTTGCACTTCAGTAACAACCTATAGTTGCCTACAGAATTATCACTATATTTGGAAATGCTAACTGTAAGACTGAGGGTAAATACCATGGAAGAAGCTAATATAACATTAAAGCGTGACTACACTTATGTTGAGAAAAAAATGCACTGTATGTACATTGCAGGGATTTTAAACTTTATTAATCTGAAGCAATAGATGTTTGTTTCTGATGGAATTGCATCTAATGGGATTGATTTTATCATTTTTAATAACATTCGATTACAATATGAATTGTGTAGCAATTGTATATGCTATATAATTTTTTTGTATTCGTTATCTTTCACATGAGAGTAGAGTTAAGCGCAAATTAGCAACTATGATGTGAAACCTTCTAGCCACACGAAGCACAAATAGGTGAGTTGCCAGTATCCACAAAGAATCAGAGGATAAGAGAAGTGCTTTATTACATAACGAAGCAGCTTTAAAAGGCAATTCCACTTTTATGGGGAAAAAAACATAGCATATACAATTGTGACACAAGCAAGCCATATTGTAAATTTAATGTTATTAAAAATTACCATTCCTTTTCAATCTGCAGCATTGTCATTTTCTGTAAAATGCAATGCAATATGGCTACCTGGCGGTGCTCTATACACAGATGGTATACAGAATGCCCCTCAGAAATTAAGACTCCCGCTTGTGTGATTGGCTCACTGATTCTCCCAGAAGTCTGCACTAAAATAAGATTTTGGGCATCCCCTGCAACAAAAAATTCATTTTTGGTGAGATACTCCCAAAAGGCAAATTGCATCTAAAGGGAAGCAGCAGATTGCTAATTATAAAATCATTCCCATTCACTTTCATGTTGCACACAGATGAAATACCGCGATTTCTTCAGAACAAAAAGGTAGGAATCTATAACAAAGTTTATTAAAATCCTTGCAATGTATACTGATCACCCATAGGGGAATGTTTTTTCTTAACAAAAGAGGCCGGCCATACACAGTTCAAATCTCGGCCAGTTCAGCAGGAACCGTCTGAGATTCGAAACTGTTAAAGCGGCAGTAAACCGCAGGTTAAAAACAAAAATGTCCCTGCAAGTCAATGTCATTCCATACTACCATACTAGCACATTATAATAGACTTACCTTACAACGAAGCCCTACAGCATCGCAATGTCACCACTGAGATGGCTGACATCTTCCCCCGGTCTTCCTTCTGGGTTTGCGGCCCCCGGCTACACTCCTGCACATGCACGCGGGAGCTGACATTTACAGCACAGGCTCTGAAGGTCCGGTTTACAGTGATGTCTTCGGCTGCATGCACTCTAGGAGATATTCACAGTACCCACAGGTAAGCCTTGTTAGAGGCTTACTTGTGGGTACATGTGGTTTAACAGAGTTTACTAGCACTTTAATGGGCAGGTTGAATGTACTTGGGTACAATAAGTCTGCCAGATTCTCTTATGATTATTGCTAGCGCCTGCTGTAGCCACTAGCGATAATCACTGCCTTCTCCTGGCAAGGAAGGCTTTCCACCGCCCGGCCCCACCAGGAACAGACAAATGCGGATTCCCTTGTCAGCACAATCCATGCTGATGAGGGAACCCATGGTTGCAGAAAAGAAATTCACACCGTGTATGGCCAGGCTTAAGCAATTTACCAATTTCCAGCATATGTTAATACAATTATTTTGCTAATTCATTTTAGACACAAGATGATCAGTGTTGGGAGGGCTTTCAATGAATAAAGGCAACACCGATGTAAAGCCCGTCTCCTTGAATCTCAGCTGTGGGGACAAGGTGCTGCCATCGCTGAGAAGAAACTGAGTGACAGGATGTAATCAGCATTTAAACCCTGCAAACTGGCCACTTCCTAAAAAACGTTGCCTCAGCTGTTTGCAACTAAAAACTAAAAATTGCTGTTTGAACATACCAAATCACACAACCCGGGTCCCCAGTACTAACAGCAAAAATTGTATGATGGGTCCTGTTTTACCCATCTACGAAGCTCCACAAAAGGTGACTTACCCTGCGTTTCTGATTGTGCAGCGGGGTTCGGATATGTCGATGTATTGCTGAGAAGTTCATGGGAATGAATATGTCGCAAGCAGCGCAATGAGCAGCTTCAACCTTCTTCACAAAATGTTCCATTCCCAATTCTGCAAAAGATAAAAAAAAAATGTCTTTGTATATTGGCTGGGTTGCACATTACACCCATATTTAGACTGCAGCATGCTACAGCACCCCCTGATCCTCCCCTGTGACAGCTTGGCTTACACAGCTGCGTCATTCATTCACAAGGTGAATGAATGAACTACAACTACCGTCATCCACTGCGGCAGATGGCGTGCAAGGAACTGTGAGCGCTCTTGTAATTCACTGATCTTTCTGCTTTTCAGTTACTGTTATACTGAGAGTCTGCAGGAAACTGACATTGCACCCATGATCCACTGATCATGAGTACAATGCTTTCTAGGCTCCTGTGGGAAAAAATAAGAAAATGCACATTTTTTCTGCAGAAATATGTGCATTTATGATTTTTTTCTCAAAAAGGTAAACTTAACCTTTGACTGCTTTAAAATGGTTTTAAAACCTAAACATTTAGGTAAAAATACAATGCCTTGAAAAAGTATTCACACCCCTTAAAATTTTCCACATCTTGTCATGTTACAACAAAAAACGTAAATGTATTTTATTGGGATTTTATGTGATAGACCAATACAAAGTGGCACTTAATTGTGAAGTGGAAGGAAAATGATAAATGGTTTTCCAAATTTTTGGTGAAAAAAGTGTGGCATGCATTTGTATTCAGCCCTTCTGAGTCATTACATTGTAGAAGCACCTTTCGCTACAATTACAGCTGCAAGTCTTTTTGGGTATTTCTACCAGCTTTGGGCATCTAGTGACATTTTTGCCAATTCTTTTTTTGCAAAATAGCGCAAGCTGTGTCAGATTGGATGGAGAGTGTCTGTGAACAGCAATTTTCAAGTCTTGCCACAGATTCTCAATTGGATTCAGGTCTGGATTTTGACTGGGCCATTCTAACACATGAATATGCTTTGATCTAAACCATTCCATTGTAGCTATGGCTGTATGTTTAGGGTCGTCGTCCTGCTGGAAGGCGAACTTCCATCCCAGTTTCAAGTCTTTAGCAGACTCTCAGGTTTTCTTCTAAGATAAGCCTATAATTGGCTCCATCCATCTTCCCTATCCCTGCTGAAGAAAAGCATCCCCATAACATGATGCTGCCACACCATGTTTCACGGTGGGGATGGTGTATTCAGGGTGATGTGCAGTGTAGTTTTCCACCACACATAGCATTTTGCTTTTAGGCCAAAAAGTTAAATTTTGGTCTCATCGGACCAGAGCACCTTCTTCCACGTTTTCTGTGTCCCAAACAAGGCTTCTCGCAAACTGCAAACAGGACTTCTTATGGCAGGGGTGTCCAAACTTTTTTCAAAGAGGGCCGGATTTCATGAAGTGAACATGCATGAGGGCCGACCATTTTGCCTGACTTTTTTTGAACCGTTAAAATGAAATGCAAATTAAATTTTTAACCAAAGTTTATTGCAAACGGCATACTTTTCATTTCGTCACATGGATGACAAATCTACACAGGTGTTAAATCACTCTGCCTTTCATATATGACACCCCCAGATCCGTCCGCATATCGCAGTGCGATCTGCGCACACACACAGGAATCGGATCGCATGGTGTGAACACCCATGCGATCTGATTCTGCTGCGGACCAAAAAAAGGGTCCCGTGCGAGTTTGCTGCGGGAGCGATGCGAATTCAGCCATACTATCTGTATGGCTGAACTCGCATCGCTACGGAGATCGGATGTGATTTGCACTGCAGTGCGGTGCGAATCACATCCGGATCTCCCCCCGCAGCAGTGTGAACCCAGCCTTATTCTCTCTCTTTAATTCTCTCTCGCTTTAATTCTCTCTCTCTTTAATTCTCTCTCTCTTTCTCTCTCTCTTTATTTCTCTCTCTAATTCTCTTTAATTCTCTTTATTCCTCTCTCTCTTTAATATTCTCCCTCTTTAATTCTCTTTAATTCTCTTTATCGGTAATTATCTTTACCTTTTTTCTCCTCTGTTCTGGCTTTCAGGCAGCTGACAGCGTGCGGCGCCGCAAACAATCCGCGCCGCCAATCACAGGCACTGAGAGATCTGCAGCTGCTGCAGGGACAGCTCAGTGTCTGCTATTGGCGGCGTGTGCTGTCAGCTTCCCGGAGGCCTTGGACCGCCCCCAGCATCTGACCGTCAGTGGGAGGCGGGGATGAGAGGCGGGGTGAGAGGCACTAGCAGCCAATCACCGCCACCAATCCCCGCCGGAATCACAGGCTCCGGACCTGCCGCACACGCCTCAGCTTGTTAGAGAGGCGCTTGGGGTGTACGGAGCCAGGCGGGCCATAATGCAGGAGAGGCTGGGGGCAAGGTGGGGGCCATACAAAACCGGACCGCGGGCCGGACTTTGGACATGACTGTCTTATGGCTTTCTTTCAACAATGGCCTTCTTCTTGCCACTCTTCCATAAAGACCAGATTTGTGGAGTGCATGACTAATAGTTGTCCTGTGGACAGATTCTCCCACCTGAGCTGTGGATCTCTGCAGTTCCTCCAGAGTTACCATGGGCCTCTTGGCTGCTTCTCTGATTAATACTCTCCTTGCCCAGTTTGTTAGTTTAGGTGGACGGCATGTCTTAGTAGATTTACAGTTGTGCCATACTCTTTCCATTTTCAGATGACTGAACAGTGCTCCGTGAAATGGTCAAAGATTGGGATTTTTTTTTATAACCTAACCCTGCTTAATCTTTTCCACAACTTTAACCCTGACCTGTCTGGTGTGTTCCTTGGCCTTCATGATGCAGTTTGTTCACTAAGGTTCTCTAACAAACCTCTGAGGGCTTCACAGAACAGCTGTATTTATACTGAGATTGGATTGCACATAGGTGGACTCTATTTACTAATTAGGTGACTTCTGAAGGCAATCTTTTGCCACTAGATTTTAGTTATGGGTATCAGAGTAAAGGGGGCTGAATACAGATGCACGTCACACTTTTCGCATATTTATTTGTAAAAAAAAAAAAAAAAAAAAATTGAAAACCATTTATCATTTTCCTTCCACTTCACAAATGTGTGTCATTTTGTGTTTGTCTATCACATAAAATACATTTATGTTTTTGGATGTAACTGTGGAAAAAATAAATGTGGAAAGTTTTAAGGGGTATGAATACCCCTGTATATGCAAATTTAGACGTTTATTATAAAAGTAAGGCTTGATCTGGTAACCGTGCTCCTTTTTTCAGGCAGATAAAATGGAAAACAGGCATAGTTGGATAAGGCAGGTTTGGTTAGCAACTGTTGAGATCCAACCATTCAGTTAAAGTACAACTCTGGGCTTAGCCCTGCATGCTGTTTTTATGCTTCATTTCTTTTACAGTAGCCTTTTTCAGATGTCTTCATGGCAGTTATGTGACCCGCTGTTTTTTTCCCCTCTATACCAGCCTTTTTCAAACAGGGTGCTCAGGCACCGTGGGGCGCCTCGAGGTTTCTTTAGGGGTGCCTTGGCAAAATGCCTAAAAATTGCATACAAGCCGGAGTGTGAATGAAGGCTGCCTTTTAGCTGTCATTGTGCACCATTACACCCTTCTAGCTGCCGGTGTCCTAATGACCAATGACATCATCATTTGATAAGGAGGATGTCAGTTTCTTGCATAGCATCCTATTTCCCATTAGCTGACAGATGGAGAAAAACAAAGGGAGAAAAGACACATTGGAATACTAGTCAGTACCTGTTTGCAAAATTGTATTAGCTTTGGAAGAATAAATCACCTCTAACATTTCGTGTCCTACTTGGACTTGTGAATGTTGCTGCATTATGTAAAACTTTTAGAATATTTTTTACATTTTAGAATGGGATGCCTTGTCCAACATTTTTAAAGGGTGCCTTGACTGAACAAAGGTTGAGAAACACTGCTCTATACCTCTACTCTGGGAAAGGGCAGTCCTCTGCTGATGCATAAAGCATTGCTGACTTGCTCTTTGCTTTACACTATGAATGAAAGGTGATGTGGTAAGGGGAGGTGGGACCATAACGACTATTCATTCATAGTATGTCCTCAGTCTTCTGGATAAATTACATCATTCAGGCATTATTCAAGCTAGAAGATTGAGGGTAGACAGAGTAGAAGTACTGTGGGGACAATTCTGGAATAAAAAGGTACAAATTTCAGGCTGGTTTTTTTTATATATACCCTGCCTCTTGCACCCTAATAAAATAAATACAACGCCTGGAGTTGGGCTTTAACTATACCCATAGGCATAATTCAGTTCTTCATGTGTCCATGGGTTCTCCCCAACGCTGCTGGCCAGCCAGGTTAAAAGTCCTGTCCGCCCCCCAACGCCTGAGGTTCCTTCCTCATAAGAAGGTTCTAGCCTCTCCCTTCCCATTTCTCTTCCAATGAAATAAGTCAGTAGGGTTAGCAGATCCTCTGGAACACTTTGCCCTTATGGTCAAATCATACTTACACAAACTGCCGACCTCTCAAGCTTATGGCAGCTTATGGTCTTCATATGTCTATGCACATAAATAAGCAAAACAGATTTTAAAAAAAAACTGTCATTACCCTGGGTAAGATCCTGGTCCCGGTAAATTTGCTGAATTGTGGTACTAAGATCTTCAATAGCATTACGTCTTTCCTCAGTCTTCTTGGTCTTGTGTGATACATATTCCTGAGGAAGGAGACAAAGGAAAAAACTGATGCATGTAATTTTCTTGCTTGGTCTTCACTGTTACCCAATTAACTCTTACACTGCTAAAAAGTATTACAAAAGGCCAATACACATGGTAAATATTTGTAGTTTTACACGCTGAACTGAACAACAGCAACTATGAGACCATTTCTTGAAAAGGTTCTTGTTCTTCATTAAGCAGAGAGCCCATGACTGTTAGTCACCCTCTCTGCCCTGCCCCCTCCAGCGCTCACTGGAATGGTGGGCTGTGGAGGGGGTGAAAGTGGCTGGCTCACGCTGTCAAAAACACGCTGAGAGGTTGAGCTAGCTGCCGGTCACAAATTTGGGTGGACCCCGACATCAAATTGGGGGTCCCTGCAGAGCCTTGACCAACTCTGTGACATCAGCCGACACTGGGCTTTACCCTCTGTCGGCTGAATCTGGGAAATATGTGCACTCCTGTGAACCAGAAAAGTATGGCCAAAAAAGCTTTGGCCGTACTTCTCTTTTTATTTTTTTCAAGGGGAAACTAGAGGTCAGCTAGAGGACAATTGGTGAAAGACTAACTCAAATCATGTCCCGATTCAACCACACGGAGCCAGTTTAAGCAAAGATCATTTTAGGTGTGTCGGCATGTTTAATCTGATGAGATAACCGAGTGGTGGAAACACGCTGGAGGGTCATTCGTACCTGCAGGAAGTCAGCTGACTGTTTGGGAAGTTTCCCCCCCACATAGTGGAAATGCTCTTTATGGAATTCACTCTGCAGATGGCTGGTCATCTCCTCATTGTAGAAGGTGCGGAACTTGCAGAGAGAACACACAAACTGGATCCTGTAACAGAGAGACAACTTTGATTATACTTACTGGTTTAAAGTCGTCTCTGTTTTTCCTTTGGTATTAGGCCACCTACCTCTCCACCATCCTATCTCGCAGGCGTCTGCTCTGGATCTCCTGCTGTTGCTTGGTTGGCATTTGTTTCTGTTCTGTAGAATAACAGGTAACTGAGCCACATAGACAACTCAAATATAAAACTGAACTCCAGTCTTACCTTTTTTCCCCCCCAACACTTGTAGCGAGTCCTCAGTTATGTTGAAAAGGATTACTCTCAAGTTCCTGAAAATTTTATTCTTCACAATATAATCCCCTTAAATGTTGCAACAGCTATCTTGAGCCCACCTTCATTTCCTGTCTGAACGACTTCAGTCATTCATCAATCATTCTCTCCTATTGGCCCCCTCTCATGAGTATGGGCTTTCTCTACCATAAATTATTTTGTTCCAAAGCTCACTGTGAAATAACACATCCTTGCCATCTATTTATATGTGCATGATCAAAAACAACCAATCAGCAGACCATACAGCTAAAGTCTGTATTACCCAGTGGACAGAAGCAGGCAAGTCTAAAGGGATACTGGAAAGGTGTTCTTTCACATAATGCTTTTTGCAAAAAGGGTAGCAGAGACACCCAGTAATGATATCATTGGGTCTCAAATAATTGCATTACACAATTTTAATTGCATATTAAAGTATAACTAAATAGGCCAGTGATGGTGAACCTTGGCACCCCAGATGTTTTGGAACTACATTTCCCATGATGCTCTGGCACTCTGCGGTGTAGTGGAGCATCATGGGAAATGTAGTTCCAAAACATCTGGGGTGCCAAGGTTAGCCATCACTGAAATAGGCTATACTTTTTGTTTTGTTTTAGATAAAGTGGAGAGAGATTTAAACATCTGTCAGTTTTTATTGTTGTCTGTGCCCCCGTTAGGGAGATACAACCTCTCTATTTGTCTTGTTTACCGTTATCATTGAAAGCGAAAGTAAAAGAAAATCCCAAACTTTGGGTTGTCCCTAGAAAAGTAAGAGGGAAAACCTTCCAATAGGGATACTAGTTCTGGCGACTATGGGGGGGGGGGGCGAGCAATGGATTCTCTTGCAGGGATTTCCTCTCACTTTCTGTTTGGCTATGGCACAGGGGGTGAGGGAAAATCTCCCCAATGGGACACAGATGGCTCCATTTAAAATGAAAAAAAAAAAACATTTTTTTTGCCTACGGTTCTACTTTAATGGAGATGGGGTGATCAAGGGAAGGCATTATACGTTTACACAACACTTCACCTTTCAAGGCACATGGCCTACAGCAGGGGTCTCAAACTGACGACCCTCCAGCTGTACAAGTCCCATGAAACATTGCAAGGCTCACAGTTACAAGCATGACTCCCACAGGCAGAGGCATGATGGGACATGAATGTGACTGTTTAAAAAAAAGGTAGAACGGGGTGGGACTTTAATTGTGCCTCAGAGGAGTATGAAGAAAATAGAATATAAATACTTTGATTATAGAAAAATGTATAAACTTTATTAAGCTGCCATAGGCAGTACTTTCTAAGAATAAAAAGATTAAGTTACAGTCTTGGGGTTTGATATCAGGGTGTGCAGGTCCCAGACAAATAGAAAGGATGTGGTCTACATGTTTCGCGGACGGTTCAGCTTTGTCAGGGCCTTGAAAGTAGCAATAGGATATTACATAAATTCTAAAAATAAAATATCATTAGACAACAGATGAGTAACATGATTTGCATGAATTCAAATTTACAGTTAAAATGGAAAAGTAGTATGTTAATACATTTGTTTTACAAAGGTGTATATAAATGTCATATTTAAACGTTTGTTGATACAATCTATATATTGTGTTGTGAAACATCCAATGTATACATACAGTTACATTAAATGGTTATCTGTAAGCAGCGGTGTTTTCGTATGCAAGGAGTGTTCAAATGAGAATACGCAAATGAATGAAAATTGCATAGAATATGAAAAATGTCTACATATAAAGGTTGAATCCTTCATATGTATTAATATAGATGGTTTTATTTCAAATATATAATTTTTCAACTCACCCAAAGACTGTAAGCGGAGGACACCGGCTCAGAGGGACGTATGTTAGGCCTTTGTGCCCGTGGGGATACTCAACTTCACCCCTACGGAGGAAAGATGATGGAGGGGAAACCCCTATATGCAGATGAAGGAGTCTGATAAACCTTGTAAATGGAGTGTAAAAGGCGGTGTCCTCCGCTTACAGTGTTTGGGTGAGTTGAAAGATTATATATTTGATATTTGAAAATAAAACCATCTATATTAATACATATGTAGGATTCAACCTTTATATGTAGACATTTTTCATATGCAATTTTCATTCATTCGAGTATTCTCATTTGAACATTGCATACGAAAACACTGATGTTTACGAATAACTATGTAATGTCACTGTACGTATATATTGGATGTTTCACAACACAATATATAGACTGTATCAACAAATGTTTAAACATGACATGACATTTACATACACCTGTGTAAAACAAAAGTATTAACATACTTTTCCATTTATCTGTAAATTTTAATTCATGCAAATCATGTTACTCATGTATTGTCTATTAATATTTTATTTATAGAATTCATGGGATACCCTATTGTGCTACTTTCAAGGCCCTGACAAAGCACAACTGTCTGTGAAATGTGTAGGCCACATCCTATTTGTCTGGGACCTGCACACCCTGATTTCAAACTCGAAGACTGTAACTTATCTTAATCTTTTTGTTCTTAGAAAGTACTGCCTATGGCAGTTTAATAAAGTTCATACATTTTTCTATAATCAGTATTTGTATTCTATCTTCTTCAAACTCCTCTGAGGCACAATTAAAGTCCTACCCCGTTCTACCTTTGTTTGAAATATAGTCACATATTCTTAGGGGAAGATGCCTCTGCAGGAGTATCTGTGATTCTACGTCCATCACAACCCCTACACATGATGGGACATGTCGTTTCACAAGAGCTGGAGGCCACCAGTTTGAGACCCCTGGCCTACAGGCTTTGCAATTACAATACTTATTTTTCAAAGCTGCAGTTTTTTTTTTAACACACCAGGGCCCACTGACTGCATCTCAAAAAGGTGAACTTGGCCTTTCAAGCAGATCTTTGAAGAATACGACTTTGCTTATGCAAACAGGTGTGCTTAAGCACTTCTTCCCCCGGAACTGATACAAGGCATCACTTTCATATTAACTTTTACCTCAACTATTGTCACCTTCCCTTCTCTCCCCACTGCTCAGTTCAGCCACCAGGAGCAAAGAGAAATACCTGGCACTTCAAGTTTGGAAGGAGAATGTGACGCACTCCGTGCCACAACACAGCTGCTTGGTAATGGGCATTGGTGTTGTAACTTGGAGGCATGACCATGGTCACTCATCTTTGCGTAAGCTCCTAGCTAGTAAGCACTCTAGCTACACAAGAGCAACTGTTTAGGGCTCTTCAATAACACTGGTTCAGTGTTGTCACCTCCAGTTCTGCTGGATCTCTGCCTGCTATTCAAGGTCTATAGGCACTCTGCATGTCGCTATTTGCAGGAAGGAGCTTAAGAAGTAGACTGGGGCATGTATACCAGGAAACAATAAGCAGGCTGGACATCTGTCTATACTTTCACAAATGCTGTTCTTTATATCTGCATGGAGCTTAGCAACTTCCCATATAGCTGAACTGGTAATAACAGAGGAAGCAATGCAGATGCTGCTATACAGACATAAGGGTACTGGTTCATGTTACTAGAAATGTAATTCTGCATACTCTTGTCACCCTTGTCCGTCTCTTCTGCCTCTTCTTGTTTGTCCTCAGCTTCCTGAAAGAGAAAATGTGTAATTACATTGTGTCACAGAGAAACTAGAATATATTTTAAGTACAGGGCCAGTGCAAATAGCAGCAGCAAGAATTACAGTTTACCGCTGCAGCTTTCAGCAGCTAGGTGCGTCCTCCTGCCCTGTTCACTATCATAACAGGTTGCTGGTGGCCGCAGCTATTTGTGGCTCTTTACATAGCCCGCATTTACCTGTGACGATTGCTGAGATACCATATATATGTGTATGTTATTTGTGGTTCGTACCAGTAGTACAGCCCAGAAACAATAGTGCGCATTCTGTTTTTGTTTTTTTGTCCTACCTAAAACACACTGACACTGATACTAATTTGAAAAATAAAATCCTGTCCAAGATATACTGACCCTGACTTGACCCAAAGTGCCACAGATAATCCTTGGCTGTGCGGACAGCAGGGAAAAGCTGTGGCTGATTGCGACCTATCATAGTGAATGTGGCTGGCAGATGCAACTAGCTGCTGAGAGCCACAGCATGAGTCTCCGATTCCTGCCACTACAATTCGTGGATGTGACCTTGAAGTTACTTTCTAAAATGGTACTTAAAATAATTTTTTTTGCAGCTTTCACACTTACTTGCCATCATTCTCATTTTCATGACAATTTTGCACAGAGATATATAGATTCTACCTGTATTACATACTATATGTCAGACATGCTAATTAGTATCCTTGTTCAACCACCAAGATTAACATAAAAAAAAAAATAGACAAGGATCCTATTATTCTCAGTTTAAAGCCCCATACACTCGGGGCACGAAAAAAATAAATAACTGTAGTGTATACCAGGCTTTAGGTGACTGATAAGAGGAGAATGTATTGGGGGGGGGGGGTGGGGGGGGAGACCACACAATCATTGTGTGGCACTGCTAGTCATCAAATGTGGATTATCCGGTATACTTATAAAATTATACACATTTTAGGATGTATTAATATAGCATACTGTTTAGGGAAACGTGAGAGTCTCTTAAGGGGCTCACCTCCTGACCCACTTATACTCACATTCTTTACTTTCTCCTGCTGCTCTTTTAAAGCGGCAAGTCCTAACACTGTGTAAGCTCAGTGCTGGATGTGATAAGCATCTACACAGGGTTGATGTCACCAGTCCCTCTTCAGGCCTGGGCATGGCATCCGGTTTGGTGGTCATATTCTCCATAACAGGATGGACCAAATATTTTGCCAAGGCACCAATGAAGTAACGAGCAGTATAAGTGGGTGTTCAGATGGGCTTTCGAAAGCCTTCGTCACTTTTTCTAAATGGGCCAAGTGACAGTCTCTTTAAGCTAATCACATAGCTTAAAGAATAACATGTACTGTGACATACTGAAGCAGAGCATGATCCCCTTCGGAGACTGGGCCGCAGGGCAGTGTTCTGACCCCAAACAAGTATCCAAGCTGACCTCTGCCTTGCTAAAGAAGCTGAGGGTAAAGGCAATGGCCTGGCTAAGCATATCTCCAGACCTAAACCCTATTGAGCATCTGTGGGCATCCTCGAATGGAAAGTGAAGGTCTCCAACATCCACCAGCTCTGTTATGTGGTCATGGAGGAGGGGAAGAAGACTCCAGTGGCAACTTGTGCATCTCTGGTGAACTCCATGCCCAAGAGGGTTAAGGCAGTGCTGGAAAATAATGGTGGCCACACAAAATATTGACACTTTGGACCCAATTTGAAAATTTCCACTTAGGGGTGTACTCACTTTTGTTACCAGCGGTTTAGATATTAATTGCTGTGTGTTGAGTTATTTTGAGAGGGCAGCAAATTTACACTGTTATACAAGCTGTACACTCACTACTTTACATTGTAGCAAAGTGTAATTTCTTCAGTGTTGTCACATGAAAAAGGTATAGTAAAATATTTACAAAAATCGCGCACTTACCGGCTCCCGATTATGGATGGGTCACCTACCGGGCCACGACATGCTTATATGAATAAGTGGGAGCAGAACCTGGGTAAAGATATACCTCTGAGCGCGTGGCGGCTCATATGGTCACAGGCAGCTAGGAGTTCCATTTGTACACTTTATAAAGAGAATCAATACAAGATTCTTCTCCACTGGTATCTGACTCCTGATCTGCTCCACTCCATATACCCCTCTGGCGATGCTGTGAGGCCAGGGGGACGCTATATCATATCTATTGGACCTGCCTTCTACTCCTCCCCTACTGGCAGACAGTACATTCCCTGCTTCAATCCATCTTTGAGACTGGGGTGTCCTTCGATCCGAAAATATTTCTCCTGGGCCTTTCACCTGCCTCCTTCTCTAAACTCTCCAAAAGGCTCTTGGCCCACATACTGACTGCAGCGCGATGTCTGGTGGCCCTGAGGTGGAAGAGGAAGGTGCACTCCAGGATCAGAGATGTTAAAAGAATGGAGTATTTGACGACCTCATTAAACAATGCTCTTGATAAACACAATAGAATATGGGAACCCTGGGTCCGGTTGGAGATCCCTGTGGCCTAACGCTACATAGGTCCTGGGTTTAAGATCATCGGTAACTAGGGCAGATGCTGCTCAGCTGACACGGGGCTCTAGGGGCGGGTGGCTGCCCTCTTTTTCTCTCCCCTCCACTACGTTCTACTCCTTCTCTTTTCCATTTCACCCTCTCTTCTACCTATTCGTGCATCTCTGTACAGGCGTATTTTGTTGTGTTACTAAACTAACGTGTTTGCTCTACAATCTCTGGAAGATCAAAAATAATTTTTATCTAGATCGAACTTTGTCACTGGCCAATATATCTGCCGAATTTGAACCAGAATCACTTGTTTTACGGCAAAATGTACTGCCCTGTACCTTGGGTTGGTATGTCTTTTCTTGGAAAATCAATAAAAAAATGTTAGTTCTCAATAAAAAATTTTTTTTACAAAAATGTGAGGGGTGTACTGACTTTTCTGTGATTATATATACACACACATGAAATTATATATATATATATTATATATATAATAAATCTATGGGAGTTTACACTCCGTTGAAAGGAGACACATAGCCTGTGTTTTTCAGTACAAATGTTGATCTCCTTATGAACAAAACTAGAAACCTTACTGGAATTTTATACAGGCAGCTATCATATTGTCTCAGTGCATGGTTTGTTTAATAGGAAGCTGGCTATTTTCTTGTAAGCAGTTTGCAAAGCCTAGGAATTTAACAGTGACCAGAAATAACTTTATTGGAAGAAGACAACAGTGCTCTCCTGTATGCTGTGGCATGCTGGGGAAGCAGGCTTAGGGTGGCCGACACCAGACTCGGCAAACTAATTAGCAAGGCTAGTGATTTCATTGGTGTTAGAGTCTTTAACAACAGTGTTAGGCCCCTTTCACACTGAGGCGTTTTTCAGGCACTACAGCGTTAAAAATAGCGTCTATATAGCACCTGAAAAAAGTGCCTCCTTTCACTCCAGTGTGCAGGACGGTAAAAAAAAAAAAAAAGTCCTGCTAACAGCATCTTTGGAGCTGTTAAGGAGTGGTGTATTCGCCGGGGCAGTGCGGCATTGAAATCAATGGGGCAGCGGTTTTAACCCTTTTTCAGCCACTAGCGGGGGTTAAAACCGCCCCGCTAGCGGCTGAATAAAATAATAGCACCGCTTTACCTCCAACTCCCACACCACCCCAGTGTGAAAGGGGCCTTAGGAGTACAATGTTGTCCAAGGTACGTTCAATCTTGGATAACTCCTCCCACCCACTCCAAATGCGCTGGCCAGTTTGAGGAGTATCTTTAGAGCTAGATTGTTACAACCATGATACACCACAGAGCGAGACAGAAAATCATTTTTATCTGTGGCCATCAAGTTATATAACCCTTCTCTACGAGTGCTGGTTGTGAGGCTTTAATCTGGTTTATAAACCAGATTTTCATGTAGTTTTTATATTATGTTGGAATTAGGTTACCTATGTTAAAATTGTGGGGTGATGCTGGGTAAATTGATGAAATTGCAGTTTGATTTTCTGTTATTTTTCAGTGGGTGTTTCTACGAAGTGATTTAATAGGATGGTAAGGTTCACTAATGTATAGTATTAATTTTGCTTTATTTGGTATTCATTTGCTGTTATTGTTCATTTTATTTTTGTTGCTGTGTCTTGTTTCCGTTTGTTATTGTGATTTTGTTAGTCTTCATTGAATGTACCTATATAAATTTGCCTTTGGGATTAAGTATTCAGTATCTGAATTTTGCATGTATACAATTCTGGACCAATATAACCATGCTACAAAAAATATATAAAGCAAAGGAGGGTGTGCACACTCCTGCATTGAGAGATCTTACAATTTGTAGGGATAATGGGAAAGATATATATATATAAAATAGAGAACAGATTCCATATTGTCTTACTTAGTATGAAGTTCTCAATTGACACCACGATATCTTTTCAGTCTCGGCTCCAATGTCATGGTTGGTTGTGGTTGGCTTGTTCACTATGGTGGCCGACCACAAATCATAACTAGATTCTGTTACATTTATCTGAGGCACGTTACTGGTGCTTCAGTCCGGGATTTTTATTGAGCCCTGCTGATGAGAGCTCCAAGTGGTTATATAAGACAAAGTGAAGCTGATCTTCACCCAGATGTGACCACTTATTTCCCAGGTCTGCGATACTAGAATGTTATAAGGTACTGCTCATTTTCTAATTATTTTGTTGGATTTTACTACTTTTAACTTCCTAATACTGCACAGACACTGGGAGGTCAGGCACATGCAGATAGCCTGAGAGAGACCAGCCATTGCTCAAACCCCCAGGGAATATTGATATCTGATACACTTGTTGGTTAGTTCTGATGTATCCAATTTTTGACGGTTTCAATGTATTACCTTTTGTTCCTTAGGTAGGTTTCTAAGGTGTAGGGTTTTTATTATTTAAATGTATTGGCTATTGCTGGGTTAATCTTTGAACATACAATGTACAATTTTTCACCTTCAGTTTGTAATGTGTTTAATTATTGACCTTCCCCTCTTGAACATGAGAAGAGGATGTTGAGTATCAATACAGATATTATGCATAAGTGCCCATATTATTTGTTTAATCAACCCCCATTTTCTATGGACTTACTGTCTGTGTGCTGGTTCCTGCTCCTTCTTGTTCTCCATCTGAAAGTACAGATCTTCAAGTTACTACAATTCAACAGAGGTGTATGCACAATGGAGAGCTGGCTGCTTATGGCTTGGGTCCTATTATATGCCTATGCATAAGATAATGGGAAAGATAGATTTGGCAAGCAGTAGTTTATCCCTTGCACTAGACCAGTGATGGCGAACCTTGGCACCCCAGATGTTTTGGAACTAATTTCCCATGATGCTCATGCATTCTACAATGTATTTGAGCATCATGGGAAATGTAGTTCCAAAACATCTGGGGTGCCAAGGTTCGCCATCACTGCACTAGACACCGCAGTTACTCAAAAGCTGTAGACACATTTGTTAAAAGGTTTGTCTGTCTAGGTCAGTGATGTTGACCATATTAATGCTATAAAACATGAGCTTAGAACAGACCTCAAAATTTCAACTTGCATCAGGCGAGTGGAAATAAGCTGAGGGTGAGTGTGGAGTCACATCTGAGAGCTGCCCCGGGAGCTGCCAAAGTTTATCTTTTCCTTTTAATAACAAGCTGGTGAGTGGTTGCTTAGACCGCCTGGCAACCAATCACCAGCTTCTTAATAGGAAAAGTTAACTCTGGCAGCTTCCTGCTCCCCTGTCCATTTAATATAGCATTTAAATATTTACTTAAAGCAGTAATGATGTGTACATTATCTATAGTAACCACTCATATTTATCACAGTCAGATCAAATATGCTTTATGTTAATATTGTTAAATGATGTAAACCAGAATTTTTTTTTTTTTTTGATCTCATAATGTAGAGCATACGATTTCCTATGATTTGAGCCCAGCCTTGCCACAAAGAGTTATTCCATCTCTGAGCAATCCTCTTTTATTATTCAGCGATTTAAATCTTGACAAACCGAGAAAAACGTTGTCAAATCCCCCCCTTGCTGTGAGTGACAGGTGATTTACATATCTCATGCACTATCCCAAGAGACATGCATTATTTTTTAATTCCCTCCCACTCCTTTCTTCTGCTGCTCTACCAGAATTGCATGTTCCCCACCTCCGCATGATTTGGCATGCTGTAGTGTGGTTACTTTCCTGTCTTTTCACTGGATGTTAGTGATCATACGGTAGCAGAACTTCAGTGTAAGAAATACACAGGAGAATATGCATATTGACAAGGGGAGTGTAGAAGTGGACGGGGAGTCTACTGACATCACGACTCCACCTACTGAGCTCCAGACAACAGACCCACCCACAGAATATGCAGTTTTTCGGGTCTCATAGCAGACAGAGGGGAGGCATTTGACAGGTAAAGATACATGCAGGAGGCATGTATATCCCCTTATAGATAACCCCCATGGCAGTAGTTTAGAAAGGACGACATAGGGTTTACACCCACTTTAAAGTTGTTGTTAACATAAATATAGAGTGCATAAATTCAATCGTGTAAAAAATTCAAATATATATGGAGCTGTCATTTGAGAAATTATTCTTTTTTTACTATTTGGTGACACTTTTTGTGCAACTTATTTTTTGGTTTAATAATTGTTTTTGTAACTTAATTCTGCATCAAACATTTAACAGTGTCATTTCATGAGATAATTTACGAGGATGCGTTTAGGGGCGTAATTAGGGGTGGGGCAGGGTAGGGGTTGGGTGGGGCAACTGGTGGCGAGTAACTCTTAGGCCTGGCTAGTAGCTCAGGACTTGAAATTCTGAGTCCTGGCTTAGAGAACATTGAGCTTTGGTTTAGCTTTGAAGAAAACCCACTCCATCAATCAGAAGTAGTCTAAAGAATGCCTTCCCCTTTTCATCTATCACCTTCTGTATATCTCCAAGATCCCAAATAATGTGCGTTTCCTGCCCTCACGCCCTGATAATGCAGCTGAACTCTGAATCTAAGACGACCACACCATCCAGATCTGACACTCGGCTGAGGATCAGGTTGATTATCGATACCTTGGGGTACACCTCGTCCAACGTCACAATTAAATGTTATCACGTGAATGACTTGGCCAATCCAAGCATCAAGGTAGGTGCTAGTTGCATTTGCATTACTCCGTGTTGGCTTGAGAGGAGTACAAACCTGCACAAATATATCCTAACACGAATGCATGCCCAAAGCCGACTCCCAGAAGGGACCTAAATTGGGTTCCACTGAGCGGGATATGTTGTGGATACCCCCATGACTCTGCTGTTTTCAGATGTTATTTTTCAGGGGTTTGTAATTGGGAGTTGCTATTATGGGTCTAGCTGTAGCTATCTGAAATACTTCTAGTGGGTAACAGTCAGGTATTCCAGTGCAAGCATCTACACAGTATACTGCTGAGCAAGGTATTTCATGGTCACGAGTGGCCAAATTGAGTCCACCCAAAACAGTTTGAACATAACCATATAATTCCAACAGATGGACAGTGGCTGGACAATGGGAGCACTTACATATCCAACCAAATCTCTCAACAAAATATTTCATAACATGTCTACACACATCAGCATCTCACCTCCTTCTGATTCTGACTCTTCACTTTTTGCCCCATCATCCTCATTGCTTGCCTTAATCTTCTTCTCCGCTGGCCCTCCTCCTCCTGCTGCCAGTTTCTTCTGAAATTAAAAAATGCAATGTTTCTGATATCTGATACACTTCAGGTTCCATGCCTGAGTGCACAGAATTCTAATGGCTCCTTCCCAATTGCCTGTTTTTTTTAACTAACAACTTCAATACTCAGGTTTCAAGTACTCAGCTGCCATCTTGCACAACCAAGACTCCCACCCAGCACCAGTGGATGACACCCCTAGAAGAGCTGCTTATGTAGTAATAAGGATCACCTGAGCACAGAGAGATGCCCGCCCTAAGGCTAGGTTCACATTGCAGCGATGCGGGAATGCCAGGAATCCGCGGCGGGTTCCCGCATCGCATGCCTCCCGGCGGCAGTTCACACTGCCCTATGCGAACTGCTGGGAGTGTCAGTGAAACGTTAATGACACCCCCAGATCAGTTCGCATATTGCAATGCGATCTGCAAACTCGGACAGGAATCGGATCGCATGGTGTGAACACCCATGCGATCCGATTCTGCTGCTGACCAAAAAAAGGGTCCTGTGCGAGTTTGGGCCATGTGTGATGCGTATTCAGCCATACTATCTGTATGGCTGAACTCGCATCGCACAGATCGGATGTGATTTGCACTGCAGTGCGGTGCGAATCACATCCGGTTCTCGTAACTGCTGCAGTGTGAACCCAGCCTCAAGACAGCTGTTTCAAAAAGTTGGGTAGTGACAGCCTCTAACATAAGATGGGAGCCCTGATTGTGCTAAAAGTGACAGATTTACATGTAAAAAATGTAAAGAGTCCATCCAACAAGTTCTGAATGCATGAATAATAAATGACAGAAGATGATTCCAATACAGGCAGTCACTAAACAGCCTGAAGGGACAATTCAATCCAGTTATACATTTCTGAGGGACTGCCATCAACCACAGGCAGGTTATCTTTGGGGTAAGTGTAGTTTCAGACCTGTTCCAAACAAAAACAGATTACAGGATTCAGGAAGGCAAGCATCTAAGGCCAGCCATACATGGTGCAAAAATAAATTGGCATGAGTCTTCCATCAACACAGTGTTGACAGTGGGAATCAGCAATGGTCTTCTCCTGGCGGGGGAAGCCATATTGCAGGGAAAAGACAGTGACAGTGATCATCGCTAGCAGCTATAGCAGAATCCACAGCAGGCTGGTTTACCCAAGTTGATCAATCAACTTGAGAAATCCAGCCTTCCCATTAAGTTTGAATCCGACCAAGGTTCAAACAGTGTATGGCTGGCCTTAAAAGTCCCTAGTGTTTTGTCACGAATCCCATGGGGTTGATTTTAATACCACTCATGCAAATAGCCATTTCACTATAAACACCAGGAGCCAATGGCGATTGTTGCTCATAGTACTCATTTAGATTCCCAGAATTTATTGGTAGCAATGGACAACAAGACCTGTTCTTTCACTAAAACGGTTTCATATTTTATAATTAAATTATTTCTCAGTAACCCATCACTTTGCAATGTATTGAAGGGGAGGCCAGGAAAACAGAATCTGCCTCCATGATAAACTAAGTTTGCTCTTAAAGTGAAAGATAAGCTAATGTACGCACTTTTTCCTTCCAAAGTCTTTTGGACCTCTGCTTGAATCCTCCTCCGAAGTAAGAGTTGCCAGTGAATGCCCTTAGCCCCTGAAAACCAGCTAGGTTTTGGAATGGACCTTGGTTCAAGAGGGGCGTGGGATGGCCGACTCCTCTAATGGCTGGTGGGGGTATGAAATTACCTCCGAGTCCTCTGCTTATATCCCTTCTCCACCCCATCTGAGAAAGGTGGGAAGAGTTTTGAGCTCTCTGATTTCCATATCCTCCATCTGGCTTAGAGAACCCGTATCTACCTTGATCCAGTCGGCTGTAGGGACCATAGCTGTTCAACAGGAATTACAAGGAGAAAACATTTTAAATAATAGCCAAGATAATTATCTACATTAAAAAAAAAAAAAAAAGAATAAAGAAAGAAGAGATTTAATAAACTGAAAGCCCTACTTTTGGGTGCATGGTGACTAGAAAAAACATTATCAAAGTACAGAGCCTTGCTGCTAAAACCCCCATACAGTGCCTTGAAAAAGTATTCATACCCCTTGAAATTTTTCACATTTTGTCATGTTACAACCAAAAACGTACATGTACTTTATTGGGAATTTATTTGACTAACACAAAGTGGCACATAATTGTGAAGTGGAAGGAAAATGATAAATGGTTTTCAATTTTTTTTTACAAATAAATATCTGAAAAGTCTGACGTGCATTTATATTCAGCCCCCTTTACTCCGATACCCCTAACTAAAATCTAGAGGAACCAATTGCCTCCAGAAATCACCGAATTAGTAGAGTCCACCTGTGTGGAATTTAATCTTAGTATAAATACAGCTGTTCTGTGAAGCCCTTAGAGGTTTGTTAGAAAACCTCCGTGAACAAACAGCAACATGAAGGCCAAGGAACACACCAGATAGGTCAGGGATAAAGTTGTGGAGAAGTTTAAAGCAGGGTTAGGTTATAAAAAAATATCCCAATCTTTGAATATCTCACAGAGCACTGTTTAACCACTTAAGGACCGCCTCATGTAGATATACGTCGGTACTTTGAAGAGGGATGTCTCGGTAACGGCAGCAGCTGCTGCCACAACCGAGATATCCCTCTTTTACAGGATATCGTCCTGTGTGCGATAACGGTGGTCTCCGCAGCGGGTTCACCGTTATCGGAGGCGGGAGAGGCGACACCCCCCTCCCGCCGCTCTCCCACGCACTCCGCCGCATACCGGAGCCGCCAGTTGCGGCGGAGGCGATCGGGTCCTTTCCATTGCTGGGTATAGAGATGAGTGAGGCTAAGATGGCCCCCACTCATCTTTATACCATAGGGGAGCGGAAGCGACGTCAAAACGTCACTTCCACCCATACCTCTTAAATGTAAGTCCAAATATGAGATCTGAGGACTTTTTGACCCCAAATTCCATATTTAAGAGGACCTGTCATGCTTTTTTCTATTACAAGGGATGTTTACATTCCTTGTAATAGGAATAAAAGTGATCCATTTATTTATTTTATTTTTTAAAGTGTAAAAATAAATAAAAATTAAGTAAAATAAATAACAAAAAACATAAACAATTTTAATACACCCCTTCCTGACAAGCTCACGCACAGAAGAGAACGCATATGAAAACGGCAGTCAAACCACACATGTATCAATTTACTCGGCGTAAGGTTATCTTTCACGATCTAAAAAAAAAAAAATTGGGCTAATTTTAATGTTGACTTATTTTTTGATTCAAAAGTGAATTTAAAAAAAAAAAAAAAAAAAGTGTGCTTGTAAGACCGCTGCGCAAATACGGTGTAAAAAAAAGTATTACAATGACAGCCATTTTATTCTCTAAGGTGTTAGAAAAAAAACTAAATATAATGTTTGGGGGTTCGAAGTAATTTTCTAGCAACAAAAACTGTTTTAAACATGTAAATACCAAATCTGAAAAAGAGGCCTGGTCCTTATGTGATTAACCACTTAAGGACTGGAAGATTTGACCCCTTAATGACCAGGCCATTTATTGTGACACAGCACTGCGTCGCTTCAACTGACAATTGCGTGGTCGTGCGACGCTGTACCCAAACAAAATTTACATTTTTTTTTTTACTACAAATAGAGCTCTCTTTTGGTGGCATTTGATCACCTCTGCGGTTTTAGTTTTTGTGCTATAAACAAATAAAGAGCGACAATAAAAAAAAAAAAAAAAAAAAAAAAAAAAAAGAAAGAAAACTTTACTATGATGAATATCCCCCCAAAAAATTTGTTAAGAAACAAAACTTTCTCCTCAGTTTAGGCATATATGTATTCTACATATTTTTGGTAAAAAAAAAAAAAAAAGAAATAAGCGTATATTGATTGGTTTGCGCAAAAGATATAGCGTCTACAAAATAGAGGATTTATAGCATTTTTATTATAATTTTTTTTACTATTATGGCGGCGATCTGTGATTTTTAGCAGGACTGCGACAATGCGGCGGACAGATCGTACACTTTTTTGGGACCATTGACATTTATACAGCGATCAGTGCAAAAATAGCCACTGATTACTGTATAAATGTCACCATTGGCAGGGAAGGGGTTAACACTAGGGGGGCGATCAGGGGGTTAAATGTGTGTCCTAGGGAGTGTTTATAACTGGGGGGGGTGAGACTAACTGAGGGAGGAGACTGAACGTTGTATAGATCACTCTCCTCACCCCTGACAGAACGGAGATCTGTCTATTGACAGACCGCAGTTCTGCGTCTCTCCTGAGCGATCATGGGTGCCTGATGGACATCGTGGCCGCTGGACGCACCCATCAGCTCCATCCTCATGTGAGCCCCCCTAGTGCTCCTAAAGCGCCCGACGTACAACTACGATGGCTTTCCCATAGGAGCCAACCTTGCGCAGTATAACTGCAGTGGCTGATCCTCAAGTGGTTAATAAATCATCTGAAAATGGAAAGAGTATGGCACAACTGCAAACCTACCAAGACATGGCTGTCCACCTAAACTGACAGGCTGGGCAAGGAGAGCATTAGGTTGCTCTGGTGGCGCTGCAGAGATCCACAGCTCAGAGCTCAGGTGGGAGAATCTGTCCACAGGACATCAGTCGTGCACTCCACAAATCTGGAATTTATGGAAGAGTGGCAAGAAGCAAGCCATTGTTGAAAGAAAGCCATAAGAAGTCCAATTTGCGATAAGTCATGTGGGGGGCACAGAAAACACATGGAAAGATAAAACCCAAATTACATTTTTTGGCCTAAAAGCAAAATGCTATTTGTGGCAGAAAACGAACACTGCGCATCACCCTGAATACACCATCCCCACAGTGATACATAGTGGTGGCAGCATCATGTTGTGGGGATGCTTTTCTGCAGCAGGGATAGGGAAGATGGATGGAGCCAAATATAGGACTATCTTAGAAGAAAACCTGAGAGTCTGCTAAAGACTTGAGACTGGGATGGAGGTTCGCCTTCCAGCAGGACAACGACCCTAAACATGGAGCCAGAGCTACAATGGAATGGTTTAGATCAAAGCATATTCATGTGTTAGAATGGCCCAGTCAAAATCCAGACCTGAATCCAATTGAGAATCTGTGGCAAGACTTGAAAATTGCTGTTCACAGACACTCACCATCCAGTCCTATAGAGTTTGGGCTATTTTGCAAAGACAAAAGGGTAAAAACGTCACTCTAAAAATGTGTGGTAGAGAAATACCCAAAAAGACTTGCAGCTGTAATTGCAGAAAAAGGTGGTTCTACAAAGTATTGACTCGGGGGCGCTGAATACAAAGGCACGCCACACTTTTCACATAATTGTAAAAAATTTAGAAAACCATTTATAATTTTCCTTCCATTTCACAATTATGTGCCAATTTGTGTTGGTCTATCACATAAAAAACGTTTACATTTTTGGTTGTAACATGACAAAAGGTTGAAAATTTCAAGGGGGTATGAATTATTTTTCAAGGCACTATATATTAAAGTTACCCTGATAATCTCCTCTTCTCACTACTACCACTGCTATGCCAGCCAGTGTGTCAGAAGGAAGTGCAATCAGTGGGAAACAAATTCTCTGCAGCAAGGAGATGAGATTGCAGGGAAAATATTTAGCAATTTTAACATGGTGGTTTCAGCAGTTGGCAAAACTAGACATAAGGTTCTCTAATCAACTTTCACCTAAAAGCAAACAAATCTTTTGTGTAGTTTTAAAGAACTGCAGCGATGATCTTACAAAAGTACAGGGTCACAAAAGCTTTGCTATATCCTGGAAATATTTAAGTGCATGGCTGGCATACATTATACAATTTTCCTTTAGATTTACCAAAACTATACAATGAGGTCAAACTTAAACCCTTTCAATTTGTATTTAATCAGGCAGGTCCTGTTACTACATAGTTGAAGGTAAAGGAAACTGAATAAGAAAATTGTATAATGTATGGCCAGCTTGCCTCTGGTAAGCAGAAGACCTCCTTTACCCTACCTAGTTTATATAGGGTCAGCACTAAATCTACAATGGACAAAAAGGAGAGCTGGGTTTTTATTCAGGGAAGATGGTGAGAGAACAGAGTCCATGTCTGTATAGTCAACACATACAGCACAGACCCTGATCTTCCTTGATGTATGAGAGCTACATGTTCATAATATGCCAGGGGTCTTCAAAAGTTCTAAACAAAGGGCCAATTCATGGGCATACAGACCTTAGGGGGCCAGATTGAGAAGAAAATGCCCCAGCAAAAGTAGCAGTATGCCATGCCTTAGGGTTGGTGAGTAGTGGATGTAAAATAAAAATGACCTAGTGATTGTACTTTGTGAGAGGAGCAATAAATACCCCATTGTTGGTCACAGTGGAAGGAATAGTGCCCCATTCAACCGGCAGTGTGGAGACCATTGCACTATGCTGACCTTATACAGGCCAAGCAATGTGAAGGAAGACATCTGCTTACCAGGAATAAAGTTTTAAATACAGGCATCTGCTATGAGGTCCCTGAACTTTTAGCAAAACTGCACTTACAAAATGACAAACTGATCAATACACTAGCAGCTTTTAAAATTATAAATGCAAGGGATAAGACAGGAAATAATTTTCAGATTAGATCATATACACCCTACATGCTGTGTTAGCCACCACCACTGTGTACATTCAACCATACAAAAAACTCATACATACAAGAAAACTGGAATCTTATTGGTCGCCACACTTTAAGGTGAAACTGTCACTGAATATATCTAATAATGCAACTGCTTAAATGTCAGTTAAAAAAAATATTAATCAAAAATAAAATAGTTACAGAAGATTGTTTATAATTTAATGTTCTTAAAATTACAAATCGATTTAATTTTGAAGCAGCTTTCTATGACTGTAAAAGCAATTTGAAAATTGTAATGTTTGCAACCACATTACAGAACACCTTCAGAACTCTATTTTCCTGTTTGCGAGACTGGCTCACTAAGCTCGAGGTAAAGTCTTAGGTATCCTGAAATGTGCCAAACAATCCCTCCGCTCTCGGTTTTCCCCAAATTGAAGAGGGCAGCAAAGCTTCAGTGCATATATTGGTGGTTCTAGTTCGTGGTAACCTACAGTGGGCCAGTGGCATTGTTCAAGGTGGAGGATTTGTCTATTTGGGCTTCATGAAGATTGAACTACGAGGAAGTTTGTCACACCTGTAGCCCAGACTTTGTGAACATTTAATAGCCTTCATCTCTCATGATCATGTTACAGTCTACAGAGGTGGTAGGGAAGCACTGTTTTTATTACAATGAGACCGAATGTTTTCCCTGTAATCCTGTGTAAGCCCAGATGATCACCTGCTTCTGTGATGGTCTCATAGAGCAGGAAATACTTCAAACTTTAGTTCAAGCTCATTTGAAGAGCCTTTTATCTGTGGTGACCGTGTGACCATCTACGGGGTGCTAGAAAAGCACCATTCCTTAGTACAAGACTGGGACTGATGGTTTCACCGAAATCTTTGTATAAGGTCAAATGATCACCTAAACTTGTGATTGGCTCACTGGGTTCAAGTTCAAGGCATCCCCAGCTCTGTAAAGAGCCTTTAAACTCATGGTCATTGGACCTTGCATTTAAAGATCTGCTGGGGAAGAAATTTTCATTTTGTTTTAAACACTGGGCCTGATTAAAAGTTTATATCAAGCAGATGCTACCACTGAGAAGAGAATATCTTCCAGGAGTAGCTCTTCCGAGTATCTTCGGAAGAGAGGCAGTTTGCTAAAAATCCTTGATATGTACTTTATTATTACTAGTCTCAACAAGATTTTCCCCCAAAACAGTGGGGTTTCACTTTAAGAGTAGGCATGGTTAATTCATTGCCCAGGATACTGTGAGCCTGGCCACCCTCGTCAAGTAGGGCAAAGCACTGACTTTTCTGTCTTTAGGCCTTTAACATTCCCCCTGTCATTCACCTATTCAACAGAGCACCTCAGTGAAAAGAGGGGGGCATCAATAGTGGGGTGACACAGGGTGTTATTGGACTAAAGGCAGAAGTAAAGGCTCCCTGTTTACTGAATGTAGCCTATTTAGCAGGTCATGTAGCAGACTTTCCCAGAGGGATCCTGGGAAAGTCATGTTCAGGGTTTATAGATCTCCAAGGTTCCTCTGATATACATTTAGAAATCCCTGATCCATGGTCCAGTGCAAGGTTTACTCCTTATCTAATGCTGCACAACAGCAAGCCAATGCTATTGGCCAGGAGCAAACAAAGGCTCTATACCAACAGATTGGTGCTGTACAGGGGCTAACACAGAGGCTGTTTGAAGAGCTAGCCACTGCAGCAGAAGTAGTTCGAAAATTATCAGGGAACTAACTGCACAAAAATGCAAGTCCTAACAGGCTGAGCAGCCACCACATATACAGCTTGTTATCTTTTACCAACCTTTCTCCCAGACAGGACTTGTCTGATCCTCAGGCAGAGAGCGCTGGCTACAGGTTCCTGATGAGATTAAATTGCCAGTGGGGAGAGGAGTAAACCTTGCACTGGACATATGGATCAGGGATTCCTAAATGTATATGAGAAGAAACTGGGAGATCTATAAACCCCCGAACAGGACTTTCCCCAGACTCCCTCTGGGATGCTCTTCTACACCAGATTCATGGGCGCCTCCTGCTCTTAAATTATACTGCATGTTGCAAACACTATAAACAGTGACAAGTTCACTTTAAAGTGAATCTGTGGGAACAGAAATATGGGACCTGCCATTGCTGTCTTAATACTGAGGGTATAGGCTCCATGGCTGTCATATTGTTCACAGTGTCAGTGACTAGTGAGCCACTATTTCAAGCAAATAAAGCCAGCAATGATCATAATTCTGTCCTAACAAATTCCCTATAATTTCATCCAGTTTTCATAAAGCCATCTCATTGTATCCTCAGTGGACGTCCATCCATGTGTTACCTATCTCTGCCAGATCCCAAAAATTTTGCTCCATCATTAGAGGGCACCGGGTATGAGGTCATCCAGGAATCTGATACAAAACTGTTTGAACCAGCAGAATCATAACCATAGTCAAACGTATAATCGTAGGACTCATAGCCTTCAAGAGAACAGTAGGAAAGAGGTTCTTTAAATAAAATTTCTTATGGACAACGATAACTTATCTAAAGGATTACTCTAACTTTTTCACTTTTCTGGCTGATTTAACATTCTAGACCAGGGCAGGAAAATAATCAATTTTGTGAATAGTATTCATTATCTATTGTGTTCTACTATACATGTATAAAGACTTAAACTGGAACTAGACCATCTTATCCTTTACAGCCAAGGAAGCTGCCATTGTAGCAGCTGTTTGAGTTGCAGTTGCCAGGGTGCAATGGGTCGCTAGCATAAACAACAGGGTTTTTTTATTTGGAGTCCCCTTTAACATAGTCCATTGGGTACATCCTACTTCTATTTGTACTAGGGACAACTGTCAATGGGTGGACAAGTTAGGAAGAAATTACATTTTAATTGCCATCAGAGGAGGAAGAAATGGAATAACTTTCTAACAGGGGTACATTTTCCAGTGGCATCTGTCAAAAGGGAGCTTCCACTAATTTTCTGGAATTTCTTCCTGTCGTGTTCTTTAGAGAAAGGACACATAGCCATTCTCACCGGTTAAAACGCACACATAAGTTTTGACCCTTCCTAAACCAATTTAAAAAAAAAAAAAAGAAAATTTAGCTCACATTCCACGTTAACTTGTATTTTCAGAAGTGATCTTTATCTTCTCTGCCAAAAAGCTTAATACCAAGGAGTTTGCCACAAAAAAAAACCTTTCTGACTTTTAGAGCTCCGAAATGACCACTAAGGGCCGGTTCACACTGCAGGCGAGGCGAGGCGACTCCGACTTGCCTCGCCGCGACCTGCCGCGGCCTCAGCGGCGACTTGCAAATGACTTCTGTATAGAAGTCAATGCAAGTCGCCCCGAGGTCGCCTAAAAGTAGTACATGAACCTTTTTTCTGAGTCGGAGCGACTCGAGTCGCTCCTCTCAGAACGGTTCCATTGTACAGAACGGGGGCGACTTGCGAGAGCGAGGCGAGTCGTGTCGCCTCGCCCGCTGTGTGAACCGGCTCTAATTGTGATCAGTACTGCATGCCACGCATCAATAAAAAGTGAAAAGAGTGTCCTTTCCCTATACCCCAAAAACCCCAAACGCGGTATAAATAATTGATAGGGCACTTAAATGGTTAGCAATAGTAAAGCATGCAAACTTAAAGCCTGTGAAGCTGTTAAACACATTTATTACCCAATAGCGAGGTGCAGAGGGGTGTGGAGGGGTCTGACTTTTTTGGTAATTATTTGCATATTTAGGAATTCTCAGTTTTTGGGAGCTGTAAAAGAGATCCGTAGATATCAGTGGCAATTTATGTTAAAACAACTAATGAATAAACTTTAAACAAATTAGGTAATGAACAGTATTCACAAAATATCTTACTTCACCAGCCTCTTTTATGGTATCAAATGTGTCACATAGTTGGAGTTACACTATCTAAAGCCTAGAAAGCCACAGAAAGACAAACGAACAACTAGCAGCAGTGAGAAAGAAAAAGATCACTGTAGGAAAGTCAAAGTACTCAGATGCAAGCTCAAGTGTTACTACACAATATTCTGTGGCCCCTGATTAACCAATTATATTAAACCTGTAAAAAAAAAAATTGTATATTTAAGCCCAATATTCAATCCAGGAAGTGGCAACTGATTTTCTACTGCGGGAAGAATCATAAAATGCCCCCCTGGCAGAGGAGTATGTGTATTTCCCCCCACACACTAAAGAACAATATTACATCTGTGAAATGTCTGATGCAACGCTCTACATCTTCACTAAGGCTAGGTTCACATCTGGATGGGTGTGGGACTGCATGTAAATCACACGGGTTCCTGTACCCACATGCAGTAACACTGCTTTCAGGAAAATGCGTAGGTGCCATGTACTATTAATAGCACCCCGCACACTGAAAAATGCAGAAAAGCATGGTGGCAAAGCACTGCGTGCTTTCTGTGCAGCTGTGTTTTTTTTAAAAAAAAGGTTCAGGGACCTTTTTCCTGCTGGAAACACAGGTACAGCAGCCCTTTCAAATGAATGGGCTGCTGTGCCTGAGCAATCGCAGAACTGCAAAGATGTGAACCTAGGCTTAGTAGTGCCACTACTGTGATCATGTAGATGGATGCATACGACTAACCAGAATTCTTGTGTATACTGCAGGGATTTACTTCTACAGGAATCAATAATCCTCATTAGCAATCAAACTGCCATAACAAGTTAGCTTTTACTGCAGTAGGGTCTCACTTTCTGGCAGCCACAGTGACTAGTGGAATGCAGGGAAGAGGAAAAAAAACATACTGCAGTTACCTGTATATCCTGGGTTTGCGTCATGCTTCAGCTGTTTCCATTTACCAATGGATGACATATTTAACCTAAGTACTGTGAATGGCAACATGATGTTATTGATTTATGGCAGAGTTTAAAAAAGAAAAAAAGAACTTGGTTTAAGCACAGCAAAACAAAATCCACAGAGACAACAACATAGGGAGTCCACAGATGGGCAGCTCTCCCTCCAAAAACAGATGAAGCGAGTTGTCCATCATTGGATGAGCATAGCTAGCTCCAGGGTGATACTTGACTGATGCCAACAGTGGCAGTCATATAGTAATTTTTTTTCTATAAAAATGTAAAAAACGACAGCACTCCTTCAATCCAGGACAATATAACAATATTATTACATAACCCCTTTACTGTCTGGTTGGAATTACAGGTGGGTCATTGACCTTTACATTTTGGGGCATTTATCCAGGTCATGGTAGATATGGTAGTAACATTCAACTGGACTCATTTTATAATGTTGAAGACATTTCTTAGCTTATCCAAGCCAATTTTAATGAGTGTCAGGAAATAATTGTTCCAATTAGCTGGCCAAAGAAGTCAATTGTTGTCAAAACACCAGGATACAGATGTTAAAACTGCATTATATGAGGAAGGCAGATAATATGTCAAAGGCCTCTACTTCTGGTCAATGATGGTTGTTCCAGTTTCACATACAGGGTCTCTTTCACACCTCTGGCAAGCCAGTTCTTTTCTCTGTCCAAAACATGCACCTCACTGTGCTTAAAGAATGTTCTTTTTCTATAAGGTTTAGGAAAACTGTTGAGTATGAAAACAGTTGAATTGTCCTGCTATGTTGGGCCATACGTTTGTTGAGAGGTTTCATCTCCTTAATGTACAGGTCTGTTTTCCTCACTACCCTGCACTGCCTACACCATGTCAGCTTGTATAAGTGTTTTGACAATCCCCACCTTCAGCCATGTAAATTGAAGGATAGTAAGCCTTCCTGACACCAATAATGGGATTATTAACTAGAGCAGGGGGAGTTCCATAATGCTTACACCTTCCATCCTGTTCTTAGGCTGCCCGTAGAAGGATGGAAATTCAGCCAGCTTGGCTGAAGAATTTTTATGTCTGGAGGAACCCAGGCACCACTCATCACCTGCCTAATACCATCCCAACGGTGAAGCATGGTGGTTGCAATATCATATTGTGGGAGTATTTTTCGGCAGCAGGGACTGGGAGACTAGTCAGGGTTAAGGTAAAGCTGAATGGAGCAAAAGTCAGAGATATCCTCAATGAAAACCTGTTCTAAAGCTGTCAGGACCTCAGACTTTGGCCGAAGGTTTACCTTCCAACATTACAATCCTCACAGCTTACAGTCAATACAACATAACAGTGGCTCAGGGACAAATCTGTGAATGTCCTGGAGTAGCCCAGCCAGAGACCGGACTTGAATCTTTTTGAGCATCTCTGGAGAGACCTAAAAATGGCTGTCCACCGACAGACCCCATCCAACCTGACTAAGCTTGAGAGGATTTGCAAAGAAGAATGGTAGAAAATTCTGAAAACCAGGCGTGCACAGTTTGTCACGTTATACCCAAAAAGACTTGAAGCTGAAATTGCAGCCAAAGGTGCTTAAAACAAAGTATTGCGTAAAGGGGGTCTGAATACTTAAATAAAGGTGATATTTCTGTTTTTTTTTTTATAAAAATACACAGACATTTCTCGTTTTATCCTGATCTTAGGTTAATAAAAGAATTTGCTTGTATTTAAGGAGTGTCGGTGTTTTACATTTCCATTGTGTCTGCACATGGAGTAAGTGCTGCTGTGCGCTCTCAGCTGATAGAGGGATCAGGTGAGCCGATCAGTATCTATGCTTTGTTCTGTTAGATTATAAGAGATCATCCCAGCTTGCAGGATTTGGCTGGAAAATCTCCTTTGCAATATTGTGCACCTCTATCCAGAGAGGCTTGAAATTGCCCTGAACTAGGTCATAAACCTTCAACCAAGATATGCAGATAACCGGAAGCATGGCTTGCCTTTCTCAGGCTGTACATGCCCACCACTGGGTCTGATTATCTCAAACGAAAAAAAACACAACCTTCATCTCATAAAGCTGAACTGAAGGCATTTTCCTAAAACTATTTTCCTATTTATCTCAGAAGTGACGTGCAATGTTTCTTGGGCAATAAATATACCTAACTGTCTGCTTGCAGCGTTGTATGGCATGTAAAGTGAGCTGCGCCTCGCCAGCACGATCTCTGTGTGCTGGAATGACTGATTCCTGCACATGTACAGGCGTTCTGTCATCCCAAATGAGCCAATGAAGACGCCCAAAGCCCAGTACTCATGGAGAAGATGCCAGTTTAGGGACACCTTGTGGACTTTGGAAGTTAGAGAGGAGGCAAGTATAAAAACTTTGGTTCCCAATCTAGCAAACTGCGTAACCGTTTTATCCAGGTTTTGGGCAGATTGAAGAAAAAAAGCACATTTTATTCCATTATAAAGTAAAAGCTTAAATTGTTGCAAAAACACATCAGGAAATTTTTATAACAGCTTACCTGTAAAAAAAAACCTTTTCTTGGAGTACATCATGGGACACAGAGCCTTAAGTAATAACAATGGGTTATAGGCCACATATAGTGGTGCCTATATAGTCTGTGAGTCTCAAAGTCTTTTGGAGACTCACGGACTTTTGCAACATTAGCATGGTCTATGAAAGTGTCAATTGGGTCAGCTTTTCCCCCGCTGAAGTGAAGGATTGTATGCCTGTCATCCACATCCCTGCAAAAAGGGGATGGAAAGCGCTTTTCTGCCAAACACATTGAGTGTGAGGCTGATTTAGTCGGTGAGTTCATTCACATAAGGGGAGAGGAATCACATTTCACAGTGGTGTGTTGAAGGAAAGGCGGTTTGAGAGGAAAAAACACTGATCAATATTGCTCGTTAAAGTAAAATATGTTTTGGAGACTGACGGACTTTTGCAACATTGTATGAACACTGCATATGCTCTGCAATACTCCCTGAGGAGTGTTTAAATGTATAGTGTGAACTATCACTTATTCACTGGGTTATTTATCTTTGTTAGAATATGGTTCACCTCTCTCTTCACTGAAAGACTTTGTGCACCCTTGGCGATTGATATAGGCCACAGCTGTGGCACTGTCGGATTGGATCCCGACAGGACGATCCCGTAACCTAGAAGTCCAGGCCTTCAGAGCCAGACGCACTGCCCAAATCTCTAGGATATTGATGGGCAAGATTATTTGGCTCTTGACCCTTGTCCCTGGACAGTTGTCTTTTCTAGTACTGCTCCCCAGCCTTAAAGGCTGGCATCTGTCATTACCACTTTCCAGATAACTGGTCTGAAGGATATTCCTTTCAGCAGATTCTGGGTTAGTAAGCACCAAGTGAGGTTTTGGGACACTCTTGGGGAGAGCAGAATTGGCAAGTCTAAAGCTTGAATTGTTTTGTTCCAAGTAGACAGTATACTGTTTTGCAACAGTCTTGAATGGAACTGGGCATAGGGAACCGCTTTGAATGAAGCCACCATAGTTCCTAGCAACTTCATGCAAAGGCGAATGGAGGGATCACTTTTTGACCTGACCATCCACACCAGCTTTCTTATTGAGTTGAGCTTTGCCTGAGGCAAGAACACCTTTCCCTAGGCCGTGTCTATGATCAGACCCAAGTACTCCAGCCTTTTTAGCAGTATTAAGGAAGATTTCTCTAGGTTCAGAATACAACCTAAACTTTTTTAGGTAACTGGGTTTTAATGCGCACACTTTGCTCCAAACGTGCCACAGACTGGTCTATTAGCAATAGATCGTCTAGGTATGCCACGACTTATGCCCTGTGCCCTTAACCTGGCTAGAGGTGGGGCCAGCACTTTTTTGAACACCCGGGGTGTTCAAATAAACATTACTTTTTTTAGCCGTTTTATGGGATTACCTTTATGCTGGAATGCAAACATCGCATTGTTCTTTCATAAAATCAGTAAGATACTGTACAAGTAATTCTACAGAACATCAAACAGATAAAAATGCAAAAGTGAAAAAAAAAAAAGACTTTGCCAAAAATGTGTACTTACTGAAAATACCCTAGTGTCTCCTTTACCTGCCATTAAAAGGCACACCATTATTTAACATTACCTGTTAAATAATTAGCAAAGGAAAACTGAAGGATCTAAACCTGGATTGTCCAATAAAATGAGTAACACTGAAGCTGTAGCTGAATTACTGTGACCGCCTACTTAAAAGGTGGAGCTCACTGGAGCAGGCTCTGTTGTAGGAAAAGAAGAAAGGTACGATAGGAGAATAAGGTGAATAGGAGGAATTAATGAAGTCATTAATATGCAACTGTAAGGGCTCAGACATACAACTGCTGATAGACAGGTCTAGGCACAAAAGTCTATTAGGTCACAAAGACAAAACAGTACAACTGTTAAACAACATAGCTTTGGTATTCAAACAAAATCACACAATGTTCAAAAACTGTCCTTTAACTAAACATGCTACTTAATACACCCGCTGCTACCTCTCTTGTGAGATTGCCATCACTTGGCTACGAAGGCCCTAATTTCTTGATTCAGGGCCTAAGCCCTTACAACTTCCCCCTCGACCTACTGAGTGTGCCTTGTTGGACAATAAGACATCTTCCTTCACAGGGGATCAGCTGGTGAGCAAGGTTTATGCCCAAAGCCAGGAAGAGCAGGTTGAGGATCCACTTAATATAGAGTGGGGTCAGGTTCCTATAACCAAAGTTAAAGTGGTAGTAGACCACTGTTTTTGTTTGTGCATCGCATACTAGCACATTATGTGAAACTTACCATAGAACGAAGCCTTTGAGCGGCAAGCTGCATAATGTGCATCACATACTAGCACATTATGTGACACTTACCTTAGAATGAAGCCTTTCAGCGGCGAGCTGTCACTGCTAAAGGCGGTTCCATCTTCACCTGGTCTTCCTTCTGGGTTCACAGACTCCGGCTATGTGAGTGGCCGGAGCTGCGATGATGTCCCTCCCATGCATTTGCAGGGGAGCCGTCGGTCCCGGGACAGGACTCTGAAGGAACGGCATGGGTGACCATTCCTTCAGAGAGCATGCACCGGTGACATCACTGACTGCATCTACAGTAAATATCTCCTTAACGGTGATAGTTTAGGAGATATTTACAGTACCTATAGGTAAGCCTTACTATAGGCTTACCTATAGGTAAAAGTTATGCATGGGAGTTTACTCCCACTATATGTGGGATCCTGTTACCAATATAGAGTGGGTTCAGGATCCTCCTTCCAATTTACAGTGAGGTCAGGATCCTCCTACCAATATACAGAGGGGCTCAGGATCCTCCTACCAATATACAGAGGGGCTAAGGATCCTCCTACCAATATACAGAGGGGCTAAGGATCCTCCTACCAATATACAGAGGGGACCTGGATCCTCCTACCAATATACAGAGGGGACCTGGATCCTCCTACCAATATACAGAGGGGACCTGGATCCTCCTACCAATATACAGAGGGGACCTGGATCCTCCTATCAATATACAGAGGGGACCTGGATCCTCCTACCAATATACAGAGGGGACCTGGATCCTCCTACCAATATACAGAGGGGACCTGGATCCTCCTACCAATATACAGAGGGGACCTGGATCCTCCTACCAATATACAGAGGGGACCTGGATCCTCCTACCAATATACAGAGGGGACCTGGATCCTCCTACCAATATACAGAGGGGACCTGGATCCTCCTACCAATATACAGAGGGGATCTGGATCCTCCTACCAATATACAGAGGGGATCTGGATCCTCCTACCAATATACAGAGGGGACCTGGATCCTCCTACCAATATACAGAGGGGATCTGGATCCTCCTACCAGTATATAGAGGGGATTTGGATCCTCCTACCAGTATACAGAGGGGATCTGGATCCTCCTACCAATATACAGAGGGGACCTGGATCCTCCTACCAATATAAAGAGGGGACCTGGATCCTCCTACCAATATAAAGAGGGGATCTGGATCCTCCTACCAATATAAAGAGGGGATCTGGATCCTCCTACCAATATAAAGAGGGGATCTGGATCCTCCTACCAATATAAAGAGGGGATCTGGATCCTCCTACCAATATAAAGAGGGGATCTGGATCCTCCTAACAATATACAGAGGGGATCTGGATCCTCCTACCAATATAAAGAGGGGACCTGGATCCTCCTACCAATATAAAGAGGGGATCTGGATCCTCCTACCAATATAAAGAGGGGATCTGGATCCTCCTACCAATATAAAGAGGGGATCTGGATCCACCTATCACTACAGAGTGGTTTAGAACAGGGCTTGACCAATTTGTTTTGAATATAGGAGCCAGCTAAAAATGTTAGGAGCCAGTTTGTGTGCAGCGATATGCAACGTGTATCACAATCAACATTTTCATGCGTAGGCACCCCAAGGTGTGTGTTTATGTTTGTACACTATATTGTCAAAAGTATTGGGATTCAGACACCTACCTTTACATGCACATGAGCTTTAATGGCATCCCAGTCTTAGCCTGTAGGGTTCAATATTGAGTCGGCCCACCCTTTGCAGCTATAACAGCTTCAACTCATCTGGGAAGGTTGTTCTCACAAGGTTTAGGAGTGTGTCTGTGGGATTCTTAAATGTCATATTGAAGGCGCTGGTTAAACGTGAAAAAAACAAAAACCTAAGACACTTTTCAGTGAATAACTCAAATATCTATCTAAATGATAAACACAGTAACTTTGTGCGTGTTCAACCTTAACCACTTCAGTCTCGGAAGATTTTAACCCCTTCCTGACCAGAGCACTTTTTGCGATTCGGCACAGCGTCACTTTAACTGACAATTGCAGCGTGCAACGTGGCTCCCAAACAAAATTGATGTCCTTTTTTTCCCCACAAATAGAGCTTTCTTTTGGTGGTATTTGATCACCCCTGTGTTTTTTTTTTTTTATAGCGCAAAAAATAAAAACGAGTGACAATTTTGGAAAAAAAAAAAAACGCATTATTTTTTACTTTTTGCTATAAAAAAATTTTTTCCCTCAGTTTAGGCCATATTCTTCTACATATTTTTGGTTAAAAAAAAATAATAATCTGGCAGTGACGGGGTTAACCACTAGGTGGCAGTGTAGGGGTTAAGTGTGTCCTAGGGGTGTGTTGCTAACTGTGGGGGGCGTGGCTGTGTTTTACATATCACTGATCTCTGCTCCAATCACAGGGAGCAGAGATCAGTGACACTGTTGCTAGGCAGAACGGGGAGATGCTTGTTTACTTTAGCATCTCCCCGTTCTTCCTCTCCATGAGGCGATCTCGTGTATCTCCATGGCGATCGAGTCTGTGGGACCCGCGACCTGACTCACGGAGCTTCCTGCGACACCCCCGCCGCCTCTTAAAGGACAACGTGCAGGTACGTGATTCTGCTAACGTATATCGGCGTGAGGGAAGCGGTTAAAGGGGTTATAAAGGTTTTTGTTTTTTAAATAACAAACATGCGCAAGGGTTTTGCACAAAGTGGCCCCAATCCTCCTCTTCTGGGGTCCCCCAGCGGCGTTCCCGGCTCCTCCCCACATCAAGTCCACCCTCGGAGACCCACATTCCAAGGGAGCACTTGTGCGGGCGCGCTCCCAAGTTCTGCTGCTGCGTCCACTGACAGATGGTAAGACTTGGCCCCGCCCCGTGTCACTGGATTTGACTGACAGCAGCGGGAGCCAATGGCTGCTGCTGCTATCAATCTATCCAATGAGGACCTGAGACAGCGGCTTGAGCTTCTGGGCTTGGTCTCGCCGCTGGAAATATCTAGGTCAGGTAAGGACAGGGGGTTGCTGCACTACAGAAGATTTTTCACCTTATTGCATAGAATGCATTAACCACTTCAGCCCGAAAGAATTTACCCCCTTCCTGACCAGGCCTATTTTTTGCGATAGGGCACTGCGTCACTTTGACAATTGCGCGGTTGTGCAATGCTGTACCCAAACAAAAGTTACGTCCTTTATTTCCCACAAATAGAGCTTTCTTTTCGTGGTATTTGATCATCCCTGCGGTTTTTATTTTTTGCGCTATAAACAAAAGAAGAGAGACAATTTTGAAAAAAAAAAAACACATTATCGTTTACTTTTTTGCTATAATAAACATTCAATTTTTTTTTTTTTTTTTAGTTTAGGCCGATATGTATTCTTCTACATATTTTTGTTTAAAAATAAATAAAATCGCAATAAGCATATATTGATTGATTTGCACAAAAGTTATAGCGTCTACAAAATAGGGGATAGATTTATGGCCTTTTTATTATTATTTTACTAGTAATGAGTAATGACGGCGATCTGCAATTTTTAAAGTTACTGCGATATTGCGGCAGACAAATCGGACACTTGACACATTTTTGGGACCAGTGACATTTAAACAGCGATCAACGCTATAAAAATGCACTGATTACTGTATAAATGTCACTGACAGGGAAGGAGTTAACACTAGGGGCGATCAAGGGGTTAACTGTGTTCCCTGTGTGTTCTAACTGTGATGGGGTGGGACTGACTAGGGGAGGAGACCGATCGGCGTTCATGCTTAGATGATATGATCTGTCTCCTATCCCCTGACAGAACTGGGATTTGTGTTTTTACACACGCACACAGCAAGAACCGAGATCTGTCACAAGCGATCGTGGGTGCCTGGCTGTCTTCGCTCTCGCTGGGCATGCGCATCGGCTCCGGGGACACACTGCTGGCAGCACGCACCTCCTACAGCGTCTGAAAGGGCCGACGTACAGCTACGACAGCTCGCCCAGGGGAGCCAACCTGCCACAGTATAACTGCGGCAGTTGGTCGGGAACCGGTTAAGGGGAAAAACCTTGAGGGTTACAACCCCTTTAATTCTGAAATGCCATTGCATATATATATATATATATATATATATATATATATATATATATATATATATATATATACATACATATACACACACACACACAAACACCTATAATTTCATTGATAAAATAAACATGTGTGAAAATAACTCTGAAAAAAAAAAAAGCATTAAGGAGCAGCTTGTCTGTGTGATCAGCAGGAGGAGCATTAATAGTGCAGCACCGCGGAAGTTAAGAGTGCAGGACTTGTTGTTTGACATGCTGTTAGAAACAGTGAGCCCGCTCGCTTCACCTATGCAGCGGTGCTGCACACAATTAATGCTCCTCCTGATGATCACACCGACAAGCTGCTGACAGCTTTCCTCCATAGAGCGAGCACTGCCCTGTCTTACATCCAAAGGCAGGCTGCATGATGGGCACTGGTAGGCTGCTGGGCACTGGTGAGACACAGGCAGGCTGCATGATGGGCACTGGTAGGCTGCTGGACACTGGTGAGACACAGGCAGGCTGCATGATGGGCACTGGCAAGCTGCTGGGCACTGGTGAGGCGCAGGCAGGCTGCAAATGATGGGCACTGGTAGGCTGCTGGGCACTAGTGAGGCGCAGGCAGGCTGAAAATGATGGGCACTGGTAGCCTGCTGGGCACTGGTGAGGCACAGGCAGGCTGAAAATGATGGGCACTGGTAGCCTGCTGGGCACTGGTGAGGCACAGGCAGGGTGCATGATGGGAAATGGTAGGCTGCTGGGCACTGGTGAGGCACAGGCAGGCTGCATGATGGGCACTGGTAGGCTGCATTTAAAGGAACCTGGTGAGGCTGCATTGATTTCCTGTAACATGTCTGCAGTCTCTGACCATCTGTTGTATGCCTGCAGTCTCTGACCACCTCCTGTACCGTGTCTGCAATCTCTGACCATCTCCTGCATAAAAAATTTTTTTTTTAAAACAGTCATCTTCGGTATCGGGCATTTTGGGTTTTAGCCTAGTGTATTTTTCATTTTCGGTATCAGTTTCGGCACCAAAAAACCCATTCAGTGCACCCCTAGTTTTAACTACCCTGCTAGCGGCCGAATACTGGCACTAAAAATAGCGCCATTTTACCGCCGGTGCCCGCACCACCCCAGTGTGAAAGGGGCCTTACACACAAAGTCTATTCCTTTGACAAATTGTTACGATGTTTATACTGCGTTCCACGGCTAAAGAATGTTGGGATTCTTGGCAGACTGCCCATTTTTTTTCTTCTTTTTGATGGCTGTGGATTCAGAAGAGTAGAGAATTCTTTGCATAGCAAGAATCATGAAACACTTTTGTCAAGACGGCAACGGGGAAAAGAAATCGTGATAATGATTCTTGACGATTAATCGTGCAGCTCTACCCAGCACAGAAACCAAATTCTAAAGCTGTGAGGGTCCTAGTAGCCCAAACTGATCTAGTGAGTGCCCCCACCCCCCTTACCTTTAGGTGGAGGTGCACATTATTTAAGCACAGAGGAGAGAAACAACACTTATATTGCACGTTGTGAATATCTACTGGAGTGGATGTGAAGAGATATATACAAATTCACAAGGACTTCTTCTTCAGCTGTTTCAAAGTTATTTTTACAGTTGTTTAATTTATAGATGGAATTATAGGTGTTTGCATATATATGGCATTGCAGAAGGTTGAACACCCACAAAGTTACACTGTGTTAAGAATTTGGATATTGATTTGAGGTATTCACTGGAACGTGTTTTTATTAATGAGGTCTTGTTCACACCTAGATGTTTTTGGGCGTTTTTCTGCTGTAAGCCTCAGCTCTAAAAACGCCCAAGAAGACAAATCCCATTAATTTCAATAGCCCCTGTTCACATCTAAGCGTTCTGTCACCTGAAGCAAAACGCCTTTCGCTCAAAAAAGTAAAGGAGCTTCTTTTTTGGCAGATTACAGGCGTTTTCTGCCTTATACATTGGTGACCTTTTGTTCTGTGCAAAAATCGCACGATTTTCGGCCGGAAAACGATACGCTCAGGTGTGATTGTTTTTTTGGCACAAACTGAAAGCAGCAGTAAATTGTGGTATTAATTTGCACATAAGTGGCGCCATGTTTTTAGTGTCTATGAGAATGTTTGACCATTCTTCCAGAAGTGCATTTGTGAGCTCAGTCACTGATGTAGACGAGAAGGCCTGGCGCGCAGTTTTCACTCCAATTCATCTCAAAGGTTTTCTATAGGGTAGTGTTGGCCAGTCAAGGTCCTCCCTCGCTCATCCATGTCTTTATGGACCTTGCTTTGTGCACTGGTCCAAAATTGTTTGATGGAGTTTGGGGATGGCCTCTTCCTGTTCCCACATGACTGATCGCCAGTGCACATAGCAAGGTCCATAAAGACATGGATGAGCTAGTTTGGGGTGGAGGAACTTGACTGGCCTGCACAGAGTCCTGACCTCAACCCGGTAGAACAGCTTTGGGATGAATTAGAGCGGAGATGCGAGCCAGGCCTTCTCTCCATCAGTGCCTGACCTCACAAATGCGCTTCTGGAAGAATGGTCAAACATTCCCATAGACACACTCCTAAACCTTGTGGACAGCCTTCCCAGAAGAGGTGAAGCTGTTCTAGCTCCAAAGGGTGGGCCAACTCAATATTGAACCCTACAGACGAAGACTGGGATGCCATTAAAGTTCATGTGCGTGTAAAGGCAGGTATCCCAATACTTTGGCAATATAGTGTACATGTGGGGGGATCTGAACTTTTTCTGGCAAGGGACTTTATGTGCTTCGGTGTAACTTCAATTTTTTGACATTTTTTTTCTTCTATCACATAGGGAATAAAAAGTCCCCTATGTAATGATTTATTTGGTGACAGGTTCTCTTTAATGAGACATTCAGGGTCCAAAAGACCGTGGATGTCTCTACTGTACTTCATTAAATGTAATGCAGTACAGATTGCACTGTATTACACTCTTTCCGAGCCATGATTGCCATGGAAACTATCATCGAGTACACCAAAGGGACGTCATACATGGAGCTTCAGAGTCAGGAACAAGATAGGGAGCAGAGTGGACAGATCCACTCTCCCCGTCCCCTGCGGCGCCCACTATACCGGTCAAGGCGGAGCCAGGGATACATAGGCTCCTCAATATACAGAGGGAGACAGGCTCCTCATTAATATATGGGGGGGGGTGTCAGGCTCCTCATTAATATATGGAGGGGGTCAGGCTCCTCAATATATGGAGGGGGGGTGTCAGGTTCCTCATTAATATATGGAGGAGGGGGGGTGTCAGGCTCCTCATTAATATATGGAGGAGGGGGGGTGTCAGGCTCCTCATTAATATATGGAGGAGGGGGGGTGTCAGGCTCCTCATTAATATATGGAGGGGGGTGTCAGGCTCCTCATTAATATATGGAGGGGGGTGTCAGGCTCCTCATTAATATATGGAGGGGGGGTGTCAGGCTCCTCATTAATATATGGAGGAGGGGGGGTGTCAGGCTCCTCATTAATATATGGAGGAGGGGGGGTGTCAGGCTCCTCATTAATATATGGAGGAGGGGGGGTGTCAGGCTCCTCATTAATATATGGAGGAGGGGGGGTGTCAGGCTCCTCATTAATATATGGAGGAGGGGGGGTGTCAGGCTCCTCATTAATATATGGAGGAGGGGGGGTGTCAGGCTCCTCATTAATATATGGAGGAGGGGGGGTGTCAGGCTCCTCATTAATATATGGAGGGGGGTGTCAGGCTCCTCATTAATATATGGAGGGGGGGTGTCAGGCTCCTCATTAATATATGGAGGGGGGGTGTCAGGCTCCTCATTAATATATGGAGGGGGGGTGTCAGGCTCCTCATTAATATATGGAGGGGGGGTGTCAGGCTCCTCATTAATATATGGAGGGGGGGTGTCAGGCTCCTCATTAATATATGGAGGGGGGGTGTCAGGCTCCTCATCAATATATGGAGGGGGGGCGTGTCAGGCTCCTCATCAATATATGGAGGGGGGGCGTGTCAGGCTCCTCATCAATATATGGAGGGGGGCGTGTCAGGCTCCTCATCAATATATGGAGGGGGGCGTGTCAGGCTCCTCATCAATATATGGAGGGGGGCGTGTCAGGCTCCTCATCAATATATGGAGGGGGGCGTGTCAGGCTCCTCATCAATATATGGAGGGGGGCGTGTCAGGCTCCTCATCAATATATGGAGGGGGGCGTGTCAGGCTCCTCATCAATATATGGAGGGGGGCGTGTCAGGCTCCTCATCAATATATGGAGGGGGGCGTGTCAGGCTCCTCTATTAATATATGGAGGGGGGCGTGTCAGGCTCCTCTATTAATATATGGAGGGGGGCGTGTCAGGCTCCTCTATTAATATATGGAGGGGGGCGTGTCAGGCTCCTCTATTAATATATGGAGGGGGGCGTGTCAGGCTCCTCTATTAATATATGGAGGGGGGCGTGTCAGGCTCCTCTATTAATATATGGAGGGGGGCGTGTCAGGCTCCTCTATTAATATATGGAGGGGGGCGTGTCAGGCTCCTCTATTAATATATGGAGGGGGGCGTGTCAGGCTCCTCTATTAATATATGGAGGGGGGCGTGTCAGGCTCCTCTATTAATATATGGAGGGGGGCGTGTCAGGCTCCTCTATTAATATATGGAGGGGGGCGTGTCAGGCTCCTCTATTAATATATGGAGGGGGGCGTGTCAGGCTCCTCTATTAATATATGGAGGGGGGCGTGTCAGGCTCCTCTATTAATATATGGAGGGGGGCGTGTCAGGCTCCTCTATTAATATATGGAGGGGGGCGTGTCAGGCTCCTCTATTAATATATGGAGGGGGGCGTGTCAGGCTCCTCTATTAATATATGGAGGGGGGCGTGTCAGGCTCCTCTATTAATATATGGAGGGGGGCGTGTCAGGCTCCTCTATTAATATATGGAGGGGGGCGTGTCAGGCTCCTCTATTAATATATGGAGGGGGGCGTGTCAGGCTCCTCTATTAATATATGGAGGGGGGCGTGTCAGGCTCCTCTATTAATATATGGAGGGGGGCGTGTCAGGCTCCTCTATTAATATATGGAGGGGGGCGTGTCAGGCTCCTCTATTAATATATGGAGGGGGGCGTGTCAGGCTCCTCTATTAATATATGGAGGGGGGCGTGTCAGGCTCCTCTATTAATATATGGAGGGGGGCGTGTCAGGCTCCTCTATTAATATATGGAGGGGGGCGTGTCAGGCTCCTCTATTAATATATGGAGGGGGGCGTGTCAGGCTCCTCTATTAATATATGGAGGGGGGCGTGTCAGGCTCCTCTATTAATATATGGAGGGGGGCGTGTCAGGCTCCTCTATTAATATATGGAGGGGGGCGTGTCAGGCTCCTCTATTAATATATGGAGGGGGGCGTGTCAGGCTCCTCTATTAATATATGGAGGGGGGCGTGTCAGGCTCCTCTATTAATATATGGAGGGGGGCGTGTCAGGCTCCTCTATTAATATATGGAGGGGGGCGTGTCAGGCTCCTCTATTAATATATGGAGGGGGGCGTGTCAGGCTCCTCTATTAATATATGGAGGGGGGTGTGTCAGGCTCCTCTATTAATATATGGAGGGGGGCGTGTCAGGCTCCTCTATTAATATATGGAGGGGGGCGTGTCAGGCTCCTCTATTAATATATGGAGGGGGGCGTGTCAGGCTCCTCTATTAATATATGGAGGGGGGCGTGTCAGGCTCCTCTATTAATATATGGAGGGGGGCGTGTCAGGCTCCTCTATTAATATATGGAGGGGGGCGTGTCAGGCTCCTCTATTAATATATGGAGGGGGGCGTGTCAGGCTCCTCTATTAATATATGGAGGGGGGCGTGTCAGGCTCCTCTATTAATATATGGAGGGGGGCGTGTCAGGCTCTTCTATTAATATATGGAGGGGGCGTGTCAGGCTCCTCTATTAATATATGGAGGGGGGCGTGTCAGGCTCCTCTATTAATATATGGAGGGGGGCGTGTCAGGCTCCTCTATTAATATATGGAGGGGGGCGTGTCAGGCTCCTCTATTAATATATGGAGGGGGGCGTGTCAGGCTCCTCTATTAATATATGGAGGGGGGCGCGTCAGGCTCCTCTATTAATATATGGAGGGGGGCGCGTCAGGCTCCTCTATTAATATATGGAGGGGGGGTGCGTCAGGCTCCTCGTTAATATATGGAGGGGGGGTGCGTCAGGCTCCTCGTTAATATATGGAGGGGGGGTGCGTCAGGCTCCTCGTTAATATATGGAGGGGGGGTGCGTCAGGCTCCTCGTTAATATATGGAGGGGGGGTGCGTCAGGCTCCTCGTTAATATATGGAGGGGGGGTGCGTCAGGCTCCTCGTTAATATATGGAGGGGGGGGGGGGGTGTCAGGCTCCTCGTTAATATATGGAGGGGGGGTGTCAGGCTCCTCGTTAATATATGGAGGGGGGGTGTCAGGCTCCTCGTTAATATATGGAGGGGGGGTGTCAGGCTCCTCGTTAATATATGGAGGGGGGGTGTCAGGCTCCTCGTTAATATATGGAGGGGGGGTGTCAGGCTCCTCGCTAATATATGGAGGGGGGGTGTCAGGCTCCTCGCTAATATATGGAGGGGGGGTGTCAGGCTCCTCGCTAATATATGGAGGGGGGGTGTCAGGCTCCTCGCTAATATATGGAGGGGGGGGGTGTCAGGCTCCTCGTTAATATATGGAGGGGGGGTGTCAGGCTACTCGTTAAAGCGGGAGTCCGCCGGGACTCCGCGTTTTTTTTTTTTTTTTTTAAAAGTCAGCAGCTACAAATACTGCAGCTGCTGACTTTTAAAATAGTGACACTTACCTGTCCAGCGCGCCCGCGATGTCGGCACCCAAACCCGATCTCTAGATCGACACGAGTGCTGCTGCCGCCATCTTGGGTATGGGAATCAGGAAATGGAGCCTTTCGGCTTCATTTCCCGGTTCCCTACTGCGCATGCGCGAGCCGCGCAATGAGGACGGTCCCCGCTGCCTCTGGGATCTGTGTGTTTCCCAGCAGGCAGCGGGGGACACTTGCGGAAGGGGGCGGGCACTTGCGGAAAGGGGCGTAATGTACGCCCCTTTCCGCAGAGAGCTAGCCCGGAAGTGGGTGCAGTTACCTGGATTATCCAGGTAACTGCACCCCCCCTCCCCCCCTGAAAGGTGCCAATTGTGGCGCCGGAGGGGGGGAGGAATCCGATGAGCGGAAGGTCCATTTTAGGGTGGACCTCCGCTTTAATATATGGAGGGGGGGTGTCAGGCTCCTCGTCAATATATGGAGGGGGGGTGTCAGGCTCTCATTAATATATTAAGGGGGGGGGGGGGGTTAGGATCCTCAATATATAAGGGGTTCAGGAACATCAATATATTAGGTGGGGTCAGGATCCTCATTAATATATTGGGGGTGGTTTAGAATCCTCATTAATATATGGGGGGGGAGGTCAGGAGCCTCATTAATATATAAGGGGGGGTCAGGAGCCTCAATATATAAAGGGGGAGGTCAGGAGCCTCATTAAACAAGGGAGGGGGGGGGGGGTCGGGATCCTCAATATATAAGGGGGGAGCAGGATCCTCATTAAACAAGGGAGGGGGGGGTCGGGATCCTCAATATATAAGGGGGGGAAGCAGGATCCTCAATATATAAGGGGGGGAAGCAGGATCCTCAATATATAAGGGGGGGAAGCAGGATCCTCAATATATAAGGGGGGAAGCAGGATCCTCAATATATAAGGGGGGGAAGCAGGATCCTCAATATATAAGGGGGGGAAGCAGGATCCTCAATATATAAGGGGGGGAAGCAGGATCCTCAATATATAAGGGGGGGAAGCAGGATCCTCAATATATAAGGGGGGGAAGCAGGATCCTCAATATATAAGGGGGGGAAGCAGGATCCTCAATATATAAGGGGGGGAAGCAGGATCCTCAATATACAAGGGGGGAAGCAGGATCCTCAATATACAAGGGGGGAAGCAGGATCCTCAATATACAAGGGGGGAAGCAGGATCCTCAATATACAAGGGGGGAAGCAGGATCCTCAATATACAAGGGGGGAAGCAGGATCCTCAATATACAAGGGGGGAAGCAGGATCCTCAATATACAAGGGGGGAAGCAGGATCCTCAATATACAAGGGGGGAAGCAGGATCCTCAATATACAAGGGGGGAAGCAGGATCCTCAATATACAAGGGGGGAAGCAGGATCCTCAATATACAAGGGGGGAAGCAGGATCCTCAATATACAAGGGGGGAAGCAGGATCCTCAATATACAAGGGGGGAAGCAGGATCCTCAATATACAAGGGGGGAAGCAGGATCCTCAATATACAAGGGGGGAAGCAGGATCCTCAATATACAAGGGGGGAAGCAGGATCCTCAATATACAAGGGGGGAAGCAGGATCCTCAATATACAAGGGGGGAAGCAGGATCCTCAATATACAAGGGGGGAAGCAGGATCCTCAATATACAAGGGGGGAAGCAGGATCCTCAATATACAAGGGGGGAAGCAGGATCCTCAATATACAAGGGGGGAAGCAGGATCCTCAATATACAAGGGGGGAAGCAGGATCCTCAATATACAAGGGGGGAAGCAGGATCCTCAATATACAAGGGGGGAAGCAGGATCCTCAATATATAAGGGGGGGAAGCAGGATCCTCAATATATAAGGGGGGGAAGCAGGATCCTCAATATATAAGGGGGGAAGCAGGATCCTCAATATATAAGGGGGGGAAGCAGGATCCTCAATATATAAGGGGGGAAGCAGGATCCTCAATATATAAGGGGGGGAAGCAGGATCCTCAATATATAAGGGGGGGAAGCAGGATCCTCAATATATAAGGGGGGGAAGCAGGATCCTCAATATATAAGGGGGGGAAGCAGGATCCTCAATATATAAGGGGGGGAAGCAGGATCCTCAATATATAAGGGGGGGAAGCAGGATCCTCAATATATAAGGGGGGGAAGCAGGATCCTCAATATATAAGGGGGGAGCAGGATCCTCAATATATAAGGGGGGAAGCAGGATCCTCAATATATAAGGGGGGAAGCAGGATCCTCAATATATAAGGGGGGAAGCAGGATCCTCAATATATAAGGGGGGAAGCAGGATCCTCAATATATAAGGGGGGAAGCAGGATCCTCAATATATAAGGGGGGAAGCAGGATCCTCAATATACAAGGGGGGAGCAGGATCATCAATATATAAGGGGGGAGCAGGATCATCAATATATAAGGGGGGAGCAGGATCATCAATATACAAGAGAGGGGTGGTCAGGATCCTCAATATATGTGGGGGAGGGTCAGGATCCTCAATATATAAGGGGGTGTCAGGATCTTCATTAATATATAAGGGGGTTTAGAATCCTCAATATATAAGGGGGGTCAGGATCCTCATTATTATATAAGTGGGGGGGGCAGGATCCTCCTACCAATACACAGCATAGAATTTCAAACACAGTGACAAGCAGGTGACACAAAGGAGCTACATAGAGCACAATGGAGCAGCCCGAGGCCCGCAATTTGTCCGGCTACAACGTTCAGCTTGCCCTCCCCCCATGACACATACAATGGGCCCCCGCCCGCCGCACACACAGACTGCAGTTAGCATCCCCCCTCCCCGCAAACCCGTCTCCCCGCACCGTCTCCAGATGCACCTCTTCTATTCCCCGCCATCACACCGGTGTGCTCCGCTCTACACTGCGACCAGCAAGCATTAACCCCGCCCCACACAAAGCGCTGGTATTCTTCTAGATCTACCATTGGCTGCACCACCTGTCATTTCATGTCATTGACGGGTGATTGGTTAAACCATGGTCTGATAGGCTTCTCCTTTTCCGGAAGACATTAGATTGGTAATCTGTGAGTCATGTGACTAGGTGTCATGTGACGATATTATGACTGCAGCCGGCTGTAGAGGGCGCTCTGGGTGTAGAAATTAGATTTGGGCAGAGTGATTCATTTTAGCGAGTTGAATCATTTGGATCAGTTCAGTGAAATGAATCAAATCACTGAATCTACTCAGGACTCATTTCTTCAAAGCTAAGATTAAGTCCATACAATCATACTCATACAGATCATACACTCAGTCAGTACAGTAAGCATATTAGTTGTTAATTAACTTTATTTTGCAGCAATAACTATTCTATAAACTCTGCGATGCAGCAAAAAACAAAACAAAAAACGGATCCCTTGAATTATGCAAAAATACTAACATAACCAAAAATACAAATTGGAGCTTGTGAGGTTTTCCTAATGCATACAATCAATTTTTGTGTCAAATTTCTGTGTGCTGAATATTTGCTTCACAAAAGAGTTATAAACAAATTATAAAAAATCATAAAGGACTTTTAGGTAAACACAAAAAATAAATAAAAAACCATTCAAAAAAGTATGTTAAAAGCCCATACAAAATCTGTGAAAGAAGGGTGATTACCAAAAAAGTGATGTATCATTGGTTTGGTGCAAATATGTCACCTACTATCTAGTGATAAAAATTCCAAAACCAGTGCTATACCCTCTGTGGGGTGTTGGAAATTCCTATATGGTTTAAAATAAAAGCTTAACCAGGTGTTGAAAGAACCAGTGTAATATGTGCCTTTAAATTATAGTATGAAAAAAAAGAGAATTTTTTGTTATGCTAAACCAAAATGGTGCTATTAATACTTGCTCTTAAAAAATAATAAAAAACTGGTAAAACTATATCACATATATAAATAGAATAATTTGTTAATCAATGCGTTAAAGTCCATAAATGATATATCACATATGCTGGTACTTTAAAAGTCCATATATTAATAAATGCATTTAAAGTCCATGAACAATATATCATATATGCTGGTACATTAAATGTCCATAGGGATATGAAAGGTGACTCTTGCTCTGAAAAATGCTGTAGTTATGCTGTTATAAAGGTGCCGGTGCGCTTTCATGCAAATAGTGGTGATTTTATACTCACCAGATGCTTTGCCCCCACAGGGGGGCGATGTCGCCTTCACAGAGTAAGCCCCTTTGTAGCTATATAACGTTGTCCCTGGGACCTTTAATTTTCAGCAAATGTCAGTCATCTCATTCATCATCGGCATGTAAAAAAGAGGAGTAACATAGAGCAATAATGTTTGGAAAATCCAGTTTATTCATTAAGAGATGTACTCACATTTAAAAACTTAATGACAGGCAATGAACGCTGCTGCAGCCGTCGAGTATCGTGTTAGCAGTCGGCAGTGAGAGTGTACGTCCTATTGCCACGTTTTTAAATGTGAGTGCATCTCTTAATGAATAAACTGGATTTTCCAAACTGTCTAGTTTTCTTTTTAATTATATACATGTTCCTCCTGTGGGGGGAATAAATTGTAGAGGCAGCTCCAACCCTATAGAAATTTTTAAAAACATTTTTTTGAAAGTTCAATCCATAGCGCAGCCTCATCCCATATTTTTTGCTTATAGCTTGTGAGCACTGAGTTCTGTAGACTGAGTCATTCATAGATTCAGGGGTCGAGTGCTGTGGGAACGCATGGGAACGGAGTTCCTGCACTTTTTCCGCAGCAGGAACGCCGTTCCCGTTTGAATCCCTCCTGCAGAATGCGGCTGCTATCAGTGGGGTGCCACAGATTGGGGGGTGTTTGGCTGGCACTGCTCAGATGTGCCCACAATGCCGCATGTCCATGCGGGGAAAGCAGCTGAGCTGCTCCTTCAGCCCAAGCTGTTCATCCCACCTATTCAGTTCAGCAGGCGTGGCAGGGAGCTGAAACTACCCAGCTGCCCTATGATGGCATGAAGGGGGAAGGAGCTGCAATGGATCCTGATCCCATCACCTGTTGTCGCCTGCCAGACAGGGAAAAAGTAGGTGCTCACCGTGCAGCAGCTTCCCTGTGTGCCTGGATAGGAGCAGTGGCATATAGAGGAATTGATCTTTCCATAGTCCCCCTTGCAACTGCTGAATGCCTGCTTCTCCTCCTCTCCCTCTTGTAGGCATTTAGCGGCTGCAGGAGGACTATGGAAAGATCAATTCCTCTATATGTTGCTGCTCCCGCCACTCCTCCTATCCAGCTTCTATTGCTGCCCCCCATGCTCTCCCCCAGTGTTCTCTGCCCCCTGTACTCACCCAGTTCTTTCCAGTCCCCTCCCCCAGTCCTTTCCAGTTACCCCCAGTGCTCTCTGCCCCCCGTGCTCCCCCCCCAGTGCTATCCAGCCCCCCCTGGCTTTACAGTCCCCCCCCCGTGCTTTCCAGTTCCCTCTGGTGTTTTCCAGTTAACCCCTGTACTCCCTTCCCCCCCCCCAGTGTTCTCCAGTGCTCTCCGACTCCCCAGTGATCTTCGGCGCCCCCGCGACTTTTCACTGCCACCATGTACACCCCCCCCAGTTCTACCCAGTTCCCCCCCCAGTTATCTCCGTTCACCCCGCAGTGCTCTCAGCCCCCATGTGCTCTTCAAACCCCCCTTCCCCAGTGCCCTCTATCCCCCATGCTCTCCAATCCCCGGTGCTTTCTACTCCCCATGCTCTCCAATCCCGGTGCTCTCGAGCCCCCGTAGTACTCTCCAGCTCCTCCCAGTGCCCTTCGGGTACTCCAGTGCTCTCCACCCCGCATGCTGTCCGATCCCCAGTGCTTTCCAGCCCCCCCATAGTGCTCTCCAGTCCCCCCCCCCCAGTGCTCTCTGGCCCTCTAGTGCTCTTCTATCTTCCAGTATGTCTGCAGTCTATGACCATCTCTTGTATCATGTTCTTTGTCTCTTACCATTTCCTGTACTATGTCTGCAGTCTCTGACCATCTCCTGTAGTATGTCTGCAGTCTCTGACCATCTCCTGCAGTATGTCTGCAGTCTCTGACCATCTCATTTACTACGTCTGCAGTCTCTGACCATCTCTCTTACTGTGTCTTCAGTCCCTGACCATTTCCTGTACTATGTCTGCAGTCTCTGACCATCTCCTGTACTATGTCCTCAGTCTCTGACCATCTCATGTACTATGTCCTCAGTCTCTGATCATCTCCTGTATCATGTCTGAATTGTGAAAATGGATGAGGATGACTTTGGGTGGGGGTGAGAGTTACATTGTGGAGAGCCTCTTCACTATGTAACTCTCATCCCTACCCAGAGTCATCCTCATCCATTTTCACAATGCAACTTCATCATCCTCATCCCCACCCAGAATCACCCATCCCCCTCCACAATGTATCCCCACCCAGAATTATCTCCATAATGTATCCCCATCCCCAGGGACAATCATCTATCCCTCTCCACAATGTATCCCCATCCAGCATCATCCATCCCTCTCCACAGTGTATCCCCACCCCCACCCAGAATTATCTACATCCCTCTCCACAATGTATCCCCCTCCCCAGGGACAATCATCCATCCCTCTCCACAGTGTATCCCCACTCCCACCCAGAATTATCTCCATCCCTCTCCACAATGTTTCCCCATCCCCAGGGACAATCATCCATCCTGGGGATGGGGATACATTGTGGAGAGGGATGGAGATATTTCTGGATGAGGGTGGGGATACATTGGGGGTGGGGATACATTGGGGGTGGGGATACATTGTGCAGAGGGATGGATGGTTGTCCCTGGGCATGGGGATACATTGTGAAGAGGGATGGAGATAATTCTGGGTGAGAGTGGGGATACATTGTGAAGAGGGATGGATGATGCTGGGCGGGGATGGGGATATATTGTGGAAAGGGTTGCAGATAATTCTGGGCGGGGGTGGGGATACATTTGTTTTTTGAGGTAGGGAGGGGGAATCTTGGGTAAGTTCCCACACTTTTTTCCCCAGGACTTGACCCCTGCATAGATTCAAGACTCATGCTGCTGGGTCATATATGCACAGTGCATTTTAAAATACAGAATAATTGTGTGCTCTTTGTGATTTAGGCTGGGTTCACACAGTGCTGCATTCAGTGTGCTGTGCAACATCTGTGCAAATCGCATGCGATATCTATGCGATGCAAATTCAGCCATACAGATTTGTATGGCTGAATTTGCCTCACATTTCGATCAGTCGTGCAGGACCCTTTTTTTGGTCCACACCTGAGTCGATTTGCATGGGGATTCACACTGCGATATGCAAACCGATCTGGGGGTCTCATTAACTTTGTATTGGTACTTCCAGCAGTTCGCAATCGCATAGGGCACTGTGGTGCGATGCACGAACTGCAGGAGTCTCATTGAGCTCATGAATCTAATGTGACCTGATGAGTCACTCAGGATGCCAGTGGGCAAATACAGCTCAGGGGGGTTTAGTACACGCCCCACACTATATAAGGCTGCCAGCGTGGTGGCCTTGTGTAGTGTGTTGCGGCGTTCAGGGAAAGAGCGCGATAGACTGGGACAGTGTCTTTGTTGCTTGGGAACCTAGCGCTGTTGCAGTGGGTGTTGTGTGCCTCCTGCACAGTATACACCTGAAGCTACCCCTTATTACTCGTGTTCTGTTTCTGTTACACAGGCATCTGCAGAAGTTAGAGTGGGTGTTGTGTTCCTCCTGCACAGTATACACCTGAAGATACCCCTTATTGCTGGTGTTGTTCTGTTTCTGTAATACAGGTATCTTCAGCAGTTAGAGTGGGTGTTGTGTGCCTCCTGCACAGTATACACCTGAATATACTCCTTATTGCTGGTGCTATTCTGTTACTGTAATACAGGCATCTGCAGCAGTTAAAGTGGGTGTTGTGTGCCTCCTGCACAGTATACACCTGAAGCTACCCCTTATTGCTGGTGTTGTTCTGTTTCTGTAACACAGGCATCTGCAGCATTTACAGTGGGTGTTGTGTGCCTCCTGTACAGTATGCACCTGAAGCTACCCCTTATTGCTGGTGTTTTCCTGTTTCTGTAATACAGGCATCTGCAGCATTTACAGTGGGTGTTGTGTGCCTCCTACACAGTATACACCTGAAGCTACCACTTATTGCTGGTGTTGTTCTGTTTCTGTAATACAGGCATCTGCAGCATTTACAACAACGAGAGGCAGACAGTCAGGAGCCAATAAAAGAGGGCAAGTAGGCTGTGTGTCTAGAGACAACAGTGCTTGTCGTGGACGCGGTGCATCGTCATCAGCACGTGGCCATGGGACACGATTGTCCTTATTTTCGGCAACTGGACATGTTGAGCCGTTGACTTGGTAGAGTGGATGACCAAGCCCTCCTCATCCTCTCTCACCCAGGCTCAGGGTACTAGCAAAGCAGCTGCCAACACGTCCTCTTCCCTCGTCTCAGTGTCATCAGTCACTTCTTTTCCTAGACCTACCATGTCCTCCTGAGGAGTCCCCCGAACTGTTTGAGCACAGTGTTGGGTACATGCTCCAGGAGGAAGGATGCCCAGCGTTTTGAAGGCTCTGATCATGATACCCAGCTAGAGGAAGGCAGTAGCGTGAGTGCAGAGAGAGGGGATGCTCAAGAAGGACAGCAATCTGGCAGTCATGTACCACCAGCTGCAGCATACTGCCAGGTTTGCTCCAGTGATGAAGAGGGAGGAGATGATGAGGTCACTGCCTTAACGTGGGTGCCTGATAGGAGAGAGGAGGAGGTGGAGGTGGCACATCTCAGAGGCAGGATGCCCTCCGGGGTCCAGCTTAAGGGCAGCACACCGACTGAACCACACCGTAGAGCTTCGCCTGTGCAGGGCGCTGCCTCTGTGTGTTATTCAAAAAGTTCTTTGGTGTGGGCCTTTTTTGAGATGAGTGCATCAGATCGCACAGCTACTATTTGCAACATTTGTCTCAAGCATATCTCATGTGGCCAAAACATCAGCCACTTGGGCGCCACATGCTTGACCAGACATATGTTGACCTGCCATGCAGCTCGTTGCAAGCATACCTTAAAGACCCACACCAAAGAACAAAGCGGACCTCTCCTTGCTCATCAGCTGGGATCTCCAACCCCACTATACCCTCAGTCCTCTCTGAAACCTGCACTGAGAGGAATGAAGGTGTAGAATTAGGTGTGTCACAGCCAAGTATTTGCGGGCACTCTGCTAGCAGTACACCGACGTCCGATTGTAGCAGGCAAATTTCCCTGCCCCAGCTGCTGGACCATCAAAAGAAGTTCACTCCCAGCCATCCACATGCCGAGCGGTTGAATGCTAGCTTGGCTAAATTGCTAGCACTTCAACTGCTGCCTTTTCAGTTGGTAGACTCTGCCCCCTTCTGTGAGTTTGTGCAATGTGCAGTTCCTCAGTGGCAGGTTCTCAAACGCCACTTTTACTCACAGAAGGCGATTCCAGCTCTCTATCGGCATGTGGAAGGCAATGTCCTTGCCTCGCTGGACAGGGCGGTCAGCAGTAAGGTGCATATTACCGCTGACTCATGGTCCAGCAGCCATGGACAGAGACATTACCTATCTTTCACGGCCCATTGGGTCACTCTTCTGGCAGCTAGGAAGGATGCAGGACAAGGTGCAGTAGTGTTAGAGGTTGTTCTGCCACCACGCCTCCAAAATTCTACTACTGGTTGTGACACACCTCTCTCCTCCACCCCTCCTCTTCTTCTTCCTCCATGGCCTCTTCCAGTGCTTTGTCCTCTGAACCAGCGGTGCTCCGTAGGCGTTCAAGGGGCTACGCAAATACGCAGGCAAAACAATGCCATGCCGTGCTTGTGCTGTTTTTTTTTTGGAGCACAGGAGCCACACTGGGGCAGATATTTTGTCAACTCTGCAGGGGCAGGCCGAGCGGTGGTTGACACCACACCAGCTTAAGCCAGGAATGGTTTGCGACAATGGCACCAACCTCCTCTCCGCCCTCCGACAGGGACAACTGTGTGGCTCATGTCCTTAACCTGGTGGTGCAGCAGTTCTTGGGCAGGTACCCGGGCTTACCGGATGTCCTGAGGCAGGCCAGGAAAGTCTGTGTGCATTTCTGCCGGTCATATAAATGCCAGTGCTCGGCTGGCTGAGCTCCAAAAGGAGTTGAACCTGCCCAAGAACCGCCTTATATGTGACATGCCCACCAGGTGGAACTCAACGTTGGCCATGCTGCAGTGGCTGCACACGCAGCAGAGGGCCATCAATGAGTACCTGTGCGACTACGGCACAAGGACAGGGTCAGGGGAGCTCGTTTTTTTTTCACCACGCTAGTGGGGCATGATCAGGGATGCATGAACTGTCCTGTCACCATTTGAGGAGGCCACGAGGATGGTGAGCAGTGACAGTCCATGCATCAGTGACACTGTACCTCTTGTCCACCTGTTGGAGCATACGCTGTGTGGAATAATGGACAGGGCACTTGAGGCAGAACAGAGGCAGGAAAAGGAGGACTTCCTTGCCTCTCAAGGCCCCCTTTATTCAGACAGTGTCCCTGCTGTCCTACCCATCACACAGGAAGAGGAGGAGGAGGATTGTGTCAGCATGAAGGTGGAGCCTTGCACTCAGCAGCTGCAGTCTTTTAGGGATGATTTACAGTCCCAAGAAACCTGTGGACTTGTACGTGGCTGGGAGGAGGTGGCTGCGGATCATGTTGTCCTCAGTAACCCAGAGGACTCTGGACCAAATGCCTCAGCTAACCTACGCTGCATGGCCTCCCTGATCCTACAAAGCCTGTGGAAGGATCCTTGTATTCTTCGGATCAAGGAGAGGGACCATTACAGACTGGCCACTCTCCTTGATCCACGGTACAAGGGTAAGGTTGCGGACCTTATCTTGCCATTGCAGAGGGAACAGAGGATGAGACATCTCCAGGAGGCCTTGCAGAAATGTCTGAGCAATGCGTTCCCAGAGACTGGGAGGTTACAAACTCCTGGTCCTGGACAACGTGTTGCTGAGGCTTTGGTCAGTCACAGAAGGAGCAGTGGAGAAGGTGCCCGTCTGACCGATGCGTTCAGAATTTTTTTTAGTCCGCAGCCCCGAGGTATGATCGGTTCCAGCAACCATCGCCAGCGTCTGATTTACATGGTGCAGGAATAACTAGGGGCAAGGTCAGACTTGGACACCTTTCCCACCGAAAATCCTCTGGCTTCCTGGGTCTTGAGGATGCATCACTGGCCAGAGCTTGCACAGTATGCAATTGAGCTACTGGCCTGTCCTGCATCCAGCGTTCTTTTGGAACGCACCTTCATTGCTGCGGGAGGCTTTGTAAGCAATCACAGGGTGCGCCTGTCCACCGACTCGGTTGATCGACTGACCTTCATAAAGATGAATCAGTCTTGGATCACCACCAGCTACCAAGCACCTGAAGCTGATGTAACCGAAATTTTTTTTTTGAAATGTCACATCCCTTCAAGACTGCCTATGCTGATGCTGAGTGACTGTCCAGTTATGTTGACTGACTATGCTCTTCCTCCTCAATGATCCTGCTGATAGCTTGGAAGAACATTTTTGGTTCTGGGTGACGCCACCAGTGGCTAAGGTCCAATTTTTCAGCCCATGTTCAACAGGGGCATGCAGTTACAATTTTTGATGCAATGCTTTGCAGCAGGGCTCATTCCTGCACTCCAACTAGAGTATCTGGGAGAGGTTGCAGTGTCGTGGCGCCAGCACCAGTGCCTAAGCCCCAATTTTTCAATTACAATTCTTGATATAATATTTTGCAGCAGGGCCTGTTCCTGCACCCACCGAGAGTAACTGTGAGGACTTACAGTGTTGTGGCACCAGCACCACCACCACAACCACCAAAGGCCCATTTTTTTATACCACTGTTCAACAATGGCATGTAATTACAATTCTTGATATAATTGTTCACAGCAGGGCGCTCCAGCGCCCACCAAGAGTCACTTTGAGGGCTTACAGTGTTGTGGCAACACCAATACCTTAGGCCCAAATTTCTGCAGAGCATATAGGACAGGCCCCTACTTTCAAACATCCAACTTACAAATGTCTCCTACTTTCAAACGGAAGGAGACAACAGAAAGGGAGATGAAAAAAGACAGACGGGAAAAAAAATTATACAGGGGTGATAACCCTTCCCTGTTTTCCAAAAAGTTTAAAAATAGATTTTTTTGACTGGAGCTATACTTTAAAAATGTACCTGTTCAAGCAGATTCTACTTAACACAACAAACCTACACAGTCCCTGCCTGTATACTGCTGTTCTGAGTATATAGGGCCTGGGGGCCTCACGCCTTTCCTTTTTTTAATTTGGGTATGGGGTTCCCCTTAATATCTGTACAAGACCCAAAGGGGCTGGTAATGGGCAGGGGGGGCTACCCATGCCATTTTTCTCACTGATTTTCATCCATATTGCCGGAACCAGACATTACATTAAAATCGCAAGCAGTTTTAAATGACTTTTTTTCCGTTAAATGTCATTTTGTGCAGGGACTGTTCTAAACACATGCCACTTCACAGGCATACTATAGACACCCCCCAGGCACGCTATTTAAAGGAATATTTCACTTTTTTTCACTTTAATCGCCATTAAAATCAGTGCTCCCGAAAAAACGGACGTTTTTAAAAACAATTTTGGCATTGATCCATGTCCCCTGGGGCAGGAGACGGGCCCCCAAACCCTTTTTAGGACAATATCTTGCATATTAGCCTTTAAAATTAGCACTTTTGATTTCAAACTTTCGAGTGCCATAGACTTTAATGGGGTTCTAAAGTTCGTACAAATTTTCGGTCCGTTCAAAGGTTCTGGTGCGAACTGAACTGGGGGGTGTTCGGCTCATCCCTATTCAGCAGTTATACTGCTCTGCTGACTCACGCACAACTCATGAATCTAATGAGTTACTCATAGATTCAGGAGCCATGCTGTTGGCTCACACAGCTCATGTTACAAAACATCATGTTGATACTTATGTGCTCTCTTCCTGAGTGTTTCATCACAGACTGGTCTTGACTGACTAAGGCCGCGTACACACGGGCGGACTGTTCGCCCAACCTTGTTCGGCAAACAGTTTCATCAAACAGTCCGCTCAAAATTTGCATGAGCGGACTTGCCCACACACGAGCGGACTGTTTGACGAACAAGGTTGGGCAAACAGTTCGCTCAACTTTTGAAATGAACGGACTCGCCCACGTAAGGCGGAGGCAAATCCGCCCATTTCGAGCGCGTGTACAGGTAGGCGGGGCCCGCGAAGGAGACGTCGCGGGCTCCGCCGCCTGGAATGGGCTTAAAGGGGAACCCCAACGCCGAAAAAAATCGGCGTGGGGGTTCCCCCAAGTCCACACCAGACCCTTGTCCGAGCACGCTACCCGGCCGGCCAGGAAAGGGGGGCGAGCGAGCGCGCCCCCCCTCCTGAGCCGTACCAGGCCGCGTGCCCTCAACATGGGGGGTGCCTTGGGGAAGGGGCGGCCGCGCGGCCCCCCCACCCCAAAGCACCTTGTCCCCATGTTGATGAGGACAAGGGCCTCTTCCCGACAACCCTGGCCGTTGGTTGTCGGGGTCTGCGGGCGGGGGGCTTATCGGAATCCGGGAGCCCCCTTTAAGAAGGGGGCCCCCGGATACCGGCCCCCCACCCTATGTGAATGAGTATGGGGTACAATGTACCCCTACCCATTCACCTGTGAACTAAAGTACAATAAAAAACACAACACAGAGAAAAAATATTTTATTGCACAGCTCCGGGGGTCTTCCGTCTTCGGGGGTCTTCTCGCCGGACTCCTCCGCTATGTGTGTGTAGCTCTTTTGCTAGCGGAGGAGTCCGGCTTTCTTCCTCCCCGCCGCCGGCCTCTTCTCCCGACTTCGGGGGTCTTGTCCCCCTCTTCGGTTCTTCTGCCGGGCCACCGCGCCTGGTCCGGTGGCCCGGTCTTCTGTCGCCGTCTTCCGTTCTTCTGTCGCCGCCTTCGGTTCTTCTGCCGGCCCACCGCGCCTTCTTGTAGCTCTTTTACAGGCGGTGGCCCGGTCTTCTGTCGCCGCCGCCGCCTTCCGTTCTTGTTCTTCTTCTTGTTCTTCTTCTTCTCCTGGAGATGTTGACTCGACGAGCTCTCCGGCCGGAATGCCAGGGACACGCTCCGCTGCCACTTATATAGTGACAATGGGGCGGTGTCACATAGTATATGTCACATGGGTTGGTCACATGGGTTGATGTCACATGGGGACTATGACATCGTAAGGGGGCGGGGTCACCATGTGACCAACCCATGTGACATATACCATGTGACACCGCCCCATTGTCACTATATAAGTGACCGCACAGCGCGGCTCTGGCATTCCGGCCGGAGAGATCGTCGAGTCAACATCTCCAGGAGAAGAAGAAGAACAAGAAGAAGAACAAGAACGGAAGGCGGCGGCGGCGACAGAAGACCGGGCCACCGCCTGTAAAAGAGCTACAAGAAGGCGCGGTGGCCCGGCAGAAGAACCGAAGGCGGCGACAGAAGAACGGAAGACGGCGACAGAAGACCGGGCCACCGGACCAGGCGCGGTGGCCCGGCAGAAGAACCGAAGAGGGGGACAAGACCCCCGAAGTCGGGAGAAGAGGCCGGCGGCGGGGAGGAAGAAAGCCGGACTCCTCCGCTAGCAAAAGAGCTACACACACATAGCGGAGGAGTCCGGCGAGAAGACCCCCGAAGACGGAAGACCCCCGGAGCTGTGCAATAAAATATTTTTTCTCTGTGTTGTGTTTTTTATTGTACTTTAGTTCACAGGTGAATGGGTAGGGGTACATTGTACCCCATACTCATTCACATAGGGTGGGGGGCCGGTATCCGGGGGCCCCCTTCTTAAAGGGGGCTCCCGGATTCCGATAAGCCCCCCGCCCGCAGACCCCGACAACCAACGGCCAGGGTTGTCGGGAAGAGGCCCTTGTCCTCATCAACATGGGGACAAGGTGCTTTGGGGTGGGGGGGCCGCGCGGCCCCCCCTTCCCCAAGGCACCCCCCATGTTGAGGGCACGCGGCCTGGTACGGCTCAGGAGGGGGGGCGCGCTCGCTCGCCCCCCTTTCCTGGCCGGCCGGGTAGCGTGCTCGGACAAGGGTCTGGTGTGGACTTGGGGGGAACCCCCACGCCGATTTTTTTCGGCGTTGGGGTTCCCCTTTAAGCCCATTCCAGGCGGCGGAGCCCGCGACGTCTCCTTCGCGGGCCCCGCCTACCTGTACACGCGCTCGAAATGGGCGGACTTTCCGAGCGGGAACAGTCCGCTCATTTCGAAAGTACAGCGGACAAGCCCACACACGGGCGGACTGTTCGCTCAAACACAGTTTCAGCGGACAGTTTTTCGGAATTTCCGAAAGACTTTGTCCGTCCAACTGTCCGCTGAAACTGTCCGCTGAAAGCCCACACACGAGCGGACTGTCCGCCCAAACACTGTTCAGCGGACAAGGTTGGGCGAACAGTCCGCCCGTGTGTACGCGGCCTAACTGCTGCCTGCTTCACACACAGACATCATACAAAAGAGAACCTTGTATGCTCTGTGATTTATTCAGAAACTTGGAAGTCTTGATGGCTCACACAATCATGTTATAGCTAACTTTACAAATCATGAGCTGAGGCTGCTGTTTTTTCAGCTCCGTACACATCCTGAAAGGGGAGGATCTTTGATAATGAATTGAATCAGATTCACTTTCATGATTCGATTCATTCAAACTCAGTAGTGAGTTGATTCACTGATTCGATTCAGTGATTCAGTAGCCAAGCCTAATAAAGATGTGTTGGGATAACCTGAGGTCGATAAGCGGGAGCTCAGGTCGGTTGGTTGTGATTTTGGTAGTATTTCCTCAATACTTACACATTTCTCCTCAGGCATCCCTTTGGGGTCTCTGAGGCCCCATTCACACCTGTGCTTTGTGCTAATGTACTTTTTTTTGCGCAAAACAATATTCACTTGAATATGGTGCTCAACATGCGCCAAATGAATCTCCCGCACCTTTTCCGGGCTTTGAGCTTTGCGTGGTTTTGTGCGTTTGTTGCGCAGCAAAATGCATTTCCTAGAGGTTTAACAAGTAGCGCCCATACACACCTTGGCATTCCCAGACGTGGGAAAACTGCACCAAACGTGCATGAAGCTGGCAGTGCCATTAGTTCTTACTGGCACCCAAACATGGGTAGCGACAAAATGCACAAAAAAGTGCCAAATATGGCAAAATAAAAACGTGCATGAGCCACTTTGGCAAATTTCTGTGTACGGCAACCTATTCAGTTTAAAGGACTGCCCTGGGCTGTTATGCGCCAAAAATGGCACCTCCCCAGGTGTGCAGCGCAAGCACGATGTGCGTTATTCTCAAGATTTTCACACATTCCTGGAATACACTACTAATGGTGGCTTTACACTGCCCTGCTGCGCTTTTTCTAAAGTGCAGCTAACTCGCCATTTTTTCGTGCAGGTTAGCTGCGCTTTCCCACAAACTTCAGTGAGGTTCTGCGGCTTTGGTAAGTTTATGGGAAAGCAAAGCTAACCCGCACGAACCGTGGGATTGGTGCTCTTTGACAAAAGCACAGTAGAACTGCACTGGGGAAGTGTGAAACCACTCAAAGACCCCTTTCACACCGAGGCGCTTTTCAGGCATTTGAGTGCTAAAAATAGCGCCTGTAAAATCGCCTCTCTTGCCTCCCCAGTGTGAAAGCCCGAGTGCTTGCACACTGGAGTGGTGCGCTTGCGGGACAGGAAAAAAAAGTCCTGCAAGCAGCATCTTTGGGGCGGTGCGGTGTAAACACCGCTCCCAAAATGCCCTGCCCATTAAAATTAATGGGCAGAATTGCCAAAGCACCTGCAAAGTGCTTTGGCAGCGCCGCAACATGGGTGCTTTTTTTTACTTATTTTACTTTTATTAAGGGTGGTATAGAATACATTATCACTTAACATTCCGTCAGTTACAAACATATCCTTTTAACATTCAGGTTAATTTCATATTGCACATTGTATACACCTATAAATAAACCTTTACCTATTATCTTCTACTTATGCAAGCCATCTTGCAATAGAGGGTGGCTTAGAGTCCTTCCAACACAAGGTCACACAGGCCTTAGCAGCATTAATCAGATGACACAGAACCGACTTTTTATATGTCCGAATCAGGCTTTGTGAGCAGTGAAGCAGAAAAAAGGCAGGATCATCTGGTATTAAAAAGTCTGTAAATTTTTGAGAAATCTTCTGGACCTCTATTTAACCACTTCCCACCCGGCCCTGGCACATATACGGCCGGGTGGGAGCCCTCTACTTCTGATAGGACGTTCAGGAACGTCCTTCAGAAGGGGCGGGATCGTGCGCGCGCGTGCCCACGCAGCGGCGCGATCCCGATGTGCTCGTGTCACCCGGACACGGCACATCTCAGATCGGCAGGAGGGCTCTGTGATTGGCCCTCCTGATCACATGACGGCCGTGTCAATCACGGCCGTCATGTGATGTAAACAAACAGCCGGTTGCTAGGCAATCGGCTCCTCCTCTCCTCACACAGAAGTCGTCGCTGAGGAGAGGAGAGCAGATCGCTGCAGCCGGCTGATGATCAGTGAGTATGAGCTGTTTTTTACAGCTTTTTACTCACTGATCACCGGTCTAGTGTAAACACACAACACACCACACAGTATAAACACAATGTCCCCACATATGTCCCCAAAACACACATGTCCCCAAATAATAAAACACATGTCCCTAATAAAAAAAACATGTCCTCCACATATGTCCCACTAAAATCACATGTCCCAATGATTATCTGCACACATATGTACGTGATCACCTGCACACATATGTACATGATCATTTGCATACATATGTCCGTGATCACACAAACCAATTATTATACACTTAACGGAATTTTTTTTACCAAAAACATGTAGCAGAATACATTTTGGCTTAAATTTATGACAAAATGTGATTTTATTGGATTTCTTTTAAAATAGAAAAAATAAAATATTGTTTTTTCTTCCAAATTTACGCCTTTTTTGCGCTTATATCGCAAAAAATAAAAAACGGAGTCGTGAATAAATACCACCAAAATAAAGCTCTATTTGTGCAAACAAAATGATAAAAATTTCATTTGGGTACAGTGTAGCATGACCGCGCAATTGTCACTGAAAGCGCTAGAGCGATGAAAGCTGAAAATTGGGCTGGGAAGGAAGGGGGCGAAAGTGCCCTGTATTGAAGTGGTTAATGCTGTCTGATCTTTCAGCAAGACCAGAGTATATGGACTAGGGTCCCTAACTCCTCCCTACATCACCAGCAACGATCCGAGGCCTCCATATAGAATTTACGGAGCTTTCATGGAATATAATACCATTGCGTCAATAGTTTGTAGTTGGATTCATGTACAGATCGATGAGTTCAGCGAAAAGGTGGATAATATTCTTACGCTGGGCTGGGGTAAAGATCTTGTTTTCCACTTATTAATGATTGGCATCACAAAATTCTCCGGAGGAGTATTTAAAAGCACATACATCTTTGAAATCAACTGGGGAAGAGGCTCTTGCTTATAGTTCAAATGTAGTTAATTGACGTTGGTAGTTTGTCGGTGGTCCCAAGGATCTTGAAAAATGGCGTAGCAGTGCCAAAGATTTATTTCAAAGAGCCCCCCCCACCGTTGTGTCAGGGAAGCAATTGTAGGCCAAGTCTCCAGCTGTAAGAAATGTGATGCCTGAAAGCAGACCTTATTGAATGCTCCTGCCTCCATACCTGGCAAAAAACTAGGTTCTCCCAAAATAGGGAACAAAGGCGTTTGTCTCGACGAGTATTTGGGATCACGACAGATCATAGCACTAATTCACAATGTGGGGCCTATAGTGGGATGCTTTATAATAAAGATCGGTAGTGTTTCATAGCACCAAGGTGCTCTACGCAGGGGTATCAAGCTAAACTGTTGTTCCATGTCTACCCATGACTTCAATTCTCCATGTCTATACCTGTCCACCACCCTGCCAAATGGACTGCTTGATAATTAAATACGTCTGGGATGGCTACTCCGCCAAAGCACCTGGGTAACATTATCAGACCTCTCCTTATCCTTGGTCGTTTCTTTGCCCATATAAATTTAGTGAAAAGGGAGAAAATTTGCCGCAGAAAGACTGCTGGAATAGTGATCGGTAATGCTTGAAACAGATATAAAAATTTCAGTGGGATACTCATTTTAATGATATTACAACGGCCAAACCATGAGTGTAAACTGTGGTGCCATTTATTTAATAAGAGCCATACTGAGCTGTATAGCGCTGTATGCTGAGGAAAGGTATTCCTCCACTGCCAGCAAGGGTGCAGATGATGGTGCCAGATTATATAAAGAAGAGTAATATTCTCCAAACATCTGGGCTATATCCTTTGGTAACAAAATTAATTGTCCATCCTTCCCTTTTATTTGAGGTATGTATGCTGTCGTACTTCTTTCTTTAAGTTTCCCAGCTAAAAATGTACTGCATTTGTCTCCTAGTTTATATGTTACCTTCCTGCCCATTTCTATTTTTGCTTTAGCTTTAAAGCGCAAAATGTCTGTTATCTGTCACCTCAAGTGGGCCAGATCCCTCCTAAAGGAAGGTACCTGTGTCCTCTTATGCTGGAGTTCCAGAGCTTGAATTTCCTCTAATAGTTTAATCATCTGTTTTCTCTCGCTTTCTTTAGTCTGGATCCATGTTTGATCAAGATCCCCCGGATCACTGTCTTATGTGCCTTCCATACTATGCCCGGGCCACTCCCTGGAGTATCGTTTATCTGAAAATATGCAGTACCGTATATACTCGAGTATAAGCCGAGATTTTCAGCCCCTTTTTTTAGGCTGAAAGTGCCCCCCTCGGCTTATACTTGAGTCACCTCCGTCTGCCTACCCGATCAGCGTGTCGTGCAGACAGATGGCGGCCATTCCACTATTCAAAAGCCGCGCCTCCCTGTCTGTGATAGGCGGAACACTCAATTTCCCAGCAGTCAGTGGTCCGCCTATCACGGACATCCGCTCATCCTCATACTACAGACGAGGATGAGAGGATGTCCGTGATAGGCGGAACACTGACTGCTGGGAAATTGAGTGTTCCGCCTATCACAGACGGAGGCGCGGCTTTTGAACAGTGGAATGGCCGCCGCCTGTCACAGACGAGGAGAAGAGGTGCGGCGATCCTGGCATGGCCGCCGTATGTTTTTACATGCAGATCGCTGCAGGACACAGGCTGCAGAAGGACAAAGAGGCACAGGACACAGGTAGGATGGACACAGTGATGGACACAGGGATGGACACAGGGATGGACAGGCATGTCTCACCCTCGGCTTATACACGAGTCAATAAGTTTTCCCATTTTTTTTGTGGTAAATTAGGGGCCTCGGCTTATATTCGGATCGACCTATACTCGAGTATATACGGTAATTTCTTTTGCCACATCTTCCTGAATTTCAGGGCTCTGTAGCAGGCTTTCATTTAGATGCCACCTTCTCTCCAGGGAGTAAACTGCGCCAGACAAGGGGAGATACAAGGTGTTTAGGGCGTGGTCCGAGCACGTTATATTTCCTATGGATACATCTAATACCGAGGTGAGTAGTCAGTGTGGGACCAGGAACAGGTCTATGCGGGAATACATTTGATGGGTATTGGAAAAAAAAAGTGTAATCTCTTTCTCCTGCATGTAAAGTCCTGTAGTTTGTGTAACTTACACATTATACCCCTCCTGGTGCCACCTGGGACAGATGATGTCCCTGAAGAGGTATTCTAGGGTCCAGGGGATGTTAAAATCTCCCCCAAGAATCAATTTGCCTTCTGCAAATTCTGTTAACTCTGTGAGGGCTTTCCTCATAAAATAATCTTGGTGTACATTTGGCACATATAGAGTGGCCAAGGTCACCTTCACCCCTCCCATCTAGCCCTTAAGAAAAAGAAACCGGCCGGTTATAGCCAAATGTTTATCTACCAAAGACCAGGGAACTCGGTTAGAAATCAAAATCGATACACCTTTAGATTTTGCTTCTTGATCAGAAGCATGATATACACATGGAAAGAATCTATTCTGGAGGAGGGGAAGTCTGCCCGCCTTAAAGTGTGTCTCCTGTATAAATGCCACATCCGTACATAGGCGCTTCAGATTGTTAAAAAGCATCCTTCGTTTTTCTGGGACTTTAAGTCCTTTGGCATTTAAAGAAGTCACCTTTACTTCATCTCTTCTGAGAAAAAAGAAAAAAAAAAACACTACTAACCCTCCTCCCTACAGGATACCCTCCCTTTTCACTAATCCCTAAGGGAGGCACCCACTTCTGAACCACTAACCAATGGTTTCCGTGGGTGCAGGCCCATATGGGGGGTTGGTCTGAATCGGCCAAGAAGCTCCACTCCTTCCTCCATCTCCCCAGCTACTTTTATAGTTACATAAAATAATATAATGTAGTCACCCTAGTGCCGAAGTATATATATAATATATACCCGGTATCCCCCCTCTACTTCTAGAACCTTATCCTAATCTTAACCGGCACCCACCTTCTCCTTACCCCCTCATCATGTTCTCACTTGTCCCCCTCTCATCTCACCTTCCTCTCATCCCCTGCTCCTCTCCTGTCTAGATGCCCATTCCGCTCCACTCCCTCTTCTTCCTGCCCCCCCCCCCCCCATCCTTCTTATTTAATAAAATTTCCCTCTCAAGGTCCTCCTAAAGATCCTAAGGATCATCTCTCTCTTACCTCCTTACTACTTCTAGGACTAAGGTCCCTGGTCTATCCAGGGCTCTATAGCGCTCCCAACTGTTTCCCCTATTTTTAGCTGGATCCTCTGTTTTATCCCACTTTAAACTTCTCCCACGGTAGACCCCTCTAACGTATTTTTTCCTCGCCCCCGCCTGCTCCCCATTATAACCCTAAGTCCCAATCCCTATTTGCCCCTCTAAATCCCCCCTCCATTTTCTCCTAAAGTATGTAGTGCAAAATCCCATATATTTATCTCATACAAAGTGTCTATCAGGTCTAGTCATGCTGTGTTCCTAAAAGTTGATCGTCTAAATGGGCTTTACCTCCTACCTAAATCTATTATTCTATATATCAGAGGAAATCCTAAAAATATAGGGTTCTATTATAGTTACGGGTAGATATTTACAATTTACAGTTTCCTACTCTTTATGGAGGGAACCTTGGGTTCATGGGGTACATGAACTAACAGGCACCAGCTTCCTCCTCAGGGAGCTCTGAGAACCAAGCAATCAGCGGTGTTTGATCGCTCAGGTTCTCAGTCTAAGGCTGGGTTCACATTAGAACATACAGTGGCTCACAGCAGAAGTCCAGTGCGTCTCCATTCACCATTTCAGGTCCGATTTCAGACCCAATTTTGGGCTGTACTATACATGTATTATGTCACTTCCGGGGACAAAGCTGTCATTCCTCAGCTAGTGTAGTTTGTGTCCAGGATGTGTGGTTGCATAAGTACATCTGCAGTGTCTGTCAGACAGTCGAGGTGTGTTCTTCATTACTCGATCCCCCACAGCACTTGACTGCAAGCCATCCAAAATCATATTCAACGATACAGCTATTATCAGGAATTACAGGAGTTTATTTTTAAAGTATTGAGTTTCTATTGGCTCATAATTATTTTTTATTTGATGGTGTATATAATGTCCAGTGCTGTGGGCCATCGATGGGTGCCAGATTTTCACCATCAATGGCGAATCTTTATATGGGCTGTTGAGTGGAACGTTATTTGTTCTCCCCAGCAATCATTTTGCCAGGCAGATCGTTTGGTATGGTTGCTAGATTGACGATCTCCTGATTGTGTGAGATGGTGACACCTTTGTTCTTTCCACTTTCGGATTATGGCCCTAACTGTACTCACTGAAACATTCAGATGTTTAGAAATCCTTTTGTAACCAATGCCATCAGTGTGTCTTGCAACCATAAGGTAGCGAAGGTCTTGAGAGAGCTCTTTGATTTTACCCATCATGAGATGTTTTTTGTGTGACACCTTGGTAATGAGACACTTTTTTTTTTATAGGCCACCTGTTGAGAATGAACCAGCTGATATTAATTTTCACTGACATGGGCAGGATTTCAGCTGGTGTCTTGGCTTTCCATGCCTTTTGCACCTCCCTTTCTTTGTGTGGTCAATACTTTTTCCATGTGTCATTCCATTTTATTACACATAACTTAATTTCTGAACATGTTTTTCTTTCTTTGTATGTATGGATTGCATGGGGTTGTTACCGACATTTGGTGAAAATTTCATGTCAATAGCAACTTTAGGCTCCATGCCCGCTAGCGTTTTTTTTAAGCTCCTAGAAGCTATTAGCATTTTTTGACTGCTCCTAGAAGTTAAATAGTCTGCACGTTACTTTAGGCCAGTGATGGCGAACCTTGGCACTCCAGATGTTTTGAAACTACATTTCCCATGATGCTCCACTACACTTCAGCGTGCAAGAGCATCATGGGAAATGTAGTTCCAAAACATCTGGGGTGCCAAGGTTCGCCATCACTGCTTTAGGCTATTAGCATTTTTTGAGCTTCAGCATCATGGACCAGAAAAAAAGTTTATTGGAGAGTTTTTCCAGCAGAAAAACAAAACAAAACACGAAATGCTTCTAAAAGCTACTAAAATGCTAACAGCTTATTTTTATTCTTCATGTACTGCAAAAATGCTAATAAAATGTTCCCAACAGCTATTAAAATGCTACTAGAAGCTGGGATAAAAATGCTATTATGAGTATTTTTTTTTCCTAGCTTTTTTTGAGCTTATGAAAAACGCTAGTGTGCATGGAGACTAAGAAATATATTTACCTATAAAAATGGTGACGTGTTCATAACTTATTTTACTCTCTGTATGTGTTTGTTTTACAAGCAGCTTCAGCTGACCAGGCTTCGAGGCACCCGATTCTCTGCATGTGCATGGAAATTAGAATCATTTTGGAAATGTGTTTTTATAGGTCTAGGGCAGAGATCTCCAAAATATGGCCTTCAGATCACGCCACAGATTTTCAATCTGAGTCGGGTCTGGGCCCTTCCAAAACTTTAATCTTCTTCTGGTGAAGCCATTCCTTTGTTAATTTAGATGTATGCTTTGAGTCGTTGTCATGCTGAAAGATGAAGTTCTGCTTTCTAGCAGAAGCCTGAAGGTTTTGTGCCAATATTGACTGGTATTTGGAACTGTTCATAATTCTCTCTACCTTGACTAAGGCCCCTGTTCCAGCTGAAGAAAAACAGCCCCAAAGCATGATGCTGCCACCACCATGCTTCACGGTGGGTATGCTTTTCTTTTCATATTGTGGCCAAAAAGTTCAACCTTGGTTTCAGACCATAACACATTTTCCCACATGCTTTTGGGAGACATCAGATGTGTTTTTTCAAAATTTAGCCAGGCTTGGATGTTTTTCTTCATAAGAAAAGGCTTCCTTGTTGACACTCTACCCCATAGCCCAGACATTTGAATATTATGTGAGATTGTTGTCACATGTCCCACACAGCCAGTACTTGCCAGATATTCCTGCAGCTTCTTTAATGTTGCTGTAGGCGTCTTGGCAGCCTGACGAGTTTTCTACTCATCTTTTCAATCAATTTTGGAGGTTCGTCCAGTTCTTGGTAATGTCACTGTTGTGCCATATTTTCTCCACTTTGTGATGACTGTCTTCACTATTCTCAATGGCATATCTAATGCCTTGGAAATTCTTTTGTACCCTTCTCCTGACTGATAACTTTTAACAAGGAGATCCCTCTGATGCGTTGGAAGCTCTCTGTGGACTATGGCTTTTGCTGTAGGATGCGACTAAGAAAACGTCAGGAAAGATCTACTAGAACAGCTGAACTTTATTTGGGGCTAATCAGAGGCCTTTTAATTGATGGAAGGTGTGTACTGACTCCTATTTAACATGAGTTTGAATGTGATTGCTTAATTCTGAACAAAGCTACATCCCCAGTTATAAGAGGATATGCACAATTATGCACCCACATTATTTTATTTTTACTTCCCCCTAAAATATTTCAGTTTGTGGGTCACAATAAAAGGTGGAGAAAGTTCTGAAGTGATTTATCTTTGTCTCTTTTTTTACATCACAGAAACCTGACATTTTAACAGGGGTGTGTAGACTTTTTATATCCACTGTATCTGCCTGTTTTCCATCATAATTGTTTCACTGATCAGTATCTGCACTAGTGGAAAAAAATATGTGAAAATTGTGAGCTGCTAGCACGCCATGCTCAGCAGCCAATATCTAATAAGCAAAATAAATACAAATCAGCATTAAAAAAAAGTCTAAAAAGGTGCTCAGTGCTTCAATCTCACCTTCTTTATGTGTATCCCACATCATAAGTGCCTCCTCCACCAAGAACACACAGAGACGAATGACTCTCAAATTATAGAGAAGTTGTGTAAAGCTTAGTCTGCCGATAGCTCAATGACTCACAAAAGAGAGATTCCGACTACCAGCTGTTACTCCATACGTGCAAACATTTGGAAACATTTGGAAACCAGGGGCTCCACATAGTGTGAAAGTTGACTTATAATTTATTAAGAACATTAAAATTGCGCTTACAAATAATGCAGAAAAAACAGCCCTGTTTGAAACCACTAGTTCCAGTAAGAAACCGCACTTCCGGTAAATGTGATGATGTCACAACAGCAGGCAGAGCCTGGGAATCAAAATCTCGGCTGACGGTTGAAGACCTGGCTGTATAACATGCATTATAATACTACGCTTTATACTACTTCTCTATAATTTGAGAGTCATGCATATCTGGCAAGAATCTCTGTGTGCTCTTGGTGGAGGAGGCACTTGTGATGCGGGATGCACATAAGAGAGATGAGATTGAAGCACTGAACTAGGGACTTCTTTTTTATACTGATTTGATTTATTTTGCTTATTAGATATGTGCATAATTAGTTTTCTGTGAAGTTCAGCACATTGGTTGTATGGTTTCCACCATAGTTCCAGGTGAGGGTATCCCTGTGGGCTAATCATAGAGTAGGATGTAAAATATAGGTTAAGTGTGTCCAGAAGGAATAAGTAGCTGCGGAGCATCCTATAGCAAAAATCCTCCTGGCAAGGGTGGGAGGAAGCACCTGAATACTCTAGTAGAGCTTAAGGCAGAAGTGGCAGTAAAGTGTGGGACCTGTGGTGTGATGTAACACTTGGTCATTCAACTGAGACTAAAAGAGAAGTATGGAAAAAACAAAACAAAAAAAACATACTCACCTAGGTGGATGCAGCATCGATCCGATGCTGCATCTGTCTCCGTGCCAGCTCTGCAATGTGAACTGAGTGATCAAACGCCACTGATTGTTCAGTTCTCCCCCTAGGCTCTGAGCAGAGCTGGGACCGGTTCTCTGCTCTGCAGCACTCACTGGGGCACACGGATATGTAGGGGCTAGCTCAGGCTCTCAACGGGTTGCCGACAGGTGCAGGTCCAGACATCTGGGGGATCTTCCTGAGCCTGGACCAGTCGATGGCGGAAAACAGGTCAGACGAGTGCAGAACAACAGCATCTATGGTTTTGTATACAATTGTGCAGTAGTATTTAATGTAGGTACTCAAAGTTTCAAAGTAATGAGAGGAAATTTGTGCCAAGGTTTGATTTTATAAATCCCATATTGAACTGAAAATAAAGCACACACATTCAGGGTAAAAACTGATTGTTTTACTCTAATTCTACACATTATCGTATTAAATCAAGGTTAACTGAAATGGTAAATAAAAGTGCAGGTTACCATGAAAAGGGTCTGTTGTAATAGTACAGAAAAGGCATGAAGGACAGAAAGAAAAAAAAAAAAAATCACATTGTAGCCCTTAGGGCAAGGAGAAGAAAATATAATAAAACCATCAGCTGCCCTTACAGGGACAGAAAAGGCGAAAAAAAAATACAAGATTACCAATGGCTAGCCAAACCACATTGGTAGACACCAAGTTTAAATATGTATGTGCAAGCAGTTGTAACTCCCCATCGCTATACTACACAAGATTTCACAATGGGGTGGATGGGAGGACCTTTCATCACTAAGAGTAAGAAATAATAAGTTCATGGCTTCCAGTGAAACGAACCAAGGGATTTTATAGTGGAAGACAACTGGGCTTATTTACAGTAATAAGGCAAGAGCATGATACAACTCTTTGGCAACCAACCAAAATTCTCTGGATTACCAAGATGCTGAAAGCATGGTTATGATTGGCTGTTATGGTCACTGAACCCTCTACACCATTACTAAGCCCATATTGTTGCATCCATACATTAGATCCTCTCAGTAAAGGAAGAAAATAATAAACTAGATAATATAGGATGTATACCACAATTGTTGGGAAAGGACAATTTATCACTGCTAGTTATTTAAATAAATAAAATACCTCAACACTGAGGTGGGAGATATTTATAGAAGCCGTCCCCAAATCCCGTTAAGGGCATGTCACTTTACACTGTAATGAGTGTTTACTTAAAACAGCGTATCTTATACATTCAGGTTTGAAAAAGGGCTTACATCATTTTCAGAGTATAAAAATGGGCAACAGAGCTTGTACAGAGCATCTTTAAAATGAAAAAGAATCAAAACTAAAGATGTGTCTCCCCAAAGGGAAGGAGGGGTTGGTCGTGTGACAATATATACAACCACAATAATACAACTTATATATTATATACAGTACATAAAGGCCCCTGACTCGATTCAGTTGGCAATCTGGCATTAAGCAATGTGGAAGCGGTTTCAAATTTTCTCAAGGTGTACCGTGAGGTTACCAAAGATGTGCAATTTCTCAAAAAGAAGTGAAGAAACATGGCTGATATGTTTGTCCAATACAAAATGAAGGGGTCAAGTTGGCACTCAATGAGCCCCCTAACCATGGGTTGACTACCATCACTAAAACAGAAATGTTATTTAATAATACATCCTGTGTGCTTGTTGCTGACCAACATTTTAAGAACTAAATATACCAAAACTGATATTTTAGCTTGGGGTAAATGGAGACACAAGCCTCTTATAACTAGATGGCACACTAGTGCAAAGATTTAGCCACCACAATTCCCTGCTCAGACAGACTGAGGAGAAGTTAATTCCTACAAGTCAAACCAAATCTCCACTGTCAGAGGCCTATTAGAAATAAATAGAGACAAAAGAGAAGACTAATTGCCTGGTCTGGTTGGCATTATGGCTGCATCAAAAAGTTTGTAGACAAGATGGAGAAATCTCCCTGGATGGGAGTACACAACATTTCTAAAATTGTATCCCAGTGTTTTGTTAAAAAGAAGAAGAAAAGAAAACCACAGCCCACACATTCAGCCTAAGCTCCACGTTCAAAGCCAATAGAGGAAATCGAAAAAGCAGTGAAAAGGATTTTTAGAAGGGAGGCTTGTGATGGGTTTTAAGTGGAACTAAAGTTTTAAAAGGAGGCTCTTTCCGGCATGAGACACTGGGGTTGATTACTGAAGGTAAATGTACTGTGCACTGCAAGTGCAATTGTTCTAAATCTTAGTAAAGAAGGGCAAGCTCTGCTGATTCCCATCATCCAATCATGTGCAAGCCAAAATGCTGTTTTTTTTCTTCATATTCCTTGCATGTGATTGGGTATTCTTTGCAAAGTGAAGCTTTACCTCATTTACTAAGCTCTGGGACAACTGCTCCAGAGCTCAGTAAATGAGGTAAAGCTTCACTTTGCAAAGAATACCCAAATCACATGCAAGGAACATAAAAAAAAAACTGCACTTTTGCTTGCACTTGATTGGATGATGGGAATCAGCAGAGCTTGCCATTCTTTACTAAGATTTAGAACAATTGCACTTGCAGTGCACAGAAGATTTGGCCTCCTTAATCGACCCCAATGTCTCTCCATCTATAAAATAAGTCTACTTGCCTGCTCACAGTCTTCTATAGAAGAATGTACACTGAGCATGTACAGCTCAGTTTGCATTCTGGCACAGTGCCTGCGTGTCAGGATGACTGCACTCCTGCACACTCACATGGGTGATGCCATCCTGCACTGGCCAATCAAGATGGTCGAAGACCGACATCTGGAAGAAGCCGGAAGGAGAAAATGCCAGGGACCTTGCAAGTGTTGGATCGTTGAAGCAGAGGCAAGAATTTCAAACTTTAGTTCCACTTTAAGGGAGAATAAGGACTATGCACCATTGTAGAATAAAGACATTGCAGTGAAAAGGTAAAATCGAAATCTGTTTTGTTAGCAGCAAAAGCACAGGTCATTAGAAATTTCTTTTCAAAGGGACAGTAAAACACCAACCTGTCAGATCCAAAAAGAACCCATATTAGATCTTTATTCTTCCCTTATTCATTTATATCACCTTCCACAACATTCTACATCTGCAGAGACCAATCATACAAAATTTGATAAACTGCCAGCATTTAACCATATTATTAAAAATCTTCAAAACATGCCCTTGATGTTCCCCATAGCACCACCTCTCCTGCATCCATCATTATCTTTGCAAGTCCAGACTACTAAAAGGTGTTGATGCCTTGCGGCTGGTCTTCCCTTACTGTATACCCAGACATAATCCATTTCCCTTCACAGGCTTTAAAGCATCTTGTCTGTCAGAGCCTACACAGGATTTTGTTATAAATTCCACGCCGCCATCTACAGGCCTTTCACATAATCTGTGGTTTGCTTTCTCCCACTGTAGACAATGCATCTCCGTCTGAAACATTGCAAAGCCGACTTATTGGGTCTTGACAGCCTCTGGCTGCTCCTGGGATGATTCATCATGGGGTGGGCTGTGCACCTTTGAAAAGTTCATTTCCAATATGTGATGCTGCAGGTGACGGACCCACTGCTCCTGAATAGAAAGCGGACCTTGGAACTGAATGTCACAGAACCTGGTAAAAGAGGGGGGGAAAAAAAAGCATTAAGAAACTTACTGTATAGTTGAAAACCTACACATTGGGACTTTTCATCCCCCAGTGCTGGTCACACACACTATGTTGCTTTCAATCACCTCTCAAATTCAAATGTTTCAAGCAATAAAATGGGGTGGCATATAATCAAAAATGCTGTGTAGGGTGTCATTTAGGATCTTGCATTCAAATGACCTAATTTTTGATAATTTGGTAAGCGTAAAACTAGTAAACTAATGTGGCTGAAAACCAAATAGGCACACAACTGTCTAGTACATGGCTAGCATGAGCGCCAATGTTTTCCCTGGCAGTTGGGTTTAGATTTTGGTCAGGGGAGTGTTAAGGCTAGCAAGGAGAAGCCACTTAAAGTGGGGGGGGGGGGGGGGATACACAGGCTACCTTTCAGGTGATTGGGCACTGCCAAAAAAAACTTGCTAGGGCCACCCCTTGTACACACCGATAACTCTACCCAGTCAGTAAGACTCCAGCTTTTTAGTCAGTAATAATGAGTGATTAAAACACAGAGGCGAGGGGATTGGGCAATTAACGTGGACCAAATCAATAGTTTGGAACGAATGTCACAAAAAATGGGTAAAGAGGAGCAATTCTCCAAGACCAGGACCTTGTGATCTATGTTACGATACTCCTCAGAATGTATTCCTTGGGCCACAGAGGACTCCACCGACGCACCTGTGTAGCCAGAGTGGAATGTCTCTCTCAATTTTTACATTCCTTACTGCCTTGACCCCTCTATCCCCACTCTCTCTCTATTTTTCTCCTTTCCCTTTAAATGTTGCAGTATTTCACAATCACCTAAATCACAATCTCTAGTCTCATCAGACCGCAACAGTGGCACACACAGAGCTTCCCCCTCAAAGAAAATGCATTCAGCACAGCAACAAAAGCCCTGGCCTACTTGTGATGAGTGGGCACCCCTCGTTGAGTAGATAGTGGTGCTCACCTACCCTTAATAAGTCAGGTTAGACGCTGTAGGTATACAGGCTTATATACCACACTAAATCAATCGAAGCTCACAAATGATCTAAACCATGAGACGGTATGACACCAATGTTGCAAAGATGTATACCCCTGTTTATGTGATAATGAATGACTTATATGTCTACTGTACAATTTTTCTATCTTAATAAAATAAGATTGAAGTAAAACACAGAGGGGAGGAGAGGACTGTGTCATGTACTGTACTCCAACATAAGGAGCTTGCAGGCAAGTCGAAATTCCTATTATCTTAATAGTACAGTATAGGACTTGCATTCGCAAACCATCCCCAAGCAATGTAAACAAATCTGTGAACAAAAGTCTTGATTAGAATTTGTGCGACACAGATGGCAAAAAAATAAAAATAAAAAACAGACAGAGATTATAACTCTTCATCACTCTATCCAAAATGAAAAAAAAAATGTTGCCTTTAGTTCTTCTTTAACCACTTGCCGACCACTGCACGCCGATATACGTCGGCACAATGGCAGCAGTGGACAAATGGGCATACCTGTATGTCCCCTTTAATTGGTGGGGCTAGCGGCCACGCACACCTGCTGCGTACAGTGTGATCGTGCCTGTGTGTCCCGCAGACTTGATGTCCACCAGTATCCCACAATCGTGTCACAGAGCCACAGAACGGGGAGATGTCTATGTAAACAAGGCATTTCTCCGTTCTGCCTAGTCATCGAGAGCAGTGATCGCTGTCATGTCAGTGGCAGTCCACCCCCCCCCAGTTAGAATCACTCCTTAGGACACAATAAACCCCTTGATCTCCCCTTAGTGTTTAACCCCTTCCCTGCCAGTGTCATTTACACAGTAATCGGTGCATTTTTAGCACTGATCGCTGTATAAATAACAATGGTCTTAAAATTGTGTAAAAAGTGTCCGATATGTCCGCCATAATTTCGCAGTCATGATAAAAATTGCAGATCGCCGCCATTACTAATAAAAAAATAATAATATTAAAAATGCCTTATTTTGTAGACGCTATAACTTTTGTGCAAACCAATCAATATATGATTAGTGCGATTTTTTTTAACCAAAAATATGTAGAATACATATCAGCCTAAATTGAGGAAAAAAAATATGTTTTATATATATTTTTTAGGGGATATTTGTTATAGCAAAAAGTAAAAAATATTGCTTTTTTTTCAAAATTGACGCTCCTTTTTTGTTTATAGCGCAAAAAAATAAAAAAACGCAGATGTGATCAAATACCACCAAAAGAAATCTCTATTTGTGGAGGAAAAAAAGGGTGCAACGTCGCACGGCCATGCAATTGTCAGTTAAAACAACGCAGTGCCGAATCGCAAAAAGTGCTCTGGTCAGCAAGGGTGTAAAATCTTCCGGGGCTGAAGTGGTTAGAAACCACAAAAAACTGAAACCGTTTTAGCTGGAGGATGCCCTTAAGCCCTGGTTCACACTGAGCTGCGGGGAAAGAAGCCGTGCAAGTTTATCTGATTTCACTTACACATGTCAGTCCCGATTTCGGAAGTGATTTCAGAGACATCTGTGCAGGTTTCTGCACAGATGTCAGTGTAAATCGCAGCCCGAAATTGCAAAAAGTAGTACAGAAACGAGTTTTTGAAATCTGTGTGGTGCTGCAAATGCAGCATCGCATCGATTAGGATGATGCAATTGCCGGCAATTTGACATGCGATTTGACATGTCAAATCACACCAGTGTGAACCAGGGCTAAATCCCAAATGAACTTTGAGTTTAAATTAGCTAAATACAATCCAGGTGCATTCAAATAAAAGGAGGGTTGCTTGAACTTGCTATATCAATGTTTCAGTATTACTTGGAGCTTACTTTGTTCTGTTTTTCTCCCCTTCTCTGCTGAGATGACTAATAAAAATTGTTATTTGAAAAAAATTTAAATAAAAGAAGGTTAAAGCCTTGATGTATATGGAATACATTTACTCACTGCAACAATATCCTTTATATTTTACAAAAAAAATATTGTCATTTGTTTGCATTAAAATTCATTTTATAGTGCATTTTTTTCCTGAAAATATGCATTTGATAAATAGCTGAGCAAATGTCAAGCAAAAAAACAGCAACTTTCACCATTTTACTCTGAAAAGGGTGGGCCTTCCCTCTGCAGATAGAGCACTGCTTCCACGCAGCAAGGGTTCTTCTATGCTGGCAGAGAACAGGCTTTTCCACGTGAGCTGTGGCTGCTTTTTAAAGAAAACAAACTGTAAGACTGAACACTGTTTTGTTGTCATGTATCTGGAATATATTTAGCGGATTTAAATGGAAAGTTTATATGTCTAAATGGAAAGCCATCATAAAACCCATATATTAATTTTTTTCAAAAAGTTGCAGAATCTGTTTTGCTCAGACAATGGAACATGGGCACTATGCAAAACTTTTATTACCTGATTTCTTAAGTACAATATAAGAGGATCAAAAGGTAAAACAAGCACACCCATCTTACCTGCATTTCAAAGTGTAAATGTTTCCAACAAACTTCACTAATGATGTCTGGGGAGGTCTTGGTACCAGAGAAGGCACAGGACGTGCTCTTGCAGGTGGTCGTGGCTCTTCACTTTTGGCTAGTGGTTCAGAGACAGTATCTTCCCGAGAGGGTGGAACCTCAGGTACCTTAGGGTGACGACGCTCAACTTCTGCTGACATAGATATACATTTTTAAATATCATAAAACTTCTAATCCATGCAAATAGGCCATCCTGACATCTATTCTATGTAGTGTACTACACTTACTTTGCCCCTGTGGTTCAGCTGGCTTTTCAGAGGTTGAGCTTGGCGTTGAAATACTGTGTTCTTTCTCAGCTACCTTCACGGGGGTTGTAGTTGGGCTTTCCTTCTCTGGTCCTGGTTTTGGGCTTTGTAAAGCACGTTTGAACTTTTTGGAGAAAGGACGTGCTTGGATGTAACTGAGATAGGCACCAGCCTTCTGAGGTCTCTGCTTCATCCATTCTCGTAGCGTTTCAATTGGGGAACCATTGACACACCATTCAGTTACACCAAATTGTCGAAGGTGAGCTCTGGCATGGCTGGCTAAAGCCTTACGATTTTCAAAGATCAACCCACAAAGCTCACAGCTTGCCTCCACTGATAGGATTAGAAATGGACAGAATGAAGAGAAGAACAAGTTAGAAACAATGTAATACACACATGACAGAGCCACACTTCAAACCTGTTACTTACAGCTATTGGCTCCTTTCTCTGGAGATGCCTTCACCTTGACCTTAAATGGAAGCTCTGTCTGGATGTAAGCCTTGGGCTTGCCATCTGGAGAAAAAGACTTGGGCTTGGGTTCACCTTGCAAGAATGCTTTAGGCTTATTTTCCCCAGGAATAAAAGGTTTGAGCTTTGCATCACCTTGCAAATAGATTTTAGGCTTGCCTTCACCGTGCACCATTTTGGGTCTGTTTTCACTTGGCAAAAAGCCCTTTAATCTCCCTTCTTGCATAAAAGTCTTTGGTCTCCCGTCTCCACTTTGCAAGAAATGTTTTGGCTTAACATCACTATGAACAAAGGTCTTGTGCCGGCCCTCCTCCATAACATAGGATTTTGGTCTACTCTCACCCTGTAAGTAAAGCTTAGATGGGCTGCAAGTCTTTGGCTCTGCATTCATATAGCCCTTTGGCTCGGACTGTGCAAGTCTAGGTTCATGAGGTGTGGGCCTCTTAGTTGGTATTGGTGACAGAAAACTGTTGTGAGGGCGCCCAGGAGGTGAAATAGGAAGATCTCGTGCCATCACTGATGCCCCAACACCAAGAGGTGAGAGTCTGTGTGATGGGCTCAGTGGCTCATCCTCACTATGAGGTTCCATTTTGATGTTGGAAACCTGCTGCTGTGGTGTTGCCGGACGCCTTTTGCGTATGATTTCCCGCAGAGTATCAATGGGTGAGCCATTAACGTGCCATTCTGTTACACCCATTTGGCGGAGATGTGAACGCGCGTGACTAGACAGCCCCTTGCGGTTCTCAAAGAACTCATTACAGAACTCGCAGCGGATGTCACGGTTGGGGTCTGATTGCGAAGCTAAAAAGAACAAAGAATTTGGATATTAAAAATACAACAAACTGGAGGGCCCAAAATGGTGAAAAGAAAAGCAGAAAGGCAGGAAAAGGGGTAAAAACCATACAAATGTTAGTAGAACGACTTGCCAGAAGTCACACACAATGCAAGATGGAACAAATAATCTCAGCGTCTCACAAATCACATCAGGCATGCCCACAGAAAAGTACAAAATAGGAATAAGGAGATATCACACTGCTGCCGACTAATGTTATGCAATGGTGCCCCAGATGGCCTAAAAAAAAAAACTCATGGGAAAGAGCAAAAAAAAAAAAAAAAAAAAAAAAAGAAGTACTGCAACACCTACCCCCTACAAAATGGGAACGCAAGCCATTCAAATAAAACTATTTTTTTTGCAATACAAAAAGCATTGAAAGGACTACAAAACAATCCAGAATGCCCAATCTATAAAAGGTATAATTGCTTTAATTTAACATAATACACTGTAACTTTCTGAAATCCAAACTGTAATAAACACTCGCCTAATGCTGATCACAAGCTAGTAAAATTATAGGACGAAGAAAAAGTTTGCGTTAAAAAAAAAAAAAGAGTCACCAACAGTGGGATAGAAGCTTTTGCCAGAAGAAAACGGCCTTAAACACACACACATTGTACAAACATTGTACAGCTGTATATGTAGAAGGCTTAAAAATGACACATTGTACTTGCTTAAGAACATGGCACTGCAACCATTAATACAGTACAACCAGTAGGAATTAATAGAAAAAAAGTTTGGGACATACTATCTATTTTCCTAGCAGTTTGTTATATAAAGGAAACCTGTAAGTAGGGTACCACTTCTGAAATGTTCTGGCTGTCTCCGACTACTAGTCTTTCTCAGTCACTGACCTAGAACAAGCATACAGCCAGTCCAGGCACAGGAAGCTGCAATATGAGTTACCAAACTGAAACATTAAAGCTCCATTCACACCTGGGCGCAGCAATTTCCTGACATTTTTTCAAAGTGTTTTTGCAACATTTTAGAAGCGTATTATAAGCTTTTTACAGCTTCAGGATTTTTTTTTTTAGCCAATAGAAAGCACTAGAGGGAGAGGAAATTAGGGGTGGAGAGCTGCTGTTGGAGCAGAAAAACACACTCGTAAAACGCTCAAGTCAGGCATTTCTATTGAAGTCTGTGGGGCCAAAAACACTTGTAATCTGCCAACAAGAAGCGCATGTACTTTTCTGAAGAACAGGCGTTTTGCTTCAGGCAACAGAACGCTCAGATGTGAACAGGGGCCATTGAAATGGGATTTGGCCTTGATGAGCGTTTTAGAGCTACAAGCTTCAAGCAGAAAATTGTGCTCAGGTGTGAACAGGGCCTAAGGATTTCCAAAGCTACTGACTTTCCTGATCTGTAACTTGTTCCAAGTCAGTGACTGAATCGTAATCAACAAAAGTATACCAAATTGTGAGCTGTTCCCAGAACAGTTATAAGAGGGGAAATCTTCCAATGGGGACACCAGTTCTAGTGATAATAAGGGACTCCCTCACTTTGTAGGGACAACTTCTCACTTCCTTGTTTTGGCTATGGGACAGGAAGTAAATCCCCAAAATTCCCCAGTGTGGCACAGATTTAACAAAAAACAAAAATAAATAAAAATAAAACTAACAAGTGTTATCGCTCTCCTTTACACTATCCAAAATAAGTTTTGCCTTTAATTAATTTACGTATAAAGCAAGCCCCATGTGGCAGGGTCAGACACTTTTTGTAGATCGGGGAAACTATCCGTTCAGAAGTACCTAGCCAAATTATTGTTACAGTTACACCAAATTAAATGCAACTACTATTTTTGATGAGCCATTTTCTGTCAAATTAAAAGCCATAGAAAATTTGTCAACACAAGAACAGAAGCCTACCACTGCTGATCAAGCTACATCAGAATCCTTATATGCACATTTGTCCTGGTCTTAGGTCATTGATTGAACTGCCAGACAGCTATCACCAGAAGGTGAACAATCACAACTTCCATATTTTGCCTAGAACAGATTTCTTTTAAATACAAATAAGTACACATTTAATGCCAACAGCTTGTGAAAACACTATTGTTGCTGACTACGTGATGCTGGTTTCTGACCAAACAAGTTCAATTTAGGTTAAAGGAACACAAAATAGGCTTAAAAAAAAGTCTCAGCTTCAGAAGAAGCTCAAATGTTTACATGGCAACATTTCAAAGACTGCAAAAACACACAATTTCAACAACTCACTGCTTAAGCCAAGTCATACCTTCAATTCTTAATGACAAAAGGGGTTATCCAGGAAAGCCAGAAGTGGTCTGAATTAAATATATGAATGAAACAGACAAGATGGGAAGCAATGAAAAGGATGAGCAAGCATATGAAGAGCTGCGGGTCAGTTGCCCACTTACACAAGTTTAAAGGCGAAAGCTCCGAAGGCCACTCACTGGCCTGGTAGGTAGGAAGCCGAGGAGGCTTGCGATGCATTGCCGGAGCCAACCCGCTGTACGGGTGGGACCTAGATGGGGAAGCGGGAGGACGATGTGGGAGGAGCTTCTCCAAGCTGGGGCCTCCGATTCTGGTGCCCGTTCTGGGACAGATCCCACTGGCCAAGATCTCCCGCAGGGTGTCGATGGGTGACCCGTTGACATGCCACTCTGTGACGCCCATCTGGCGTAGGTGGGAGCGTGCGTGGCTCGACAGGCCCTTTCTGTTTTCAAAGAACTCGCCACAGAACTCGCAGCGGACTACTTCCGAACTCGGGGCTGGAGAAGTGGATGACAAACAAAATTGCCGTCTTTATATTTCTAATTTCTCTGCTCGAGCTTTAATAAAATGAGACCCAGTATGAGGGTGGTTGTGTGGATGGTGTGCAATTAACACATGGAATTGACTGCATGGTCATATCTACAGTGACTGCATGTTGCTATACATATTATTGAAAATACACATGAACATAACTTGCCATTTGTTGATGACATTTAGATGTAGCCCATAAGATGCATCGTCTTTAAAAGAACCATCTAAATTTTAGCTTAAAACCTTGACTAAACTAACTTGGCAGCAAAAAAGCAGCTGTCTGCTGCTTCCTCCGTCCACTCTGTACAGACAAAAAATAAAACTAAAAAAAATTCTGTAGCTGCTGACTTTTAATAAAAAGGACACTTACCTGGTCAGGGATCCAGTGCCGTCTCCACCTGAGCTAGTTCTTCACTAGCCTCTGGATTCCTGGTGCGGGCACCCTAACTTTGGGCATCCAGCTGTGCGGCTTAACAACTAGCTATCCACCGTGCATGAGCGAGCAGTGCTGCACTTTGTGAATGGTCCCACATTCTTCTGGGACCTGTGACGTGTCCCAGAAGACTATGGGGAGGGAGGGGGAGAAGAAAACTTTCAGTCAGATTGGCAAGGCGATCCGAGCAGAAGTGGGAAAGGGTACCTGTCAAAACTAGACCCCGCCCCCATAAAAAATGACATGCCAAAATGTCATGTGGCCTGTCTATGACAGGTACATGAATTGGGAGCAAGCACTGACACTTTCAGTGCTGTGCCTGACAAAATTCTATAGGGTGTCCATAACACCCTTGAAGAATTTCCCTGACTGTGTCTTTTGGACATTACAGTAAAATAACAATAATTACATTCTATGTATTAAGGTAAAGTCTGTTTGTGCTCTCCCCCTCAACCCCTTATACTTACCTGAGCCAGATCTTGATCCAGCGGTATGTATAAAAGCAGCATCTCTCGGCTCTCTCCTGTCTCACAGGGCAGACTGATAGCAGTGGGAGCCATTGGTTCCTGCTACTGTGAATAAAATTCTGTGATGATGGAGTGGGGTCTGTGTCTATAGATGCAGGTAAGTATGACATTACAAACATAGGGGTTGATTTACTACCACTGGAGTGTGCAAAATTTAGTGCAGCTCTGCATAGAAAGAAATCCACTTTCAGGTTTTATTGTCAAAGCTTAATTGAACAAGCTGAAGTTAGAAGCCGAAGCCGATTGGCTACCATGCACAAGTGCACCAGATTCTGAGTGCTCCACTTTTAGTAAATCAACCCCATAGTGTAGTACAACAATAAGCATGAAAATAAATGAAAGTCCAAAGTCCCAAAAGAGATCAAATCATGATGATGAGTGAAGGTATTAAACTCTTCAGTATATAAACATGCGTGGTCTCCTCCACCTGTAGTGATAATCGTGCACTCCACCCAGCCATGGGATGATATGATTGGCTAGGTTCTGCCCCCTAGAGCCATTTTAGAATTGATATTTCTGAGTGGTGAGACAGACACACTGAGATTTGCCTTTGAGCTTGTGAAGCACTGTTTTTAGCACTCTGTGCTATTTTACTACTGACTATATAAAAAAATATACAGAGTGTGCCACCAGTCCTCTTTTTACTTTTATATATTCTAGATATTTTGAGCCATTGAACCAGTGATAAATTACAGTTCCCTACACTAGTCCAGAGTGGACAAATCACTATCTGACCTCAACATCCCTTAATAGGTCAAAAAAGAAGACGAGTGTACAACTATTCCGGGTGGAGGAGTGCATGCATGTCACTATGGATTATTTATATACTGAAGAGTTTAATACCTTCACTGATTCACTGACTTTTTTCTGACTTTGTACTTTCATTTATTTCCATGTTTATTGTTTAGTTGCACTACACTGTGTGTTTATAATTTGTTTCCTTTAGGGAGTGCCATGGATTCACTCTAAGGCAGGCCATACATGGTTCAAAGTTCGGCACATTCAGCAGGAACCGGCCAAGATTTGAGCAGTGTATGGGCAGGCTGTGTGTACCAAGTTGATTATGGGCAGGCTGTGTGTACCAAGTTGATTATGGGCAGGCTGTGTGTACCAAGTTGATTATGGGCAGGCTGTGTGTACCAAGTTGATTATGGGCAGGCTGTGTGTACCAAGTTGATTATGGGTAGGCTGTGTGTACCAAGTTGATTAAGGGCAGGCTGTGTGTACCATGTTGATTAAGGGCAGGCTGTGTGTACCATGTTGATTAAGGGCAGACTGTGTGTACCATATTGATTAAGGGCAGGCTGTGTGTACGAAGTTGTTTATGGGCAGGCTGTGTGTACGAAGTTGATTATGGGCAGGCTGTGTGTACCAAGTTGATTATGGGCAGGCTGTGTGTACCAAGTTGATTATGGGCAGGCTGTGTGTACCAAGTTGATTATGGGCAGGCTGTGTGTACCAAGTTGTTTATGGGCAGGCTGTGTGTACCAAGTTGATTATGGGCAGGCTGTGTGTACCAAGTTGATTATGGGCAGGCTGTGTGTACCAAGTTGATTATGGGCAGGCTGTGTGTACCAAGTTGATCAATCGATTAACTTGGGTAGAACCAGAATGCCGGACTTTACCTGCGTTTAACACTAGCGGCTAGCAATAATCACTGTCATCTCAAATCAGGGACGGCTTCCCCTGCCAGGAGAAAAGACAATGGCCTGGCAGGAGGGATTCCCATACCAACACGGACTGTTGAAGAAAAGAAATTCCCACGTGTATGGCCTGCCTAATAGTGTTTGAGCTTGCAAATGTAACCGTTATTTTTCATTTTTCTGTTTTGTCTAGTAAATTTGGGGATTTATAATATTTATTCCATTGTAAAGGGCTGCACAGATTGCACTCTTTAATTTTAGGCAAGTATGGCAATTTTATTAATAAATAAAAATTAAAGCTTTACAATCACTGAAAGACCAGAATGAATTCACATCTATGGTATGAACTATTTTAATAAGGCTATTATTTAGTCTTGAGTGGTTGCCTGCCCTACGGGTCATGTGACCATATCCTTCCCTTTTTATACTTGATATTCTGTTCTTGGAATGTTTCTGTAAATCTGGAATGGATATTTGCTGGTACTAGATTGTACCGTTTGTACTTTATCTTTTAGTTAATAAAAATAGGTCTGTTAACTGGCCACAGATTGGGAGTTGTTCTGAAACTTGCAGTAACTGTAGAGATCTATTACCTGCACACCATTAAAGCAAGTCAATGCATGTTCCATGTGGTAACACTGCTACCAAATATACAAACCCTATAATGTTAAATCAATGATCGATAAGATTAAAGTAAACCTGTCAGCCATTCTAACATTTAAAAAGTCCTGAGTAAGAGCAACCACAACATGGCTCCCTGTAATTACTTTAAATAGCCATGTCCTCTGTGCTCCAAACGTATTTTCCTTTTGTTACTAGGGGACTGAATTTTTTATTTCTGGGCTAAGCCCAGTCTACAAAAGAGACCACCTATTATGAGCGTCCTTAAGTATTAAAGTGCTCATTGGACAGGATAATGCCATCTGGGCAAGCCCTAAAGTCAGGCTTCTGTAACACGGTTAAATCAACCTAAAAGGGAGCACAGAGAATGGTCTTAATAGAAAAAAAATATTAGGGTAATAATACAACTTGTGGTATATCCAGCTTTAAGCTGTACTTTTTTTTTTTTTTTCCAAGTAAAAAAGTTCCATTTGGTCTGCATCTGTAAATTCATCCTGGAGCACAGTGCACAGGACCATACTAATTGATGAAAGCAAAACTGCGTGCAAGCGCATCAAGGAAGCAAAGCAGAGAGATTAGCACAGCCAAGATCATCCAGTAAGGCCATGCGAGGCAAAGCTGAGCTGAAATAAAAAAAATTACATGTAGAAGACGGTATAAGTTCCATTAAATTAGTAATTAAAAAAAGAAAGAAAGCCCTCAAGCTACATCCACCATCTGGAATCTGGAAAACTCATAATGACAAAGCTTCCACCTGGCTAGAATTTATTTATATGCATTTAACTAATTACATTTTTTGGGTGGGTACAAGCTGGTTGGATCAGCCACCCCTTTCTTATATCTCCTGGATCCCCTTGTAGATGTTTGTCATCATGGTTTATTCTAGTTTATTGATGATCTGTTGGAAAGTGTCACACAGTTATTTAATTTCTGTGGAAATCTGTCATAACCAGGAGCTCTGTTGAGCATCTCGCATCACTGGAGTCCCTAACAGCCGATCCAGCATGCAATTTACCTTACCAGCAGCCACATCACTGAAGTATAAGTTGACCCTTAGACCCCTGTCACACTGGGGGCGCTTTTCAGGCGTTTTAGCGCTAAAAATAGCGACTGTAAAGTGCCTAAAAAGCGCCTCTCATGCCTTCCCAGTGTGAAATCCCGGGTGCTTTCACACTGGAGCGGTGCGCTTGCAGGGTGGAAAAAAAAAAGTCCTGCAAGCAGCATCTTTGGGGTGTATACACCACTCCTAAACCGCCCCTGCCATTGAAATCAATGGGCAGTGCTGCAACGCGAGCGCTTTTAACCTTCTCCTTGGCCACTAGTGAGGGTTAAAAGCTCCCCACTAGTGACCGAAAAGCGATGCAATAACAGCTGTAAAGCGCTGCTACAACTAGTGTCGCTTTACCGCTAACGTGAAAGTCGCCTCAAATAGAGCAACTTCAGTGGCCGTAAGACCTAAATATTAATTCCACAACCGCTTTGCCACTGACAAGCTATCATAAATAATCTCAAGAACATGCACTTCCCTAACAACCTATGATTAATTATTCTGACTTTGCTGAAGAATTTCTTGAACAGAAAGAATGCTTGGTATTTAAATTAGGGACAACTGCAAAACCTCAGAATTGATAGACTGCCTCATAGCTAGAGCTGCTCGCAAGTGCTGGACAAAATCTAGAATGGACTTTTGGAGCGTTTTGGAAGAAAAAAAAAAAAACACACTAGATGCACCTAAACATGTGTTAACATGCCTTAAAGCTAGGCATGTTTAGCACTCAGTTATTCCAATGGCCAGAATAAATTAATATTCCGACCAAAGGAATACTGGAACCCCCAAAAAAACGACACTCCTAAGGCTGCGTTCACACTGCTGCGGTGACGAGATCAGATGTGATTCGCACCGCACTGCAGTGCAAATCACATGCGATCTCTGTGCGATGCGAGTTCAGCCATACAGATAGTATGGCTGAATTCGCATCGCATCCGGCCCAAACTCGCACGGGACCCTTTTTTTTGGTCCGCAGCAGAATCGGATCGCATGGGTGTTCACACCATGCGATCCGATTCCTGTCCGAGTTTGCAGATCGCACTGCGATATGCGAACTGATCTGGGGGTGTCATTAACTTTTCACTGACACTCCCAGCAGTTCGCATAGGGCAGAGTGTGAACTGCCGGTGGGAGGCATGCGATGCTGGAACCCGCAGTAGATTTGCAGCTTTCCCGCATCGCAGCAGTGTGAACCCAGCCTAAAGGAGTTAAAAAAAAAAAAAAAAAAAAAAAAAGACAGCTTCAGGGGCATTTGTTACACTGTTTTTCCTTCCCCCGGAGCAAAGGGGAGGAAGAAAACATTCTGTGTGCATGAGGCCTAATACCAAGGTGTACACTTAACCCCCGGTTCACACTGAATACCACTTGAACACCAGTCTGACTTTTATTGCTATCTCAGGCTCTGTTAGGTTTTTCTTTACTTTCTATCCCGCTATAAAGCGCCTCCACATGCAATCGGGGTGCAGTGCGATTTCAGCCCATTCATTTGAATGGGCCGACACCACTCTGGACCGCATTAAACATAGTGATTGTACTACTTTATAAAATGCACAGGAACCGGATTGCATGGTACTACTGTACCATGTGATTCGCTGCTAGCAAACACGCTGTGTTGGTAACCTGCATTTGGGGTGTAATTAGGTTAACACCTACACCCTCTGTAGATGGCAACTGCACTGCATTTTGAACGTGGTGCGGGAAATGCATGTGGAACGTGGCCCCTGCTCAAGTCCTTGTGTGAAGCGGATAAGAGGAGAGAGGTGATGAAGCCCCTCTCTTTCCTTTCACACAAGGAAGGGGATGGACAGAAAGCTATCAAATGTTTTCCTCAATTCAGGGGCTTTAGAACCACTTTAAATGCTCACAGGAGGTGAACACAATGTAATTAGAATTTTTAGCAATCGCAGACCTGCATCTGGGGCTCAAGGGGATTTAGGCAGAAAGCTCCTAGTACTCAGATGGTTAAACAAGGGCTCTAAATGGTTGCAAAAGAAAACTGGGATACTTTCCATACACTAGCCTCATAACGCCTGCTATAAAAATTTTCAAACACGAAACATCCCGCTATACCACTTACTGTGCCAAGATTTCAGAGAAATTGTCACAAAACTATCACATGAAAAGATTTTACAGACTTAAAACGATTGATATAGCATGATGGTAGAGCTGGGGTAGAGGGTACCAAGTCTGGCCCCTCGGGAAACAAAAAGTTTATAGTTTAAGCAAGCAATGCAGTTATTAGTTGAAGAAAGGAGAATGTTAGTAAGGCCCCTTTCACGCTGCCGCATATTGAAAGTCGTGTGATTTTGCGGGCACGATTATGACGCGATTTCAGGGAATGCCTGTGTAAACGTGAGGTCTATGGACCCCAACTGGCATCAAAGTCAGACCAAAGTAGTACAGGGACTATTTTGAAGTTGCACAGATATGAATGGTTATCCATGGGAATAATGGGGTTCGACTTGTCATGTGACTCTGATGTCCAAAGTCGCAGGAAAAGTCACACAATTGTGAAAGGGGCCTAAGAGCAAAATGTAACAGTGGAGTGTTTAGAAATCATTTTCCATATACACAATACATGCACAAACCAAAAACAGTACTTCGAACAACAAAAAAGTATGAAAGTCCAGTAAACCTACAATATAAATGGGTTTTAACAGACTGCTAAATTATAAAAAGAGCCAAATCTTAATAGAACAGGAAGATAAATATCTAATTTTGACGAATCGCTCTCTACTCTACTACTGCAAAAGCTCATTGCCAAAAACACATATCAGCTTCTATTATAGCCAATTAAAGAACAAAATGTTTTTTGGCATGGTTTATTAAAGGATATTGAGTATCTGGCTGCTAATAATGGTTACCATTAGCAGCCAGATCCACAATATTGTTTAATAAAATCTATTAAACCCCCCCCCCCCAGCTATTTGCTACATATAAAATATCTGGGCCAAAATCTTAAGTAAAACTGAATCCTAGACAAATATAAAATTTTAACTAAATGTAGCTCTGTGTTCATTAATACATCATTAGATTGGTTTGTTTAAATGCAAGCAGTGAAGTACCTAGATCAGTGGTTCTCAACTCCTGTCCCCAGGACCCATTAACAAGCCAGATTTTTACCGCTTCAGCCCCGGAAGATTTTACCCCCTTCCTGACAAGAGCACTTTTTGTGATTTGGCACTGCGTTGCTTTAACTGACAATTGTGCGGCCGCACGGTGTTAAACCAAAAAAAAATTGATGTCCTTTTTCCCCACAAATAGAGCTTTCTTTTGGTAGTATATGATCACCTCTGTGATTTTTATTTTTTGCGCTATAAATAAAAAAAGAGCGATCATAAAAAAAAAAAAAAAAAAGGAATATTTTTTTACTTTTTGCTATAATAAATATCCACAACAAATATATATAAAAAAACAGTTTAGGCCAATATGTAGTATTCTACATATTTTTGGTTAAAAAAAAAAAAAAAAAAAAAACGCAATAAGCGTATATTGATTGGTTTGCGCAAAAGTTATAGCGTCTACAAAATAGGCAAAAGATTTAGGCCATTTTTATTATTCATTTTTTTGGTAGTAATGGTGGCGATCTGCGATTTTTATCCTGACTGTGACATTATGGCAGACACATCGGACACTTTTGAAACTATTTTGGGACACTGTCATTTATACAGCGATCAGTGCTATAAAAATGCACTGATTACTGTGTAAATGACACTGGCAGGGAAGGGGTTAAACACTAGGGGGTGATCAAGGGATTAAGTGTGTCCTAAGTGATTCTAACTGTGGGCTACCACTGACATGACAGCGATCCCTGCTCCCGATGACAGGGAGCAGTAGATCCCTGTCACATCACTAGGCAGAACAGGGAAATGCCCCGTTCTACCGCTCTGTGACACGACAGCGGGACACCGGACATCGAGTCCGTGGGACCCGCGGGCATGGTCACACTGTGCACGGCGCGCCCACTAGCCCCACAAATAAAGGGGATGTACAGGTACGCCCATTTACCCACTGCTGCCGTTGTGGTTAAGTATTACCTTGGGGAGATGCAGACTAGAATGCTGCAATCACTAAGCAGCAAATTATATCACCTGTGATATATTTTAGTTATCTTGCAAACCTGGTCCGTTAGTGGGTCCCGAGGACAGGAGTTGACAACCACTGACCTAAACCTTGGAGGGGGGAGGAGATGAGTAGCACATGGAGTCAATCATGTCCAAGCTGATAGAGGAGCGTGGGGTGTAAGAGGAGTTTACTGATGTGCTGCTTCTCATGCACACTGAAGGAGAGAAGGCTCGGGCCTCCTATGCAAGACAGGGTATGTAGTGGTTTGCCTGGACTTCAGCTTTACTTAACGTGGCTATTTAGAATGTATGGGAAATGCTGTGAGTTCATATAGATTTACTGGTTCTTTCATAACAGTTTAAATAACATGCTAGGTCTTCTGCCACTTATTTTTATTATGTACAACTGAAGATACACAACCCCTGCAAGGTACAGTACATGTAAAAAAAGGAGACACAAACTCAAATTTGAGCAACAGTTATAATATTGATCAGGAATTCAGTGTATGAAAAAAGCAAAGTAAAAAAACTGCCATGTAGCGGGGACCCTTGGCATCCCAATTTAAGGTTGTGTGACCTCAAACTTGCATAAGGTCCCATGTCCCTCAGCAGATCTATGGAGCTCACAATGACAAGATGTATGAAGAGAGTGCTAAAGGGAAAAATTCTTTCATGATTCAGAACCATCATAGTGCATATTTTGTTTTCAATCCTGAACCGTAGACCAGACATCACAAGCTCACTAAATTAAATGGTACATTTTTCTTTAGCACACTTCTCATACATTAGCTTCTATGACCAAACACAATGTTGACATCAGGGTCACAATTGGTACTGCTGCAAATTCTACTTAGGACACAAAAACAGACTAACAACTAAAACAGGGAAATGCAATTAGCGGACCTCCAGCTGTTGCAAAACTACAAGTCCCATCATGCCTCTGCCTCTGGGTGTCATGCTTGTGGCTGTCAGAGTCTTGCTATGCCTCATGGGACTTGTAGTTCTGCAACAGCTGGAGGTCCGCTAATTGCATATCCCTGAACTAAAAGGTATGCTTCTTCACGGTGTCCATCCCACCCTCCCAGATGCCTAAGAATTTGTGTTTTTAAAGATGATCTAAACTCATTCACTTTGACATAAAGCAATAATTTAGTGCCACATACCTGCACTTTCCCTTTGCCCCCCCCACTCCATTCAAAGTAATCTTACACAGGACTAAGGGGCCAACAAAAAAACAATAAAATATTAAGTGTGGGTGCTGGTTAACCTTAACCAATATAGTTAAAGCTGGTCTCCACCCTTAGACTTGAACAGTTGTACAGTCTCCTTCCCTGCAGTGAAACAGCTTACTCTGATTTCTCTGCACACCGCAAGCTTCCCAAACTGTGCAACAGAAGCTGCAACAAGTCAGATAGAGGCCACCTAATTTCCTGGCTGGAGGACATCCAGCATCATCTAGCCTTTTACTCTCCAGGCTTATTGTCCATGGCCCGCCCCTTTCATTCATTGGATTTCACCAATTGGCATTACCAAGGGTGCTCTGCATGCAAATACAGCCTCCCTAGGGACACCCCTTTTCTCCAGACTACCACCCACCTATCAAGGAATTTTTATACCTGCCATCTCCTTCCAAGAGCCAGCCCAAATGTTTGCATCATGTCTGATAAGTACTCATGCAGGGTGCGGTGAAGTTTTCAGAAAGCTATATACAGCACCATGTTGTCCCTCCCAATAGCCATGATCTGCGATGCACGGAGAAGCACTGATACTCATCGATGATGCTACTTATAAAACAGGGTACATAATGGAAACAAAAAGGTTTTATTTAAAAAAAAAATAAAAATGTTTCTAGGCTAATGAAGTCTGTAGGAAGAAACCATGGAAGGGAAAATATAAGTAGATTACGTTTTAGCTTTAACCAGAATTAAAACATCGTTTTTCAATTAACCAGAAGCTGCATAGAAAACAAATGCTCCATACTCAATTTTTTGCCAGGAGTGATCATAAACAGTGTGTATGAATAAAAATAGTGGCAGAAGGAAAGTGACCCAGCTAACAATCCTGTGTTGCTTTATTTTACTTAATGAAGCAGATTAAAACAAAAGCATGTTCAAAAGCAGTGAACCCCAAGAATTACACATTTAATTATTATTATTTTTTACCATTTAGTAATGTAGTCTTCCTTACTGCATGTAATGCCCCTTTTGCTAAATTTAAAGTGATTGTAAAGTCTCCTATTTTTTTTTAGCTAAAAATAACAATACTTACCTGCTCTGTGTAGTGGATTTGCACAGAGCAGCTCAGATTCTCCTCTTTTTGGGTCCCTCTTCTGCTCTCCTGGCCCCTCCCTCCTGTTGAGTGCCCCCACAGCAAGCAGCTTGCTATGGAAGCACAGAGCCAAGTCACAGCCCCCTGTGCCCATTCAAACATGGAGCCCCCCCAAGACTTACTGACTTTGATTGACAGCAGCGGGAGCCAATGGCGCAGCGCTGCTGTCTCAGCCAATAAAAAGGGGAGTCCCGGGCAGCCGAGACAATCCTACAACATCGCTGGATGTAGATGTGGCTCAGATAAGTATTAGGGGGGCTGCTGCACACAGAAGGCTTTTTATCTTAGTGCATAAAATGCATTAAGATAAAAAACATCCTGCCTTCACAATCACCTTAACTCTAAAGAGTCAGAGTCTCTACAAAGTATCCCTTCATCAAGGTCATAATAATTAATAAGAAAACATGCAACAAATATATATATTTCTTATAATAAATCTCTATAAAAAATACTCACAAAGATTGAGTGGAGTGGAGGCATTTTTCTGAGCCCAGTAGGAATCCAGGTTAGCTTTAAATGATGGAGAAGACGTCTTCATTTTTTTAGTAGGTGGCGTATTTGCATGTAGCGGTCTATGGTGAAGGAGACCTCCTATGGAAGGCTTTGAGTGGTTACCAGGTTCCAACTTACCATGGCCATGACCAGCCTCTGCCTTTACTTGGGAATTGCCAACATCAACTAATTTTGAATAAGCACCAGCCTCAGGAGACAGGACTCGAGGAGCACCAGCTTCAACTATTTTAATTTGTGTGCTGTTTCCTGACCCACTAGGGGATTTGAAATGTGCAGAAGTTTCTATAGGCCCTGTACTGTCCACTAATTTCAGACCACTCTCTGCCGACATGGACCGTGAGCCAACTTCAGAGAGTTTCGGAGAGGCATCGCTGCTTGCCTTATTTGTGCTTTCTGCTGGCTTGGCGAAAGTACCAGTTTCTTTGCTTTTTGTGCTACTGTTACGCTCTTTATCTGTGGAGCTGCTAACGCTAGGAGCTTTTGCAGGAGGGTCATTGTCAACTGCTGTCTGCCCGGACATTCGTTTCTTGAAATCTTCGCTTTTTATAAAAGCATTTAACAAGACAATCGAGGAACCCTTTGAATCTGGATCATTGACTCCCCACTGTCGTAAGTGAGCCCTAGCATGGCTGGCCAGGCCCTTTCGGGTCTCAAACCAAGCACCACAAAACTCGCATGCATTTTCTCGGTTTGGTTCTCCTTCCACACCTGTAAGATGAAGGGGGAGGGTATACAAAAACACAAAACAAAATGGGGATGAAATGAAATGATGAAAAATAACATGATGAAAACATTTTACAAAATATTAAATTAAAATAAAATTATAAAGTGTTAATGAAGAAAGATGTAGAAATGGTAAAAATGTGGAGACAGGTGAGGGGAGAATGTGGAGACAAAAAAGAAGAAAAAAGGAAAGGGTAAGACAGGTTGAATATTACAGCAGATGCCTCCCTCCAGCCTCCCAACATTCCTAACATGCCCACCCCTGGCACTAGTGGCCTCCCAGCTCCACTCACTCAGATTCAAAGGCCCGTCCTCATCCCCCCACCGGGCTTTGGAGGATTCTTGCTGGGGACTGACCACCTTCTTGGCCCCAAATGAGCTCTCATCTTTCGGAAGCTTGCCCTGCTTGACTATCTCTTTCAGCATATGAATGGCAGCACCAGTGGCTTCCGACCCTGGAATCCCAAGTTGCCGTAGGTGGGAGCGTGAGTGGCTTGCCAAGCCCTTCCGGGTCTCAAAGCACGCTCCACACATCTCACATGTAAGGGAACCTTGGCCTGGCAGGGGTATCAACCATAAAATGAATTACCAATTGAACAGAATCACTTTAGTGCTAATGCAGCTTACACGATTGCACTTAGGCTAAAACACACACACACACACACACACACACACACACACACCTTTGTGTTGCTGCCCAATGCTTCTTCCATTAATTTCAATGTAAAATCCATATTAAAAGGAAAGTCACTGGGGTCGATTTACTAAAAATGTTGAGTGCAAAATTTGGTGCAGCTGTGCATGGTAGCCAATCAGCTTCTAACTTCAGCTTGTTCAAGATTTGACAAATAAACCTGGAAGCCGATTGGTTTCTATGCAGAGCTGCACCAGATTTGGCACTCCCCCAGCTTTAGTAAATCAAGCCATTGAGTGCAGACACACAATGCTAAACGCTTCGCAAAGTCTGTTAAAAAGTAAAGTAATGTGTTTTAACAACAGCATTAAATGTTTTGATACTTGTTCATTGGTTTTAATAAAAAAATAAAATAAAAAAAAAATCATAAGAGAAAATAAAAATTGCACCAAAACAAGAATGTATGTTTCCAGCCTCAGTCTACAGGCGGCTGACATCTTTCTAGAAACAGAAAAAAAAAAAAAGTTGCAATGATACTAAAATGACAAGCAGTATTTAAAAGTAAGAGATCCACTCCACATTTTTTTTTCATTTTAGTAGGTGTCAAGTGTTAAAACCTCTGTCAGAATATTACTGCTGTCCGTGCAAGAACATAAAAGAAAAATTTCACATTTTGTAGCATACACCAGGAGAAGAAGAGAGAATCTGAAAGGGCTCCTGTTCCCCTTACTATTACATAGGAAGTGAAGGTGAATTTCCCCAACAAAGACACAGACTGTAGCCCTCCCCTAGGGGGAAGGGCTGGAGTTCCACATGTGAGCAAAAGTCCACCCAAAACATTGGGGTTGATTTACTAAAGCTGGAGAGTGCAGAATCTGGTGCAGCTGTGCACGGTAGCCAATAAGATTCTAAGGTCAGCTTGTTCAATTAAACTTTGACAAAAAAAAAAAAAAAAACAACTGAAAGCCGGTGTGCTTTCATATACAGTCCCCCATCGGATAGTGTCCGCTGTGTACTGCACATGCGCAGTACACAGCACACACAGATTCCGAAAATAGCCGAACATGAACGACGCCTGCGCCGTGAGTCCAAGTTCTAGCCCCACCATCCAAGTGGACATAGAGTTGGAATATAAAAGAGCCGAGCGCAGCGAGGCGGAGCCTGAAGCGTGGCGAGCCTGAAGCGAGCCCGCGAGGGGCCCTCTAATTTTTCCAGCCCTATGTCCACTTGGATGGTGGGGCTACCACCTCCACTCACGGCACAAACGCCGTTCATCTTCTGAGATTTTCCGAAGCTTCTTCTGCTCCGTTCTGTGCAAGCGCTGCGCATGCGCAGTATGGGGCGCACACTATATGATGGCCGGACTGAATATGCCAGAACACACAGCAGAGCTGCACCAGATTTTTGCTCGCTCCAGTTTTAGTAAATCAACCCCGTTGTTTTTTCTTGACATGGGGGGCAGGGCTACAATCACTACTAGGTTTTTACTGCTGTTTGTCTCCCTTAGATTTTATTTCCACTCCTGTCCAATGTGGACATCAAATTGAGAAATATCCCCAAAGGGTCACAAACACGAAAACAAAAAAGTTTTCATTGCTGCCTCTGTCATTTCTCCTTACTTCCTATCTCAGGCAAAATAGTAAGCGAGGGGAAATCTCTAGGGCTGAAACAACTAATCGATTATGAGATTAATCGATTACTATTTTCATAATCGAATAATCGGCCACTAACATAATGGGGTTAACAAAAAACTAAAATTAGCCCGTTATAGTACAAAAAGAGCAAATCGCTACTGTAAATATTACTTTCACTGTCCCATAGTAAAAAATTAACCCCTTACAGTAGCGATTATTTGCTCTTTGTACTAATTTTAGTTTTTTAACCCCATTATGCTACTAAACATATCAGGCCTGGGTCACACCTCTGTTTTTGGTGCTTTTTTGCAGAAACACTACAGTTCATTTACATGGTTTTCTATGGGACACATTCACATCCATGATTTTTTTCAGCTGCTGCGTATTTGGAAAAGACGAGGACTTTTTTTTTAAACGCAAAATGGTGCTATTTTGTTTTTTTGGTTCAATATACTTCAATGGAGAAGCTGCAGAAAAGCATGTAATAATGCGTTTTTGAAGCAATTTGTGTTTTTTTAATCTACCCAACAACAAATTGGCCAAAAAAATATGTAAAAATGCAAATTGCAGCAAAATTACTTTTTTTAGGTCATTAACCGATTATTCGACTAATCGAAACAATAATCGGCCAACTAATCGATTATGAAAATAATCGTTAGTTGCAGCCCTAGAAATCTCGCCAGCAAGGAAATAGAAAACAAAAGCCCAAAAGATGGTTCCTGACCTTCAGAATTCTATATAGAAAAAAGTCAGTTTAAATATTCATATAGAAAACATCTGTAATGGTGTCATTCTCATCAATGTGGAATTTTCTTATTTTAGATACATGGTCTCCAAAATAGTATTATGTTTTTCCCATAATAAATATGCCTGAATTTCAGACTTTTCTGGCTGAGAAAACTGGGTGATTTGTCTCTTGCATGACTTTAGTAAATATATTACCTATATTCTAGGAGCAGAAGGCAACATGACTGCATGCTGCAGTTGTTGGCTACATCAGTGGGCGATCTTTAGCTGAGCTATAGTAGAGAGTGAACTAGGAGCAAACAATACAGCGGTATTGTCACCCGTGTCTAAAAGTAAACATGTTGAAACCATGTGGTCATTAAGTATAGTAAAGGTCAGGGAATAAGGCAAGGCCTCAGGTACTGATAAAATAACTGCGGAGAAGCATTGGAAGCGGACGTGTCAATACATCCAGTGGATGATGTCAGCACTCAGTTCCGCAGCGTTAGCCCAATTCTCAGTAGGAACTGTCAGAAAGCAGGAATTTTAAGGGTACCCAATCATCCAAATAAATGAGGAAGCTCCCTGTGCTCAACCCACTCATAGAGTAAGTCAGTGGTGAAAGGGCAAGCGCTGGGGAAATGTCGACAGCTCTTAACCTGAAATGCACTCCATGGCTAGCTTGTTACCAGAATGGGGTGTAGAAAACACCTTACACTAAACCCAATGCCTGAAGGTCACTTCTAGGCTAGCCCCACAATGTCCGGTCCAGCAGGGTCTGAATGTATCACTCCAAAAGTTAGGCAGAGGATGGCTTCAATCGTAGAGACCAACTCTACCAGCAATGTGGAGAAGAGTCTTCACTGAACGAAGAAAAAAAAATGCTAGCAAAAAAAATAGGATACTCTTAAAAAAAAAAAAAAAAAAAAAATCTTCTTGGTACACTAGCAAATTCAAACATGCTGGTAGTAGGAGGGGTTTGCCCGAGCTGACCTAAAGGTTTTTGGTTTGCCAGTGTCCAGTTCTCTTGTAGACAGCCGAAGATTTAAGAATTTAGGCCTTCCTGCATCCCTCAATGGACAAAAATAAATATTTTTTTTATGAATACATGAATGAACTGCTTCTCAAATGTGCTTAGTGTTCAGCTTTAAACAAGACACTTGTTTGGCTATCACACAGACACAAGGTGTAACATTACCTTTAGAATCTTCCACTTTGCTAGCACTCTGTTCTGAAACCATTTTCTCTGCTGAGCTTTGCTCAGGCTTTGAACCTTGAGCTCCACCCAGATCTATCGGTGGCCCATCATCTTCATTTGAAGCCAGTGCTGTAAGGAAATTAGCTACATCAATGACTGCACAAGAATAAGGCCTAATCTCTCAATCCATTTAAAGACACCTTAGCAGATGTTTCGGCACACTGAATCAAAACAAACCCTGGAAAAGGCACGGTGGTCTCCCACCCCAACCATCCTTCAGGTGAAGGACTGACATGGTATCTAATCCATGAAAGTTAACGTCTTAAAGATACAATACTGTATATAAATTTTAACAGATCTGGACTCCATAAATAGAAAACTGCTTTCCTAAAGATTTTGATCAATGCCTGCTGACTGTATGACATTAACCATCTCCATGACTTGCCCTATGAAAGATACTTGCTGACAAGGATTCACTTCCTGACCCCAATTTCCCTACAAAGTTATCCCCTCTCCCATCTAGTTCTTTTCTCTTATTCTCTATCCGGACTATTCTTCTTTTATCCCGATACACATTGATCTGTCAAACAATCTTCCCTGAACATGGCCCTCACCTGATAGCCACTCATTCAGTAACTTATCATTGAGGCAAATAGAAAAAACAGCCCGGCTGTACAGTACATTTCACCACATTACCATTTCTCTACAAAATGGCCCCATTTTTTGGCAGTAACAAAGGCCTCTGTCTTGAAAGGACAAGCTATATGCTTATGCATCAACCACTTAAGGACCGAGCCTCTTTCTTTTCTGAGATTTGGTGTTTACAAGTTAAAAACTGTTTTTTTTGGCTACAAAATTATATTATAATATAAAAAATAAAAATAAAATTATATATATATATATATATATATATATATATATATATATATATATATATATATATATATATATATATATATATATATATATATATATATATATATATATATATATATATATATATATTAAAATTGGGGGTTCTAACACCCTAGAGAATAAAATGGCAGTTGTTGCAATACTTTGTCACACCGTATTTGCGCAGCGGTCATACATGCGCACTTTTGGAGGAAATACACTTTTTTAAATTAAAAAAAATAAGACAACAGTAAAGTTAGCCCAATTTTTTTTTTTAATATTGTGAAAGATAATGTTACAGTGAGTAAATTGATACCCAACATGTCACACTTCAAAATTGCGCCCGCTCGTGGAATGGTGACAAATTTTATCCTTAAAAATCTCCATAGGCGACATTTAAAAAATTCTGCAGGTTGTATGTTTTGAGTTACAGTGGAGGTCTAGAGCTAGAATTATTACTCTTGCTCCAACGATTGCGGTGATACCTCACATGTGTGGTTTGAACACCGCTTTCATATGCGGGCGCTACTCACGTATGTGTTCACTTCTGTGTGCGAGCTCGGCAGGACTGGATTTAAAAAAAACTTTTCTTTTAATTTATTCTACCTTTTATTTTTTACACCGTTCTTAAAAAAATAAAGTGTCACTTTTATTCCTATTAAAGTGGTTGTAAACCCTTACAACACACTTTGACCTACAGGTAAGCCTAGATTAAAGCTTACCTGTAGGATCTAGGCTTACCTGTAGGTCCAAGAAATATCTCCTAAACCTATACGGTTTAGGAGATAGATATTTGCCCGAAGACAGGCACCGCTGTCTACGGCGCATGCGCCGCAGACAGCGGCACGCAGGCACACTGAGCGTGGCATCGTCAACGACGAAGATGCCGCGCGTGTCGGCCCCCGTGCACATGCGCGGGAGTGACGTCATTGTGGCTTCGCTGAATGACAGTGGCGGAGCTGCGAGACCCCACCGAGAAGATGGATGCGCCGGACTACAGGGGACATCGATGGCTCCTGTTTCAGGTAAGTTACACATAATGGACTACTATGAGATGCATAGTAGTCCATTATGCTTTACCTTTGCAGGGAATGAAAGAGGAAGTAAACCCATCAGGGTTTACTTCCTCTTTAAAAGGAATGTAAACATTCCTTGTAATAGAAAAAAACATTACAGGACCTCTTAAATATGAGATCTGGGTTTCAAAAAAGACCTCAGATCTCATATTTACACTGAAATGCAATAAATAAATAAATGTCTCTTTAAGAGCTATGGGTGGAAGTGACGTTTTGAGGTTGCTTCTGCCCTGCAATGATATGAAGACGGGTGGGGGCCATCTTCCTCTCATTCATCTCCATGCCTAACAGGGAGAACAACCCAATTGCCTCTGCCACCATTGACGGCTCCGGTAAGAGGCGGAGGGCACTGAAGTGTGGCAAGAGAGGGGGCCCCATCTGCCACCGCCGATAAAAATGATCTTGCAGTGAATCCGCCAGAGACCACTTTTATTTGAAAGCGGACCACCCTTTGAAGAAGAGGATACCGGGGTTATGGCAGCTAGCTGCTGCCATAATATTCCTCTTCAAAATAGCAATGTAAAATGATGAGGGGCGGTCTGTAAGTGGTTAAAGTGGTTGTAAAGGTTCAAGGTTTTTTTATCTTCATTCTATTAAACTCAAAGTTGTATTGTATGGAAGAAAGAACACTGGAAACCTTGTAGGCAGTCAGAAGGTTGATGCATACTAGCACAATATGCAATTGCCTTACATGTGCTGTATTTTATTTTTATTTTTTTACTTTGCCACAGTTTACTACCGCTTTAAAGTGGATGTAAAGCCGATTCATGAAATTTGAGCTGGGCACATCTATGAGCATTTTCTTATTTCTCTTCAAAGCACTACGTCCCGTAGCTTTCTCTTACTCCCTTCTTCTGTTATCAGCATGATAACTTCTGACAAGTTCTCCCTCACATATAATAAAAGCAGGCAGTTTTGTGTTGGGGAGGATGCTACAAATAGATTTGCAGAGCCCTAAAAGATTCAACAAACAGAGCTTAAAGTCTCTACCTATGAGGAGAGGGGGGTGTGGGCCTTTCCTCCAATCAGCTGTCTTGGCTGTATGCCCAGGCTTCACTGCAGTGCTGACCAGGCAGAGAAAATCTCCTAACACAATCTGAACTTTCTAAACAGTATATAAAGATGAAGACAGCAGATATACATGTAAAAACTTATGTAGGGAGATTTGTTTCATCTCTGTATCATCTGAGGCTGTTCACTTCACTGGGTATATGTGAGGGTTTACATCCACATAAAGTACAAACCTGGTCTTAGGCCCCTTTCACACGGGACGGATCAGCAATGATCCGCCCCGTGATGATCCGCTTGCTCAGCGGGGAACGCTCCGTTGTCCCCGCTGAGCTGGCGGCGGACAGGGCGGTCTCTGCACACTGTGCAGGGACCGCCCTGTCAGCTCTCCGTTCTCCTCTATGGTGGATCGGATGAGCACGGACCATCTGTCCGTGTTCATCTGATCCGCTCTGCAGACGGATAGAAAAATAGGATTTTCCTCCGTCTGCAGAATCGGACAATTGCGGAGGCGGACAATAGCGGGTGTCTGCGGATGTTCATCCGCAGACACCCGCTATCCCATAGGAATGCATGTATGTCCATATTTCACCCGCAAACGGGGCCTAATGGACTGAAAAGAGAACCCCGAGAATATAAACACTGCCCTTCCATGTGCTCCTTGCTGGGAAGACAGTTATAGATGGGAACAGGGGACATTTGTTTGTAAACAATGAACTATACCTGCACAGGATGGACAATGTACAGCATACGGCTTCAGAAACAATTGAGTACTGTCTGTGATAATTTTTTTATTTGCATGAACATCCAAATTTATTAGGATGAGCTACATGGCTGTTTACCCTTCACCAAAGTCCAAGGGGAAACACCCTGAGAATCTCAATGTTAGTGCAAATAATAAAAAAAAAAAAAAGTATCACAGACAGTACTTTTGTTCTTCTTGCAAGTGCACCAACAATTACCTCAGGCATATTGCTTCAGGAAAGACGTGCCAATATTTATTCTCATTTTGGCAACACAAAGTCTACCTAAACTGTAATTGCATCTGAAACTATAATTATCCAAGAGAACTCCAGACAAAATGTTTTTCTAGCTTTGGATCTCATAGGAAAAAAATGAGAACCTCAGTCAGGTTGTTATTGCTTCCAGTGTTCCCTTTTGGAAGATCACTTTTTGCTGTGAGCATTGTTAAGTAAGATGGTAGGTCAAAGTAATTCTAACATTTTACAGCAGTCACTGAAACAAAAAAAAAGCTTGCAAATTTCACTTTAGTGCTCCACTAGCAAAAGTATGCCAGTTGCTTGAAATGGTCTGAATTCCAAGAGACTTGCCACTGCACTGGTGGAGAGCAAAGTGCACATCAGTACAATGGTGAGGAGCACTGAGGTATGCATTGGTGCAGTAGAAAGTGAAGTGGGGGCTACAGGTTTGGGGATGAGGTCAGGCACAGGTGTGGGAATTGCTGTGCAGAAGTAGGGAGAAGGATGGGGGATCAGCTGGGGTATTGACAACACAAAGGCGTTGGCGTGAAAGTGCAGTGGTAGTGAGGTTAAAGGCATGGTGGTGAGAAAGGTGGTGGCAGCAAAGTGATGACCTGGGGGCAGCTCTGCTTGTATGGTGGTGGTGGTGGGGGGTTGAAGGCACAGTGTCTGCTGTGAAGCCAACAGCTGGCAGCAAGGACTCCAGATGCAGTCCTCCCTTCCAGCAACAGAAGCTGTGGGGTAGGGAGGTTGAAGTAGCCGACATGGCCAGAAATTATAATGCTATGTCTTATTGCAACACAGACTAGTAATGGGAGACTTCCTGTGCTGGGAGCAGATTGCTGGTATGTGCGGTGACTGCTGAAGTTTATAGGAAATCAGTAGCACTGTCACCAAATACTTGGCCTGGGTCTCTGGTCCTACATTTACACTGTAGAACCCCGAAGACTTTTATGGGGCAGGGAGACAGATCAGTCTCCCTGCTCTAGAGAAGTCTATGAGTTTCTAAGTAAAAGGTCTGCCGGCCACAGGTAAACATTTAGGTAGAATTCTGGTGGACTTGGTGCAAGAATTGTTTAAGTATACAGTGGAGAAGAGCAAGTTGGATCAGCACAGTTGGAGGGAGTCAGCACTGTACCCCTGACTCTAAACTCCCTACCTTCCAGCATCCCCCACTCCACTACCTACTACTGCACCCTGGGCTCCATTCAAAGTGGTATCTACTGCTTTAAGAAATGCAGTAAAATACTGCATAACGTTTATAAAAAAAATGTTTGCCATTCGCTATAAAAATAGTACACGCATAAATATGGGGTATTTATCTCATGAAACCATGCCGTATTTATCTCATGGTGGAATGTATACAGTGGAGAAGGATTAGAACCCCCTATCAGTTTTTATTACTAAGAGAGGGGTAAAATAGTTTAAACTGTAGAAATATGCCAACTCACAAAGTCAGTGTGGTCCCTGCAGCACATGTATTAATACAAAAGAAAAAAGGTGACCAGAATACCAGCCAAAGGGAAGCTCCTTCCACAGGACACAGGTGGTGTATCAAGAACTAAGTTCAATTAAGTAAATACAAAATATCTTTATAAATAGTATAAAAAATGTGTGTAATTATAATACATATATACACACACACACACACACACACCATTTGTCCACCGATAAAAAAAAATAAAAAAAAATACAACAGTTTTTTTTTGTTGTTGTTGAAGTGTATTTATATGTGTGTGCCTTTTCTTTCAATATTTTACATTTATAAAGATATTTTGTATTTAATGTATAACTAAAGGAAAATGTATTTTTTTGTTTTGGATAGAGTGGGAGGTATTAGAACACCTGTTTTTATTGCAGCCTGTTCCCCCATTAGGCCTCTTGCACACTGCAGCTTGAAAACGCTCAGTACAGCTTTTTGTTTACGGAGCTGAGACAACCAAGTAGTGTCTGTAATTTTTTTTTTTGCACTAACATACTATTTTTTTAGGACAAGCTTTCGGGTATGTCCCCTTCTTCAAGATCCCAGCAGTGCTCATACAGCCCATCAAAGTGCCAATGTACACATGCGCGTAAACAAGCGCCGTGCATTCTTCAGTAAAAAAAATAAAAAAAACGATTTACACCTCATACGTACAAATACACACAAAGAGAACGTGAGAATACGTTTGAAGGTTTGCGTGCAAAAGCATATACGCGAAAATGCGTGTCTGAAAAAGTAGATGCTCAAACAGGAGTATGATGTGCAAGAGGCTTTAAGGAGTCTATTCACTCTATTTGTCCTGCTTACCATTATCATTGAAAGTGAAATGAATAGAAAATCCAAGTAATTAAAGTGTTACTAAACCCACAGTCTCCACAGTACACAGAACATGGAAATGCAATAGTTTTAGTAGATCTAAACTAAATACCTTTTCTCATCAGCAGTTACAGCAGGCCTGCGACTTATCAGTGTCTGTCTGGTTAAAGCTTGTCGGAGGAGTTTTCATTTTCCTCTGAGCCTCTGTGTGGACAGTGCCGATTAGCCCTGTGCTATTCACATGCACTCTCCCAAGAAAAAACAAACAAACTCCAGCAATAAACACCAACCTGAGCATGCGCAGCCTAATTATTCTCTGTTCTAGCAGTAGATGGGTTGGAGTCAGTTAAAGAAGAGGAGGATCAGAGAAGACAGGATCACACACAGTGCAGAGGATTAACCCCTTAGGTTCCACAGCGAGTATAAAAAGCATGCTTTTCTGCATATACAGGCTGATTTTACTGTTGTGGGTTTAGTAACGCTTTAAAGTGGATTGTAAAGTCTTGTTTTTTTTTTTCCAATAAAATTAACAAACATGTTATACTTACCTGCTCTGTTGCAGTGGATTTTCACAGAGCAGCCTAGATCCCCCACTTTTCGAGTCCCTCTTCTGTGTTCCTGGCCCCTCCCTCCTGTTCAGTGCCCCCACAGCAAGTGGGGGCACAGCACAGCAAGAGTCACAGCTCCATGTGTCCATTCAACACAGAGTCCCGACCCACCCCCCTCTCTTCCCTTATTGGCTAGCTGACTTTGATTTGACAGCAGAGGAGGCCAATGGCACTGATACTGTGTCTCAGCTAATCAGGAAGGAGAATCTCGGATGGCTGAGACACTTGTGGACATCGCTGGACAGAGAGGGACCTCGGGTAAGTATTAGGGGGGCTGCTGCACACATAAGGCTTTTTATCTGAATGCATTTAGATAAAAACCTTCTGCCTTTACAACCCCTTTAAATAAATCAACACCAATAATTTCCATATTTAGGTTTCTATGCATTACTGTTAAGAGAACTGATCCATGGTTGGCTATTATATTTTTACATTCCTTAAATACCACATGCCTGGACCACTACTTAATTACGCATGCATTTAATTATTTATTTCCTTCTGTGAATTGAATTTAATGCCTTTTCATGAGGTATTTACAGTGTTTTCAGCGTTTTGTGATAACTACTACAACATGACATAGTGATTTGGCAGTTTCAGGATTGCATGTGATATTTAGGGAAATTGTGTTTGGAAACTTAAATAATGCATGTGATATGCTTTAGTGAAGGGAGCCCCCTGACCCCCTGACACTGAGCCCCAACATCCAATACACTGCACTTCTCTACCAGCTAACACCCGTCCACCAATGTTTCCCCTGTCACTGTTCACCTCGTTGCCCTTGCAAGAACATGCAGAGAGGAGTAGAGGCCAAGCATGGAGTTTCTGGGTTCTCTGCTCACTTCCCTCTAGAGGCCTGCACTTAGGCTCAGTCAAGACACAAAAGACAAAACCCTTCCAATGCAGAGGCTATTTTCTATAAATCTAACATACACATTATATATTTCCTTTAGGATACAGTAAGTGAGGTATTTGAAATAAACCACCACAGCTATTGAATCACTCCTCCCTCTTAAACTTTCTAAGTGATGAGTTTGTACATACAATACCTATGGCAGGCCGAACACTAGGGGAGAAACAAATACTCCATTTTACTTCCAGCATTATTTTTACAATAAGGTTAATCACTCCTGGCATCATACTAACAACCATATTCTGATTCTGTCCTAAGGCTGTATGTGTATTTGGCCTGGCGCTTACCCTTTAAATCTGCTGGTTTAGGTTAGAATAAGAAAGTAAACCATTGACTAACTGCTACAGAAAACACCCAACTTTTTCTGCCCTGCTTTTTGGCAACTTAAATCCAGAAATAGTACAAATATAATAATTAGCAGAATCACACAGTGATGATCTATGGTCCTTACCTCCTTGATGATTTCTACCTTGACCCCAAGGCCCAAATCCTGTAAAAAAAAAATATATATATATAAATAATACGTAAAAAGGAATTATTTTCAGTCAACTGATTTAACAAGTCTCTATGTGTAAAATATGACTTTCTATTACGTAAACCTTGTGTTACAAAGCTACTGTTCTCTAAAGATGGCGGCACCATTTTCACAGTCTGTGGAATCTAAACCCTCATTCTATACCTATCCTTGGGCCACACATAAAATACACTGAAAATAAGGATAGCTGATGAGCAGGAAAAGTCAGGCAGATCACAAGTTAATCACAGGTATAGATAATGTACCTGAGTAATAAAACTTTATTTTTGTAATAATTCTTATTATAAAAGTAAGAGGGCAACATAAAAACATTTGTGTGCTTCATCCTTGAAAATAGTGGCTTACAAATATAGGTCCTGCCAAACGCGGATGACAAAAATAAGTCACGATTGTGAAGAGTGGGGGATTTTTCTTTGGCAAGATAAAATGTATATAAAAAAAAAAGTCCATTAAAGAGACACTCAAACTTTTCTTTTTTCGGCCGCATGTGTTCGCTAAGTGTAAATGCATTTTTACAAAAAATTCCTCATAAAAAAAAAAAATTAAAATTTTTAAGTTTACAATTTTGCATTAAGCCACATTCATAGCCGTCTTGGGCCGGAATGCGGCCCGTGGGCCTCAGGTTGGACACTCCTGATTTAGAGGCATGGCTGCAAAATTTGTAAAAGCTACAGTACAAATAAATTGTAGCTAAAGCCAAGGTTCAGCAAACTTCACCTCCATGTGCACACAATCTAGGAGTCACATCAGACCGGCAATTTTGTAGAAGCGTTGGGAATTGCTAAGGCCAGAAATTGACAGCATTTTGTAGCTAGTGGCCGAAGCACTATAGGCGCTGCTGATTTTTTTTCACCAAGGAGCAACTTGGTATGGGTAAAACTTGTGCCATGTCATCATGTCAGTGGCGTTGGCTGCTACAAATCGCTCTCCTTCAGCAGTTAGCAGCTATTTTATGAAGGTGAATACAAAGTGATGGTCACTGGTGAACTTGCCACCAAACACTGTGCAAACGTTATCGCTGAGTGACTAGGCAACAAATCACTTTAATATTTTCTGTCTGAAGTGGCCCTATAGATCAGCATGGATTGTGTAATGTAGTATGGGATGCAGAGTAGAGGTCGACCGATATATCGGTCGGCCGATATATCGGCCGATATTTGGCCGTTTTTAAGAAATCGGCATCGGCCGATTATTGTGCATACCACGCCGATTTGCGGGTAACACTATACCCGGCCGCCTGCAGTACAGACCTGTGTCCCCGCTGCAGCAGCATGTACAATTGATCCTCCATCCTTCACCCGTGCGGCTGGCCACTATAGGGTGGAAGGAGAAAGTTTCACTGGCACTGCACTGCCCCGCCCCTCCCTTCCCCAGGCAGTAGCAGAGGAACATCATTAACATATCACAAGCCTCCGCAGGAGATCGTAGCCAGCACTAGCTAAGATCCTCTTCCTTCCCTGCGGAGGCGGAGCCTGTTTCTATCTCACTGTGATTGGCTGGTCAGCTCATCAGGGCTAGGTGCATGCTATTGGGTCACGTGCATACAGATAGATGCCAGCTTGTATGCACGGTGAGTCAAAAAAATGGAGTATGCTACTGTATAAATTAATATCCTTTTAAAGTGAAACCTGCCATTTAGAAAATGGATGATCCTCCTCCACAGTCACCTCTATATACCACCCCTCTACATTCACCTCTCAGTACCCCCCTCCACAGTCACCTTTCTGTACCCCCCCCCCTCCACAGTCACCTTTCTGTACCCCCCCTCCACAGTCACCTTTCTGTACCCCCCCTCCACAGTCACCTTTCTGTACCCCCCCTCCACAGTCACCTTTCTGTACCCCCCCTCCACAGTCACCTTTCTGTACCCCCCCTCCACAGTCACCTTTCTGTACCCCCCCTCCACAGTCGCCTTTCTGTACCCCCCCTCCACAGTCGCCTCTCTGTACCCCCCCTCCACAGTCACCTCTCAGTACCCCCCTCCACAGTCGCCTCTCTGTACCCCCCTCCACAGTCGCCTCTCTGTACCCCCCTCCACAGTCGCCTCTCTGTACCCCCCCTCCACAGTCACCTCTCAGTACCCCCCCTCCACAGTCGCCTCTCTGTACCCCCCTCCACAGTCGCCTCTCTGTACCCCCCCTCCACAGTCGCCTCTCTGTACCCCCCCTCCACAGTCGCCTCTCTGTACCCCCCCTCCACAGTCGCCTCTCTGTACCCCCCCTCCACAGTCGCCTCTCTGTACCCCCCCTCCACAGTCGCCTCTCTGTACCCCCCCTCCTCCACAGTCGCCTCTCTGTACCCCCCCTCCTCCACAGTCGCCTCTGTACCCCCCTCCTCCACAGTCGCCTCTCTGTACCCCCCTCCTCCACAGTCGCCTCTCTGTACCCCCCCTCCTCCACAGCAGCCTCTCTGTAGCCCCCCACCTCCACAGCAGCCTCTCTGTACCCCCCCACCTCCACAGCCGCCTCTCTGTATCCCCACCTCCTCCACAGCCGCCTAAACTGTTAGATTTAATGAAGGAAAAATAAAAAAAATCGGCCACAAAAATCGGCTGCAAAAATCGGCATCATATATCGGCCATCGGCCGCCCCGATTTCTAAATATCGGCATCGGCCAGAGAAAAACCCATATCGGTCGACCTCTAATGCAGAGGATGAATTTGTTAGCTTGAATGTTTTTTTTTCTCCGTTTCAATGATTAAGTGTGGCATGAAACTTGGTCCCTGCGAGACTTTGCCCTGAATGAAGCTGCCCTCCTAAAATACAATACAGGCATACCCCACTTTAAGTACATAATGGGGTTTATTTACTAAAGCTGGAAAGTGCAAAATCAGGCTCACTTCTGCATAGAAACCAATGAGCTTCCAGGTTTTATTAACAAAGCTTAATTGAACAGTCTGGGGTTAGAAGCTCATTGGTTTCTATGCAGAAGTGAGCCTGATTTTGCACTTTACAGCTTTAGTAAATAAACCCCATTTTGTACTTAAAAGTGGGGTATGCCTGTACCTCCCTCTGTGCTGTCAAACTGACCTATTTTATCACTCTCAATAAAACCCTCTCATTTAGTCCTTTGCAGCTCTTTTCTAATTTGTGCTCCACTGCCTCTGACCACTAACTCATTCACTGCCCAGGATATTGGAAGTCATTTAAAAAACTAGACAATTTGTAATGAGATTGATAATATCCAGTTATCTCTGCCAATTAACATACCATCTCTAACCACAACTACTATGTTGCTAAACTTTTCTCTGATGCCCACCTCCCCACCTGCCCCCTGGACCCAATTCCATTTCAACTACTCCAGTCGCCCTGGCAACTTCCCCAATCCTGTAAAAGATGCACTGGTCACCACGATACTTAAAAAGCCCTCGCTGGACCCCAACAGTCTGAAACAATCTAAAACCCATCTACTTGCTCCCATTCATCCCCAAACACCTAGAATTCCTAGTCTACAGCTGTATAACCTGCTACCATACAGATAACATTTTTGACCCCTCACAGTCCGCCTTTCGCCCACAACACTCCACAGAAATTTACTAATGACCTACTATCTGCTAAAACTAAAGGGCAGTACTCTTAATGTTAGACCCTTCTGTTACCTTCCACACAGTTGACCACCCACTCCTCCTCATAAAACTCGAATCCCTTGGCCTCCAAGACACTGCTATTTCCTGGTTCTCCTTCTACCTATCTTGGTGTTCCTCAAGGATCAGTCCTCACACCCCTTCTAATTCCTATCTACATCCTCCTTTGGCCATCTGATAATCTTGCATGGCTTTTAATACCATTTCCATGTTGACGACACCCAAATATATTCCTACTGCTCAACTAACCAATTCAGTCTTCTTGTACAACACTAAACTACTATCGGTATGGATATTAAACCACTTCCTAACAGTGCCAATTCTGACGTCAAATTCAAATTTAGTTTTAGTCATAGTCTTTTGACTAAAATGCCATTTTAGTTTTAGTGGTACCTTAGTCATCTGAATTGTTTCAGTTTTAGTCGTATTTTAGTCAACAAAAATCTCCAGTACATTTTAGCGGACTAAAATCTCCAGTATCATAAACATATATTGGTTTTTGACAAACAGAAGTGCAACTTTAATACATAAAATAAAAACAAAAAAACTGAAAACTCCATTGGCTGTCATGTCATTTATTGCACATATTACCTGAATATAAAAACAAACAGTTCTCTGCGAAAAATTAAAACAAGTATCAAGTAACATCTTTATAAAATAAAACCAAGTTTTGTGAACAAACAAGAATATTGCTTTTTGACCACAGTCTGCGGTCAAGTTTCGATTTAGTTTTAGTCATGTAATTAACAGGGCTTCCTAAAACTCAATACATTTTTGAAAAACCAAGCTAATAATATCCCCCAACCTTTTCCATTGGGATTAATAGGACAACTTTTCTTGTCTCCCCTCATGCCAAGGTGCTGGATGTAATTCTGGACGCAAAAATTTCCATTCAACCTCCCATCCATTCACCAATCAAATCTTGCCGCTTTCATATTTGTAATACTTACAAAATTCGACCCTCTTAACCAATAATCCCCACCATGTTACTAATGCACTCTCTTATCACCTTTTGCCTTCATTATCGAAACTCCCTTCCCACTGGCATACCTCTACACAGGTTAGCCCACCCCCTTCTCTCAGTCATGAACCCCTAGTGCCAGACTCATCCATCTTAGCAACCATTTAGTGTGTCTCCCCTCTTTGCCAATCCCTCCACTGGCTCCTGACCACCCAACAAATAAAATTCAAAACATTAACAACTTACGAAGCCATCCTCAACTCTGCCCAACTACACCACCAGCCTCATCCTAAAAGATCATCCAAACTGTCCTTTTCACTACTCCCAGGACCTCCTGCTCTTTAATTTCCCCTGTCATCTGCCCCCATGCTTGCCTCCAGGACCTGTCAAAAGCATCTATTCTCTGGAACTCCCTACCTCAATAAATATCACCTGAACTGTCTTTTTTGCTCCTCCCAGGACCTCCTTAATTCCATGCTTGCCTGCAGGACCCCTACAAAGCATCTCCAATCCTCTGGAACTCCCTACCTCAATAAATATCACCGAACTGTCCATTTTACTTATCCCAGGACCTCTTGCTCTTTATCTCCTTTGTCACCTCCTTCCTCTGGAACTCCTTACCTCAATCCTATCTCCTACTCTGTACACCTTTAGATGATCCCTGAAAACTCACCTCTTTAGGGATACCTATCCCACCTCCATCTAACAACTGCAATTTTATTTTCTCCATTAACTCATCTCCACATAGTTATTTCCTTTTGTAGCACTTCCCCTTTTGTTTAAATCAGCCTTTCTCAACCTTTTTAACATGGACAAACCCTTGAAATAACCTTTTGGTCTCGGTAACCCTTACTAATAATTACTGTATCTATAGCTCACAGTACATAAGCATGATGGTCAGAAGGAAGAATACTCCTTACGTTTGTGGTCATTGAGAATAATAATTCCTCCCCCTTTCAGAGAGAAGACTGCTGGTGTCAATGGTTACTCATATGAGTGGAAGAATTTGCTCATTGCCCAAGAAACCGCTGGCAACCTCTGGTGGAACCATGGTTGAAAAAGGCTGCTTTAGATTGTAAGCTCTCACGAGCAAGGCTCTTCTAACCCACTTGTCTTTAAATTATATTTTACTGGCACCAAGTCTCTCTTTGTAAAGCGCTATGCAAACTGTAGGTAGGTACTCTATAAACACTGTATAATAGTAAAAAGTGTATGATGATACATTTAATAGAAATATGCTTCCGATAGCCCTCTCTAATCTTTTTAGATTAAAAATGCTAGCCTCCTGACACTGCTGTAAACTGCCCAAGCGGTTAGTGGTCTGGTTTTCAAAGAATTGCAAGTACTGAGGTGTCCGCTCTGTGCCCTGTTGGCTGTAACAGACACCCATCAATCTATAGGTTGGTGGATGCAGAAATCAATTACAACCTATGGGGCTACTGGGCGTGTAGGAGCCAGGCTGAAGAGATTACCCAGGTGCTTGCATTTCTACGATCGAACGAGAAAGAAATCCGTTCCAATCTATGGTGCTACTGGGTGTGCAGGCTGAAGGGTACACCTGGATGCTTGCATTTCTATGATCGACCAGTCAGTGGTCTGGTTTCCAAAGAAACGCAAGTGCTAAGACATCCCTTTCAGCTAGGCGCCCTGTAGACTGTAGTTGGCGCTGTTCGCCGTATACCTTAATGCAAGAGGCAAAAAACAATTACAGCCTATGGGGCTACTGGGTGTGTAGGCGCCAGGCTGAAGAGGACACCTAGGTGCTTGCGTTTTCTTGACTGACCAATCCAGTGATCTGGTTTCCAAAGAAACACAAGTGCTAAGACATCCCCTTCAGCTAGGCACCCTGTAGCCCCACAGGCTATAATTGATGACCTTTGCCCTATACCTTAACGGGGGAGAAAGATCAGTTCCAACCTATCGGGCTACTGGCCATGTAGGCACCAGGCTGAAGAGGACACCCAGGTGCTTGTATTTCTATGATTGACCAGTCAGTGACCTCGTTTCCGAAGGAACACAAGACTGAGATGTCCTCTTCGGCTTGGAGCCCTGTAGGTTGTAATTGACCTTCACCCTATACCTCAACGGAAGAGAAAGAGATCAGTTCCAACCTATGGAGCTACTGGGCACGCAGGCTGAAGGGGACACCTGGATGCTTGTGTTTATATGATCGACCAGTCAGTGATCTGGTTTTCGAAGAAACACGAGTGCTGAGACATCCTCTTTACCTTGGCTCACTGTAGCCCCGGCGACTGTAGTTGACGCCCTTCGCCATATAACCTTAACGGAAGAGGCAAAAACCAATTAGAGCCTATAGGGCTACTGGACGTGTAGGCGCCAGGCTGAAGAGGACACCTAGGTGCTTGCATTTTCTTGATTGACCAGTCCAGTGATCTGGTTTTGCAAAGAAACACGAGTGCTAAGACATCCCTTTCATTCCTGTAGCCCCACAGGTTATAACTGATGACCTTCACCCTATACCTTCATGAAGGAGAAAGAGATCAGTCCAAACCTATGGGGCTACTGGGCATGTAGGCGCCAGGCTGGAGGGGACACCCGGGTGCTTGCAATTTTGTGATTGACCAGTCAGTGACCTGGTTTCTGAAGGAACACAAGACTGAGATGTCCTCTTCAGCTCGGAGCCCTGTAGGTTGTAATTGCCACCCTTAGCCGTATACCGTAACAGAAGAGTAAGAAATAAATTACAGCCTTATGGTGCTACTGGGCATGTAGGTGCCAGGTTGAGGTGGACACCCCGATGCTTGCGTTTCTATGGAAACCAAATCACTGACCGGTCAGGCAACATACAGCAGCTGTTGCATTGAAAGGTGGGTTTTATTTTTATCTTTTAACTCCAAAATGATGGTGGAGGCCCAGCAGGAAGCAGATTTCTTATGGCCAATCACACACTTCTCCTTTTATACTGAGCCCTCTCGCCCTCTTCAATAGAAGCCACAACTTCCTGCATTCCTTTCATGCCGCACTCCCACTCCATTCAGAGCCCCGCATGCCCCCCGCCAGTAATCACCCCCTGAACTCCCATCCTCACCTCTATTACCGCCATCCATGTCCACAGCACGGGGGAACAACTTCCAGAGCAGCCACTGCGCCTGCGCACAGCACACCTCGAGCACACCGCGCCCATTGGTCGACTCAGCATCCGTTGCTGGCGTAAACTGAAAGCTCGAGCGCTATTGGCTGCTGGGAAAGGATATGACGTGCTAGAGCTGCGCGAAGCTCCTTCGGCCATGACTGGTGTGGTGTGAGGGGAGGCAGACATGGCGCAAGGCCGTGTGGAGGAAGTTGTGTCATTACGTGTGTTATCCTAGGTGATTCAGAGGTGTAAGAACGCAGTCATGTCGTGTGTAGTGTACTCAGAGAGCGGGGGGCGTGTTGTCTGACTACAAACCTGTGTTCATGGAGGTGACCACTCTCTGATTACGTTAGTTGTTTGGTTGTCATAGTGAGCCAGACGTTTCACCATGTAGACCAAAATCATATTTTTTCAGAGCTGTTGGCCCATTAACCCAATTTTAGCATGTATAGCATGCATCTTACCCGAGCGTCCCTGTATATTTTATTAAGAAAAGTTTCCTGGTGCCTTCCAGGCAGCCCATAGGTATGTTGTCGTGTATAGGCACCAGGAAAATCACGGTAAGTATTTATACACTTTTCTGTTTTCTAGATTTAGGAATACACTTTTTTCCTCATTTTTGTATGCTTTGTTTATTGCAGCCGTCCTTGTCATTATACGAAGGACTCGTGTACGCTGCAGCTGAGAAACGTTTAGGAGCAGTTGGGTGTGTGTGTGTGTGTTTTTTTTTTTTCTCTTTCCAGCAGCCCCCCAACTCTTCTCTGATATCTTCTGTGTACGTGTACACTCAGGAGTTTAGAGGCAGTTGAGGTTACTAGCATTTTTATGAAGGCAGATGAATCGCATTTAGGACTGTAGTTTACATTTCATTTCAAACACCGAATGCTGTAATCTGAGTTTATGCACATTTTAGTTTCTAAGCGTTTTTAGAAAGGAAAATGTAAGATATGGGGAAAAAACACAATTTTTTTCACCACATGCTGTTCTCCGCAAGGGGGAGAGAGACACATAGAGAGAGGGAGGTGGAGAACAAAATATTACAGCGCACACATGCAAAAAAAATAAAAATTACCTTCTGCAAGGCTTATTTTAAAATGCCTAGACATTTTCAAAATGCATTATCAAAAAATATGGGGATTTGGTCACACCATATTTCTATATGGTGCTTAAGCCCACTTACTGCGACAAAGTACCCCATGGTTAGTGGGTCCTACACTATCCGTAGATGGGAGATCCTGCTTCTCTAAACCATGGGAGCCATACAATCCTCTATATAGGAGAACTAGACGTCTCCACCTGTGACACAGGTGGTCACTAATGAGAGGCACTGATGAGGGAGGAAGAGAGAGAGTAACGTACGCACAGAGTGAGTGATGTACACAGAGAGAGAGGTGCGCACACACACAATCACTGTAGAAGTGATCACTTTTGTGCAAACCAATCAATATATGCTAAGACATTTTTTTAACGTGGTTTTTTTTTTTAGATAGGTTTTCTCACAGAAAGTAAAACTATTTTTGTTTTTTTCAAAATTGTTGCTCTATTTTTGTTTATAGCGCAAAAAATAAAAACCTCACTCAGAGTTGATCAAATACCATCAAAAGAAAGCTCTATTTCTCCAGTCATCTTCCAGGACGGCACACCTGAGAGATGACTGGTCCACCTGACAGGAAACGCAATCAATAACAAGTTTAAAAGTTCCCACCCCTCCCTCAGACCCTCAGTTCTTGATTGTGTTTCCCACAAGTGGCAGCGAAACCAAGTTTCTGCATTTTTTTATTTTTTTAACTGGAGGGGTCTGGGACCCTTTTCCTTTAAATCTTTCCCCAGGCTTTGAGACTCGAGCAGACAAGGGGACCTTCTAGGGGTGATTTTCTCCTTTACAAGGGAGACTAATTGCAGGCTCGCAAGACAGAGGAGTTGTCTTTGGTAGCACTGCTCCCCGTCTGTACTGTTTGCCCCCCTTACCTAAAGGGGGACCACTGGAGCCTTCCGGGTTAGCATTGGTGGAGTGTGGTGAGCTTCCTCTTCCCGCACTGTGGCAGCGGTGGCTGGACGCGAACGGCGTGCGTTCCAGCATCACTGCGCATGACCGAAAGTCCGTCGCGATCGTCCGACGTCACTTGACATGTGCAGAGTAAAATATTTCGTTTCGGAATTTCGTTTTCGTCCGAAAACTTAATTTATTTAGTTACTCCCGAAATTCGTTTTTATTTATTTCGTTTTTCGTTCAAAAATTGCATTCGTCCGAAAATCCACATGAATTACGGTCGAATCTGTCTTTGAAGGCTTATGGTGTCTGTCGAATGTATAAAGAAGATTCGACAGAGCTAGTATATAGCATACTTTAGAACCCCTGTTAAAGTCTATGGGACTCCAACATTCAAAATCTAAAGTGCTAATTTTAGACTAATTTGCAAGTTGCTGTCCTAAAAAGTGTTTGGGGACCCGGGTCCTGCCCCAGGGGACATGGATCAATGCAAAACAAAGTTTTAAAAACGGCCGTTTTTTCGGGAGCAGTGATTTTAATAATCATTAAAGTGAAACAATAAAAGTGTAATATTCCTTTAAATTTCGTAGGGGGGGGAGTTGTCTATAGTATGCCTGTGAAGGGGCTCATGTTTCTGGTGCGTAGAACTGTCCCTGCACAAAGTGTCATTTATGCAGGAAAAAAAGTCCTTTAAAATCACTCGCAGCTATTATGAATTGTCGGCTCCCGTAATACAGAGAACACTCATTGAAAGTCATTGATAAAAAAATAAAAATAAAAATAAAGCGTGGGGGTCCCCCAAATTCAATTACCAGGCCCTTCAGGTCTGGTATGGATATTAAGGGGAACCCCGCGTCAAATTTTAAAAAAAATTGACGTGGGGTCCCCCTAAAAATCCATACCAGACCCTTTATCCGAGCACGCAACCTGGCAGGAAAAGAGGGGGGGACGAGAGAGCGCCCCCCCCCTCCTGAACCGTACCAGGCCACATACCCTCAACATTGGGAGGATGCTTTGGGGGTCTGTGACCCCTCAAAGCACCTTGTCCCCATGTTGATGAGGACAAGGGCCTCATCCCCACAACCGTGGCCGGTGGTTGTGGGGGTCTGCGGGTGGGGGGCTTATCAGAATCTGGAAGCCCCCTTTAACAAGGGGACCCCCAGATCCCGGCCCCCCCCTGTTTGAAATGGTAGGGGGTACAAAAGTACCCCTACCATTTCACAAAGAAAGTGTAAAAATAGTTAAATAAGACAAACACACTTTTGATAAATTCCTTTATTAAAAATAAAAAAAAGATTCCAGCGGTGGTAATCCATTCTTGCTATCCAGCGACGGACAGTCATCTCTCCAGCGATGGCTCATCTCATCCAGCGCAGCGAATACATCCTTCTTCTGTCTCCGCAGAGGAGACACTGCAAGGATTCCGGCGGCCTGACGTTTCTTATATACGGAGGGCGGGGCCACCCGTCACCTGACCCTGCCCCCTCTGACGCAAGGGGAAACCCGGGGTTCCCTGTGACGTATGGGTGACCCCGCCCCCTCTGATGTAACGGAAACCTGCCTGTGTTACATCAGAGGGGTGCGGGGTCACCCATGCGTCACAGGGAACCCCGGGTTTCCCCTTGCGTCAGAGGGGGGCGGGGTCAGGTGACGGGTGGCCCCGCTCTCCGTATATAAGAAACGTCAGGCCGCCGGAATCCTTGCAGTGTCTCCTCCGCGGAGACAGAAGAAGGATGGATTCGCTGCGCTGGATGAGATGAGCCATCGCTGGAGAGATGACCGTCCGTCGCTGGATAGCAAGAATGGATTACCACCGCTGGAATCTTTTTATTTTTAATAAAGGAATTTTTCAAAAGTGTGTTTGTCTTATTTAACTATTTTTACACTTTCTTTGTGAAATGGTAGGGGTACTTTTGTACCCCCTTACCATTTCAAACGGGGGGGGGGGGGCTGGGATCTGGGGGTCCCCTTGTTAAAGGGGGCTTCCAGATTCTGATAAGCCCCCCGCCCGCAGACCTCCACAACCACTGGCCACGGTTGTGGGGATGAGGCCCTTGTCCTCATCAACATAGGGACAAGGTGCTTTGAGGGGTCACAGACCCCCAAAGCATCCTCCCAATGTTGAGGGCATGTGGCCTGGTATGGTTCAGGAGGGAGGGGGGCCGCTCTCTCGTCCCCCCCTCTTTTCCTGCGGCCTGCCAGGTTGCGTGCTCGGATAAAGGGTCTGGTATGGATTTTTAGGGGGACACCCACGTCAATTTTTTTTTTAATTTGAGGCAGGGTTCCCCTTAATATCCATACCAGACCTGAAGGGCCTGGTAATTGAATTTGGGGGACCCCCACGCTTTTTTTTTTTTTTTTTTTTTTTTTTTATCAATGACTTTCAATGAGTGTTCTCTGTATTACGGGAGCCGACAATTCATAATAGCTGCGAGTGATTTTAAAGGACTTTTTCTCTAGTCGTCTGTCCAGGACAGCACTAGAGAGATAGGCTCCACCTCCAGAGGCAGGAAACACAAACCAGATCTTTAAAGGGCGGTCTCCGTCCCTTCCCCTTCAGTCTTTGTGTTTCCTCCACCGGAGGAGGAGGCTGGATCAGGAGCTCCCCTTCCCCTGACGGTGGGATAGCCCATAAGAGACGGGGAAGGAGTTCGGATTACCTGTTGGTAAACGGACGTTTTTGAAGTCCTCCGGTCGGGTTGACTGCAGCTTCGAACCGGCGTTCTCCTTCTGAAGCCCGGGGAGGGCGTTCGTTTCCCCGCCTGACAATAGGTTCTAAATTGGCGCGAAGTCAGGCGGGGGGCGGGCACAGGCTTCGAGTTCCGGCCTGTGCATCACAGGAGGAGGATAGAGGACTTCCGGCAATCCACTACCGGTTCCGGGTCGCGCGGCGAGCGTGGACGTTCGGGACCTTGGCGGCTATTTTAAAAAGCCGCAGCCACGAGGCGTTCGCACTGCATCGCTTTATCGCCATTACGAAGGAAAACCTCCAGGCGGTTAAGCGCGTGCTTCAAGCGTTCGTGCTGCATCGCTTCATCACCGTTACGAGGGGAAGCCTTCAGGCGTGCTCTGAACGAAATGGATGCAGTGGAGAGTGGCAGTGGAGCCGAACCAGCTCAGGTAGGCAAACACAGAGGTGTCTTGTACCTACAGGGCTGGGAGAGAGGGGGGGGGGAGTAATGGACTAATCAATGCAAAGGCATTTTGAAATGGTCCAGGTGTATTTTTCCTCCCTCCCTCTCTCTCTCTCTCAAAACAGGATCCGGACTAAAGAGTCTTGCGAATTATGTTAGCGGTTGGTGGGGTGCACATAGGTGTTTGGTGAAGGCGTCCTATTTTGCTAAAGGTTTCGCTGACGTTGGCTTGTTTGTTTTTTCCCTTCCTTCTTCTCTCCTTCTCTTGCCTTAGGCTCTGCCCAAAGAACCAGAGAGGTCGGGGGGAAGAAGAGATGTCCTTCATGTATGGCTAAATTAAAAGAAGGATGGTCTAAGCCCCTTTGTAAACAATGCATAGACAAATTGGTCTATAAGGAAGGGGAAGGGAGGGAGCTTGTAAGGATTTGATTTCTGGAGTACAGAAAGAAATGGAGTCCATCAAAGCAATGTTAGCGAACCTTGAAACCCCAAAACCAGCCGCAGTCCCCTCTGCTTCCACCCCAGTTGTAGGTGACGAATCAGAGGAGGAGGAACTTGATTCTCTGGATGGCCTAAGTGAGGCGGCATCATCCAGAGATGTTCCTGTTCAAGGGTCAAGCTCTCCCAGATACAGGCTCTCACTCGAGGAGGTTGATGCCTTACTGGGGGTAATTTATGAGACGCTCGAAATCAGAGAGGAGCCAGTCTCCCTGTCCTTGCATGACCGGATGTATCAGACCCTTAAAACTGATTCAGTTAGGGTCTTTCCGGTTCATAGCACACTGATAGACTCAATCAAAAAAGAGTGGGAGGAACCAGAGAAAAAGTTATTTTTTCCTAAAAGCATGAAGCGGAGATTCCCCTTCAGTGAGGACCCCTCTTGTGTTTGGAATAAAGTGCCCAAGGTAGACGCAGCTTTTTCCCAGTGTGCAAAGTCAACAGATCTCGCCTTTGAGGACATGGGTGTTCTAAAGGAACCCATGGATAAAAGGATGGAAGTACTGTTAAAGAGGTCATGGGAAGTAACCATGAATAACTTAAAACCTGCAATGGCCACGACAATAGTGGCTCGCAACTTGGAGGTCTGGCTGGAACAATTACAGGGCCACTTGGAAGGGGGGACCTCCAGAAAGGAAATTCTGGATTCCCTTCCTATGCTACATAAAGCAGCAGGCTATATAGCAGATGCCTCTGCGGAGTCTGTTAAATTGTCAGCCAGGACCGCTGCCCTCGTAAATTCATCACGTAGGGCACTTTGGCTGAAGTCTTGGTCGGGAGACTCAGCCTCAAAAGTGAGGTTATGTGGCATCCCCTTTGAGGGAGACCTTCTGTTCGGACAGGATCTTGAGAAAGTCCTGGACCGTACTGCAGACAAGAAAAAGGCTTTTCCTGTCAAACCTAAGAAGACTACAGGCAAACGCTTTTTTCGTCCTCAAAGACAGGGACAGTCACAAGGACAGACCTCTAAGGAGTCAACCCCTAAGAAACAGTGGATGGGGGGAAAACAGAAAAGCAATCTCTTTTCCTCTTCTAAAAAAAACACTAAATCCCAGTGACGTGGTTCCTGTGGGGGGGAGACTGGGGCAGTTCCTCCCACAGTGAGAATACACTACTCCAAGTCCTTTTATCCGGAGGATCATCAGGGAGGGTTACAAAATACAGTTCACACACGTCCCACCTGCAAGGATGTGTCTGACCAAACCTCCCAAAGACCCCCAGAAAGCGTCAGCTTTGCTGTCGCAAATTGGCGATTTAATAGATCAGAGGGTTCTAGTGCCAGTTCCGCCACAGGAAATAAATCAGGGTTTCTATTCACACGTGTTTGTAGTAAAGAAACCGTCAGGCAAATTCCGGTTGATCTTGAATCTGAAGTTACTGAACAAGTGGGTAACTTACAGGAAATTCCGGATGGAAACAATTTTTACAGTGAGATCAGTACTCCCTCCAAATTGTTTCATGGCCTCTCTCGACCTAAGGGACGCGTATCTTCACATCCCGATTCGAGAAGACTCTCAAAAGTATTTGAGGATAGCGATTCTTTGGGGAAGTCAGATTCGATACCTCCAATTCAGGGCTCTGCCTTTCGGTCTGTCTTCTTCCCCCAGGATTTTCACCAAGGTCCTGGCAGAAGCATTGGCTCCCCTAAGACTGAAAGGGATCGCTGTCATACCGTACTTGGACGACCTTTTATTCTTTGCCCCCTCAAAGCTCCAACTGCAGGGAGATCTGAGGGTAGCTATCTCTTGTCTAAAAAGGTTGGGGTGGTTGATAAACCAAGAGAAGTCACACCTGATACCAACACAGGTCTTACAGTATCTAGGTTTTCTGGTGGATTCAGTGTCACAGAAAGTCTTCCTCACGGAGGAAAAAGTGATAAAGGTGAAAGACATGGTAACCTTCCTGCAGTCAAATCAGACAATTTCCATCAGGTCAGCTATGGCAGGGTTGGGCCTATTGGTGGCAACAATCCCTGCAGTTCCTTGGGCAAGAGCTCATTTCAGGTGTCTCCAGGCCAATATTCTGGGCAGCTGGGACGGGACACAAGAGTCCCTGGACAGGACTATCCATCTATCCTCAAAGACCAAAAGGTCTCTTTGGTGGTGGAAGAGAGAAGAGAACCTAGTACGGGGTCTTTGGTGGTCTCCTCCAGTGTCTGTTCGCATCACCACGGATGCCAGTGCTTGGGGCTGGGGGGCCCACTTGGGGTCGAAGGTAGCCCAAGGATGCTGGGGGAAGACACAGTCCCAGAGGTCAGCCAATTGGAGGGAGTTGCAGGCAGTCTGGGAAGCCTTAAGGGTGTTCGCCAGGGATCTGAAGGACCACCATGTACAGGTCCTCTCGGACAGTATAGTGACGATTTCCTACCTAAACAAGCAGGGAGGAACAAGATGCCCGTCCTTGATCAAGCTAACAAGTACGATCATGCATTGGGCAGAAGAAAACCTAAAATCGCTTTCAGCGGTCCATCTAAAAGGGGTGGACAACCACCTGGCGGACTTTCTGAGTCGACACCGGGTGTACGAATCAGAATGGTCACTAAACAGGGAGATTTTCCAGATGTTAGTGCGCAAATGGGGTCTTCCGGAAGTGGACTTGTTCGCCAGGAAAGCGAACACCCAGGTCCCAGTATACTTTTCCCTAGAGAGGGAGGCAGGGGCAAAAGGGATAGACGCTTTGGCACAAAGCTGGGCTTTTCACATTTGCTACGCCTTTCCCCCATTCAAGTTAATTCCTCTAGTCCTGAGGAAATTTTTGCAGGAACAGACCACATTGATACTAGTGGTTCCGTACTGGCCGAAGAGACCATGGTTCTCGGTGCTGCTGGGCCTGACAGACGAACCTCCCCTCATACTGCCCGAGAGGGAGGATCTGCTGTCTCAGGGTCCAGTTCTGCTACAAGAACTACAGACCCTAAAGTTATCGGCCTGGCGTCTGAAGAAAGTCTCTTGAAGTCTAAGGGACTCTCAGATAGGGTAATTAAAACACTTCTTGCTAGTAGGAAGAAGGTAACCCAAGCAATTTATGTTAAATACTGGAAAGTTTTTTGTTCATGGTTGGACACTAAAAAGGTGTCTATAAGTATCCCGACAGTCTTGGAATTTTTACAAGACGGTGTGGATAAGGGGCTGGCCATTAGTACCTTAAAGGTACAAATTACGGCCCTGTCTGTTTTTTTGGATCAACCTCTGGCGATAGACCCGCTAGTTAGCAGGTTCTTTAAGGGGTTGACCAGGATTAAACCTGTTCCTTTCAAAATTTTACCCAAATGGGACCTGTCAATTGTGTTACAGGGATGGGTAAAAAAGTCTCTGGAAGAAGAACCTTCCTTGAGATGGATCACGCTTAAAACGGTGTTCCTAGTGGCTATTTCCACAGCCAGACGCATTAGCGAGCTTCAGGCACTTTCGGTGAAAGAGCCGTTTTTACAAATTTTTGAGGATAGGCTGGTGTTGCGCACGGACCCTGGGTTTTTACCCAAAGTAGTGACAAAATTCCACAGAACACAGGAAATTGTTTTGCCTTCGTTCTGTGGGTCTCCCACTAATCCTAAGGAGGTTGAGTTCAGCCAACTGGATGTGAGAGCCTGTGTCTTACAATATCTGGAGATGTCAAAAAACATTAGAAAATCAGATGCATTATTTGTTTTACATGCGGGTAAAAAATTGGGGTCACAAGCTTCAAAAAATACAATTGCAAGGTGGATCAAACAAGCTATTGTAGAAGCCTACAAAGGAATGAAAATGGAATGTCCTTTTTCCCCCATGGCTCACTCCACACGGGCGCTATCGACCTCATGGGCAGAGCGAGCTGGAGCAACACCAGAACAAATTTGTCGAGCAGCAACTTGGTCAAGCTACTCGACGTTTATGAAGCATTACAGATTGGACCTTATCTCAGCGCAAGACCAGGCGTTTGGGAGAAAGGTCCTTCAAGCGGTAGTCCCCCCCTAATCTGGTAAGTTCTCGTTGATCCTCTCTAGTGCTGTCCTGGACAGACGACTAGAGAAAACGAGAGTTAGACTTACCGGTAACTCTGTTTCTAGGAGTCGTCCAGGACAGCATGGATTCCCTCCCTATATGCTGTTATAATGCTGGACAAGTGTTTTTGTCGTTACAGAAGCCGTTTCCGGGGAAGTTCTCGTTTACAAGACTGAAGGGGAAGGGACGGAGACCGCCCTTTAAAGATCTGGTTTGTGTTTCCTGCCTCTGGAGGTGGAGCCTATCTCTCTAGTGCTGTCCTGGACGACTCCTAGAAACAGAGTTACCGGTAAGTCTAACTCTCGTTTTTTCCTGCATAAATGACACTTTGTGCAGGGACAGTTCTAAGCACCAGAAACATGAGCCCCTTCACAGGCATACTATAGACAACCCCCCCCTACAAAATTTAAAGGAATGTTACACTTTTATTGTTTCACTTTAATCATTATTAAAATCACTGCTTCCGAAAAAACGGACGTTTTTAAAACTTTTTGCACAGATACATGTCCCCTGGGGCAGGACCCGGGCCCCCAAACACTTTTTAGGACAGTAACTTGCAGAATCTTTTCTCTCTGTCAAATCTTTTTTCTCTGTCGAATATTTTCTCTATATAATCTTGGACTAATAGAGGTAAGGTTAGGCACATTCGACCACAGGTTCTATAGACAGATTGTTATTGTCAGAGTCATGTCGAATCTCCTATTCTATTATCGAACTGTTGTAACAATGAAAACGAAAATAAAGCATTTATTTATGTCGGATCTTTCGTTTTTCGGATTTTGTGCTTTCGTTATCGTTTGTCAAAACGAAAATAGCTGAAATTCGGACGAAAATGCATTCGGACGAAAACGTATGCACATGTCTAGACGTCACTTCCGGGCGATGAACTTCCAGAAAATGGTGCCAATCACCGGCAAACGCTGCAGAGAGGTGCAGTGGAAAGCACCCAGGCAGCACTGGCAGGGTTGGAGGTGCAATAGAGCTCAATCCAAGCCTATGGCCACATCACTCCAGCAGTCAAACAGGAGGGGACGCTCAAGACAACACCTGGTCCAGATTCAGCTATCCTGCAGGGCAGCAAGAACGCCATGGACATGGAAGGTGCGTCTGAGCAGACAGCCACTGAAGTCGCCACAGGGGCATAGTGATTCGGCTGTATAATGTAGGGGCAGGGTACTCTGAGGCAGACTCCCCTTTAGGACGTGAGTAGCTAACTGTATGTTTTTTTTTTTATTTTATTATCTCCAGGGACCGAAGGCTCTGCCCAGGGGTCAGCCTGTAGGTCCAAGGGAAAGGCTACATCTAAGTCCAGGCGCTGTGGGTATTGTAACTCTAAACTACCACAAGACCACAGCAAGCCATTTTGCGATAAGTGCATTTTTAAGCTCGCAGGCAAGGAGACCGCTCAGGTAGTGAAGGAGTGTAGTGCCTTGCAGTTAGAAATGTTAGCCACCCTCCAGTCCTTCCGGACCACGCTGGAAAGGTCAGGATAAGGCCCCCTCTGGTAGAGATACCCCTCTTTCACAGAAAGACTTATCCACATCTTACACGGAAGGTTCCCAGGGCCAGGTCTCCTTCTTATCTGAGGCGGAGGAAGGTCAGGTCCCAGATCTCAGTACTGGGGAGGAGGATTCGGACCAGGATAGCCAGGGGGAGGCTAAGCCTGGGGGTCTCTTGTTCTCAGGAGACGACATGTAGGGCTTATTAAAAGCCATTTATGCCTCAGAGGATATACAAGTACCCTCTGCTTAGGTATCAGCCCAGGATCGGGTGTATAGAGGCCTAGGAAAGTTACAGGCAGAACCTTTTCTGTTCACCAGTCCCTGAAGGATATAATTCCTCGAGGAGGAAGAAAAGTTTAAGACTCCTCGCTTGGACGCAGCCCTAGCACAGCTATCCAAAAGGTCCGATCTGTCCTTTGAGGATTCAGGAAGCTTTCAGGACAAGAAGTCTGAGATTTTACTCAGGAGGGCTTGGGAGGCAAATGCGGCAGCAATGGCTCCCGCCCTAGCCTCGGCCTGTGTAGCTAGAAATGCAGAGGCGTGGCTGGGCAGATTAATGGAACATGTCTCGCGGAGCAAAGAGGCTAAAGAGATTGTAGACTCGCTGGAGGTAATCAGCAGAGCAGTAGCATATGTGGCAGACGCAGCAGTGGAGACTGTCGGAACCACAGCCAAGTCAGCCGCACTTCTAAACTCGGCTAGGAGGGCCCTATGGGTAAAGACCTGGGACGGGGACTTCACCTCTAAGTCTCGTCTGTGCGGGATTCCCTTTGAGGGCTCCCTGCTCTTTGGTTCGGGTTTGGATCAGGTCCTCTCCTGGTCCACAGAGAAGGGAAATAAATTCCCTGTGAAACTTAAAAAAAGAAAAGGGCAAGAGATTTTTTTCGTGGCCCCCAGTCAAAAGGTCAACATAAGGGGAGAAGTGACCAGAAGAAGTGGGGTCTTGGGAAGGGAAAGGAAAAGAGTGCGATCCTTTTTTCCGGTTCTTCCCATAAGGAAGCCAAATGACGCCACCGTAAAGGTAGGCGCAAGGCTCTGCAGGTTCCTTTCCGAGTGGGAGAAGGTTACGCAGAGTCCATACCTTTTAAGCCTCTTAAGAGAGGTGTACAGACTAGTTTCAGCTGTCCCCTCCACAGAATTTTCTTGTCACCTTTCTCCCCAGGGACCCTACCAAGACAGAGGGTCTGCTGGGAAGTATACGAGAGCTGTCAGAGCAAGACGTTATTGCTCCGGTGCCAGCCAGTCAGTTGGCCCAGGGCTTTTACTTGCACGTTTTCGTGGTTCTGAAGCCCTCGGGCAAGTTTTGGTTGATAATAAAGAGGACTCAACCGTTACTTATTTTTTTTTCCATAACCAAGTTTATTATGTCAAAGAAAAATAAAACAAGAAAAAGTGCATACGTATTATTACATACAGCCAAAGTGTCACTGCTATCAGAAGGGTGTACAGTAAGTAGAGTACAGCCGGTTCAAAACCGGTGTCATGAATAACAAACATTTGTAAAAAGGATCAAAAAGACAGGGAGAGAGCGGTAGCTGGTCCCTTCCATGGGGGTCAGCTAGACCCAAACCAAAACACACAGTTGGGGGCAAACCATCTAACTGGCAACATAGATTCAAAATGCCTTACGTACAAGTATCGGAGTCTTGTAACCAACGGTCCCATATTCTGTCGTATTTGGCCGGGCATTCCCTGTTAATATACATAACCTTTTTATATGGTAAATTATTATTGACCTCCGCCTTCCACTCCACCAGCCCAGGGGGTGCGGGCCGCATCCACTTCCGGGCAATGACCTTCCGCACCGAGAAAAAGTTCTCATGCAGGAACGTCTTAGCGTATTTGGCTATAGTATCTGGGAGTACCCCGAGTAGGCATTGTTTTAGGTCTAATGTGACCCATGTGATCGTGCAGGAATGTTATAACTTGCGCCCACAGGCCTTGTATTTTAGGACATGACCAGATTAAGTGAAAGAACGTACCCACCTCGAATCAGCTAGATTGAGTGCTTCTGTATCTGGCAACCCGAAGGGGGGGGTGAGATGTGCCCAGTGGATAATATAAATTTGGGTCAGTCTGTCGGCAAGTTTGGGTGAGACAGACTTGCAGGATTCCAAAGCCTCCTCCCATTCCCCATCCTCCAAAGGGCCTATCTCTCTCTCCTACCGGGGCCTCAGATTATGTGCCAGTTTGGTGGAAATGGGGGTAGTGACCATGTCATAGAAGGACGAAGTTAATTTGCGGGGGTCAGTACTCTTGATTATGGCCATTAGTGCATTGGTGGCTGACTGCGGGATGGATTCTGAAAACTGAGCCCGGGCCTCGTGTCTCACCTGTAAAAATCGGAAGAGCATGTATCTGGGGAGTGAAAATTCTTCTCTAAGCGTGGCAAAGGTTTTAAGGGTTCCGTCAACAAACAATTGATGCATATAGAGAATACTATGAGTAGACCAGAGGTCTGCATCGGGAAGTTGTAAAAATTCTGACAGAGTATTATTATGCCATAATGGAGTGTAATCATTATAGAGTGGTAACCCTAGCTTGACAGAAGCTAAGTCCCATATGTGTCTGTAATGGTATAACAAAGTCTGTCTGTTGTCCCCCAGGCCCTCCCCGCTAAGGCCCATCGCCAGCGCGTAAATTGAATCTTCGGTGCGTCGAGCCCACCTCGGGCATAGCAGTTGGAGAAACCGCCCTCTGTCCGTTTTGTCTATATGGTACAGTTGGGATAATTGTGCCGCAATGTAATAAAGATTAAAATCGGGAAGGGCCATGCCCCCCAGGTCCGTGGGGATTTTTAAGCACCTGCCAAGCTAATTTGTGTCTGTTGTTTCCCCATACAAAGGGTTTAAGAAGGGCCTCAAGGGATTTAAAATGCTTCAAGGGTAAGTATATCGGGGAGTGCCAGAGAACATAGAGGATCTTGGGTAGCGGAACCATTTTTATGAGGTTTACCCGGCCCCAAACCCCCAATGGTAGACAGGCCCAGGCCCGTAGTTTGTATTTTTAACGTGGGAAATTAGAGGGCTTAAATTTAAATGTATATAATCCGTCGGTGATCTGGATATGTATATCCCTAGGTACTTGATAATGCTGACTCGTAATGGCAAACTGCCCTGAAATTCAGTCGGTGGGAAGCTGTCAAGTGGAAGAATTTGGGATTTCCCCCAGTTGATCTTTAGCCCAGAGAAGGTCCCGAACCTTTCAATTGTTTGGAGAGCTGCGGGCAGAGAGGGGCCCGGGTCTGCCAGGTATAACAGTGTGTCATCAGCATACATGCTGATCTTTTCAGTTAGGGCACCATGGCTCAATTCCCTGATCTCTGGGTTAGCTCGGATGGACACGGCCAAGGGTTCCGCGGCCAAGGCGTATAATAGTGGAGAAAGAGGGCAGCCTTGTCTCGTGCCTCTACTGAGGTTGAACATTCGCGATGGCCAGCCATTAGCCACCACCTTGGCCGCGGGCGCCTGGTACAACCGTTGCACCCATTTAATGAACCGTGGTCCAAAGCCATATCCCTCAAAGCAGCTCCAGAGATAGCCCCACTCCACTGAATCGAAACGCCTTTGCTGTATCCAATGTCACCACCACCCGTGACCCAACTTCTGCGTGTGTAGCCTGTAGGTTGATGTAAAGTTTGCGTAGATTAAAGGAAGTGTTACGGCCTGGCATGAATCCTGCTTGATCTACATGTATGAGGGACAGAATAACTTGATTTAATCTAAGGGACAGTACCTTGGCTAGTATTTTTATATCCACCTGTAGTAGGGAAATGGGACGATAGGATTCGGGGTAGCCCGGGTCCTTCCCCGGTTTTGGGATAAGGACTATCGTCGCTTCCCGCATAGAGGGGGGCAGGGTGAAGTTTTCAAATAGGTGATTAAATAATGCAAGCAGTTTAGGAGTTAGTAGTTCTCTAAATTGGGAGTAAAATTCAACAGGGAGACCGTCAGATCCAGGGGATTTGGATCTGGCGAAACTTGCGATCGCAGTATCTTTCTTCCGTGGTAAGGGGTGCCTCAAGTGACTACTTGATCTTTCGTCAACTGAGGGAGGGTGATGCTGTGAAGGAAATTGGTCTGCACGTCCGTCAGGTCTGTCACTGTTGTTTTGTATAGATCTGCAAAAAATTCCCTGAACTTGGAGGCGACACTGCGGGGGTCTGTAATCCATCCACCCCCTGGGCCATGAAGGGTGATGACAACTGGGGGCCTGTCTTCGCTATGCACTAGGTATGCAAGGAGCCTGCCTGCCTTTTCCTCATACTCAGAGTTTCTGTTTAGTAAAGAAAAGCTTTTGACGAGCCTTTGTATACTGGAGTTGATTAACCACTCTACTCTACTGTATTTTAAGCTGAATCGCCGTTGCTATGGTGGGATTAGCAGCATATTCACGTTCAGTGGAGACTAGCTCCATCACTGCCCTGTCAAACGCCCCAGCGGAGTCTGTTTTGATTTTATTTATGTGGGTGATCAGGGTTGTACGTGCGTATATTTTAAATGATTCCCATATTGCGGCAACAGATGCAGTGTGATCCTTTTCCAAGAAGTATTGCTTCCATTGGGCAATGAGTTCATCATCCCCCTGGGAGCAGTGAGAGCCAGAACGGGTTTAGTCGCCATGGTCTCGGTGGTTTATCACAAGGGATACTGAGGGTGATCCAATATGGGCTGTGGTCCGACAGTAACCTGGGGCAGAATGTAGTTTCGAGAATCTGCGGTGCCAGGGTGTGGGACACAAGTATAAAATCTATGCGGGACATAGAGTTGTGGGTAGAGGAGAAACAGGAGTAGGCACGAGTGTGCGGGAAGTTGTGCCTCCATGTGTCTATAAGATGAAAGGTGGAGATGAGTTTAGAGAATTTAGTTGTCGGCACTAGTGCCTATCGCCTGTGTAGTCTGGAGTCTATCAAGGGCCGGACATAGTGTAGTGTTAAAGTCACCTAACCATATCGCTGGTACTGTGGGGTTACGAGACATAAAGGTAAAGCCTTCCAGGATCACTGTTACACTAAAAGGAGGAGGCATGGAGAAATACATACTAGCCGCTGGGGTCAGTTACAAGCTCACAGAGTTCAAAATGTACAGATTTGGTGATCAATACTGAGACACCCCTAGCGTGAGTCGTGTGGGTGGAGTGGTATGCCCATCCAACCCAAGGGCGGCGAAGGGCCATTTGGAGTCTGCCCTCGACATGCGTCTCGACTAGCACCACAACGTCTGCACGTTGCTTTTTGAGTAATGTAAGGGCGGCCGAGCGCTTAATTTTCTTGTGCAGGCCCCTCACATTCAAAGTTAGGAATTTTATAGTTGCCATGGTGCTGTACAGGGGACACCACCTCGCCTCAGTGAGACATACTTCCTGAGGTGTAGCGAAGAATATAGTTTGTAATAGAACTGAGTACTCTAAACACTGTATAAGGCCCCCTTGCACATATATACATGTTCCCATAATCGGTTTCTGATACCTTGTATGCACACTTGAAAATTGCAAATATAACTGTTTATCAACCCCCTCCCCGCCTTACACCCACCCCAACTTGTGTAGGCATGATCCCTTAACTCTGAACTACCATCTGGGACAAACAGTAACTTCACATGTAAGGAGAAAAAGAGGAACAGTTTCATCCACTGGGTCAAGTAGTTGTTCCGAGTCAGCCACCACAGAGAAGGATAGGGATGGGGCCTAGTTACGCGCCCCTGTAGGTTAGTGTAAAAAAGAGGCAGTAAGACCCAGTTCCTCCGTTCATCTGCATAGTCATGATTCCCAGTGGATAGTGAGGCGTATATTCGCTGCACTATGCATGTGGCCTGTAGGACCAGCATGCCTCCACAGCTCCGTGTGGCAGATAAGTTCAGGTGTATGAAAAAGACCCCCATGAGGGGGGCAATGTGATGTAGTGAGTCCACTCCAAATATCTAGGATAAAAAAAAAAACTTAATAAAATAAGGGGGGTGATTTTTAATCCAGTACTCTAGATGTTGCAGATAGGATTGTATAACAGCAGATGTGATGGTAAGGGTCCGTGGAAGTATAGAGTTCCACCTGCCTCCCCGACCCGGCACGGTATATCAACATGGGACTGACAGTCTATGTGGTGTGGGTCAGGGTGGGTAATACAGCAAGGGTAGCTAAGATAGGCCAAGTAGTGGTGAAGACATGAGACAAGAACATCACACCGCATGGCTCACCTGGTGAGCAGTCCGTCTCCCCTGCCATGTGCAGATCTGCAATCCAGCCAGGAGATGACCTCTCCGGGATCCTCAAAGAACGAGACGCGGCCATCATGTTCCACCCTCAGACATGCAGGGAAAAGCATTGAGTACTTTAGGTGACAGTCGCGCAGTCTGCGTTTGGCCTCCATGAAGCTCTGCCGGCGTTTCTGTATCTTGGCCGAGAAGTCAGGAAATATTGCCACTTTGATGTTTCCTACTGGAATGTTACCCTTCTCTCTTGCCAGCCTCAGTGCAGCATCCCGATCTTTATAGTTTAAAAGTTTTGCAATAAAGGTACGGGGGGAGCACCCTGGGGAGGAGGTTTAGCAGGCATCCTATGAGCCCTCTCCACTAGTGATGGCCGAACGGTTCGCCCGGCGGTCGTTTCGCGGCGAATTTCCGACATTCGCGGTCCGCACGTTCGAACGCCTTTTTCCGTCGTTCGCCGCGGCGGACTTACGTGTTTAATGTATACAAGAACTTTAACCTTTGGTGACACGTTTATCATGTGATACAGGACAGCCAATTGAGACATGACAGCACATGGACACTTGTACATTCCCCCTAACCTATAAATACACCCGATCCGGTGGCCATTTTACATTCTTTCTTCTGTTACGATAGGGACAGGTTCCTGTGTGGAGTAGGGAGAGATAAACCACTAGCTATTTGGTACACAAAAGTTCTTTTCAGGACTGGTATAGGTGTTAGGTGTTGATAGGTTTGCTGTGCTGCTGATTCTTGCAGCAGCCTGAGTGTCTTTTGTTAGTTTAGAGAAAGGGAAAGGACGGTGTATGCTACAGGGACAGCCAGATTAGTCTTTCATCATCATCATCATCATCATCATCATTAGCTGTTACTATCAAGGTCCACAAAAGAGCTGTTCCAGTAACCACTAATCGTTCTCTTTTTTTGCCAATTTGTATAGGGACAGGAAGGAAGCAGTGTTGTCAGGCAGTGAGGGTAATTTTAAAGACTTGCTGTTATTATTAGTTCCACAAAGGTTCTTTTCAGGACTGGTATCAGTGGTACAGTAATAGGCTTGTACATGTATAATATTCTTTCTTCCAAATATAGAAAGGATATTATACTTGACTGCTGCCCTTCTGCTGCAGTCTGCTAAACATTCACAACTCACTTGTTCCACAAAAGTTCTTATAAGGACTGGTAACTTGGTATAGGGTGCTACGGTACATAGGCTTGAGTGCGGTACAGTCTGCTGTTCTGTAAGGACCGCTATCGGTCCACAATAGATAGGGTTGACGTGCACCACTGCTGACCGCTGCCCTATACTGCAGCAGTCCTTCAGCGGTATAGGGACTGACGTACAGTCTGCTCATCACTAACACACAACCTGCTTGTTCCACAAAAGTTCTTATAAGGACTGGTAACTTGGTATAGGGTGCTACGGTACATAGGCTTGAGTGCGGTACAGTCTGCTGTTCTGTAAGGACCGCTATCGGTCCACAATAGATAGGGTTGACGTGCACCACTGCTGACCGCTGCCCTATACTGCAGCAGTCCTTCAGCGGTATAGGGACTGACGTACAGTCTGCTAAACACTAATACACAACCTGCTTGGTCCACAAAAGTTCTTATAAGGACTGGTAACTTGGTATAGGGTGCTACGGTACATAGGCTTGAGTGCGGTACAGTCTGCTGTTCTGTAAGGACCGCTATCGGTCCACAATAGATAGGGTTGACGTGCACCACTGCTGACCGCTGCCCTATACTGCAGCAGTCCTTCAGCGGTATAGGGACTGACGTACAGTCTGCTAAACACTAATACACAACCTGCTTGGTCCACAAAAGTTCTTATAAGGACTGGTAACTTGGTATAGGGTGCTACGGTACATAGGCTTGAGTGCGGTACAGTCTGCTGTTCTGTAAGGACCGCTATCGGTCCACAATAGATAGGGTTGACGTGCACCACTGCTGACCGCTCACCTATACTGCAGCAGTCCTTCAGCGGTATAGGGACTGACGTACAGTCTGCTAATCACTAACACACAACCTGCTTGTTCCACAAAAGTTCTTATAAGGACTGGTAACTTGGTATAGGGTGCTACGGTACATAGGCTTGAGTGCGGTACAGTCTGCTGTTCTGTAAGGACCGCTATCGGTCCACAATAGATAGGGTTGACGTGCACCACTGCTGACCGCTGCCCTATACTGCAGCAGTCCTTCAGCGGTATAGGGACTGACGTACAGTCTGCTAATCACTAACACACAACCTGCTTGTTCCACAAAAGTTCTTATAAGGACTGGTAACTTGGTATAGGGTGCTACGGTACATAGGCTTGAGTGCGGTACAGTCTGCTGTTCTGTAAGGACCGCTATCGGTCCACAATAGATAGGGTTGACGTGCACCACTGCTGACCGCTGCCCTATACTGCAGCAGTCCTTCAGCGGTATAGGGACTGACGTACAGTCTGCTAAACACTAACACACAACCTGCTTGTTCCACAAAAGTTCTTATAAGGACTGGTAACTTGGTATAGGGTGCTACGGTACATAGGCTTGAGTGCGGTACAGTCTGCTGTTCTGTAAGGACCGCTATCGGTCCACAATAGATAGGGTTGACGTGCACCACTGCTGACCGCTGCCCTATACTGCAGCAGTCCTTCAGCGGTATAGGGACTGACGTACAGTCTGCTAAACACTAATACACAACCTGCTTGGTCCACAAAAGTTCTTATAAGGACTGGTAACTTGGTATAGGGTGCTACGGTACATAGGCTTGAGTGCGGTACAGTCTGCTGTTCTGTAAGGACCGCTATCGGTCCACAATAGATAGGGTTGACGTGCACCACTGCTGACCGCTGCCCTATACTGCAGCAGTCCTTCAGCGGTATAGGGACTGACGTACAGTCTGCTAAACACTAATACACAACCTGCTTGGTCCACAAAAGTTCTTATAAGGACTGGTAACTTGGTATAGGGTGCTACGGTACATAGGCTTGAGTGCGGTACAGTCTGCTGTTCTGTAAGGACCGCTATCGGTCCACAATAGATAGGGTTGACGTGCACCACTGCTGACCGCTGCCCTATACTGCAGCAGTCCTTCAGCGGTATAGGGACTGACGTACAGTCTGCTAAACACTAATACACAACCTGCTTGGTCCACAAAAGTTCTTATAAGGACTGGTAACTTGGTATAGGGTGCTACGGTACATAGGCTTGAGTGCGGTACAGTCTGCTGTTCTGTAAGGACCGCTATCGGTCCACAATAGATAGGGTTGACGTGCACCACTGCTGACCGCTGCCCTATACTGCAGCAGTCCTTCAGCGGTATAGGGACTGACGTACAGTCTGCTAAACACTAACACACAACCTGCTTGTTCCACAAAAGTTCTTATAAGGACTGGTAACTTGGTATAGGGTGCTACGGTACATAGGCTTGAGTGCGGTACAGTCTGCTGTTCTGTAAGGACCGCTATCGGTCCACAATAGATAGGGTTGACGTGCACCACTGCTGACCGCTGCCCTATACTGCAGCAGTCCTTCAGCGGTATAGGGACTGACGTACAGTCTGCTAATCACTAACACACAACCTGCTTGTTCCACAAAAGTTCTTATAAGGACTGGTAACTTGGTATAGGGTGCTACGGTACATAGGCTTGAGTGCGGTACAGTCTGCTGTTCTGTAAGGACCGCTATCGGTCCACAATAGATAGGGTTGACGTGCACCACTGCTGACCGCTGCCCTATACTGCAGCAGTCCTTCAGCGGTATAGGGACTGACGTACAGTCTGCTAAACACTAATACACAACCTGCTTGGTCCACAAAAGTTCTTATAAGGACTGGTAACTTGGTATAGGGTGCTACGGTACATAGGCTTGAGTGCGGTACAGTCTGCTGTTCTGTAAGGACCGCTATCGGTCCACAATAGATAGGGTTGACGTGCACCACTGCTGACCGCTGCCCTATACTGCAGCAGTCCTTCAGCGGTATAGGGACTGACGTACAGTCTGCTAAACACTAATACACAACCTGCTTGGTCCACAAAAGTTCTTATAAGGACTGGTAACTTGGTATAGGGTGCTACGGTACATAGGCTTGAGTGCGGTACAGTCTGCTGTTCTGTAAGGACCGCTATCGGTCCACAATAGATAGGGTTGACGTGCACCACTGCTGACCGCTCACCTATACTGCAGCAGTCCTTCAGCGGTATAGGGACTGACGTACAGTCTGCTAATCACTAACACACAACCTGCTTGTTCCACAAAAGTTCTTATAAGGACTGGTAACTTGGTATAGGGTGCTACGGTACATAGGCTTGAGTGCGGTACAGTCTGCTGTTCTGTAAGGACCGCTATCGGTCCACAATAGATAGGGTTGACGTGCACCACTGCTGACCGCTGCCCTATACTGCAGCAGTCCTTCAGCGGTATAGGGACTGACGTACAGTCTGCTAATCACTAACACACAACCTGCTTGTTCCACAAAAGTTCTTATAAGGACTGGTAACTTGGTATAGGGTGCTACGGTACATAGGCTTGAGTGCGGTACAGTCTGCTGTTCTGTAAGGACCGCTATCGGTCCACAATAGATAGGGTTGACGTGCACCACTGCTGACCGCTGCCCTATACTGCAGCAGTCCTTCAGCGGTATAGGGACTGACGTACAGTCTGCTAAACACTAATACACAACCTGCTTGGTCCACAAAAGTTCTTATAAGGACTGGTAACTTGGTATAGGGTGCTACGGTACATAGGCTTGAGTGCGGTACAGTCTGCTGTTCTGTAAGGACCGCTATCGGTCCACAATAGATAGGGTTGACGTGCACCACTGCTGACCGCTGCCCTATACTGCAGCAGTCCTTCAGCGGTATAGGGACTGACGTACAGTCTGCTAAACACTAATACACAACCTGCTTGGTCCACAAAAGTTCTTATAAGGACTGGTAACTTGGTATAGGGTGCTACGGTACATAGGCTTGAGTGCGGTACAGTCTGCTGTTCTGTAAGGACCGCTATCGGTCCACAATAGATAGGGTTGACGTGCACCACTGCTGACCGCTCACCTATACTGCAGCAGTCCTTCAGCGGTATAGGGACTGACGTACAGTCTGCTAATCACTAACACACAACCTGCTTGTTCCACAAAAGTTCTTATAAGGACTGGTAACTTGGTATAGGGTGCTACGGTACATAGGCTTGAGTGCGGTACAGTCTGCTGTTCTGTAAGGACCGCTATAGGTCCACAATAGATAGGGTTGACGTGCACCACTGCTGACCGCTCACCTATATTGCAGCAGTCCTTCAGCGGTATAGGGACTAAGAGTTTTGTCACAGGGTCATTTAAAAAATGACATGCAGAGGAAGAGGCAGGCCCTTCCGCAGGGGTGGTAGGGGTAGGGCAGGAGCAACAGGCTTGAGCCAAAGTGGGAAGTTGCAGAAGGTGCGTTCAATTACTTTAAAGGATGCACCAGACTTGGTTGAGTGGCTCGCTCAGCCTTACTCTTCTGCACCCTCCTCATCCTCTCGATCTGCACCCTCTTCTTCACTCTCTGCTATGTGCACCCCCAAAGACACTACCACCAACAACACGACCACCACCACCACATACCTTCCGCTTGAGTCACTGGAATTATTTTCCGATCCATATCAAGAGGACATTTCTGATGCGCAGCCACTCTTGGTATTGGATCAGGAAGAGGAGGTAGCAACAAGCGCTACTCAGCAGTCTGACGCCAGTACCCAGATCAGCCCAAGGAGGAGGTTGGTCCCCGGTGTTGCTGCCTACTCTACTTATAGCGGTGGGGAAGGTGACGTTGATGATGACGTGTCTAGTGATGTCACGTGGGTGCCCACAAGAGAGGAAGAGGAGGGGAGTTCAGAGGGAGATATGGACCAGCAGATAGGGAGGAGAAGCAGCAATGACTTACATTGCACAGCAGGGACAAAGCAGACTGCAAATGTATCAGGAGCGAGTCATCGACCATGTACGGTCACATCTGGCGCTCCCAGGACACCGGCACATGGCTCCGCAGTGTGGGCTTTTTTTAACGTGTCCGCTGCTGACAATAGCGTTGCCATCTGCAATCTTTGCAGTCAACGCGTTAGTCGCGGTAAGCCCAATACTCACCTAGGGACGACCGCCTTAAGAAGGCACATGAGCAGCCATCACCGAGCCCAGTGGGAGCAACGGAACACACAAAGCCACACTGCAGGCTCTCACCGTCCAGCCTCGTCTTCTACTTCTCCTTCTCCTCTCTCCTCACAATTGTCCTCCACTCCACCTTCCATCACGCCAAGCTCACATTTTTCTGCAAAAAGGCAGGCTTCCGTGGGCCTAATGTTTGAGCGTAAAAAAATGATGACGCCGGATAACCCTCTTGCCCAACGGTTGGCGGCTGGCTTGTCAGAACTCATAGCCCGCCAACTACTGCCATATAAACTGGTGGACTCGGAGGCCTTTCGCAAATTTGTGGCCATTGGAACACCACAATGGAAGGTCCCAGGAAGGAAGTATTTCTCAGAGAAGGGCATCCCAGAGCTATATGGCCATGTTCAGCGGCAAGTGAATGTATCTCTGGCACACAGTGTCGGTGCCAAGATACATCTGACCACAGACACGTGGTCTAGCAAACACGGGCAGGGAAGGTATATCAGTTTTACTGCCCACTGGGTGAACCTTCTGACGGCCGTCAAGCATGTAACCCGTGGCACCCGTGTAGATTTGGTTTTACCGCCACGGATTGCATGCAGGCCTGACTCTTCTTCTCCTCCTCCTACTCCATCCTCCTCCCTCTCCTCCTCAGCTGCCTCCTCCTTTTCCGCTGCTAGCGTCTCTTCCACTGCACCGCCCAAGCTCCCCAGAACCTATTCCACATGCCAGGTGAGACGTTGCCATGCCGTGCTGCGTCTGTTGTGCCTGGAAGCAAAGAGCCACACTGGCCCGGCACTCCTTTCAGCTTTGCGTTCACAGGCAGATGAGTGGCTAACACCGCTCAATTTGACAGTTGGTAAAGTGGTGTGTGACAACGGTGCCAATCTGCTTAGCGCATTGAAACAGGGCAAAATCACGCACGTGCCGTGCATGGCACACGTCTTAAACTTGGTCGTGCAGCGATTCCTTGTCAAATACCCTGGGGTCCAGGACATCTTGCGGCAGGCAAGGAAAATCTCGGCCCATTTCAGAAGATCTTACACGGCCATGGCTCGCCTTGCTGACATTCAGCGGCGACACCATCTGCCGGTCAGACGTCTTATTTGCGATTGCCCGACGCGATGGAACTCAACCTTCTATATGCTTGATAGGCTGCTCCAGCAGAAACGTGCAGTTAACGTCTACCTGTATGAACTCTGCGAAAGAAACGGTTCTGGGGAGCTGGGTTTTTTTTCACCGCGCCAGTGGCTGCTCATGCGCGACACATGCAGACTTCTGCGGCCATTTGAGGAGATCACCAAACTGGTCAGTCGCAGCCATGGCGCCATCAGTGACATGGTACCTTATGCCTTCTTTCTGGAGCGTGCATTGCGTCGTGTCATTGATCAGGCTGTGGAGGAGCAGGAGCGGGAAGATGAGGAAGTCGCAATGCTGGATGAATTCCCAGGGGGGGCTACTCTATCTGAGACAAGTCAACAACAGGAGTCTGATGAGGAGTCAGAGGAGGATGGTGCCGGGGCGGATGAGCAGGAGCAAGAAGAGCATGCTTTAAACCTTTCTGGGATCCCTGTTGTGCGAGGATGGGGAGAGGAGAATGAAGAGGACGACATTATCCTGGATGATGAGCAGGAGCCAGGCCACCACACCGCTTCCACTTTAGTGCAAATGGGGGCCTTCATGCTCCAGTGTTTTAATAGGGACCCCCGTATAAAAAGCATGAGGGTCAAGGACCAGTACTGGGTGGCAACGTACTTAGACCCCCGGTACAAACACAAAATGGCGGAAATGTTACCGCCGTCGCAGAGGGCTGTCAGAATGCAGCACTTCCAGGCCTTGCTTCGAGAAATGCTGCATTCTGCTTTTGCGTGCGCTGGCAGAGGAGCAATTCCCACTCCCAGAGAAGGATTTGCGGGTACCAATCCAACAGCGCCTGCAAGAAGAGGCCGGTTTGAAGATGTGTTGGTGACTTCGGATATGAGGTCATTCTTTCAGCCGACCCATCGACAGGTGTCATCCGGATCCAGCATCAGGGAACGCCTAGACCGTCAGGTGTCCGACTACATTGGGTTAACGGCCGATGTGGACGCTCTGAGGAGTGATGAACCCCTAGACTACTGGGTGGGCAGGCTTGACCTCTGGCCAGAGCTTGCCCAATTTGCAATCGAACTGTTGGCTTGCCCCTCATCCAGTGTCCTGTCCGAAAGGACGTTCAGCGCAGCAGGGGGGATTGTGACCGATAAGCGTACTCGCCTAGCTCACCACAGTGTTAACTACCTCACATTTCTAAAAATGAATGAGGCATGGATCTCGGAGGAATTCAACACATGTGATCAGTAGACCATGTATATGTCTATAAACAATTTTTGGAATCAAGCACACAGACCTTCTTAATTCATTTGGCTCACTTCCCTGACCCAAAAAAGCACACCGTACTATATGCCCCTACCCTCCTCTTTGAAGAGGTTGAGCGGTGTCATATTTCTACTGGGGCTGCTTATTATGAGGGGTTCCCACCATCCCTGTGCTGTGCTGACTTCCTCCTGGGTGTTCTTATTATGAGGGGCTCCCACCATCCCTGTGCTGTGCTGACTTCCTCCTGGGGGTTCTTATTATGAGGGGATCACACCATCCCTGTGCTGTGCTGACTTCCTCCTGGGGCTGCTTACGGTGCTGCTGTCAGCGCTGTATGTCACGGAGCTGCTGTCAGCGCTGTATGTCACGGAGCTGCTGTCAGCGCTGTATGTCACGGAGCTGCTGTCAGCGCTGTATGTCACGGAGCTGCTGTCAGCGCTGTATGTCACGGAGCTGCTGTCAGCGCTGTATGTCACGGAGCTGCTGTCAGCGCTGTATGTCACGGAGCTGCTGTCAGCGCTGTATGTCACGGAGCTGCTGTCAGCGCTGTATGTCACGGTGCTGCTGTCAGCGCTGTATGTCACGGAGCTGCTGTCAGCGCTGTATGTCACGGAGCTGCTGTCAGTGCTGTATGTCACGGAGCTGCTGTCAGCGCTGTATGTCACGGAGCTGCTGTCAGCGCTGTATGTCACGGAGCTGCTGTCAGCGCTGTATGTCACGGTGCTGCTGTCAGCGCTGTATGTCACGGAGCTGCTGTCAGCGCTGTATGTCACGGAGCTGCTGTCAGCGCTGTATGTCACGGAGCTGCTGTCAGCGCTGTATGTCACGGAGCTGCTGTCAGCGCTGTATGTCACGGAGCTGCTGTCAGCGCTGTATGTCACGGTGCTGATGTCAGTGCTCTGTATTACGGTGCTGCTGTCAGTGCTCTGTATCTCCTGCACCCTCTTGTTTGCCTACCCTGGTCCCTGACCTTCCCTCTCCTCCATTGCCTTCATTAGCTCCATAGTCCTGAATTGTCAGAACAATTTCCCAAATAAAAAAAAAATGCTTGTAGTTATCGATCCCAAATTCACCTCATACATGTATTATGCTATTGTCCAGGTGGTGGGACTACGTGCTACCCCCTAATAATTACCCCGTGGCCGCAAATTCGACCTAAAGGTTTGCGAAATTCGCCTCCCATTGAAGTCAATGGAGCCCGCGGCGAACGGTCGTTTTCGCGAACGTTTGTGTCCGTTCGCGTTTCGCGTTCGCGAAACGTCCCGTCGGAAGTTCGTCCATCACTACTCTCCACCACCAGCATGGGGGTTATCAGTAGTTATTCCAGGAACGCTGTCGGGTCTTTACCTTCCGCTCCCTCCGGGAGACCAATGAAGCGGAGGTTGCACCTTCTCAGGCGATTTTTCCATGTCATCTTGCTTGGCGAGCAACTGGTTAATCTGCCTCTGCATGTGTTCAGATCTAGCTTGTAGTGGCGGCAGGATGTCCTCCACCGTGCTGATGCGGGTTTCTGTCTCTGTGACCCGTTCGCGGATTTTCTGGAAATCCTGCCTAATCAGAGATATGTCCATCTTGACCCCTTCCATCTGGGCAGTGAGGAATGTCCTGCAAAGTGTGATCGCTTCTAGTAGTTTAGCCATGTCTCCCCGCCTGCGCTCCCCCGTCTTCTCAGTGCCACGGTGTGCCAAGATGGCCGCGGACCTCCGTGCATAGGCCGAAGCCGGGGACTTGCCTGAGTGCGGCCGCCGGACGTGAGATTCGCCGCTCCGATTGGACGGCCGAAACAATGCAGGATGTGGAGAGGGTCCCCAGGCAGGCAGCCAGCTGGAGTGGCAGGACTATTGGAGTGGAGGATATTAATCCAGGATTAATGAACGGAGCTCCTGGCCTGCAGGTCCTACTCCATGCTGCGTCAGCCCACGTCCCCCAACCGTTACTTATTACACAAAAAGTTCAGAATGGAAAGCATCTATTCTGTAAGGAAGCATCTTCTGGCAGGAGTTTTTATGGTCACTCTGGACCTGAAAGACGCATATTTTACATATATCTATTGCTCCAGAACACCAGAAATACCTACGCTTCGCAATACACACGCAGCAGAATGTAGAACACTGGCAATTCAGGGCACTCCCCTTTGGACTAGCGGCCAGCCCAAGGGTTTACACAAAGGTAATTGCTGAGGTGGTAGCGTACCTGCATCTCCAGGGAATAGGTTTGATACCCTACCTGGACGATTTACTGGTCTATAGTGTGGATCAGGCGCAGACTTTGAGAGACAGGGACACGGTGCTACGGACCCTGGAGACCTTGGGTTGGATGGTCAGCCGAGAAAAGTCCTCGCTGACTCCATCTCAGTCCAAGCTTTATCTGGGCTACCTGAGAGACTCATGGGCACATGGGTGTTCTTACCAGCAGAAAAGGTAGCGAAAGTCCAGGGTGCAGTTATCACCCTCCTCGAAGGGGGGGATGCCTCCCCGAGGTATATCATGAGAATGCTGGGTCTCATGACCTCTTGTATACCGGCAGTGACTTGGGCGCAGCTCCATTCTCGGTAGCTCCAAGCCTTCCTTCTTGCCTCTTGGGGAGGAAGGAAAGAAGCACTGGAGAGAAGAGTGTCTCTCACAGAGGTCGCCCTCTCTCTACGGTGGTGGCTCGACTCAGACAATCTGGCGAGGGGTCGCCCCTGGTCCCAGATAGACTTGCTGGTTCTAACCACGGATGCCTGGGGTTGGGGGACTCACTTGGGAGACCGGTATACCCAGGGGTCCTGGAAAGGCAGTCAAGCCAGGGAGTCCTCCAATTTCAGGGAACTTCTGGCAGTAGGCAAGGCGCTAAGCTTCTTCCAAAAGCAGCTTCAGGGCAGAGGTAAAGGTCCTCTCGGACAACCTGGTCCCGGTTGCCTACCTGAACCACCAAGGGGGGACAAGGTCGGGCAGGCTGAGGAAGTTAGCGCAGGAGATCCTAGAAGAAGCGGAAGGGAGGATCCTTTCACTTTCAGCGGTGCATATAAAAGGGTCGCTCAATCTTCAGCCAGATTTCCGAAGCAGACAACCCATCCTTCATGGAGAATGGGGGTTGAACAAAGAGGTTTTTGCCCTGGTGTGCAGCCATTTCGGCAGGCCAGAAGTAGATTTTTTGTTTCCTGGAGGAATGTGAAAATCCGCAGATTCTTCTCCCTCTACAAAGAACAGAGGGCAGAGGGGGTAGACGCCTGTACAGATGTGGTATTTCAGGCTGGCTTATGCCTTTCCCCCACTAGCTCTCATTCCCAGGGTTCTACAGAAGTTAGCTAAGTCAAGGACAGACCTGGTGTTGATAGCACCCTGGTGGCCGAAGAGGGTTTGGTTCCCCACCATTCAGAACCGCTCAGTGGCTCCCCCGCTGCACCTGCCGGTACAACGAGACCTGCTCATCCAAGGTCCAGTCTTTCACCCTGACCCGGACCTTCTCTCTTTGACAGCATGGCTCTTGAGAGGGAAATCCTCCGTGACGGGTTGCTCGGAGAGAGTGATAGATACTCTTCTCCTCAGTAGAAAGGGAGTCACCAGGAGAATTTATGCAAAAGTCTGTAAAGTTTTCTCCCATTGGTTACAGTCTAAGGAGGGGGCTCTCCAGTTGATGCCTACTATCCTAGATTTTCCTCAAGAGGGGGTGGACCAGGGATTGGCAGTTAGCACTCTCAAGGTCCAGGTGGCAGCCCTGTCAGTGTTTTTTGACAGGAGGCTAGGACAAGAACCCCTGATAAAAAGATTTCTGTTGGCCAGGGAAAGGGTAGTTCCAGTCAGGTCAGTCAGTTGCCCTCCGTGGGACCTATCCCTGGTGTTAGATGCCCTGACAAAAGGGCCCTTTGAGCCGGTGGCTCATATTTCCATTCGATTATTATCATTTAAGTTAGCCTTCCTTCTGGCTATTACCACGGCCAGAAGGGTGGGTGATATACAGGCTCTTTCGATTAAAGAGCCATTTTTACGTATCCTAGAGGATAGGGTAATCCTCACTCAGGATCCCCTTTATTTGCCAAAGGTAGCTTTGTTGTTTCACAGAACACAGGAGATTATTCTCCCGTCCTTCTGCCAGAATCCTAAGAACGAGGAAGAGGAAAGGTTCCATCTCTTGGATGTCAGACGCTGTCTCCTAGCATACTTAGAGTGAGAGACTTTAGGAGATCCAGTCACTTACTAATCACCTTCTCAGGGAAGAGAAAGGGTCTGCAAGCTTCTAAGCCAACAATGGCTAGATGGGTCAGACAGACCATAACTATAGCTTATAGGCAATTTCTGAGGCACTACAGAGTGGAGCTGTTGTCCCCTCAGGACTTGGCATTTGGCAGGAAGGTCCTACAAGCGGTTGTCCCGCCCTAAGGTAGGCCTGAACTTCTTGCTCATCATCTCAGGTGTGCCGTCCTGGAAGATGACTGGAGAAAATGACCAGTTACACTTACCGGTAACGGGTTTTCTAGGAAATCTTCCAGGACGGCAGGCCTACTTCCCTACCCTTGTTTTGTTGGTGTGGTGTATTCACTGCTCACAGAACGTTCCCTCTGACACTGGTGTGTGTCTATCCTTTGCCATAACTGAGTGTCTGAGGGAGGGGTGGGAACTTTTAAACTTGTTGTTGATTGTGTTTTCTGTCAGGTGGACCAGTCATCTCTCTGGAAGATTTCCTAGAAAACCCGTTACCGGTAAGTGTAACTGGTCATTTTCTGGGACAAAGGGATGGTTTTTCACTGTCGGTTATCAGTAGGGATGCACCAAAATTTCAACCGAAAGAGAATTCTTTCAGATAATGGTGCTGAAAATGAGTCGGGGCCCCGCCCCTGGTATTGCCCAGTACAGGGGTCTCGTTCTGGAGCTCCCCGTCCAGTCCTCTCATCTCTCTTCCCCCTCCCTCCTCAACGAGGCAGCTGAAAGACAAAGCCAAGAATGATGTTCTATGGAGGAAAGCTGTCCGCACACCTCGATAAGGAGTGGTCTATCGGTATGATCAGTGGGAAGAGCACTATCAATGTGCATCTTTCCTCCATAGAGCACTGTTCTTGGCTTTGCCTTGCTAACACTGCCCTGTCCTGTCTGACATACTAAGCCAGGCTGCATGATGGGCACTGGTGAGGCACAGGCAGGCTGCATGATGGGCACTGGTAGGCTGCTGGGTAATGGTGAGGCACTAGCAGGCTGCATTTGATGGAAACTGATGAGGCTGCATTGATCTCCTGTACCGCGTCTGCAGTCTCTGGCCATCTCCCGTACCGCGACTGCAGTCTCTGACCATCTCCTGTACCCCGTCTGCTAGAGGTGCACCACATGGAAATTTTGCTAATACTATTAGCAATGTGTTATATAAAAATGTATACATTTTATTTAAAATATAAAAATAAATTTTTATATAAAAATGTTTTAAAAACAGTTATTTTCGACCTAGAGTATTTTTCATTTTCGATATTGGTTTCGGCACCAAAAAATCAACTGCCCTGTGTGTACATGAGGCCTAAGTCTTCTGCCAGGTATTCGCATACCTAAGACCCCAATAAGAAACTAGCCCAGCCATGTACTTGTGATGAACCAAGAGCACCTAGAGAGAACACACAGGCAAATGACAACTAACCATGTTATACATCTGTGTGAAAAAGCATTTACCCCCTTTTTGATTTTTATTTATTTATTTTTTTCATATTTGTCACACTTAAATGACTCAGATCATCAAATAAATTTTATGATTACACAAAGATAACCTGAGTAAATAAAAAATGCATTTTTTTAAATGATGGTTTCATTTCTAAAGGCAAAAAAGCTGTCCAAACCTGCCTTTGCCTCTGTCATTGCTGTGGAGCAATTTTGGCCCACTCTTCTGTTTTAATTCAGCCAGATTGGAAGCTTTTCCAGTATGAATGGCCTGTGTAAGGTCATGATACAGCATCTCAATTGAATTTGAGTCTGGGCTTTGACTAGGCCACTTCAAAACCTAAATTTTGCTTTGTTTGAACCATTTGAAGGTGGACTTGCTGTTGTGTTTTTTTTTTTGCTTCAGGTAAGACACAATCCAACTTTGGAGGTGACTTCCATTGAAATCAATGGGTATAAGTTGCTTAGAAGTCGGATTGAAGCAGTACAGGAACCTTTTCTGAAGTCGGAGCGACTTCAGTATTATCCATTAAGACGACTTAAGGCCCATACACACGATCAGACTTTTTGACAACAAACATGCAAATTAGCTGTTTTGGAGCAACATCCGACCGTGTGTACGCTCCATCGGACAAACTTTTTTGGTTTTCATCTGACTTTTGTTGGCTGTGCGAACGGACAAACTTTCTGGCAACAAAAGTCCGATGGCGCAAAGTCTGATCGTGTGTACAGAAAACCATAGGACTTTTGTACAAAGTACAAATAGGCATGCTCAGAACCAATGCAAAAGATCAGACAACAATACAGAAGCTGACCAAAGGTGGCGGTAAAGAGCAGAAAAACCACATGATTTGGTGAAAGTTGGCTGAAAAAGTCCTGCTGTGTGTATGCAATACAAGTTCAGGGTCGACGCCCTTTGTACAAAAATCCAAGGGAAAGTTTGTACAAAGTCCTATCGTGTGTATGAGGCTTTACATTGATTTTATCGCGTCGACTTGGGGCGACTTCAAGTCGGATCCAAAGTCGCCCCTATGTGAATGGGCTCTAAAAGTCTTGAGGATAATCAAGATGTTTTACAAAAAAAGAAAAAACGTGAGAAGAGCCTTTGGCCTTGGAACTCTTCCATGGATGCCATTTTGCCCAGTCTTTCTTATTGTTGAATCATGAACATTGATCTTACCTGAGGCAAGTGAGGCCTGCAGTTCTGGGTTATTTTATGACGACCTGGATGAGTCGTCGTGTGGTGGAAATATCGAAGCTTCTCCTATAAGCAAATTCCATGTGCTAATAAGCACAATCATGGCTCTCTAGTGTAAGGCCGGGAAAGTGTGGTTGTAAATCTCCAAGTAACACAGCCAGACACTGGTATAACTTTGAACTTGGCAAAATCCTCTCTGCCATGGTATGCTGCTTTTATTTATACTGTAAACATGACTAACAAAAGAAGGTGGTGGCTTCAGAATCAGCCAATCAGACACTGGTATTCTTTCAAAAGAACCAATCACACGTGTATATATTCAAATAGCATTCCAGTAGTGACGCGTGCAGATAGTCGCATGCAGAGCCATGCAGCAAGCTCCTTGTGAAACAGTGTCTCACAATTTGAACACTAACTAAATGGTTCTGAACGCAATCCTGTGCACATTCTCACTGCTACCAAAGACACGAGCCGTACTCTATCATGGCTCAGTGGGCCATGATTTTTTATGGTTATGCTATGATTCCTACGTACACAGATTTGTTGGCTAGGAGCGTTAATGCAATCGCCATGAGGTGGCCAGTCTCTTGGTGAGGCATAAACAAACATCCCCAAAAGAGCAAACAGATTGGCTGTGGTTTCCGCAGCCAATGGTCTTCCACCAACGTCTGTATGTGCAAATACTCTCGCATGAGCGTATTACAGCGAAACTGACACTGGGGGACATCTGACAACATACGTTAATAAACATTTCTACAACAGTCGTCATGCTCTTGGAATAATTTTTGCAGGCCGACCACTCCTGGGAAGGCTCACCACCATTCCAAATGATCTCAGTTTGCGGATAATGGCTCTTCCCATGGTTCACTGGAGTTCCAAAGCCTTAGAAATGGCTTTGAAACCCTTCCTAGACTGATACATGTACATTACTTTGTTTCTAATCTGTTCTTGAATTTTTTTTAGATTGTGGCTTTTTGTGATCTGTTAGCATGCTTCACTTTGTCAGACAGCTTCTATTTATGTGATTTCTTGATTCAACAGGTCTGGCAATAATCAGGCCTAGTTGTGGCAAGTGAAACTTAACTCAGCTTTCCAAAAAATTGTGTTTAATCACTGTTCATTCATGATTCAGCATCGGAGGGGGCAATTACTTTTTCACATAGGGCCAGGCAGGTTTCAACAACTTTTTTTTCCCTTTAATAAATTAAATAATAATTTAAAAACTGCATCTTGGATTTACTCGGGTTATCTTTGTGTAATATTAAAATTTGTTTGATCTGAATCATTTAAGTGTGAGAAATGTGCAAACAAATAAATCAGGAAGGGGCAAATACCTTTTCACACAACTGTGTGTGTGTGTGTGTGTGTGTGTGTGTGTGTGTGTGTGTGTGTATATGTATGTATGTATGTATATATATATATATATATATATATATATATATATATATAATGTATGTGTATAATAAATATATATAATATGGGAATGGGTTGTTGCAGCAATAGGGCAAAGCAAGGAGAAGGGAGTCTACAGAGTAACAACATGGCGCAGGTAGGAGACAGTGTCCACAGGGTAGCAATGTGAGGAGAGACAGTCCATGGGGTAGCAATGACACAGCGAGGATAGACGGTCCACGGGGTAGCAATCTGACACAGCAAGGAGAAATACATAAGGGTTCAAGAACACCCACTGAGGACATCCAGGTAGCTGGGAAGGTGGCTCCAGAGTAGTCCATGGAAGCGGGTCACTGGGCAGGTGTACACTGGGGCCAGAGAGAGGGGAGCACTAGGCATGCTGGCCTCAAATTCAGAGTAAAAAGGAGCAGAGAGGCTGCTGGACAAGGAGAGGCAAAGAGCAGCTCTTGAAGGCCCAAACTTAGTCTTGGCTCCTCAAACACACAGGGTCTTACTACAATTTTTCTGGCTCAGGTACACCTACCTGAGCTGGGCCCCGGTGCTGTAGCCCAGGATTTCACGGGCAACATGCCCCTTCTGACACATCAGAAGTATGGCCAGGGGGTGAGGCACAGTGCTGTAAGATGAGCATGCTGTGCCTGGGAAGTCTGAGGCCGGCATGAGGGAACCTACATACTAACAGCAGCAGGTGTTCTGATAACCTGGTTCCTCACACACAGGAGATATGGGGAACTATGTGCCAGGTTTTGGCTGCATGCCCTGTTTACTTCCATTAGTTATCAGACTTCCTTTATCAGTGAAGCATTTTGGGATAAAGGGTAACCTATTTTAAAATAAAAGAAACAAAAAAAGTCATACTTGCCTCCTCTGTGCAGTTTGTTTTGCACAGAGTGGCCCCGATCCTCCTCTCCTGGCGCCTCCTTTTCTCGAGTGTCCCGTCGGAGAAGCACTCTCCTTCGGGGCACCCCCATGTCCCGCTGCTGCGTCCATTGACACAGACAACTCCAGCATCATTGGATTTGATTGACAGCAGCGGGAACCAATGGCTGCACTGCTATCAATCTATCCAATCGGGACCCGAGACACCGGCTCAGGTAAGTAAAAGGGGGGCTGGTGCACTACAAGAGGTTTTTCATCTTAATGCATAGAATGCATTAAGATGAAAAACCGCAAGGGTTTACAACCCCTTTAACCTCTTTAATCCAACTGTATAGATTGGTGGTTATATGTTATGTTGTCACTGTCTACTGTCCTTTTCGATTGCTATAGTAAGAAAAGGAAGAATAGTGCTGTTAAAAGGGTATATGGAGCACACATCTGCCGTAATATTTGTTTAGAAGGGTATAGGCACAAGTATAGAAGACTGGCCAGCCATTGTAGACCATCAATTATGTAAGGGAATGAAGGGTAAAGCCGAGTACACACGTAGCCGTCTGTCCGACATACTTAGTCTGGCGGACTTACCACCAGACTGTCCGTCGGACTTTCCGAACGGGCTAATTGCCCACACACGGCACTTTTTCAGCGGACTAATACGGCGTACTAAGTCCACCGTACTATCCGCCCTACTTTTGAAATGAACAGACTCGCCCACACGCGGAGGAAAGTCCGCTCATTTCGAGCGCGTCTCCAGGTAGGCGGGGCCCGCGAAGGAGACGCCGCTGGCCCCGCCGCCTGGTATGGACTTAAAGGGGAACCCCAACGCCGAAAAAAATCGGTGTGGGGGTCCCCCCAAAGTCCACAACAGACCCTTGTCCGAGCACGCTATCCGGCCGGCCAGGAAAGGAGGGGCGAGCGAGCGCCCCCCCCCACCTGAGCCGTACCAGGCTGCGTGCCCTCAACATGGGGGGTGCCTTGGGGAAGCGGCCCCCCACCCCAAAGCACCTTGTCCCCATGTTGATGAGGACAAGGGCCTCTTCCCGACAACCCTGGCCGTTGGTTGTCGGGGTCTGTGGGCGGGGGGCTTATCGGAATCCGTGAGCCCCCATTTAATAAGGGGGCCCCCGGATACCGGCCCCCCACCCTATGTGAATGAGTATGGGGTACAATGTACCCCTACCCATTCACCTGTAAAATAAAGTACAAAAAAAAACACAACACACAAGATAAAATAATTTATTGCACAGCTCCGGGGGTCTTCCATCTTCGGGGGTCTTCTCGCCGGACTCCTCCGCTATCTTCTTGTAGCTCTTTTACTAGTGGAGGAGCCCGGCATTCTTCTTCGTCGCCGCGGCCTCTTCTTCCTACTTCGGGGGTCTTGTCCCCCTCTTCGGTTCTTCTGCCGGGCCACCGCGCCTTCTTATAGCTCTTTTACAGGCGGTGGCCCGGTCTTCTGTAGCCGCCGCCGCCTTCCGTTCTTCTTCTTCTCCTGGAGATGTTGACTCGACGCTCTCTCTGGCCGCAATGCCAGGGACGCGCTGCGCTGCGACTTATATAGGGACAAGGGGTGGTGTCACATGGGTTGATGTCGCATGGCTACAGTCCCAGCATCCTCCGGGACTTTGACATCGTAAGGGGGCGGGGTCACCATGTGACACCAACCCATGTGACACCGCCCCTTGTCCCTATATAAGTCGCAGCGCAGCGCGTCCCTGGCATTGCGGCCGGAGAGAGCGTCGAGTCAACATCTCCAGGAGAAGAAGAAGAACGGAAGGCAGCGGCGACAGAAGACCGGGCCACCGCCTGTAAAAGAGCTATAAGAAGGCGCGGTGGCCCGGCAGAAGAAATGAAGAGGGGGACAAGACCCCCAAAGTCGGAAGAAGAGGCCGCGGCGACGAAGAAAAATGCCGGGCTTCTCCGCTAGTAAAAGAGCTACAAGAAGATAGCGGAGGAGTCCGGCGAGAAGACCCCCGGAGATTATTTTATCTTGTGTGTTGTATTTTTTTTGTACTTTATTTTACAGGTGAATGGGTAGGGGTACATTGTACCCCATACTCATTCACATAGGGTGGGGGGCCGGTATCCGGGGGCCCCCTTATTAAATAGGGGCTCACGGATTCCGATAAGCCCCCCGCCCACAGACCCTGACAACCAACAGCCAGGGTTGTCGGGAAGAGGCCCTTGTCCTCATCAACATGGGGACAAGGTGCTTTGGGATGGGGGGGGGGCCGCGCAGCCCCCCTTCCCCAAGGCACCCCCCATATTGAGGGCACGTGGCCTGGTACGGCTCAGGAGGGGGGCGCTCGCTCGCCCCTCCTTTCCTGGCCGGCCGGGTAGCATGCTCGGACAAGGGTCTGTTGTGGACTTTGGGGGGACCCCCACGCCGATTTTTTTTCGGTGTTGGGGTTCCCCTTTAAGTCCATACCAGGCGGCGGGGCCAGCGACGTCTCCTTTGCGGGCCCCGCCTACCTGGAGACCCGCTCGAAATGAGCGGACTTTTCTCCGGGCGGGGAAAGTCCGTTAATTTCAAAAGTATGGCGGACTGGCATACACATGGCCGGATTGTCCGCCGAAATGCGAGTCCGGCGGGAAGATTGGAGTGTTACATTCTAAGTCCGCCGTACTTTCGGATCAAAAAAGTGTGCTGGATGCTACACACGGGGGGATTGTCCGGCGGACTTGAGTTTGCCGGACTTTTCCACCCGCTTGTTTGATCGTGTGTACGCGGCATAAGAAACCCTCAGAAAATGCCCAGCGTAAGAAAAGTGAGAGAAAATATACTGAATCTCTGGATAAAAAGGAAAATGTGGCCAGGGTTCCACAATGGGTAACAGGGTTACCAAGTCCAAAGGGCCTAGGGGACAGGGTCCCTCTAAAGGACAATGCAGACTGACAGAGGATTTGTAGAAGAAATATATGGAAGTTGGTTCACAGGACTATTATCTATTTGAGCATGATGAACAGAGTGTGGCAGACAATGCAACACTAGACCTTAAGAGTCCATTCACACAGGAGCAACTTTGGATCCGACTTGAAGTCGTCCCAAGTTGCCTCAAGTCACGCAACATTTAAAAATCAATGTAAGTGAATGAGAGCCGTCTTAATGTACACTACTGAAGTCGCTCCGACTTCAGAAAAGGTTCCTGTACTACTTCAATCCGACTTCTAGGCAACTTGTACCCATTGATTTCAATAGAAGTTGCCTCCAAATCTGATCCCCTGTCTTAATTGAAGCAACTTTCCAGGAAGTAAAAATAGTTTTCTAGGCAAACCCCTCCCTCCCACAGAGCTGATTATTATGTGATTGGCCACTGGTAAAGTCTCCTCTCCTGGAAGCAACTTCAAGTTGCCTTGTAAGTTGCCTTAAGTCGTGCTGTGATTCATACTCAAGTCGTGACCAAGTTGCCTCCCAAAGTCTCGCTCAAAGTCGTGTTGCCCCTGTGTGAACGGACCCAAAGGGTGTTTTGATGTGGGATGAATTTATGATCCAGTATGGGCCAGGATTGTGCGTGTCCGCATGGGGGGGGGGGGGGGGCAAGAGCAAGGTGATCACTTGGTGCACCGCAAGCTGCTGCAAAGGGGGGGTGGGGAAGCTGTGGCAGTCCCTAATTGTTACATTTATCAGCAGCGCCGACCTGACTCTCTAGACCAGGGGTAGGGAACCTTGGCTCTCCAGCTGTTTTGAAACTACAACTCCCATGAGACATTGCAAGACCCTAACAATCACAGGCATGACTCCCAGAGGCAGAGGCATGATGGGATTTGTAGTTTCAAAACAGCTGGAGAGCCGAGGTTCCCTACCCCTGCTCTAGACTCTCTTATTGCATTGTCCGCTGGCCTCTCTGCCCGCTGCACTGGTTGCTAGATGCCTGTCAAAACCAGGTATCCGCTCCCACTTCCTTCTAAGATTGCTGCATCCACCCAGACACTTGTTGTCACCATCGGGGTGTCCAGAGGTGCTGGTGAAAAGACCAATATTGCTACTTTACTGTGGATTTATTAATACACAATGTTTGGTTTTATTGTACTCTTTCAGCATTGTGTACGTTGATTAGATCAAGTCTCACTTTCATGTATCTATCCTTCTATTGTCAGAAACCTGAAAATGTTCTATCTGGTTCCTTGTAATAATTTTTTTTTAAAACATTTTCAATAAAAACATGGTAAAATAAAGTATAAAGAGACTTTGCATGGGTCCTTATCTTGAATAAACACGAACCACCATAAAACATTTAAGTTACAGTGCATAAAACCCTACAAAAATAGAAGAAAATACTGCTTATAAATATAAACATATAGTGGAAGAATGAATTCAAATATAAATACAAATGAAATGAAAGTCTATTTAAAATTCAATTCCTTGTGAGAAGTGTGGAGTCTAGGGTGGTGATAAAGCACTTTTTTGGGTGTTAATAGTGGACCCCAAATTTCTACTGTGGACACTCCTCCGTTAGTCGGGGACACCAACATTCAAGTAGTAGCAGCGAAATTCACACTATGTTACTCGTGTAAAGCAAACCAAAAGACTACATGACTTGGAGGCATTTTGCCAAGACAAATGCACAGCTAAACCAACTGCAAACATTCAGGGCCTAAAAGACTGCACAATGTCATTGATGCTAAAGGGGGCAATACACAGTATTGATTACTTCAATACCGGGCACTTTCACCCTCTTCCTGCCCAGGCCAAGTTTCAGCTTTCAACGCTGTCACATTTGAATGACAATGATGCGGTCATGCAATGCTGTACGTGTACCCATTTGAAATTATTTTTTTCACTTAAAGAGGAACTGCAGTCTGTTCACAATATTTTTGTAATAAAAAACATCTTTGCTATCCTGAAGCTTCCCTCCAACCACTTTGTATATCAGTTTATATATACTGTGATTCTGTACTTGCCAAATATGCTGCAGAAATCTCCCTCCACTGAGTCTGGCTGCAACCATTTTAACCGTGGGCAGCTAAAGCTGTTGCGTGTTCGCTTCCAGGATTTACACAGAGGCGCACCTCCAGCTCTGCATCTCTGATTGGCCCTCTTTTATGACTCCCTCCCCTCCCTTACTGGCAAACTCTCACCAGAGGGAGAGAGAGCTGTGCATGAAGTCAAATGCCTAGGCATTTTTCCAGACAAGAAACAGGAAGTGGGCTGTATAAGGTATTTACTGGGAGAAAATAAAATGTTTTACTATCCAAAGTTAAAATAAGGCTAGATGATTTAATAGATGGCAAGATGAAAAAATGACTGAAGTTCTGCTTTAAATAGATCTTTATTTTGGTGGTATTTAATCACCACTGGATTTTTTATTTTTTACTAAATAAATGAAAAACCCCACAAAATTTTTGCAAATAATCATAAGTTTAGGCCAAAATGTATACTGCTACTTGTTTTTTGTTGAAAATAACCCAAATCAGTGTCACCTATTCTGTAGGAAAGTTATAGAGTCCACAAACTATGGTATATACAGTGCATCCGTTTCCACATTTTGTTATGTTACAGCCTCATTCCAAAATGGATTACATTCATTATTTTCCTCAATAATCTACATACAATACCGACAATGTGAAAGAAGTTTGAAATCTTTGCAAACTTATTAAAAATAAAAAAGAAATACATCACATGTACATAAGAAGTATTCACAACCTTTGCCATGGAACTCAAAATTGAGCTCAGGCGCATCCTGTTTCCACTGATCATCATTGAGCTGTTTTATAACTTGATTGGAGTCCACCTGTGGTAAATTCAGTTGATTGGATGTGATTTGGAAAGGCACACACCTGTCTATATAAGGTTCCACAGTTAACAGTGCATGTCAGAGCACAAACCAAGCCATGAAGTCCAAGCCACTCCTCAGTATAAGGCACAAGACAGCCCGCCTGCAGTTTGCCAAAAGGCACCTGTAGGATTCTCGGACCATGAGAAACAAAATTCTCTGGTCTGATGAAACAAAGAGTGAATTCTTTGGCCTGAATGGCAAGTGTCACGTCTGGAGGAAACCAGGCACCACTTATCACCTGGCCAATACCATCTCTACAGTGAAACGTGGTGGCAGCATCATGGGGATGCCAAGCTTAAAGCATCATACACAGAAAGACGTGAGGCTGTAATTGGTGTCAAAGGTGCTTCAACGAAGTATTGCTCAAAGGCTGTGAATACTTATGTACATGGGATTTTTGTTTTTGTTTGAAATCTTTACATATGCTATAAAAGTAAAATAAAAAAAATACTTTTTTCACATTGTCATTATGTGGTATTGTTTTGTAGCATTTTGAGGAAAATAATGAATTTAATTCCATTTTGGAATAAGTCTGTAGCATAAGAAAATGAAGCGTTGTGAATACTTTCCGAATGCACTGAATATCTGAAAATCGATCAATCCCGTACTGACGGGCTCTTATTTCTGGAGGCCTGAAAACACCAGGACGGTACAAATATCCCTCAAATGCCCCTTTTTGGAAAGTAGATAGTCCAAGGTAAGCAAGTTTTTTTTTAAGTTGAATTTTTTTTCAGCAATAAATGAATAATGGCGCCTGCTCCACCTACAGTGTATACAAAAAGTCTACACACCCCTGTTAAAATGTCAGGTTCCTGTGATGTAAAAAAATAAACAAAGATAAATGATTTCAGAACTTTTTCCACCTTTAATGTGACCTATAAACTGTACAACTCAATTGAACAACAAACTGAAATCTTTTAGGTGGAGGTAAGTAAAAATAAAAAAATAAAATAATATGGTTGCATAAATGTGCACACCCTTAAACTAATACTTTGTTGAAGCACAACTTGACTTGGCAATATTTGCCCACTCTTCTTTGCAAAAACACTCCAAATCTGTCAGATTGTGAGGGCATCTCCACTGCACAGCCCTCTTCAGATCACCCCGCAGATTTCCATTCCAAAACTTGAATCTTCTTCTTCTAGTGAAGCCATTCCTTTTTTGATTTGGATGTATGCTTTGGGTGGTTGGCATGCTGAAAGATGAAGCTTGTCTCATGTTCAGCTTTCTAGCAGAAGCCTGAAAGTATGGTGCTAATATTGACTTGTATTTGGAATTGTTCATAATTCCCTCTACCTTGACTAAGGCCCCAGTTCCAGCTGAAGAAAAACAGCTCCTATGCATGCTGCTGCCACCACCATGCTTCACTGTGGGTATGATGTTCTTTTGGTGATGTGCAGTATTGTTTTTGCGCCAAACCTGTCTTTTGGAATTATGGCCAAAAAGTTCAACCTCGGTTTCATCAGACCATAACACATTTTCCCACGTGATTTGTGGAGACTTCAGATATGTTTTTGCTGAATTTAGCCAGGCTTGGATGTTTTTCTTAAGAAAAGTCTTCCGTCTTGTCACTCTACCCCATAGCCCAGACATATGAAGAATACGGGAGATTGTTGTCACATGTACCACACAGCAAGTACTTGCCAGATATTCCTGCAGCTTCTTTAATGTTGCTGTAGGCCTCTTGCCAGCATCCCTGACCAGTTTTCTTTTCATCAGTTTAGGAGGTTCCTTGTAATGTCACTGCTGTACCATATTTTCTCCACTTGATGATGACTGCCTTCACTGTGTTCCATGGTATATCTAATGCCTTGGAAATTCTTTTGTACCCTTGTTAGAAGTTTTTGAGTTAATTAATATTTTAAGTGATAAAAGTTTCTGAAAATATATGTAAGTTATATGTACGGTAATAAGTATGGTCTCTGAAGGTCACAGAACAACAGAGAGTACAGGGAGGAGTGGTTTTGCTGAGTAGGTATTTCTATTTTTGAGTTACTATGTCAGGACAATGGGTGGAGTTATGCTACTTATCTATAGACTGAACCATATTAGGTATATATGCAAATATGGGTGTTATTAGAATATGCTGACATAACATAATGAAACAGTATAAAAATGGAGCAGGATTATGAGAGTAGGGTAGATCGGTGGGAAGAGAAGGAACTCAATGCTTTGAAAATGTAACACCAGAAGAACCTACCACCTTAGAAGCCAAAACCATGCCATATGTTACCAGATGTCAATCTTGTCTTTGCTTATCTTTCTGAACAATAAAACAACTATTGGACGAGCGAAGGATTCTTCAATTTCTACTCCTGAAAATACGTAGCAAATGCAGCCTTGGATGAAGACATACATATCTCCGCTACACACCCTTTAGGAGAAGGGATACTGGTTCACATAATACACAAAGACTTTGCTATTCATTAAGAAACGCCCCTGTGAGTATAGTAGAATACTAGAGTAATATGTATTTTACTAAGAAGTGTATGTATGTAGAGTTTCCATTACATTTTACGTTTCTACTACTTTTTGGAAAATCCAGGACTTTGTGAAGACGTAATTTAGTTACGTATGTGAAGATATCTGCCAAGGTTAGTTCCTAAGAAGGTGAGAAAGTCTCACATAAGAAAATATTGGATTGTTACCCAAGAAGAAAAAGTGTTGAAACAGGAACAAAGACTTCACGTTATTTGAAAAAGTCACCATTGTAGGTACAGAGGAAAATGTACACTTTGGGTGAGCTAATTTGGAAGTCGGATTTTGATATTTGAAGATGGAAGGTCCAAGCACAAAGGCAAAGAATAAATCAACAGGCAAGACACTACAGCACACAATTCAAGAAACAAGGCAAAAAGCTACAAGAAAAGAAGAAAAAGAAAGATAAAGCAACGAACAACAAAGTTAAAAGGACATTATTCATCTCTTGTTTTATTTTAAGTACACACAGGACTATCATACTAACAAGGGGTGAGTGTGTTTGTTTAAATGAAAGAATAACATGGGAATCGTTAACATCTCTAGGCTCAGAAGTAAGTCTCAGTACGATCGGGAAAGTTATATATTTCATATGTATGGAATATAGGAATACATGCCGTAGTAAGGTAATTAATTATGCCAGAGTGTAAAGAAGTTCTTTTAAGGAGATTAAGTTTAATGCTGCATGTATATGTTTATGTATTAAGCCCTGAACAAAGTTTTCAGAGAAAAATTATTGATTAAGATTGTGGAAAGAACTGTATGAAATTGAGATAATAGAAAAAAACATGATGTTTAGTGTTTTACAAAAATTCTAAAGATTTGGTTGCAGGAAATAATAAGTTGATGTACAAACAAAATATGTTTAAAAAGTGATAAAAAGGTTAAACATTAAAAAAAACGAGATTGTTACCGAATTGTACAGTGAAGAGTGTACAAACCATGGTAGCCAAGACTGTCAGTAACAGATCATTCTCTGAAGAGTATGTGACATGTGAGGAGTGCATTACCAACAGAGAGATGCAGATCAAGTTACAGACTGGTCAGTCATGCCATGACATTTTTCACTTTTATGGATCAAAGCACAATGCATTTTTGTGTTAAATTTTCCAGATACTTGGAAGAGGGTTAACTGATGAGGAAAATATATATTTAAAAGGTATTATTCCTTGCTAAAAGTAATTGTTTTTAAAAAATAAGATTTTTTTTTAGCCCTTAATAACTTTTTTCGAGAGTTCATTGAGATTTTTGCAGACAAAGTATCTGAGTAAATGTTAATGAATTATATAGGCTTACTGTAGGGCAAATATATTTTTAATAACAAAAGATAACTTATGTACAAACATTTGAAGATCTGAAGAAAGCTCTTATAAATTTAGTATTTTTGGTAAATATAAAAATTTCTCTCAGTCATTGTACATTCAAGTGTATGTGGATGATGAGACAATTTCATTGGTATTTATAAATAAATGTGTTAGGAGTGCATTGTCCAATGCTACAGATCTGAGACATTGTGGGTTTTGCACCATTTGTTTTGAAAAACATCTTATGTTACACTAAAGGTGTTATTACAAGGAAAACAGGAGGTGTCAATACACACAGCTTTGTCTAGTGGCAATTGGATGTTAAAAAGATCAGTTGTAGTGGGATATAAATACATGGTGACTAAGGGTGTGAGGGATAGACCCACAGTTGTGTAAATTAAGAATGAAAATGTAATCTTTTCAACTTTTAGTGGACATTTATTGGGGAAATTATTTCTTGTGCTTCTATAGATGGATCCAAATATTGGCACAATGGAATGACAATATTCATTTTCTGTATGTGTCTACATTAAAAGCTGATCTTAAGACTGCCATGTGTTGGTTTAGCAGTCAGTGACAGAGCAGGTGTGGTTCAATCAATCATACTGTATGAGGGGAATGCTTGGTTCTGAAAAGAAACTTCAACATGATCAAATTTCTTTCAGAAACAGAATATTTAGGAAAGCCCAACCTAAATGAATGTTCTTTTACAAAATTAAAATAAATTGTCAGTGTAGAGAAAAAAACAGTAATCTGGCAAGATTATATTTTACAAGATTTAATATTAGTCACAGGATAAAGAGGGGGGCTATGACATGTTGTCTTAGTTAGAATCAGTACAGACTGGTAAAGGAGATAACATTTATTGTAAAAATAATTGGATTCCAACAATAAGGGATAGAGTTATTTTTAAATGAAAATATTTCTTTTTGCATATCCAGTTACCTGACTGACTGATTGATTTTTTGTTTAAGCTAATGAAGGAAATTCTGAACTATTCATTATAGAACACTTTGTCATCAAACTTCTGAATATTGTTTTATTTGTTTATAGAATTATCTAAAGTGAAAGAGGCCTAACCTGATACTACAAAGTATTGAGGGATTTGGCAAATCTATATAGATTGATTATATTCATTTTTCACTTGCTACAGGAGGATTACAAGGATGTTGTATTTTTAGTTAATGTTTCTTTTTGATAAATTAATTGAGGTAATTCTAGAAAAAATTATATTTTTTTATAAAAGCTAAGTTGTTGTGAACTTATGACATATTCCATTGGGGTTGGATTTCAAACCATGGAATCAGTTAATGATTTAAAATTTTATAGAACAGGTAGTGAAGGACATGTATGCAATTTTAGGTTTAGTAAAGTTTTTGTTTCTTATCATCTTAAGTACTCAGGTATTGTAGAACGTATGAATAGTATTGGTTAAGATGATAAAGGTAAATATTGGGTGACTTATTTACCTGCTATAGTTTAAAAACGTTATTATTTTCTAAACATAGGGTTTGTTAACTTTTTGAGTTAATGACAGGCTTTTGAGATTAGCATACTTAGTTATTTATATAATCTGTTCTATAGAAAGTAGTGTGGTTGCAAATTTTGCAAACAACAAGTATAGGTATTTCAGAAGTTTGTTCACAAAACGTGGCTAGGCCTTTGCTAAATTTAAAAGAAGTGATGAGAATGAGATTTCTACTTCTAATGAGTATGTTTAGAAATGTATTCCAGTAGCTAAAGTTATGGTTAATAATTATAGATCTGAAGGTACCAAGGATGTCAACAGAGATGTCAACTGGGATATCAATTGGGAAGATTATTTTGTTATTTTTAAGGTACATTGGGATTATAGTTTTTTGTTTCAAAAGTATTGGTAAGAATAAAAATAATTGGTAAAAATAAGAATAAAATGGGTAAATACAGAAAGGATTATCAGTCTAAAATGGTTTAAATTGATTAATGAAAATTATTTAGGAAAACATAATTTTTTTAAAGAATTTGATACTTGTTTTCATTTTCTTTTATAGATATGTCTTTTGTTTCTAAATTTAAAGAAAACGATTTCTTTATATTTTTATTTAGTTTTTTTGAATTCGTCCATGACAATGCAACAAGCACAACTAAATTTCTATTTGTTACTATTTCTTTTTTTTCTTATTTTTTGATTATGTTATCAAGGACTATCATATTTTGGTGAACTTGCATCAAAAGCGACATATTGATCGGTCGATCATTATGTGAGGGGGAGTTAGGATGATTCTCATAAGAATTTTTTTATGAATTATCTGAATAATGATGATAGTGATAAGATAATAGGAAAGAAAAAAGGCTATAATTAGAGTATATGAAGAAAAGGATTTCAATGTGTCTAAACAAAGTTATTGTTGAATTAAATAATTTTGGAATGTTTGAAAAAAAAAAAAAAGAAATAGAAAAGTTGTTTGCTGGTCATGGATAGATGGATAAATAAATTGAAAAATAAATATAATGATAGATAGAATATATAAAATATGACAATCAAATAATGGGAAGGTTTTTATGTATTTTGTTTCAAATATGTATTATGGTTAGAATGAAACAATTTTATAAATTGATTAAGGAAGAAATGAAAAAAGGTGAAAAAATTATGACAAGTATTTTTAGTCTGAAAATTACTTCTGGTTTATCTGATCCAGTGATTAGCTATGGTACATCTGGAGCAATTGATTCAAAATGTGTATGAAAGGGCTATAAATGAAGTGTGAGTGATTTAGGTAATATCTAAGTTGTGTGAATGTCATTTTGGTACCAGTTGTTCTCCATGTCCAGAGTTTATGACTAAAGGTCAGTAGGTCAGTGGTTTCACAGATAAGAATACACATAGAGAATGTGTCATATAATGGAACAATATACTTGAAAAGAAGATCATTTTAAAGTAAAATCATAGATTATCCATAAAATAGTTATATGATATGGTTAAAGTTATAAGAGTTTCACAAGAAGTTAAATAAATGTATAAAGCTGAAAGAAGAAAATATTTAATATTACATGATTTAGATGGAGAATTAATTAAAATGAATAAATATAATAATTTATACTTTCTCAATGGAATGAATTATTTAAATATTTTTCATAGAAATATCTCAGAGTTTTGGAAAACGTTTATGTACAATATCTGACACATTAAAATGTATTAATGTGTATTGTATTCATGTTTATTGTAGTGTTTGTATTGGAAAAAAGAGAATCAGAGACATTTATTATTTAAGATGAATGCACTTATTTGTTGAATATAGTGCATTGAGGGAGAATTGTTAGAAGTTTTTGAGTTAATTAATATTTTAAGTGATAAAGGTTTCAGAAAATATATGTAAGTTATATGTACGGTAATAAGTATGGTCTCTGAAGGTCACAGAACAACAGAGAGTACAGGGAGGAGTGGTTTTGCTGAGTAGTTATTTCTATTTTTGAGTTATTATGTCCGGACAATGGGTGGAGTTATGCTTCTTATCTATAGACTGAACCATATTAGGTATATATGCAAATATGGGTGTTATTAGAATATGCTGACATAACATCATGAAACAGTATAAGAATGGAGCAGGATTATGAGAGTAGGGTAGATTGGTGGGAAGAGAAGGAACTCAATGCTTTGAAAATGTAACACCAGAAGAACCTACCACCTTAGAAGCCAAAACCATGCCATATGTTACCAGATGTCAATCTTGTCTTTGCTTATCTTTCTGAACAATAAAACAACTATTGGACGAACGAAGGATTCTTCAATTTCTACTCTTGAAAATACGTAGCAAATGCAGCCTTGGATGAAGACATACATATCTCCGCTACACACCCTTTAGGAGAAGGGATACTGATTCACATAATATACAAAGACTTTGCTATTCATTAAGAAATGCCCGGTAATATGTATTTTACTGAGAGTAGAGTTTTCTACTGTCTACTCCATTTCTTTCAACCCTTCTCCTGATATATATATATATATTGTAAGGGATCTTCCCGGGGTAGGGTGTGTTTGGACACAGTTCACAGCAGACTTGGAATTTGATAAAGCAGATCTTGGCGTTTATTCGTGGTACAAACAGTCCAGCAAACAAAATATACAGCAACACCGTGCTTTTCTAAGTACAACAAAAATAAAAGTCCTAGCCCGGATGGGCGCTTACTAACAGGTTCTGCTCACCTATCTGACACTTACAAACACAGCGTCTTTCACCTGGATATCGCAGGGTGGGTTTTAGCTCCAGCAGTGGCTGTGCTTGCAGCTTCCTTCAACACACAGATTGTTCATTCCCTGGCTGAGAAGCAATCACCTGCAGACTCTGCAGTGCCTTTAGCTTCCCAGGCTAATTAGGATCAAAGCTCACCTGATCCCAAACCCAGAACTGGATCGGGGGATGTGGAATGACAGGTCCCTCTACCAAACCTACCTGCCATTCCATATAAACCCAGGCCCGGCAAAATTTAAATAACAACTCAGCAGCATATCGCTGCTGAGAAACTGATCCATCCTGGATTTACCATCTCACACTGTGTAGCAACCTAGGTGAGATGTACACCCCCTCAACCACTTCTCCAGTGACATGTCTACATATCCCCCCCCTCTTTTTCAGACCGGAGGGCTGAGCCTTTTGTCCCCACAGACAACTTACCCTTGACAATGCGTCAGCATTTGCCTGTAATTTCCCTGGCCTGTGTTCCACAGTGAAATTAAAGTTTTGTAGGGAGAGAAACCATCTAGTCACTCTTGCATTTCTCTCCTTGTTTAACTTCATCCATGTTAGGGGGGCATGGTCTGTCACCAACTTGAATTTCCTGCCTAGCAAGTAATACTTTAACGATTCTAGGGCCCACTTTACTGCCAAACATTCTCGCTCCACAATGGCATAATTTTTCTCGGCCGGGGTTAGTTTTCTACTCAAGTACGTCACCGGATGCTCCTCACCATTCACTACTTGTGAGAGTACTGCACCTAAGCCTGTGCTAGAGGCATCTGTCTGGACCAGAAATTCTCGCCTGAAATCGGGGGTGACTAACACAGGTGGTTGGCACAAGGCAGACTTAAGGCTTTGGAAAGCCTCCTCGGCCTCTGGGGTCCACGTGACCATTGCTGTCTTTCCGCCCTTTGTCAAGTCAGTTAGCGGAGCAGCAACTGAGGCAAAGTTCGGCACAAATCTACGGTAATAACCCGTAATACCCAGGAAAGCTCTAACCTGTTTCCTTGTCAGGGGTCTAGGCCAATTCTGTATTGCCTCAATTTTATTTAGCTGTGGCCTAACCAATCCTCTTCCAACAATGTAGCCCAGATATTTGGCCTCTTCTAGGGCTAGAGCACACTTCTCGGCATTTATGGTCAACCCTGCATCACTTATGGCATCCAACACGGCCTGTACCTTACAGAGGTGACTTTCCCAATCAGGGCTAAAAATGACCACATCATCGAGGTAGGCGGCTGAGTAATCACGATGTGGTCGCAGAATCAAGTCCATCAACCTCTGGAAAGTTGCAGGCGCTCCATGTAACCCGAATGGCATCACTACATACTGGAATAGCCCATCAGGGGTGGAGAATGCAGTTTTCTCTTTAGCCTCACCAGAAAGTGGAATCTGCCAGTAGCCCTTTGTGAGATCGAGGGTGGTTATGTACCTGGCGTTACCCAACTTCTCAATCAACTCATCTACCCTGGGCATAGGATACGCATCGAACTTGGAGATCTCATTCAACTTTCTGAAATCGTTACAGAACCTCCAAGTTCCATTGGGCTTTGGGATTAGCACAATTGGGCTGGACCATTCACTCTGTGACACCTCAATTACCCCCAGAGCAAGCATACGTTTTACCTCGGCAGATACGGCTTCCCTACGTGCCTCGGGTATCCTATAGGGCTTAAGGTTTACTCTGCTTCTAGGCTCAGTTTCAATGTGATGATGGATGAGGTGTGTACGCCCTGGGAGGTCAGAGAACTTGTTTTTGTTTTTCTGTAAAAATTCCTGAGCCTCCTGTTTCTGTGACACTGATAGAGTATCACCTACCTTGACTGGAGGGATTGGTTGTGACAAATTATTAACAGTATTTGTCGCCCCCAAGGATTCCCTGTCTTTCCAGGGCTTGATCAAGTTTATGTGATAAACTTGGAAAGGCTTCCTTCTACCTGGTTGGTGCACCTTGTAGTTCACCTCACTGATCTTTTCAACAATTTCATAAGGACCTTGCCACTTCGCCAAGAATTTACTCTCAACAGTGGGGACTAGTATAAGGACCCTATCGCCTGGGTTGAATGTCCTGATTCTTGCGGACCGGTTGTAAATTCTACTTTGGGCCTCTTGAGCTCTCTGGAGGTGTTCCCTTACCAGGGGCATTACAGTGGCTATACGGTCCTGCATTTGTGCTACATGCTCAATAACACTCTTGTATGGGGTGGACTCATTCTCCCATGTCTCTTTTGCAATGTCTAGTAGACCCCTAGGGTGATGACCATAGACCAACTCGAATGGTGAGAACCCTGTGGACGCTTGGGGCACCTCCCTAATAGCAAACATGAGGTAGGGTAATAAATGATCCCAGTCACGACCATCTTTTGCCACCACTTTCTTTAACATATGTTTCAAAGTTTTATTAAATCTCTCCACCAATCCGTCCGTCTGGGGGTGGTACACAGAGGTACGGATGTGTGAGATTTTAAATAGTCTGCATAATTCCTTCATTACTTTCGACATAAATGGCGTACCTTGGTCAGTTAGGATTTCTTTGGGGATCCCAGTCCTAGAGAACATATAAAACAACTCACGTGCAATTGTTTTAGATGCAGTGTTTCTTAAGGGTACAGCCTCAGGATAGCGGGTCGCATAATCCAGGACTACCAAAATATACTGGTGTCCTCTAGCTGACTTTACAATGGGACCCACTAAATCCATGGCAATACGCTCAAAAGGCACCTCTATAATAGGGAGCGAAACCAAGGGACTGCGAAAATGTGACACTGGGGCACTAACCTGACATGTGGGGCACGACTCACAGTATTTTTTAATGTCATCATATATGGCCGGCCAAAAAAACCTCTGGAGAACCCTCTCTCGCGTTTTGTCAGTCCCCAAGTGTCCCCCAAGAACATGGTTATGTGCCATGTCAAGCACCTGACGCCGGTACGGCTTAGGTACCAGAAGCTGTTCCACAATCTCATCCTTAACCTTATTAACCCTATAGAAAAGATCATTAGTCACCGAAAAATGTGGAAATCTTTTTTCAGCATCTGGTTCCTGAGGTACCCCATTCATTACAGCAACCTGCTCTCTCGCATTTTTGAGAGTGGGGTCCTGTAATTGTGCAGCCCCAAAATTATCTCTAGACACCTCTAAGTCTAGTATATTTTGCTCAGTGGGAGGAGCCTCCTCCTCCCCAGCCAGGACCTGTAAAGGAAAACAATCATTTTCATCCTGCATACTTTTATCATTCACAGTGGACAAGGCAACCCCCTTAGAGGTATCCTCACTCCTTTTGGGGATTTTTCTTTTTTCCCAGAGAGCCCAGAATAATGGAAAATCGCGCCCCAATATTACATTATGCATGAGGTTTTTAACCACACCCACTTCATATTGTACGGTGCCTTGTTCAGTCCCGACTTTAGCCAGCACTATAGGGTACATTTTTGTATCACCATGTATGCACACAACACTCATATGCTTTTTAGACTCTAAGTCCCCAGTCACCAGGCTAGCATGCACCAAGGTTACAAGGCTTCCTGAGTCCATTAACGCTTTAACAGGAAAGTCATTGATTGTAATATCGCAGATTTGCGGTTCAGTCTCTAGTCCAGGAACTGCAGCACAAGATGGTTCCGCAAATAGCGACTGACGCCGGCTAGCGTCACATTCCATGGGTTCAGAGGTAAGAGGGCAATGGGCCGACACGTGTCCCGCCTCATGGCATCTCCAACACTGGATAGGGCCTGGTCTCTTTGGCAAGGAGTCCTTTTCAGAGCCCCTTAGCCACCCGGGACCATCACCAGTCTTTTGTCCCTGAGACACCACTTGAGCCCTTTTCCCCCCATCAGCACCCCTCCACACTCCCCCAATAGATGGAAGTCTCTTACCAGCTGACGGCACAGATCTGGCGCTCCGGGGAGGTGAAGATGCTGCAGGAACATCACGGAGGTAGTCCTCAGTCGCCTGGAACCTCTCCACAAGGTTGACAAGTTCGTTTGCATTCTTAGGATCACCTTGTCCCACCCAGCGTTGCAAGTCAGTAGGAAGGGCTCGGAGGTAGCGATCCATCACGACCTTCTCTAGGATTTGTGCAGGAGTAGAAGTGTCTGGCTCCAACCACTTTCTTGCCAAATGGATTAGGTCATACATCTGGGACCTCGCTGATTTGTCCAGACTGTAGCTCCAGTTGCGTACCCTCCGGGCACGGACTGCAGTAGTAACTCCTAGTCGGGCAAGCATCTCCTCTTTTAGCCGAGTATAGTCCTTAACCTCTTGCTCACTGAGGTCATAGTAGGCCTTTTGAGGTTCACCTGTTAAATAGGGCGCAATTACCTCTGCCCACTCAGCGGCTGGTAACTTCTCTCGCTCAGCCACGCGCTCAAATACTGTTAGATAGGCCTCAACATCGTCCTCAGCAGTCATCTTTTGCAGCGCTTTCTGCACAGTCCTTCTCCCAGAAAAAATCTCTGGAGCGGCTCCCATCACCACAGGCGCCTCTCGATTTGCTATCAGGTGCTCAATAAGTTGTTGTTGTGCAGCCATGGACTGTTCATGTCGTCTATTGGCCTCTATCTGAGCCTGCTGTTGTGCAGCGATCATCTGCTGTTGTTCAGCCATGGACTGTTCATGTCGTCTATTGGCCTCTGTCTGAGCCTGCTGTTGTTGCAAACTCACTTGCATAAACTGCTTCAGCATCTCCTCCATGTTGCTGGACTGTTTTTGGAGTGTAGTTGCAGCTTTCACCCAGGACATCAGCAGCTGTAGCCAAGTCTGTCCACACCGTTGCCCCTAGCAACCGCGTTGCCCGCTACCTCCACCAATTGTAAGGGATCTTCCCGGGGTAGGGTGTGTTTGGACACAGTTCACAGCAGACTTGGAATTTGATAAAGCAGATCTTGGCGTTTATTCGTGGTACAAACAGTCCAGCAAACAAAATATACAGCAACACCGTGCTTTTCTAAGTACAACAAAAATAAAAGTCCTAGCCCGGCTGGGCGCTTACTAACAGGTTCTGCTCACCTATCTGACACTTACAAACACAGCGTCTTTCACCTGGATATCGCAGGGTGGGTTTTAGCTCCAGCAGTGGCTGTGCTTGCAGCTTCCTTCAACACACAGATTGTTCATTCCCTGGCTGAGAAGCAATCACCTGCAGACTCTGCAGTGCCTTTAGCTTCCCAGGCTAATTAGGATCAAAGCTCACCTGATCCCAAACCCAGAACTGGATCGGGGGATGTGGAATGACAGGTCCCTCTACCAAACCTACCTGCCATTCCATATAAACCCAGGCCCGGCAAAATTTAAATAACAACTCAGCAGCATATCGCTGCTGAGAAACTGATCCATCCTGGATTTACCATCTCACACTGTGTAGCAACCTAGGTGAGATGTACACCCCCTCAACCACTTCTCCAGTGACATGTCTACAATATATATATATATGTATACAGTATATATATATATATATATATATATATATATATAACAAACTATTTAAACATCAATAAAAGCTGCCTTAGCTTTAAGAGAGGACTCAAGGGACAAAATCTGTCTCAAAATTTTGTGCAATAATATCCTAATGGTATCAAAGTTTTGGTTATCAATAAGTTAGAGCCTCACTGGATGGGATGTGATAAGAAAAAGGAAGTATAAAGGATGGCGATCCAATGGTTATACAGCATGCTCTGCTATTATATTTCATTTGGTCTTAATGTAGATTGGGATAATATTGGTTTCATACATAATAGGTGATTATTGAATGCGCAATATTATATATGTCCCGATACACTTTATATACATTATTGTATCAAGTGTTCATACTGGATTTATATAAAATGAATGATTTTTTATTTGAGAATGTTAAACCTGTCTGCTAATGTTCATTTTAAATTTTATTTTATGAATGTAAAGTGGATATAAAAAGTCTACACACCACAACCCTGTTAAAATGCCAACCGGTACAGCGTGTGAGGAGAGGAGGGAGCCAGTGCAGCAGTGCTGTGGGCTGGATCTGAAGTGGCCACATCGCTGATCTGGGCCCATGCCTGGCTCATCCATCGATCTGTGGCTCATCCATCCACATTCATGTTCAGCCATGCTCCATCTCTGGCTCATCCATCCTCCATCCCTGGCTCATCCATCCACATTCATGCTCCATTCCTGGATCATCCATCCTCATTCATGTTCCATCCCTGGATCATCCATCTTCATTCATGCTCCATCCCTGGCTCATCCATCCACAATTCATGCTCCATCCCTGGCTCATCCATTCCCATCAGTGCTCCATCCCTTGCTCATCCGTCCTCATCCATGCCACATCAGTGATCACTCGTGCCACATCCATGCCACATCACTGCTCATTCGTGCCACATCCATACCACATCAGTACTCATCCGTACACATCCATGCCACATCTATGCCACGTCAGTTCTCATCCATGCCACATCAGTGCCCATCCATGCAACATCAGTGTTCATACCACATCAGTGCTTATCCGTGCCACTACAGTGCCTCACAAAAGTGTAATAGGTAGTCAAATTAGATTTGAAATGAAGGTGTCCCTAGAACACCTGATTGTGCTCCCTGCATGTTGGGCCTCTATATGTGGCCAGGCTGTGTATAACTCTCCCACATTGTGGTATCGCCATACTTGGGACGAGTTGCAAAATATATTTTGGGGTGTAATTTTTTTCTATGTACATGCTATATGTTAGAAATATCTTTGAAATGGAAAACATTGTGTAAAAAAAAAAAAAAAAAAATGCATTTTCATTTTCTTTACACATGTTCAAAAGACTCATTATGCCTTATAGAATATATGTTTGGGGTGTTTACTTTCCAAAATGGCGTAGTTTTTTTAATGTTTCCATTGTCCAAACCAATGACTGGTACTACACTGGTGGCCTGTTGTTCCGGGCAGAAGCGACCCGCGGACTGCCATTTAATGACGCCTGAGGTATATGTTAGAGCAGCCAAATATTCAGCTTTCCGCTGTAGTGTAAAACAGGCTGCCGTTTAAAGTCTGATGGCTATTTGTGTTTGGCAGAGCGTCTTCCCTCCCCTCAAAAGGTTATTGCTGTGGGACGTACCAGTAAGTAATGAATAATAGCCTAACTCTGTGTCCCACGATGTATTCTAAAGAAAATAGGAATTTTTAATCATACTTACCTGTAAAATCCTTTTCTTTGAATACATCATGGGACACAGAGGTCCCTCTCCTCTTTTGAGGATTCAGTGCTCGCTACAAAATTGAAGTACTTTTTGTATGGGAGGGGCTATATGGGGCAGACTTCCTGTCGCATGCCGCATACACACGATCGGAATTCCGGCCAGAAAAAGACAGATGAGAGCTTTTCATCGGAAAAAAAGACCGTGTTTATGCTCCATCGGAATTTAGCTGTCCGAATTTCCTATAGCCAAAATATAGCATGGTCTCAATTTTCTTGACGGAAAAACTTTCGATCGGTAATTCCGATCGTGTGTATGCAATTGCAACACGCCAAAAATCACGCATGCTCAGATTCAACTACGAGACAGAAGCTATTGGCTACTGGCTATTGAACTTTCTTTTTCTAGTCACGTCGTACGTGTTGTACGTCACTGCGTTATAAATGATCGGAATTTGATGTGACCATGTGTAGGCAAGACAGCTTGAGCCGAATTCCATCGGGAAAACCATCAGAGCTTTTTCTGACGAGAATTCAGATCGTGTGTACGCGGCATAAGAATTTGTCTACCACATCCATTCACCTAGAGATGGCGTATAACCCAAAAGTGATGAATAATAAGCCTAACTCCCTTGATGTATTATTCAAAGAAAATAATTTTACAGGTAAGTATGACCAAAAAATCCTATTATTTTTTCCCAAAATTTTAAGTTTGAAACACTGCTGCACAGATACAGTGTGACATAAAATATTGCAACAACCGCCATATCTCTAGGGTCTTTGCTAAAAGAAAATATATATATATATATATATATATATATATATATATATCATTTGGGGGTTCTGAATAATTTTCCAGCAAAAATACTTATTTTAGCTTGTAAGCAATGTAATGGAAATTTGAAGGTTCTGTATATAATTGTATTCTATTTTATATGTATTGCACAATACCCTCACTGTGCACACGGCACTAACAATGTTTTCAGTACATGTTTTGCATTCTTTCAAGTCCTGATTAGAATTAGCCTGCCTATGTAACGCTCCTTGTTACCATAAACGTACAATTGTAATATTAATGTGATACCTACGTAATAATGTGTATAAAAACCTTCACATGCGTCATAATAAAGGGGAACGGTTATTTGGAAAGATGCTGAGCGTATCTTTTGTGTCTGTTCCCTACTGCAGTAGTTATTAATTTGGAACCACTAATCAATATGAGGATAGGAGTTGCCTATCATCAAAATATCCATTTCAGCAACAATTGTCAAATAGGCTTGGTCGAGAAGAGGTTAAAGTTGGTTTGGTGTGGTGATTAGTTTTGGATGGATAATTAATTTATTATATATTTTTGTGTATTATTGATGTAGTTAGCAAACTGGGGGGGGGGACAGCCAGCAGCACACACAGTCCTGACGATCAGAAGTTGAGTCTCGAAGTTCAGATTGAGCACACCGTAGAAGTTCCAGCAAGCAATGAATAGCTCGGCTCTCCAAGCTCCTATAGCCCATGCCCGCTCCGAGCCTGGCCTAGGCTTCCTGAGGCTCCACTAGCATCAAGGATCCCAGACAAGTGCCACCAATCTGCAGAGACAACCAGGTGTCCCAGCTCCAAGCCTGCCCAAGACTTCGCAAGGCTCCATGAATATTCCACGAGCGCCGCTGATCCAAGCCAGTGCATTTCAGAAGCTCTGCAACCCCAACATGGCCAGACATAAGGGATACAGAGGGTGACTGAAACCCCCCTCTCTCCGAATCCTGCATAACAAATGTGGAAGGAGAGGAATAGGGGGTCGGAAAGCATAGGAGGGAGTACTTGACTGTAGCTTGTTGTCGAATCTGGAAGCCAATAAATCGACATCTGGCCATCCTCAACATTAGCAAATTTTCCAGAACACCCTCGGGTATAGGGACCATTCCCCCGGAGAGATCTTCTGGCAGCTGAGATAAACTGCCTTCCAGTTCTTTACCCTGAGGATATGGACCACCAATAGAATCGGCACATGTCCCTCTGCCAAGGCTAGTATTTGGTTCACCTCTCCCTGAGCTAAACGTCTCCTGGTACCGCCCTGGTGGTTTATATAGGCCACTGCAGTGGCATTGTGTGTAAATAATAAAAACTTTGTATATGTATTGATTTTTATCACAAAGTTTTTATTTACACACAATACTTGATATATTGTTCAATGTTTATTGTTTTATATTTTTAGAGATACATTTTTCACTGATCTTTTGCATTGAATTTTTGTCTTATGTAGCGGCTGTTAATTTTTCTTCACTAATTGAGTTTAGAGCAGTAATATCCCCTATCCACACTGCAGTGACATTGTCGGTCTGAACCGATAGGGCAATCCTGAAGCTACACTGTCCAGGACAGTAGGATGCATTAAGGTGAAAAAACACAAACCTTTACAACCCCTTTAAGCGCGTCCGAGGAGATAAGAACATGGGGTAATCCAGATCTTGCCCTGTCCTGTTCCAAGCCAACAAGATGTCTTGTATAGGCCTGGAATGGAATTGGGCATAGAGCACTGCCTTCAAGGAGAACACCATCCTTCCTAGAAGACTCCTATAGAGCTGAATAAAAGGTTGTCTGGCAATACTCAAGGTGTTCGAACTATCACAAATTAGTACAAGCAAGGTGGCACTACACCCCCTACATAGTTGCCAAATTTTCAAATACCAACTCGAATATTTGCTGGAGAGGTTGTGGCCAGACGGGGACACTGGTCCATATGGTGTGGGCGTGTCCCCACATACATGGGTTTTGGTCAGAAGTCTTCAAACTGATTGCGAAGGTCTCTGGGGTCTTTGTACAGCCTTAAATTGAGAAAACAATCCTGAGTATCAATATGTCAGACTATCCATTTGTACTCAGAGTCACTCTGTGGATAGTGAGGAAAGGAACAAAGAGCAACAAGGAAACAAAGACCTGAAGTGTGCCAGGGTCACAAGGTCAGTATGCCTAAAAGGGGGCAAAAAATAACACAATAGGAAGAAAGCTCAACAACCAGATGACACAGTGAATAACGTCTAACCTGGAGTGGCGGAAAACTAGTTATGTATTTGCCGCAGAGAAGGAAACGCTAGGAAAGGCAGTAGCCACTCCCCTGGCTTCAGGAACCACAAAGCCAGCTATAGCACCCCCTTGAGCCCCAACCCGGTGACCAACGCAAAAGAAAACCTGAGAGTACGTGAACGTCATAAAATAAAACCCACAATGAAAAGTCAGCTGAGCACAGCAGGGAGTCCACACCGCTGGAACCCTGGATGGCTTCAAACGAAAGTGCAGAAAATAAACAACCTGACAGATCATTCAGCATGAAATGCTGAGACTTAACTCGATACGCCCAGAAAGTGCTGAGGGCTGATACAAGCTGGAGGAGGCAAAAAAACAAAACAAAACAGAAAAGCAAAAAGGAACTAGATGTTTCACCATCAGGACTGGAAACCTAACCTGGAAACATGCCAAGCAGTGACATGGGCCTTCCTGGAATTTAAAACAAACCCAATGATCAAGGCTGCAGTGCCAACCAAATCGAAAACCAATCTACCACAACTGGAACTGAAAAGAAAGTGCGTCACTGGAACCTGCTTCTGAGTCCCGAGCCTACAGATACTGGCCCGGGCCCCGTGATCCACGAAAGCCCCTGAGCCAGTAGAAGCTGCGGATCAGCGAAAGACTGACTAACCAAACGTTCTATACCCCAACGCAACTCCTGGCCGGACGCAGCTAGGAAATTAAAAAATAGTGAGGAATGGCACCCAACTGATCAGGAACACAACTAGCGAGAGAATCGTGATCAGACAAAGAATACCTGCGACAAGAACGAAACCTGCGATAAGGAAACGTGACTGAACGAAAACATGAGTAGCGCGATGTGATCACCGTGAGCGGCATAAGAACCGAGGCTGCTAGATAACACAACCTGCCTAGGAAATGCAGGTTGCATGAGAAACGCAAATCGATGAAAACACAAGAAAAAACCCTGGGGGTACACAAGAGAAAACCCTGGGGGGTACACAAGAGAAAACCCTGGGGGGTACACAAGAGAAAAGAAAAGCATAAGACACGAAACGTGCGGCATATAGGAATACGTAAGAAACACGAGAAAAGGCAAGAAAACACGAGAAACAAAAGAAACATGGGAAACGCGAGAAGATGCATGAGACACGTAAATAGCACCAGACACGTACAATACATCCGACACTTAACAAGCATGAGGAACGTAACATGCCTCAGAATCATGAAATTACACAAGGCCAATGACCTGAAAGGCATAAGACATGAAACGTGAGGCACATGGGAAATATGGATGGTGTGTTTCACAGGACAACACGTAAGGAAACACGTGAATACGTCAGAACCATGGAAATACGTCAGAAAATGCTAGAAAAACATGGGGAAACGTCAAAAACAAGGGAAACGCAAGAAGTTGCATGAAACACGTAAATAACAACAGCCACGAACATTACATCTGATACGTAAATTGCATGAGAAACGTAAAAAAAGGCTGATAACCATAAATTCATGACAACCATAAAAGCGTAAGAACTGTAAGTCGTTTAAAGACCGTCAACTGCCAGCAAAACCCACGAGAACGCAATTTGAATGAGAAACCGTAAAATTGCATGGAAAATCATCAAGTGTATGAGAAACACCAACTTCATAAATAAATCACATGAGAGACCTAAATCGCATGAAAAAAAACAAAATTGCGTAAGAACCGTAACTTCATGAAAAACACCAACTGCATGGAAACCGTGAATTGCATAAACTGTGAATTGCATGAGAAACGGAAATTGCATGTGAAACGTAACACGTAAAACGTAAAACGAGTGTTAACCGTGCGTGAAAACAAAGCATGAGAACGTCAAATCGAATGAGAACATAATTGCATGAGAACGTAAAACGAAACGAGAACATAATTGCATGAGAACGTGAAACGAGAACATAAAATGCATGAGAACGTAAAATGGAACGAGAACATGATTGCATGAGAACGTAAACGAAACGAGAACATGATTGCATGAGAACGTAAACGAAACGAGAACATGATTGCATGAGAACGTAAATGAAACGAGAACATGATTGCATGAGAACGTAAATGAAACGAGAACATGATTGCATGAGAACATAAACGAAACGAGAACATGAGTGCATGAGAACGTAAAACGAAACGAGCACATGAGTGCATGAGAACGTAAAACGAAACGAGGACATAATTGCATGAGAACGTAAAATGAAACGAGGACATAACTGCATGAGAACGCAAAATGCATAAAACGCAAAATGCATGAAACGCAAAACGCATGAAACGCAAATGCATGAAATGCAAATGCATGAAACACGCAAATACATGAAAACGTAATCGCTTTTGAGAACATAATCGTGTAAGAACGTGAATGGCCTGAGACAGAAATCGCCTGAGACCACCATAAAATGCACAAGAACGTAAAATTGCATGAGAAAACTGTAAATAGCATGAGAACATGAATGGCACGAGAATATTGAGAGCACAAAAACGCAAATTGCCCAAGAACGCAACCAGCACATAGTACGTGGAGCTCAGGCGGGGGGGCACGCCACGTGGAGCTCAGGCGGGGGGGGCACGCCACATGGAGCTCAGGCGGGGGCACGCCACGTGGAGCTCAGGCGGGGGGGCACGCCACGTGGAGCTCAGGCGGGGGGCATGCCACGTGGAGCTCAGGCGGGGGGGCACGCCATGAGGAGCTCAGGCGGGGGAGGCCCGCCACGAGGAGCTCAGGCGGGGGGGAGGCCCGCCACGAGGAGCTCAGGGGGGGAAGCCCACCACGTGGAGCTCAGGTGGGGAGGGGGAGGCCTGCCACGTGGAGCTCAGGCGGGGGGGGGAGGTACGTGAAAAATCGTTGCACAAAGCAGGTAAGTATTACAACTTAATATTATTTTAAGAGAGTAAAATGTATACCTTAGTATCACTTTGAGTTTTCAGTATACTGGATTAGGTGGCTGAATTCCATGACGCATCCTCCCCCCTCCCCTCGGTGGAACACAGGGAGAAGGAGGCGGGCGGGAGAAACGGTTCCCCCACAGCCACCCGGCAGGCTAACGCGTCCTTCCCCTGGCGGAATACCGGGAGAAGGAGGCGGGCGGGAGAAGTGTCTCCCCCACAGCCACCCGCGGACAAACCCCCCTCAGCAGGTGAAGCATTCTCCCCCTCCCCCCGGCGGAACACCGGGAAAAGGGGGCGGACGGGAGAAGCGGCTCCCCCCCAGCCACCCGTGGAGCTCAGGCGGGGGGGAAGCCCACCACGTGGAGCTCAGGCGGGGCGCAGCTGACACCCCCCTCCCCTACGGCATGGGGTAGCCAGAGGGAGGCGGGCGGGAGAAGGGCTGTTTTATACAATCTGCACCAGTTTATTACATGTCATATTAGCTAATATCCATGATAGGAGCATTAGAGCTGTCTTTTTTTTTTTTTTCCATACAGGAGAACCAAATCATGTTAAATTGCCAAAGCCTCCAGACCAAGACAGGGCGGTGATCAAACCCCTCACCCTCGGCAAAACACAAGAAGAAAGGGCAGGCAGGAGAGCCCGCAGCTGACACCCCCCTCCCCCACGGCCTGGCAGCCAGAGGGAGGCGGGCGGGAGAAGGGCTCCCTTGTGGCGACCAGAGCCCACAGTTAGCATGAAAGCAGTTAACAAGGCGAATCACCCTTAACCCCTTCAGACGGCTCCCCCGCAGACAACCCCACATCCCCACGGCGGAACACCGGGAGAAGGGGGCAGGCAGGAGAAGCGGCTCCCCTGCAGACAAACCCCCCCCCTCTGCAGGCGAAGCATGCTCCCCCCTACCCCCGGCGGAACACCGGGAGAAGGGAGCAGACGGGAGAAGCGGCTCCCCGCAGTCTCCTGGCAGACGACCCCCCCTCCCCCGGCAGAAGCAGACCACCGGGAGAAAGGAAGCGAGCGGGAGAAGCGGCCCCCGCCGCCGATCAAACCCAGCAGAAGCAACAAAACCCTCTCGTGGAGCCGGACGAACCTCCCCCTCCCCCGGCAACACGCCAGGAGAGGGAGAAACCAGCCGATGTCCCCTCGTGCAGCCGGACGAGCCGACGCGAGACCCGACGTCCACGAGGAGGAGGCAGAGGAGGGCAGGCTTTATGCAGCCTGCCTCCTCCTAAAAATACAGGCTTAACCTGTGGTCAGCCTTAGGCCGCGTACACACGGGCGGACTATCCGTCCAACTAAGTCCGTCAGACAATCCGACAGACAGTCCGTCCTACTTTTGAATGAACGGACTTGACCACACACGACGAACAGACAGTCCGCTGAAAGCTTGCGCGATGACGTGTATGGCACGTACGACGGGACTAGAAATACGACGTCCAATACACTGCAATGCAACCTTCGGCCGTGTAAATCCTTTCTGAGCATACTTAGTCCGTCGAACTAGCCTACTCACGAGCGGACTGTCCGCTGAAACCAAGTTTGGACGGACAATATTACGGAAATTCCGAAAGACTTAGTCCGCCAGACTGTCCGCTGAAAAAGTCCGCTGAAGCCCACACACGAGCGGATTGTCTGCTGAAACACGTTTCAGCGGACCAAGTCCGTCAGACAGTCCGCCCGTGTGTACGCGGCCTTACACTAATGGTAAGATCTATAGCAATGCACATCATATTCGCAGCTAAATCCCTAATGATGAGCAACTGGAAAACCAACGAAATTCCCAGTGTGGGAGAACTAATTTTAAAAGTTAATACGGTAGCAGAATACGAAAAGATGCTGGCTTTTAGAGATGGTTCTAGTGCAAAATACATTTCCAACTGGTCAATGTGGAATTCCCTGAACTCCCCTAGGCTGTAGTCCTGTAAATCTAGCACTATCTACCCTTCCTTTCCTGTCTCCCCCCTCCCAACATTCTACTGATGTAACATTTAATTGTCACCATTAACCACTTGCTTACTGGGCACTTAAACACCCTTCCTGCCCAGACCAATTTTCAGCTTTCGGTGCTCTCACATTTTGAGTGACAATTACTCAGTCATGCAACACTGTACCCAAATAAATTTTTTGTTCTTTTTTTTCCCACAAATAGAGCTTTCTTTTGGTGGTATTTGATCACCTCTGGGGTTTTTATTTTTTGCGCTATAAATGAAAAAAGACTGAAAATTTTGAAAAAAAACGCATATTTCTTTGTTTCTGTGACAGAATTATGCAAATTATTAATTTTTCTTCATAAATTTTGGCCACAATTTATACTGCTACATATCTTTGGTAAAAATAACCCAAATTAGTGGATATTATTTGGTCTTTGTGAAAGTTAGAGAGTCTACAAGCTGTGGTGCGAATCGCACAAAATTGATCACATCTGATGTACTGGTGGACTATCTCGCTTCTTGTGACCCGAACAAGTCAGGAAAGTACAAATACCCCCCAAATGACCCCTTTTTGGAAAGTAGACATTCCAAGGTATTTAGTAAGAGGCATAGTGAGCTTTTTGATGTTGTCATTTTTTTCCCACAATTCTTTGCAAAATTAAGATTTTTCTTTTTTTTTTTCTCCACAAAATTGTCATTGTAATAGGTTATTTCTCTCACATGGCATGTGTATACCACAAATGACACCCCCCAAAAAATTCTGCTACTCCTCCTGAGTATTACAATACCACATGTGTGGGACTTTTTCACAGCCTGGCCACATAGGGAGGCCCAACATGCAGGGAGCGCCATCATGTGTTCTAGGAACATAAATTACACATCTAACTTGTTGACTATTTATTACACTTTTGAAGCACCAGGACAATGACACGTGACACTGATGACAGATGGCACTGATACGTGGCAATGAAGACACGTGGCACTTATGACAGATGGCACTAATATGTGGCACTGATAACAGATGGCACTTATACGTGGCACTGATGACACGTGGCACTAATACGTGGCACTGAAGACACGTGGCACTAATACGTGGCACTGATGACAGATGGCACTAATACGTGGCACTAATACGTGCCACCGATGACAGATGGTACTAACACATGGCACCAATGACGCGTGACACTGATGACAGATGGCACTGATAAGTGGCATTGATGACACGTGACACTGACAACAGATGGCACGTGACACTGACAGGTGGCACTGATGACAAATGGCACTGATACGTGGCACTGATGACAGATGGCACTAATACGTGGCACTGATGACAGATGGCACTATGTGGCACTGATGACACGTGGCACTGATGACAGATGGCACTTATACATGGCACTGATGACAGATGGCACTGGGGACAAATGGCACTGACAATAGGTGGCACTGGGGGCAGGTAGCACTGGGGGCAGGTAGCACTGGGGGCAGGTAGCACTGGGGTGGATGGCACTGGGGCGGATGGCACTGGGGCAGGATGGCACTGGGGCAGGATGGCACTGCTGGGGGAGGATGGATGGCACTGCTGGGGGAGGATGGATGGCACTGCTAGGGGAGGATGGAACTTTTTTTTAAACTTTTTTTTAATCAAAACAAAGGAAAGCAGAACGGCTGCCGCTGTTCATCTCTCCCCTCTCACACTCTGTCTGTGTGAGGAGGGAGAGCGGCGCTGAGAGATGATCTCATATGTTTACATATGAGATCATCTCCCATTGGACGCGCCGATCGCGCTGTAAACGGCCACTGTGATTGGCCGTTTACAGCGATCTGTGTTTGCCTGTCCCCGGGGGACACGTCGAACACAGAACTTCCGCGATGCGCGCCCGTGGCGGCGCGCATTGCGGAAGTAAACATTAGGACGTCCAGGGACGGCCTCCCGGACGAACGCGCCTGCCCTACGGCCGTCATTCAGCTATAGGGCGGGCGCGAGGTGGTTAAAATGCTGACTTATGTAAATGTTTCTTAAATATATGTTTTATATTTCTATTTACTTAACCACTTCAGGACCGCCGTATTGCCATTGTACGTCAGCACAATGGCACAGGCAGGCACAATCACGTACATCTACGTGATTGCCTTCCAGCGGGTGGGGGGTCCGATCGGACCCCCTCCCGCTGTTTACGGCGGTCCGATTCGGTCCAGGAGCGCTCCGTGATGAGGGGATGGCCGTTGGTTTTCGGCCACCCCCTCTGGATCGCTCCTGGCCAATGAGAAGCTTCCTCCCCTGTGTATTGTTTACACAGGAAGGAGGAAGTGATGTCATTCTCCTCGGGGCGGTCTTTTTGACCGGACTACGAGGAGAAGAGTAAAAGTAAGTGTGCACCAACACTACACTGACATGTAGGTACACACAGGCACACAAACCCCCCCCGACAGGTTTTTATATCGCTAGGTACCCCGATATACTACCCAATAATGGTTTTAACCCCCAGATTGCCGCTAGTTAACCCTTTCACCCCCTTTTGCCAGTGTCACTAAGCGATCGTTTTTCTGATCGCTGCATTAGTGTCGCTACAGTCGCTAGGTAGCTAGTTATTTTTTTAGGTTCACCGCCAGGTTTTTATAGCGCTAGGTACCCCGATATACTACCCAATAATGGTTTTAACCCCCTGATTGCCGCTAGTTAACCCTTTCACCCCCTTTTGCCAGTGTCACTAAGCGATCGTTTTTCTGATCGCTGCATTAGTGTCGCTACAGTCGCTAGGTAGCTAGTTATTTTTTTAGGTTCACCGCCAGGTTTTTATAGCGCTAGGTACCCCGATATACTACCCAATAATGGTTTTAACCCCCTGATTTCCGCTAGTTAACCCTTTCACCCCCTTTTGCCAGTGTCACTAAGCGATAATTTTTCTGAACGCTGCATCAGTGTCGCTAGTGTCGCTAGGTAGCTAGTTATTTTTTTAGGTTCACCGCCAGGTTTTTATAGCGCTAGGTACCCCGATATACTACCCAATAATGGTTTTAACCCCCTGATTGCTGCTAGTTAACCCTTTCACCCCCTTTCACCAGCGATCACAGTATAAGTGTCACTGGTGACGCTGGTTAGCCAGTTAGTTATTTAGGTTCCCCGTCAGGTTTTTATATAGCGCCAGGGACCCCCATATACTACCTAATAAAAATTTGAACCCCCTGATTGCCCCTAGTTAACCCTTTCACCACTGATCACCGTATAAGTGTTACGGGTGACTCTGGTTAGTTTGTTTTTTATAGCATTTTATATTCAAATCCGGAAGACAGTGCTTGGTTTTCTGGGTCCCGTACGTGGCTAGGCTCCCAAAAAGTCCCCCACATGTGGTATCCCCGTACTCGGGAGAAGCAGCAGAATTTATTTTGGGGTGTAATTTGACTTCTGCCCATAGCATGTGTGAGCAATATATCATTTAGTGACAACTTTGTGCAAAAAAAAAAAAGTTTGTAATATTCCCACAAATTTTGGCAAAATATAAAATATTCCATGGACTCAACATGCCTCTCAGTAAATAGCTTGGGGTGTCTACTTTCCAAAATGGGGTCATTTGGGGGGGTTTTGTGCTATTTTGGCATTTTATGGCCTTCGAAACTGTGATAGGTAGTGAGGAGTTAAATCAAAAATTTGCACCCTTAGAAATCCTGAAGGTGGTGATTGGTTTTCGGGGTGCCGTGCGCGACTAGACTCCCAAAAAGTCCCACACATGTGGTATCCCCGTACTCGGGAGAAGCAGCAGAATGTATTTTGGGGTGTCATTTCACATATGCCCATAGCATGTGTGAGCAATATATCATTTAGTGACAACTTGGTGCAAAAAAAAAAAAGTTTGTAATATTCCCGCAACTTGTGGCAAAATATAAAATATTCCATGGACTCAACATGCCTCTCAGTAAATAGCTTGGGGTGTCTACTTTCCAAAATGGGGTCATTTTGGGGGGTTTTGTGCTATTTTGGCATTTTATGGCCTTCGAAACTGTGATAGGTAGTGAGGAGTTAAATCAAAAATTTGCACCCTTAGAAATCCTGAAGGTGGTGATTGGTTTTCGGGGTGCCGTGCGCGACTAGACTCCCAAAAAGTCGTGGTATCCCCATACTCGGGAGAAGTAGCGGAATATATTTTGGGGTGCAATTCCACATATAACCATTTCATGTGTGAGCAATATATCATTTAGTGACAACTTTTTGTAAAAAAAATTTATTTTATTTTTTTGTCATTATTCAATCCCTTAGGACAAAAAAAAATAAATATTCAATGGGCTCAACATACCCATCAGCAATTTCCTTGGGGTGTCTACTTTCCAAAATGGGGTCATTTGGGGGGGATTTGTACTGCCCTGCCATTTTAGCACCTCAAGAAATGAGATCGGCAGTCATAAATTAAAAGCTGTGTAAATTCCAGAAAATGTACTCTAGTTTGTAGACGCTATAACTTTTGCGCAAACCAAAAAATATACGCTTATTGACATTTTTTTTACTAAAGACATGTGGCTGAATAAATTTTGCCCTCAATGTATGACTAAAATTTAGTTTATTCGATTTTTCTTATAACAAAAAGAAGAAAATATCTTTTTTTTTCAAAATTTTCGCTCTTTTTCCATTTATATCGCAAAAAAAAAAAATCGCAGAGGCAATCAAATACCATCAAAAGAAAGCTCTATTTGTGGGAAGAAAAGGACGCAAATTTCGTTTGGGTGCAATATTGCATGACCGCGCAATTACCAGTTAAAGCAGCGCAGTGCGAAATTGGAAAAAGACCTCTGGTCCTTAAGGTGTTTATTGGTCCGGAGCTGAAGTGGTTAAGAAAAAATTATCATTATATGTAATATGCAGTCAATGCATAACTGCTTATACATGAGAATATAGATATTCAAAAATGAGTTATCAGAGGTTCTGTTATATTCAGGTATTATTCTGTAAGAGCCTTATTGAATACTAAATGTTAAAACAAATGTACTGTTCTCTGTATATTGATTTGTTCAATAAAAAATATTTCAACTAAAAGGTCCTAGCACCAGTACTGGGTCTTTTAAGGGCCCAGGGAATCTTGGTGCTCAGATATCTGGATGACCTCCTGCTCAGGGATTGCTCACTACAGGCTCTAGAACAGAGCTATAACCTGCACAATGTGGTATTTAGAAAGCCTGGGCTGGGTCATAAATACAGAAAAGTCAGCCTTGAGACAGGCTCAAAGTCTGAAGTATTTCGGTACGATCCTAGATATGGTCCAGGTAAGGGTATTTTTGCCACTTGTAAGGATCTGTGCCCCGAAGGATCAGGTGCATAAGATAAAGGACACCAGACCGCGGGCGTCTGCAGAAAGGTGTTGAAGCCGCCGTAATGCAGCATTTTTTTTACTGAGTCCGCCGGCGGCTGCATCCTCTGCTCTCTCCTCTGGATCACAGAGCGGGCTGCCTCTGTGTTTGGTGGCCGCTCTGTAACATGGCCCCGTCCCCCCAGACCCGCTTGTGTGATAGTAGAGAGAATCAACGTTCCACCTATCACCATGGGCGTCCGCAGCAGGGGGCAAGGGGGGTCAAGTGCCCCCCCCTGGAATCCCCAAGGTGTTGCAGCCACCGGCATGCTGCATTTCATTTTTTTACTGAGTCCACTGGCGGCTGCATCCTCCGCTCTCTCCTCTGGATCACAGAGCGGGCTGCCTCTGTGTTCAGCGGCCGCTCTGTAACATGGCCCTGTCCCCCCAGACCTGCTTGTGTGATAGTAGAGAGAATCAACGTTCCGCCTATCACACGAGCCGGTCTGGGGGGGCGGGGCCATGTTACAGAGCGGCCGCGGTACACAGCCAGCCAGCGCTTTTATCCATAGGAGGAGATGCTGCATGTACAGCCCGCCATGTGTGCCACATCGCCTGGATAGGAGGATGGGGGGGGGCTGCAGGGGGCCCCCCTGCCAATTCTCCTATCCAACTTACTTTACTGTCCCCAGTTCACCTTGTGCTCCCTACCCCCCCATTGCTGTCCTCCACCACACTCTCCTGACCCCCCCCCATTGCTCTCCTCCACCACCACACTCTCCTGCCCCACCCAGTGCTCTCCTCCCCCACCACACTCTCCTGCCCCCCCAGTGCTCTCCTCCAACACCACACTCTCCTGCCCCCCCCAGTGCTCTCCTCCACCACCACACTCTCCTGCCCCCCCAAGTGCTCTCCTCCACCACCACACTCTCCTGCCCCCCCCAGTGCTCTCCTCCACCACCACACTCTCCTGCCCCCCAGTGCTCTCCACCACCACACTCTCCTGCCCCCCCAGTGCTCTCCTCCACCACCACACTCTCCTGCCCCCCAGTGCTCTCCTCCACCACCACACTCTCCTGCCCCCCCAGTGCTCTCCTCCAGCACCACACTCTCCTGCCCCCCCAGTGCTCTCCTCCACCAAAACACTCTCCTGCCCCCCCAGTGCTCTCCTCCACCACCACACTCTCCTGCCCCCCCAGTGCTCTCCTCCACCACCACACTTTCCTGCCCCCCAGTGCTCTCCTCCACCACCACCCTCTCCTGCCCCCCCAGTTCTCTCCTCCACCACCACACTCTCCTGCCCCCCCCAGTGCTCTCCTCCACCACCACACTCTCCTGCCCCCCCAGTGCTCTCCTCCACTATCACACTCTCCTGCCCCACCCCCCAGTGCTCTCCTCCACCACCACACTCTCCTGCCCCCCCCAGTGCCCTCCTCCACCAACGCACTCTCCTGCCCCCCCAGTGCTCTCCTAAAACCACCACACTCTCCTGCCCCTCCGTGCTCTCCTCCACCACTGCACTCTCCTGCCCCCCACCCAGTGCTCTCCTCCACCACCATACTCTCCTGCCCTCCCCTCAGTGCTCTCCTCCACCACCACACTCTCCTGCCCCCCCCAGTGCTCACCTCCACCACCACACTCTCCAGCCCCCCCAGTGCTCTCTTCCACAACCGCACTCTCCTGCCCCCCCAGTGCTCTCCTCCACCACCACACTCTCCTGCCCACCCCAGTGCTCTCCTCCACCACCACAGTCTCCTACCCTCCACTCAATGCTCTCCTCCACCACCACACTCTCCTGCCCCCCCAGTGCTCTCCTCCACCACCACACTCTCCTGCCCCCCCCAGTGCTCTCCTCCACCACCACACTCTCCTGCCCCCCCCCAGTGCTCTCCACCACCACCACACTCTCCTGTCCCCCCCAGTGCTCTCCTCCAGCACCCCACTCTCCTGTCCCCTACCCCAGTGCTCTCCTCCACCACCACACTCTCCTGCCCCCTCCAGTGCTCTCCTCCACCACCACACTCTCCTGCCCCCCAGTGCTCTCCTCCACCACCACAGTCTCCTGCCCTCCCCTCAATGCTCTCCTCCACCACCACACTCTCCTGCCCCCCAGTGCTCTCCTCCACCACCACACTCTCCTGCCCCCCCAGTGCCCTCCTCCACCATCGCACTCTCCTGCCCCCCAGTGCTCTCCTCCACCACCGCACTCTCCTGCCCCCCCCAGTGCTCTCCTCCACCACCACACTCTCCTGCCCCCCCAGTGCTCTCCTCCACCACCACAGTCTCCTGCCCTCCCCTCAATGCTCTCCTCCACCACCACACTCTCCTGCCCCCCAGTGCTCTCCTCCACCACCACACTCTCGTGCTCTCCTCCACCACCACACTCTCCTGCCCCCCCCCAGTGCTCTCTTCCACCACCGCACTCTCCTGCCCCCCCCAGTGCTTTCCTCCAGCACCACACTCTCCTTTCCCCCACCCCAGTGCTCTCCTCCACCACCACACTCTCCTGCCCCCCCAGTGCTCTCCTCCACCACCACACTCTCCTGCCTCCCCAGTGCTCTCCTCCACCACCACACTCTCCTGCCCCCCGTGCTCTCCTCCACCACCACACTCTCCTGCCCCCCCCCAGTGCTCTCCTCCACCACCACACTCTCCTGCCCCCCCAGTGCTCTCCTCCACCACCACACTCTCCTGCCCCCCCAGTGCTCTCCTCCCCCACCACACTCTCCTGCCCCCCCAGTGCTCTCCTCCACCACCACTCTCTCCTGCCCCCCAGTGCTCTCTTCCACCACCACACTCTCCTGCCCGCCCCAGTGCTCTCCTCCACCACCACTCTTCTGCCCCCCCTGTGCTCTCCTCCACCACCACACTCTCCTGGTTCCCCAGTGCTCTCCTCCACCATCGCACTCTCCTGCCCCCCCAGTGCTCTCCTCCACCACTGCACTCTCCTGCCCCCCCCAGTGCTCTCCTTTACCACCACACTCTCCTGCCCCCCCCAGTGCTCTCCTCCACCACCGCACTCCCCTGCCCCCCCAGTGCTCTCCTCCACCACCACACTCTCCTGCCCCCCCAGTGCTCTCCTCCACCACCACACTCTCCTGCCCCCCCATGCTCTCCTCCACCACACTCTCCTGCCCCCCCTGTGCTCTCCTACACCACCACACTCTCCTGCCCCCCCCCCAGTGCTCTCCTCCAGCACCACACTCTCCTGCCCCCCCAGTGCTCTCCTCCACCATAGCACTCTCCTGCCCCCCCCAGTGCTCTCCTCCACCACTGCACTCTCCTGCCCCCCAGTGCTCTCCTTTACAACCACACTCTCCTGCCCCCCCCCCCCAGTGCTCTCCTCCACCACCGCACTCCCCTGCCCCCCCAGTGCTCTCCTCCACCACCACACTCTCCTGCCCCTCCAGTGCTCTCCTACACCACCACACTCTCCTGCCCCCCCAGTGCTCTCCTCCACCACCACACTCTCCTGCTCCCCCAGTGCTCTCCTCCACCACCACACTCTCCTTTACCCAGTGCTCTCTTCCACACCACACTCTTCTGTACCTAGTGCTCTCTTCCACCACCACACTCTCCTGCCCCCCCCAGTGCTCTCCTCCACCACCACACTCTCCTGCCCCCCCACAGTTCTCTCCTCCCCTGTTCTTGCTGCCCCCCTGCTCTCCCATCCTTCTCTAGCCACCATCCCAGTGCTCTCCACTCCCCCGTTCACCCCCCACAGTGCTCTCCACTCCCCCCCGTGCTCTCCCTCTTGTCCCCCCCCCAGTGCTCTCCCTCTTGTCCCCCCCAGTGCTCTCCTCCACCACACTCTCCTGCCTCCCCCCCACAATTTTCTCCTCCCCTGTTCTTGCTGCCCCCCGCTCTCCAGCTCTCCCCATCCTTCTCTAGCCACCATCCCAGTGCTCCCCCCCCCAGTGCTCTCCCCCTGTCCCCCCCAGTGCTCTCCCCCTGTTCCACCCAGTGCTCCCCCCGCCCCCCCCCCCCACAGTGTTCTCCACCCCCCCAGTCCTCTCCCCTCCGTGCTCTCCTCCTGTTCTCCTCCCCAGTGCTTTCTCCCCTGTTCTTTCCCCCCAGTGCTCTTCACTCCCACCAGTGCTCTCCCACCTGTTCTACACCCCCAGTGCCCTCCACTCCCCCCAGTGCTCTTCCCTCCGTTCTTTCTCCCCCCAGTGCTCTCCTCTGCCCCCCAGTGCTCTCCCCCTGTTCTTTCCCCCCCAGTACTCTCCCCCCAGTGCTCTCCTCCACCACCACACTCTCCTGCCCCCCCAGTGCTCTCCTCCACCACCACACTCTCCTTCCCCCTCCCAGCGCTCTCCTCCACCACCGCACTCTCCTGCCCCCCCAGTGCTCTCCTCCACCACCGCACTCCCCTGCCCCCCCAAGTGCTCTCCTCCACCACCACACTCTCCTGCCCCCCCCAGTGCTCTCCTCCACCACCACACTCTCCTGCCCTCTCCTCAGTGCTCTCCTCCACCACCACACTCTCCTGCCCCCCCAGTGCTCTCCTCCACCACCACACTCTCCTGCCCCCCAGTGCTCTCCTCCACCACCACACTCTCCTGCCCCCCCAGTGCTCTCCTCCACCACCACACTCTCCTCCCCCAGTGCTCTCCTCCACCACCACACTCTCCTTCCCCCCCAGTGCTCTCCTCCACCACCATACTCTCCTGCCCCCCCTGTGCTCTCCTCCACCACCCCACTCTCCTGCCCCCCAGTGCTCTCCTCCACCACCACACTCTCCTGCCCCCCCAGTGCTCTCCTACACCACCACACTCTCCTGCCCCCCCAGGGCTCTCCTCCACCACCACACTCTCCTGCCCCCCCCCCACAGTTCTCTCCTCCCCTGTTCTTGCTGCCCCCCCCCTGCTCTCCCCATCCTTCTCTAGACACCATCCCAGTGCTCTCCACTCCCCCGTTCACCCCCCACAGTGCTCTCCACTCCCCCCAGTGCTCTCCCCCTTGTCCCCCCCCAGTGCTCTCATCCACCACACTCTCCTGCGCCCCCACAATTTTCTCTTCCCCTGTTCTTGCTGCCCCCCCGCTCTCCAGCTCTCCCCATCCTTCTCTAGCCACCATCCCAGTGCTCTCCCCCCCTGTCCCCCCCCAGTGCTCCCCCCGTCCCCCCCAGTGCTCTCCCCCTGTCCCCCTCAGTGCTCTCCCCCTGTTCCCCCCAGTGCTCTCCAATCCACCCAGTGCTCCGCCCGTCCCCCCCACAGTGTTCTCCATCCCCCCAGTCCTCTCCCCTCCGTGCTCTCCTCCTGTTCTCCTCCCCAGTGCTCTCTCCCCTGTTCTTTCCCCACCAGTGCTCTCCACTCCCACCAGTGCCCGCCCCCCTGTTCTCCACCCCCAGTGCCCTCCACTCCCCCCAGTGCTCTTCCCTCCGTTCTTTCTCCCCCCAGTGCTCTCCTCTGCCCCCAGTGCTCTCCCCCTGTTCTTCCCCCCCAGTACTCTCTGCCCAGTGCTCTCCACTCCCCCCAGTGCTCTCCCCCCTGTTCTTTCTCCCCCCCAGTACTCTTCAGCTCTCCTCATCACTCTCCAGCCCCCACCCCAGTGCTCCCCAGCCCCCCATTCTCCCCACCCCTGTTCTTTCTGCCCCCCTGGTGTTCTCCAGTCCCCCCAGTGCTCTCTACCCTCCGTGCTTTCCACCCCTGTTCTTTTTGACTCCCCCCAGCACTCTCCACTCCCCACCCCTGTACTCTCCACTCCCCCTGCATTTTGCCCCCACCCATGGGCTCTCCAACCCTACCAGTGCTCTCCACTCCCCATAGTGCTCTCCAGTCCCCCGTGCTTTCCACCCCTGTTCTTTCTGGCCCCCACTGGTGCTTTCAAGCTCCCCCCCATTGCTCTCCACTCCCCCCTGCTCTTTGTACCCCCCCAGTACTCTCCAGCCCCCAAGCTCTCCACCCCTGTTTTTCTCCCCCCCCCAGTGCTCTTCACCACCCCACACTCTTAGCCCCCTCAGTGCTCTCGCCCTACCGTGCTCTCTACCCCTGGTCTTATTGGCCCCCCCAGTGCTCTCAAGTTCTCCCCAGCGCTCTCCGCTCCCCACCCCTGTGATCTCCACGCCCCCTCGCTCTTTGCCCCCACCTATGTGTTCTCCAACCCAGCCAGTACTCTTTACTCCCCCTTCTCTCCAACTCCCACCCAGTACTCTCCACTTTCCCAGGACCAGAGGACAGGCTGACTGGGGCTGGAAAATGAGGACAGCTGAAGGTCCAGGTGGCCGGGGACCACTCCATCTCACAGCACACAGATCCTCTGGAAGGAGCACCGTCCCCATCCAAAACGAGAACAGACCCTGCCTGCTGCTGGGCATCAAGGATATCCTGCTGGCATGCAAGGTACCGTACCAAGCATCAACAACACACCTTCCCACAGACAGGGACTGCAGACTGGGACACGGGGCACAGGAGGGGCTGCAATGATGGATACAGTGAGGCTGCATTCACAGCACAGTAAAGCTGCATTTGATGGACACAGTGCGGCTGCATTTGATGGACACAGTGCGGCTGCATTTGATGGACACAGTGAGGCTGCATTTGATGGGCACAGTGAGGCTGCATTTGATGGGCACAGTGAGGCTGCATTTGATGGATACAGTGAGGCTGCATTTTGATGGACACAGTGAGGCTGCATTTTATGGACACAGTGAGGCTGCATTGGTGGGCACAGTGAGGCTGCATTTGATGGGCACTGGTGAGGTTGCATTGAGCTCTTGCATCAAGTTTGCAGTCTCTGACCATCTCCTGTAAGGAGTCTGGAGAGGAGTCAGGATGGGGGTCATGGGAGAAGTCAGACTTGTGTGGACTGTGGATAGGAGACTATAGGATAAAACCAGAGCCAACAAGCTGGAGCCGACTGACTGAGCCCTGCACAGTGCACCTAAGGAGGTCAGTGAAAGCACCGCCAGGCCAGTTGGGGGGGGGGCGTGGTCACTGATGTAAGGGGGAGTGAATATGATAATGTAAGGGGCACTGATATAAAGGGTTTCCTCCTGATATTAGTAACCCACTTCTCTTACCTCTTTCTGCAAAAGGTGGTCCCCCCCACGTTCTGAGTTCCTGGGGTCCCCCTTGATGATTGATCACTTACCACTATTAACTGGTAAAATGTATGGTTTTCCCTTTCATGAACAATAAAATAATGACGTTATGCTGTTGGGCTGGTATAATAATGCTGTGAGGCTGGTATGAAATTTTTTCCAGGGCTGGTTTTTGAAAGCATGGGCGTCCGCAAGGTTACTCAGGTGGCTGCGTGCCATGCCCATATAGCCTAGAGCAGGGGTAGGGAACCTTTTTGGCTGAGAGAGCCATGAACGCCACATATTTTAAAATGTAATTCCGCGACAGCCATACAATATGTTTAAAACAATTTTTTTTTTTTAATCGATTAATTTCAGTTATAACTGTAATATCCACGTCATCTCGCCCACTGTAATATCCACATCTCCCCTACGATTGTCTGCTTGCTTATCACTACACAGGCAGCATGGGTGTCCTCAGCAGGGGGCAAGGGGGGTCAAGTGCCCCCCCCTGGAATCCCCAAGGTGTTGCAGCCGCCGGCATGCTGCATTTTTTTTACTGAGTCCGCCGGCGGCTGCATCCTCCGCTCTCTCCTCTGGATCACAGAGCGGGCTGCCTCTGTGTTCGGCGGCTGCTCTGTAACATGGCCCCGTCCCCCCAGACCTGCTTGTGTCATAGTAGAGAGAATCAACGTTCCGCCTATCACACGAGCTGGTCTGGGGGGGCGGGGCCATGTTACAGAGCGGCCGCCGTACACAGCCAGCCAGCGCTTTTATCCATAGGAGGAGATGCTGCAGGTCCAGCCCGCCATGTGTGCCACAGCGCCTGGATAGGAGGATGGGGGGCTGCAGGGGCCCCCCCTGCCAATTCTCCTATCCAACTTATTTTACTGTCCCCAGTTCACCTTGTGCTCCTTACCCCCCCCCCCCCGCTGTCCTCCACCACACTCTCATGTCCCCCCATTGCTCTCCTCCACCACCACACTCTCCTGCCCCCCCATTGCTCTCCTCCACCACCACACTCTCCTGCCCCCCCAGTGCTCTTCTCCACCACCCCAGTCTCCTGACCCCCCAGTGCTCTCCTCCACCACCACACTCTCCTGCCCCCCCCCCAGTGCTCTCCTCCAGCACCACACTCTCCTGCCCCCCAGTGCTCTCCTCCCGCACCACACTCTCCTGCCCCCCCCAGTGTTCTCCTCCACCACCACACTCTCCTGCCCCCCCAGTGCTCTCCTCCACCACCACACTCTCCTGCCCCCCCCCAGTGCTCTCCTCCACCACCACACTCTCCTGCCCCCCCAGTGCTCTCCTCCACCACCACACTCTCCTGCCCCCCAGTGCTCTCCTCCACCACCACACTCTCCTGCCCCCCCAGTGCTCTCCTCCACCACCACACTCTCCTGCCCCCCCAGTGCTCTCCTCCAGCACCACACTCTCCTTTCCCCCACCCCAGTGCTCTCCTCCACCACCACACTCTCCTGCCCCCCCAGTGCTCTCCTCCACCACCACACTCTCCTGCCCCCCCCCAGTGCTCTCCTCCACCACCACACTCTCCTGCCCCCCCAGTGCTCTCCTCCAGCACCACACTCTCCTTTCCCCCACCCCAGTGCTCTCCTTCACCACCACACTCTCCTGCCCCCCCCCCAGTGCTCTCCTCCACCACCACACTCTCCTGCCCCCCCCAGTGCTCTCCTTCACCACCACTCTCTCCTGCCCCCCAGTGCTCTCTTCCACCACCACACTCTCCTGCCCGCCCCAGTGCTCTCCTCCAACACCACTCTTCTGCCCCCCCTGTGCTCTCCTCCACCACCACACTCTCCTGCCCCCCCAGTGCTCTCCTCCACCACCACACTCTCCTGGTTCCCCAGTGCTCTCCTCCACCACCGCACTCTCCTGCCCCCCCAGTGCTCTCCTCCACCACTGCACTCTCCTGTCCCCCCAGTGCTCTCTTTCACCACCACACTCTCCTGCCCCCCCAGTGCTCTCCTCCACCACCGCACTCCCCTGCCCCCCCAGTGCTCTCCTCCACCACCATACTCTCCTGCCCCCCAGTGCTTTCCACCACCACCACACTCTCCTGCCCCCCCCCATTGCTCTCCTCCACCACCACACTCTCCTGTCCCCCCCGTGCTCTCCTCCACCACCACACTCTCCTGCCCCCCCAGTGCTCTCCTACACCACCACGCTCTCCTGCCCCCCCCAGTGCTCTCCTCCACCACCACACTCTCCTGCCCCCCCACAGTTCTCTCCTCCCCTGTTCTTGCAGCCCCCCTGCTCTCCCCATCCTTCTCTAGCCACCATACCAGTGCTCTCCACTCCCCCGTTCACCCCCCACAGTGCTCTCCACTCCCCCCAGTGCTCTCCCCCTTGTCCCCCCCCAGTGCTCTCCTCCACCACACTCTCCTGCCCCCCCCACAATTTTCTCCTCCCCTGTTTTTGCTGCCCCCCCCGCTCTCCAGCTCTCCCCATCCTTCTCTAGCCACCATCCCAGTGCTCTCCCCCCTTCCCCCCAGTTCTCTCCCCCCCTGTCCCCCCCCAGTCCTCCCCCCCTGTTCCCCCCAGTGCTCTCCACTCCACCCAGTGCTCCCCCCGTCCCCCCCCACAGTGTTCTCCACCCCCCCAGTCCTCTCCCCTCCGTGCTCTCCTCCTGTTCTCCTCCCCAGTGCTCTCTCCCCTGTTCTTTCCCCCCCAGTGCTCTCCTCTCCCACCAGTGCTCTCCCCCCTGTTCTCCACCCCCAGTGTCCTCCACTCCCCCCAGTGCTCTTCCCCCCGTTCTTTCTCCCCCCAGTGCTCTCCTCTGCCCCCCAGTGCTCTCCCCCTGTTCTTTCCCTCCCCCCCAGTGCTCTCCACCCAGTGCTCTCCACTCCCCCCAGTGCTCTCCCCCCTGTTCTTTCTGCCCCCCAGTGCTCTTCAGCTCTCCCCATCACTCTCCAGCCCCCACCCCAGTGCTCTCCAGCCCCCCATCCAGCCTCTCCTCCACCACCACACTCTCCTGCCCTCCCCCCCAGTGCTCTCCTCCACCACCACACTCTCCTGCCCCCCCCCAGTGCCCTCCTCCACCATCGCACTCTCCTGCCCCCAAGTGCTCTCCTCCACCACCACACTCTCCTGCCCCCCCAGTGCTCTCCTCCACCACCGCACTCTCCTGCCCCCCCAGTGCTCTCCTCCACCACCACACTCTCCTGCCCCCCCAGTTCTCTCCTCCACCACCACACTCTCCTGCCCCCCCAGTGCTCTCCTCCACCACCACACTCTCCTGCCCCCCCCAGTGCTCTCCTCCACACCACACTCTCCTGCCCCCCCAGTGCTCTCCTCCAGCACCACACTCTCCTTTCCCCCACCCCAGTGCTCTCCTTCCCCACCACACTCTCCTGCCCCCCCCAGTGCTCTCCTCCACCACCACACTCTCCTGCCCCCCCCAGTGCTCTCCTCCACCACCACACTCTCCTGCCCCGTGCTCTCCTCCACCACCACACTCTCCTGCCCCCCCCCAGTGCTCTCCTCCACCACCACACTCTCCTGCCCCCCCCCAGTGCTCTCCTCCACCACCACACTCTCCTGCCCCCGTGCTCTCCTCCACCACCACACTCTCCTGCCCCCCCCAGTGCTCTCCTCCACCACCACACTCTCCTGCCCCCCAGTACTCTCCTCCACCACCACACTCTCCTGCCCCCCCAGTGTTCTCCTCCCCCACCACACTCTCCTGCCCCCCCAGTGCTCTCCTCCACCACCACTCTCTCCTGCCCCCCAGTGCTCTCTTCCACCACCACACTCTCCTGCCCGCCCCAGTGCTCTCCTCCAACACCACTCTTCTGCCCCCCCTGTGCTCTCCTCCACCACCACACTCTCCTGCCCCCCCAGTGCTCTCCTCCACCACCGCACTCTCCTGGTTCCCCAGTGCTCTCCTCCACCACCGCACTCTCCTGCCCCCCCAGTGCTCTCCTCCACCACTGCACTCTCCTGTCCCCCCAGTGCTCTCCTTCACCACCACACTCTCCTGCCCCCCCAGTGCTCTCCTCCACCACCACACTCTCCTGCCCCCCCAGTGCTCTCCTCCACCACCACACTCTCCTGCCCCCCCCCAGTGCTCTCCTCCACCACCACACTCTCCTGCCCCCCAGTGCTCTCCTCCACCACCGCACTCTCCTGGTTCCCCAGTGCTCTCCTCCACCACCGCACTCTCCTGCCCCCCCAGTGCTCTCCTCCACCACTGCACTCTCCTGTGCCCCCCAGTGCTCTCCTTCACCACCACACTCTCCTGCCCCCCCAGTGCTCTCCTCCACCACCACACTCTCCTGCCCCCCCAGTGCTCTCCTCCACCACCACACTCTCCTGCCCCCCCCAGTGCTCTCCTCCACCACCACACTCTCCTGCCCCCCCAGTGCTCTCCTCCACCACTACACTCTCCTGCCCCCCAGTGCTCTCCTCCACCACCACACTCTCCTGCCCCCCCCAGTGCTCTCCTCCACCACCACACTCTCCTGCCCCCCCATTGCTCTCCTCCACCACCACACTCTCCTGCCCCCCCAGTGCTCTCCTCCACCACCACACTCTCCTGCCCCCCCCAGTGCTCTCCTCCACCACCACACTCTCCTGCCCCCCCAGTGCTCTCCTCCACCACCACACTCTCCTGCCCCCCCAGTGCTCTCCTCCACCACCACACTCTCCTGCCCCCCCCCAGTGCTCTCCTCCAGCACCACACTCTCCTATCCCCCACCCCAGTTCTCTCCTCCACCACCACACTCTCCTGCCCCCCCCAGTGCTCTCCTCCACACCACACTCTCCTGCCCCCCCAGTGCTCTCCTCCAGCACCACACTCTCCTTTCCCCCACCCCAGTGCTCTCCTTCCCCGCCACACTCTCCTGCCCCCCCCAGTGCTCTCCTCCACCACCACACTCTCCTGCCCCCCCCCCAGTGCTCTCCTCCACCACCACACTCTCCTATCCCCCACCCCAGTTCTCTCCTCCACCACCACACTCTCCTGCCCCCCCCAGTGCTCTCCTCCACACCACACTCTCTTGCCCCCCCAGTGCTCTCCTCCAGCACCACACTCTCCTTTCCCCCACCCCAGTGCTCTCCTGCCCCCCCCCCAGTGCTCTCCTCCACCACCACACTCTCCTGCCCCCCCCAGTGCTCTCCTCCACCACCACACTCTCCTGCCCCCCCCAGTGCTCTCCTCCACCACCACACTCTCCTGCCCCCCCAGTGCTCTCCTCCACCACCACACTCTCCTGCCCCCCCAGTGCTCTCCTCCCCCACCACACTCTCCTGCCCCCCCAGTGCTCTCCTCCACCACCACTCTCTCCTGCCCCCCAGTGCTCTCTTCCACCACCACACTCTCCTGCCCGCCCCAGTGCTCTCCTCCAACATCACTCTTCTGCCCCCCCTGTGCTCTCCTCCACCACCACACTCTCCTGCCCCCCCAGTGCTCTCCTCCACCACCGCACTCTCCTGGTTCCCCATTGCTCTCCTCCACCACCGCACTCTCCTTCCCCCCCAGTGCTCTCCTCCACCACTGCACTCTCCTGTCCCCCCCAGTGCTCTCCTTCACTACCACACTCTCCTGCCCCCCCAGTGCTCTCCTCCACCACCACACTCTCCTGCCCCCCCAGTGCTCTCCTCCACCACCACACTCTCCTGCCCCCCCCAGTGCTCTCCTCCACCACCACACTCTCCTGCCCCCTCAGTGCTCTCCTCCACCACCACACTCTCCTGCCCCCCAGTGCTCTCCTCCACCACCACACTCTCCTGCCCCCCCATTGCTCTCCTCCACCACCACACTCTCCTGCCCCCCCAGTGCTCTCCTCCACCACCACACTCTCCTGCCCCCCCAGTGCTCTTCTCCAGCACCACACTCTCCTGCCCCCCCCAGTGCTCTCCTCCACCACCACACTCTCCTGCCCCCCCCCCAGTGCTCTCCTCCACCACCACACTCTCCTGCCCCCCCCAGTGCTCTCCTCCAGCACCACACTCTCCTATCCCCCACCCCAGTTCTCTCCTCCACCACCACACTCTCCTGCCCCCCCAATGCTCTCCTCCACCACCACACTCTCCTGCCCCCCCAGTGCTCTCCTCCACCACCACACTCTCCTGCCCCCCCCGTGCTCTCCTCCACCACCACACTCTCCTGCCCCTCAGTGCTCTCCTCCACCACCACACTCTCCTGCCCCCCCCCAGTGCTCTCCTCCACCACACTCTCCTGCCCCCCCCACAATTTTCTCCTACCCTGTTCTTGCTGCCCCGCGCTCTCCCCATCCTTCTCTAGCCACCATCCCAGTGCTCTCCCCCCCTGTCCCCCCAGTGCTCCCCCCGTCCCCCCCAGTGCTCCCCCTGTCCCCCCCAGTGCTACCCCCACCTGTCCCCCCCAGTGCTCTCCCCCTGTCCCCCCCAGTGCTCTCCCCCCTGTTCCCCCCAGTTCTCTCCACTCCACCCAGTGCTCCCCCCGCCCCCCCAGAGTGTTCTCCACCCCCCCAGTCCTCTCCCCTCCTGTTCTCCTCCCCAGTGCTCTCACCCCTGTTCTTTCCCCCCCAGTGCTCTCCACTCCCACCAGTGCTCTCCCCCCTGTTCTCCACCCCCAGTGCCCTCCACTCCCCCCAGTGCTCTTCCCCCCGTTCTTTCTCCCCCCAGTGCTCTCCTCTGCCCCCCAGTGCTCTCCCCTTGTTCTTTCCCCCCAGTACTCTCCGCCCAGTGCTCTCCAATTCCCCCAGTGCTCTCACCCCTGTTCTTTCCCCCCCAATGCTCTCCACTCACACCAGTGCTCTCCCCCCTGTTCTCCCCCCCCAGTGCCCTCCACTCCCCCCAGTGCTCTTCCCCCAGTTCTTTCTCCCCCCAGTGCTCTCCTCTGCCCCCAGTGCTCTCCCCCTGTTCTTTCCCCCCAGTACTCTCCGCCCAGTGCTCTCCCCTCCCCCAGTGCTCTCCCCCCTGTTCTTTCTCCCCCCCAGTGCTCTTCAGCTCTCCCCATCACTCAACAGCCCCCACCCCAGTGCTCTCCAGCCCCCCATTCTCCCCACCCCTGTTCTTTCTGCCCCCCTGGTGTTCTCCAGTCCCCCCAGTGCTCTCTACCCTCCGTGCTTTCCACCCCTTTTCTTTTTGATTCCCCCCAGCACTCTCCACTCCCCACCCCTGTACTCTCCACTCCCCCTGCATTTTGCCCAAACCCATGTGCTCTCCAACCCTACCAGTGCTCTCCACCCCCCATATTGCTCTCCAGTCCCCCGTGCTTTCCACCCCTGTTCTTTCTGGCCCCCACTGGTGCTCTCAAGCTCCCCCCATTGCTCTCCACTCCCCCCTGCTCTTTGTACCCCTCAGTACTCTCCAGCCCCCGTGCTCTCCACCCCTGTTTTCCTGCCCCCCCAGTGCTCTTCACCACCCCACACTCTTAGCCACCCCAGTGCTCTCAGCCTACCATGCTCTCTACCCCTGTTCTTATTGGCCACCCCAGTGCTCTCAAGTTCCCCCCAGCGCTCTCCGCTCCCCACCCCTGTGATCTCCACTCCACCTCGCTCTTTGCCCCCACCCATGTGTTCTCCAACCCCCGCCAGTACTCTTTACTCCCCCTTCTCTCCAACTCCCACCCAGTACTCTCCACTTGTCCAGGACCAGAGGACAGGCTGACTGGGGCTGGAAAATGAGGACAGCTGAAGGTCCAGGTGGCCAGGGACCACTCCATCTCACAGCACACAGATTCTCTGGAAGGAGCACCGTCCCCATCCAAAACGAGAACAGACCCTGCCTGCTGCTGGGCATCAAGGATATCCTGCTGGCATGCAAGGTACCGTACCAAGCATCAACAACACACCTTCCCACAGACAGGGACTGCAGACTGGGACATGGGGCACAGGAGGGGCTGCAATTATGGATACAGTGAGGCTGCATTCACAGCACAGTAAAGCTGCATTTGATGGACACAGTGAGGCTGCATTTGATGGACACAGTAAAGCTGCATTTGATGGACACAGTGAGGCTGTATTTGATGGGCACAGTGAGGCTGCATTTGATGGACACAGTGAGGCTGCATTTGATGGACACAGTGAGGCTGCATTGGTGGGCACAGTGAGGCTGCATTTGATGGGCACTGGTGAGGTTGCATTGAGCTCTTGCATCAAGTTTGCAGTCTCTGACCATCTCCTGTAGGGAGTCTGGAGAGGAGTCAAGAGTGGGAGCACCGCCAGGATGGGGGTCATGGGAGAAGTCAGACTTGTGTGGACTGTGGACAGAACAGGAGACTATAGGATTAAACCAGAGCCACCAAGCTGGAGCCGACTGACTGAGCCCTGCACAGTGCACCTGAGAGGAGGTCAGTGAAAGCACCGCCAGGCCAGTCGGGGGGGGGGGGGGGGGTGGTCACTGATGTAAGGGGGGAGTGAATACGATAATGTAAGGGGCACTGATATATTAGTAACCCACCCCCCTTACCTTCGAGTATTCTTTCTGCGGAAGGTGGTCCCCCCCCCACGTTCTGTATTCCTGGGGTCCCCCTTGATGATTGATCACTTACCACTATTAACTGGTAAAATGTATGGTTTTCCCTTTCATGAACAAGAAAATAATGATGTTATGCTGTTGGGCTGGTATAATAATGCTGTGAGGCTGGTATGAAATTTTTTCCAGGGCTGGTTTTTGAAAGCATGGGCGTCCGCAAGGTTGCTAGGTGGCTGCGTGCCATGCCCATATAGCCTAGAGCAGGGGTAGGGAACCTTTTTGGCTGAGAGAGCCATGAACGCCACATATTTTAAAATGTAATTCCAAGAGAGCCATACAATATGTTTAAAACAAATTTTTTTTTTTATCGATTAATTTCATTTATAACTGTAATATCCACGTCATCTCCCCCACTGTAATATCCACATCTCCCCTATGATTGCTTGCTTATCACTACACAGACAGGCAGATCCACGAGCAGTTGAGGAGGGTGATGATGACGTCAGCGTGCCGCTCACCTAGGGCGCCGCTGGGTGTACCAAGATGGCCGCAGCTCCGGAGCTAGGCCGAAGCTGCGGCCTTTCCTATGGGCTCAATCCACGGATCGGCACACCACGCAATCTGCGGATTGAGAGGTGAGAGCCAGATGCAGCCATCAAAAGAGCCACATCTGGCTCGAGAGCCATAGGTTCCATACCCCTGGCCTAGAGAATGTACACCTTTTTACATTGCAATACATCTGTTGTTGCCATATTTTTATCTTTATGAAAACAGCCTATACAGTGACAGTATGAGATCAAAATATGGCCACAACAGATGTATTGCAATGTAAAAAGATGTACATTCTCTAGGCTATATGGGCATGGAACACAGCAGTAACTGCCAATACAAAGTGAAGATGAATTATCTGTTATATAACACATATGTATTACCAGTGGAAAGATTTTCATGAGATTGTCGAAAAGGGGCGGAGCATGAGCGGCCCTAAAATGATGCCCCCCCTCTGAAAAAGTTCTGCGGACGCCCATGGTATTGATAGTTGCATTTGAAGGCTGAAAGCCATTGTTTTTCTGTGAAAACTTTGCCCAATTACTTCTCCCACTTGATTAGTGGGTTGAATTTGAGAAAGACTGATTTGGAGTTGAGTAAGCATATATCAAGGAGATGCCTTTCGCTTTCGGGTTAGAGGAATTTAGGTGTTTCCAAAGTTGTGTGGGGATTGGGAAATTATTTGTATTCAATTGTTGATAAATGGAGAAATCAGATGATGTGTTAAGAACTCGGAAGAAGGTATACTAAATTTCTTTTGGATATCTTTAAATTACATCATAATGTTATCTTTCATAAGATCTGTCAGCTGAAATATTTCCCTTCTCAGCCAGTGAGACAGGGAAATTTTTGGAATTAACCACACAGTCCTGACGATGATTGAGTGATGATAACGCCTGTTGTGAAAGTTTTGGAAGGTGTATTGAAGTAAGAAAGTCAGTTATGTCGTAAGAGGGTTGGTGAGTGTCTGGGTCGTCCTTAAGGTTATACAAAGATTCGTAGTAATCGCTGAAAGCATCTGCAATTTCTTTAGGGTTTGATACTAATTTTCCTGATTTGGGGTTTTTCATATGTTGTATTTTTTTGGTTTATAATTTTAACCTTCAGCTGATTCGCCAGCAATTTCCCCGCCTCATAGCCGTACGAAAGCAGTTCTCTTGCCGGGAAATCAGATGTGTGTGCAATTCCTGTCTGGTATGGAATAAAGAGTCTCTAGTTTTTTGTGTGGTATTTTGTTTGTTGATAGTTTCTAGGTTTTTGATTTGTGTTTAACAAGTCATTGAGCCGCTTCGGCCGCTGCCTCATTAGCTTGCTACTCATTTGTATGAGCAACCCTCTAACATAGACCTTATGCGCGTTCCAAAGTATGAAGGGATCGTGAACCGATTGAGCATTGAGTTCAAAGCACTTATGTATATATGGGCTCCTGCGCTATGTGTGAGGCAGAAAAAGAGGTGATAATGTCTATATGAGTGCTGCACACACCTTTATGAGCTAAACACTCTCATACAAATACAAATTGATACTAAAAAGATGGTGTTGCGATCCCACAAAGAAGTGAATATATAAATATCCGAATAAAAAGGAATATATCCTTAATAATAGATAAATCAAACAGTGTAAAACCAGTGATAAAAAAAAAACAAATAAAGTGCTGATGTGTATAATATATTTCTATACAAAATTATATAGATAAATAAATAAATAAATTGATAAAACAACAAAAAAGCAATCAATAAATAAACCAATGGTGATATCACTCAAAGTGAAATGAATAATAGTCCATAAGATGGAATCCAAAGTGAAAGTGTCACTTAAAAGGTGAAGCTATATAGTGATACAATAAATCTGTGACAAAGCAATCTCCACAGCCAGGTGATATTCGAGTGTTCACTGAGCACACTAGGTGATTACCTTACAGCTGTAAGGTATACAGCATATATAGCCTCTGAGGAAAACACAGGGGAACCAGGGAGGGAACTTCCAACTCCTGTAGCCTCACCGTCGTCCCATACGGGGTTACTCCATAGGTTAAATCGACATAGGCACTCCAAAAATAAACATAAAGCCCGCCATAGTGTAGTAGATTTGCATAAATACTTATTTGTTAAAAATTCTAACTACTCACACATTGTAGGTAAAATCACACAGTGGGGTAACAGACTACGAGCGTACTGCTCGGGGGGTGAACGTCACTTCCGGTGTCCTACGCGTTACGTCACTTCTCACGTGACTTCAACTGGGATACCTGGTGGCCGTCGGAAGTGGCGTTAAAAAGGACTCCATTATTAAATTACGTTTTTAATAGAAGTACATAAAACAAACCAGCATATTAAAAAATTAAGGAAGAAATTTTCCAAAAGATAAAAATATATAATATCGGACCTCGGAAGTGATGTACACATCAAAGAATTCATATATCATAGCCAGAGAGATGTAAACATTGTCATAAAAATTATAGTAAAAAATTATTAAAATAGAAAAAATAGAAAACCGAGAAGAGTGTAGCCCTATATAGGAGCAGAGAGAAAATGGAAGAGGGGTTATCTCTAAAAATTACTAATAAAACAGTTCAGATCGAACTCGACATTGAGTCCTCTAGGGGCAAACGTGTCGAGAGAGAATATCCATTTTTATTTTAATAATTTTTTACTATAATTTTTATGACAATGTTTACATCTCTATTCTCTCATCCTCTCTCTCTTCTCTCATCCTGGTGTTCACAAACGCTTACTGAATGGGCTAAGTTGTTGCACCGCAATTTGGAGAAGGAACAGGTTTCCCTGTTCTGCGTGGAACTGGCAGACCAGTTGGTGCATGGCCTGAAGTATGTCTGTGATGCAGCCCTGGATACAGCCCCTTTGCTTTCTAGATCCTCAGTATCAGCTGTGGGTGCAGTGCCACCTGATTTGGCTTAAATGCTGATCTGCGGACCAGGCTTCTAAGAAAGCGCTGACGGATTTGCCATTCATTGACAGACACAGCACACACTCCTCCTATTTATGTTTTTACTGCTTTTTGACGAACTGAGCTGCTGGAAGCAGAGTGAGGGGTTATAGCCAGTAGGACCGTCCCCTGGGGGGTACTGTGCAGTTTTGCTGTTTTTACATGTTCTGCCTAGTCCTCTCCTGAAGGTGGTGATATAACCCTAAGGTCAAGATTAATGGTGCTGTGTCAGTCAATGAACTTCAGAGAAAAGGATTTTACGGTGAGTACAAAAATCCTATTTTTATATATTTTTTATAACAAAAAGTAAAAAATAATGCTTTTTTTCAAAATTGTCATGCTTTTCTGTTTATAGCGCAAAAAATAAAAAACACAGAGGTGATCAAATACCACCAAAAGAAAGCTCTATTTGTGGGGAAAAAAGGATATCAATTTTGTTTGGGAGCCACGCCGCACGACCGCGCAATTGTCAGTTAAAGCAATGCAACTTAGTGACGAATCGCAAAAAAGTGCTCTGGTCCTTAGCCAGCAAAATGATCTGCTGGGTTGTACAAAAAAAAAACACAATTTTTCTAGGTAAATATATTTCTAAAGGTGACATGAAATTTTCACGTCAGTAACAAACCATTTAATCCATACATACAAAGAAACCAAAACAAATAAGTTCAGAAATTTAGTTATGTGTAATAAAATAGAATGACACAGGGAAAAAGTATTGAACATGCTAACTGAAATGTATTTAATACTTGGTACAAAATTCTTTGTTGGTAATAATAGCTTCAAGACAGACTGTATGGAGAAACGAATCGCATCCATTGGTCGGGCGTGATTTTGGCCCATTCTTCCACACAAATCTTGAAAGTTCTATGAACTCTGATCTTTAGTTCTTTCCATGGATTTTCTATTGGATTCAAGTCAGGTGGGAGATATGTGTTCTTGCACTGTAGACTGATGAGGTGTTTTGTAATTTGTACATGTACAATGTGTACATACTGCCTCTATATTCATGTGAGGTACTCCAACTGTTTGCAAAATTTATAGCTGACATACTGCCTTTTCAAGTTCTGTTGATGGGTGATTTAACCGGTTCCTGACCAGCGCACGCCGATGTACGTCGGCAGAATGGCACGGGCAGGCATATTGGCATACAGGTACGTCCAATCTTCCATGCCGCCCTGCCATCGCATGCCAGTCGGGGCCCCCGTGAGTCCGGTCGCGGGTCCCGCGGACTCGATCGCCGCGGGCATACCCACGATCATCTCACGGGATGGCTGAATGGAGGAAATGCTGTGTAAAGAGCATTTCTCCATTCTGCCTAGCAACTAGTGACGCTGATCTCTGCTCCATGTGATTGGAGCAGAGATCAGTGTTCACTAAATGAAAGCCCAACCCCCCCCACAGTTAGTAACACACCCCTAGGAACACTTAATCCCTACACTGCCACCCACTGGTTAACCTCTTCACTGCCAGTGTCATTTACACAGGAATCACTACATTTATATAGCAGTGATTACTTTATAAATGACAATGGTCCCAAAAATGTGTCAAAAATGTCCGATGTGTCCGCCACAATGTCGCAGTCACAATAAAAATCGCTGATCGCCGCCATTACTAGTAAAAAAAATAATAATAAAAAATTATTAATAAAAATGCCATAAAACTATCCCTTTTGTAAACGCTATAACTTTTGCATTTTATAACTTAATCTCTGGCGTAAATTGCACCCTGTAAAGGCTCAGGATTGATTTACTGCTGGGTACGTTTGAAACATCTAGGTATATAGTCTCTATTGACATTCTGGCCAGGAGTGTGTCAGATCATGCCCCTCTACTGGCTACCCTTGGGGGTATTTCAATGGTACCCAGTTGGGCTCTGTAAAAATTCAATGCGGCTTGGCTCCAGATAATTTATACCCATGAATCTATACAAAATGCTCTGATTTCCTTTTTAGAAATTAACTTAAAAACTGCTTCCTTTATGATCCTATTTTAGAGGCCTCCTCATTAAATAAATTTGCATAAATAAAACCAACTGTAGGAGGGAGATGAATCAAGTAAAGAAGCCGATGACTGCAGCTGAGGCTGCCTATGTTTTAGATTAAAATCCTGCAAAATGTTCGTCTTGGGCAGAGGCACAATCTCAAATTAAATCCCTTATACAGAAAAGAGCACAAGACAATTTTTTTTTTTCTAAACGTCTCGTTTGGGCAGAAGGGGGAGAGGGCAGGTAAACTTTTGCCTGCTACCGCCTGCGCACAAACGAACACCCCTTATAAAACTGCAATAAAATCAGCAACTGGGTGACTTTGCACTACTTCTGAGGATGTTCTGGCAGTTTTCAAGTCTTTCTATCAGGGGTTTTACAGATCCGGGGCAACTTATACCAGTGCTGAATTGTCTCCATTTGTAGATGGTATTAATCTTTCTACTGTGGACAGATGTCTGCTTGATACTCTGATAACGATGAAGAAGTTGGAAGCTGCTTTGGCATCCCTTCCTAAAGGGAAGGCTCTTGAGTGGGACGCCTTCCCAACAAAGTTTATACACAATATGGAAGTATAATTTTGCCCTTTCTGCTATAGATTTTTAAGCACTTCCGGACCAAGGCTATTTTTAAAATCAGTATTTTTTGCTAGAAAATTACTTATAACCCCCAAACATATTATATTTTAGAAAAGACTCTGGAGAATAAAATGGTGGTCGTTTCAATATTTTATGTCATGCGGTATTTGCGCAGCGGTCTTTCAAACAATTTTTTTTTATATATTGTGAAAGATGATGTTACGCAGACTAAATAGATACCTAAAATGTTACGGTTTAAATTTGCGCACACTCGTGGAATGGTGACAAACTACAGTACTTAGAAATTTCCATAGGCCATGCTTTAAATTTTTTTTAAGTTACCAGTTTAGAGTTACAGAGGAGGTCTTTTGCTAGAATTAGGAGATACCTCACAAGTGTGATTTGAATACCCTTTACATTTGCGGGCACAATGCGTGTATGCGCTTTCTTTGGTGCGTGGGGACAGGGCACTTAAAAAAAAAATAGAAATCGTATTTATTTTATTTACACTGTCTCTTTAAAAAAACAAAAATAATAATATGATCACACCCAAATCTGGAATCTTTGGAATACTAGGGATTTAAAAAAAAATCAGCGTGTTCAAATAGTAGGGATTTTTTAAAATCTGCGTTTTGGCATACTAGAAATTTTTTTTTTTTTTTAAGATTTTATTGAAGTTATTTAAACATACACTCGTAGTGTCATACATAACATGTGTTCTGAATGTGTGAAAGTGAAGTAATACAATTATAAGGATATACAAAAGATTACTTTCTTACATAGCTGACAGAACAACAAAAGTGAAGTTGACAATATTTTTCAAAGGATTAACCAAGAACATCAGTAACATTTATGTGTTCAATCCCCTGACTGAATGGGGGGGGAGAGATCTAGGTTTCTGTCATATTCGAACATCTGGATTACGCCCTCTGGAGTAGGACTTATCACTAAGGGGGAATCGGACTCCATCTATGTGAACAAAAGAGCAAAGGGCTGTAGAATGGAGGACAAGGGAAGGAGGACAGAAGGATAGCAGGGGGGATCATTTTGTTAACTCCGTACCCCTGACCCAGCTGGATGGGAGAGCGACTTATAATCAGGTGTAGTTAGAAAGTGGAACCAGCACGCCCAAAGGGAGGTACATTTTTCAGATTGATCGTGGGCTTGATGAATAAGATTTTCCATTTCCGCCATTTTGTTGATCCTCGCTAGCCATTCTGCAATGGTAGGAGGCTCGGAAGTACACCATTTAGTCGGTATAAATAGTTTGGCCGCATTCACCATGTGCATGCCAAGGGAGCGAAAATATTGTTTTTTAGGGATAGAGGGTAAGTTCAATAAGAATTGCGAAGGGAGGAAGGCTAAATCAAAGGTCATGACCTGTTTGATCACTCTGTGGACTTCTTTCCAAAACGGTTGCGATTTGGGGCAGGTCCACCAGACATGTAGAAAGGAACCTACTCCGTCTGAACAGCGCCAACACTGAGAGGAAAGGTAAGGTGCGAAACGTTGCATCTGGAGAGGTGTCCTATACCATCGTGAGATTATCTTATATGCATTTTCCTGCGTGAGTATGTTTAGTGATCCCTTGTGAGCAAACCTGAAGATAGTGTCCCAATCTTCTTCGGGCAAAGATATATTCAGGTCTCATTCCCACTTATGCTGTAGCCTATCTGGTGTAGAATTTTTTTTAAATCTGCACCATTGGCAGCTGAGTAAGCGGGAAGTGACATCGCTTCCAGGTTACTACATCGAAGACCCGATCAAAGCCAATTCTGGCTTTGTTTAGGACTCTGGCCAGCAGGCGGAAGTGCCAGCTGGTTGCACAGGTCTATCTGTGGGACGAGAGACCTGAGAGATCTTTGTGATAATGGCAGAGCAGCTGCTGAGCCTCATCGGTTGTTATCATCAGAAAGCCGACTGCCAGCTCTTAAAAACTGTACTGGGTTGAATTACCGGAGTGAAGCCTGCATAAGATGACTGACAGGTGAAATAGTCCCTAATTCCCTATTTCACCTGTCAGTCATCTTATGTTGTATATATTATTAAATCTCCATATGGGCTTTTATATGTGGGTGAGACAACACAAAAAGTCAAAGAAAGGATTGCAAGACACAAGTACTCCATCAGAGATAAACTTGATAAATTACCACTGGCTAGGCATGTTATAGGAAAAAATCAAGGTGTCACAACTGAGATATATGGTTGACGGTATACCTAAAAACAGACGAAGAGGGAACAGAGAATTAGAATCGAGGAAAAGCGAGGTCAGTTGGATACACAGTTTAGATACTTTACAACCAAAGGGGTTAAATTCATATTTTGACTAGTATTATAATTATTTTTGTAATGGTTTTTTCTATAATAGTTTTTTCTGGAATAGCTTTACTCTATTAGCCTTTCTACAGATACGAACATGAAGGATTATATTTATATTGATACTTAGTAGTTGTGCTGATCTTTTATTTATTTTTATTTCATAATTTTTTTTTTCTTTACTATTTTTTCTTGTTCTGTAGAAGCGTTGTCCGAGCAATTATTTCTTTTGTGATGTGGGGGATTCAATACACCTGCTGCTAAAGTCGTTCCAGTTTGAACTAATATATAGTGATAAGGAATTTGTATACTCCATTACTAATTAGTTCCAGCTTGTTTAATGATCTGATTATTCAATCGTGATGATGATAATGAGCTATATATTTGTCTCTGTATGTAGCCATTTGTAGCTATGTGGTTTTGAAGAAGGGCGTTATCTATGCTAGCCTGAAATGTCACCATGCATCTTTGATGTTATTTTTCTATCTTCAATAAATATTTTTATGCGCAGCAAGCAATTCCATCTCTTTTTTCTATATTTTTTTATTGCTTTTGCTACAACTGTTGTGCACCTCACCCTTTGAACTTTCACATATATATATATATATATATATATATATATATATATATAATGTATCACACATGCACGCACGCAGTATCTCACAAAAGTGCAGCACTCACATTTTTGTATATATTTTATGATATGTTTTGATGTGACAACACAGAAGAAATTACACTTTGCTTTGAAAGGTATAGAGTGTACGGCTTGTATAACAGTGTAAATGTGCTGTCCCCTAAAAATATCTCAACACACAACCATTAATGTCTAAACCACTGGCAACAAAAGTAAGTACACCCCTAAGTGAAAATGTTTAAATTGGGCCCAAAGTGTCAATATTTTGTGTGGTCACTATTATTTTCCAGCACTCCTCTTGGGCATGGAGTTCACTAGAGCTTCACAAGTTGCCACTAGATTCTTCTTCCACTCCTCCATGATGGCATAATGGAGCTGGTGGATGTTAGAGACCTTGCGCTCCTCCACCTTCCATTTGAGAGTGCCCTACAGATGCTCAATAGGGTTTGGGTCATCTGGAGACTTACTTGGCCAGTCCATCACCTTTACCCTCAGCTTCTTTAGCAAGGCAGTGGTTGTCTTGGAGGTGTGTTTGGGGTCATTATCATGTTGGAATACTGCCCTGCGACCCAGTCTCCGAAGGGAGGGGATCATGCTTTGCTTCAGTATGTCACAGGACATGTTGGCATTCATGGTTCCCTCAATGAACTGTAGCTCCCAAATGCTGGCAGCACTCATGCAGCCCAAAACCATGACACTCCCACCACCATGCATGACTGTAGGCAAGACACACTTGTCTTTGTACTCCTCATCTGGTTGCCACAACACATGCTTGACACGATCTGAACCAAATACATTTATCTTGGTCTCATCAGACCACGGAATGGTTCCAGTAATCCATGTCCTTAGTCTGCTTGTCTTAAGCAAACTGTTTGTGGGCTTTCTCGTGCATCCTCTTTAGAAGAGGCTTCCTTCTGGGACGACAGCCATGCAGACCAATTTGATGCAGTGTGCGGCGTATGATGTGAGCACTGACAGGCTGACCCACCCTTCAACCTCTGTAGCAATGCTGGCAGCACTCATATGTCTATTTCCCAAAGACAATCTCTGGATATGGTGCTGAGCACGTGCACCCAACTTCTTTGGTTGACCATGGCGAGGCCTGTTCTGAGTGGAACCTGTCCTGTTAAACCACTGTATGGTCTTGGCCACCATGCACCATGTAGGCAAAGATGGGAGGTAGAAATTGATGTGACCCTAGGGCAGTGATGGCAAACTTTGGCACTTTGCACAGGCATTATGGGAAATGTAGTTCCAAAAAATTTGGGGTGCCAAGGTTTGCCATCACTGCCCTAGGGGATATATGGAATCAAATACTACAGAATGTTCAGCTTTCCTCAATATCTCATACTCAGAGTGACTATTTTGTAGCAGGCTTATCATACCCCAGAGTTGTTGCACAGGGTGGGCAGGAGAGAAAACTCAGAATGTGCAAGATGTGTGCAATTTCCTTGCTCCTTTATGCAACATTTTTGGAGATGCCCAAAGTTATTTTGCCGTTATTGGCAGGAAGTGCTGGACCTGGTAAAGTCTGTATGATACCATGCTGACCCCAGACCCTGTTTTTTGGGTTATGTAAAATCTATTAGCCTGGATTGTGATCAGACAGTGGCCATTATGAGATCCCTATTTATAGCACGTAAGATGATCGCCTATTGTTGGGTTTTGCCAAACCCTCCTACCCTTGGGGACTGGATTAACAAAATGAATAAATATGTGATGTTTGAAAAACACACTGTTGCAACACCTCTTAGAAGTTTAAAAGGATATGGAGAAAATGGATAGATGCATCACATTTTAATTTAAATCTATAATTAAGTGATTGAGCATATTTTTAGTGGAGGGGTAAGGCCTCTCAAAGTTTTAAAAAAATGTTTTCTTATATACTATTTGCTTCTGAGTATCTGTGACTATTTTGTAAAAATTTGATAATGATATACTAATGCTGATACTGTTTGGAATGGTGATTTTTTTTTTTATTGATTGCTTTTGTTGTTTGTTTCAAAAACATTTAACAATTTTCAAGAACATAATCTGAATTAAAGGGTGGAAGGAGGAAACCACCATAGGGAAAACGTTTCCTATGGGATAAAGCAGTTTGGAAACACCTTGCAGAGGCGATGGTCACAAAAAAGGCAACTTGGGAATAGGTGAAGATAGTAACGTTAGGTGAGGTTTCATGGAGTCACTGGGGATTGTACTTGGGGAACATGTGTGAGTGATATCCTACACAAAGACTATCACTGAATCTCTAGACAAGGATGGTTAATACTGCAATTTTATGTTTGATGGAACATAATGGTCCAACGCTGATCCAGACTAGAGGAAAGACCAAATTTGGCCCATGGAATACTTCCTGGGGTGGAATTTGATAGCCTTCCACCAGTTGGTCTTCAAGGTGCGATGATTGCCAGAAGTATATTTCCTAGATTTTAGGAGCATGGGGATGACTGAACCTATGATACTGCCTTGGGACTTGGACATCAACAGCCAAGCCGATGAAGCCAGTGCCCAAGAAGCAAGAGGGTGAGTTAGCCCATGACAGATGATCTGGTAGGGCTGACGGAGAGCCCACTAGGAGTTTGAGATCCCAGTACTACATTCTCCTGGGCCATTTCAGTGTGATGATCACTGGGATTCCTGCCTCTCTCTATCCTGCAAAGCAGACAAGGAAGGAGCTTTAGCAAGGGAAAGGTGTAGATTGAGTTGAACTGAGCTTATGGTGCCACCAAGGCATCTTTTGTGAAGGCCTATACATCTTTGATCCTGGCAACAAACCTGTCCAGCTTGTTTATAAACCTAGATTCCAGGAGATCCACATGTGGTGTCCCACACCCAAGAGTGAAACACCTTTGTGCGAAGAGACTATCCCCTGTGGCCAGTCACTGATGACTGATAATGTCCATGGAGTTCTGCCAGAGTTATAATAAGATCCGCTTCTCTTTGTGTCCCCTTGATTTTTTATGTAAGCCACAGCATTTTTTAAATACTGTCTTCCGGTGGGTAGGTCACGTCCTTAGACAAAGTCAGGATATGACGAGACGCGCAAGAGACATGACCTACCGGAAGTGAAATTTGCAACTCAGGACTGCGTTCCACCAGCCGAACAACCAGGAAGCTGTCCGAGGACGCTCCGTTTCTTTCCGGTGGCCAAAACCTTCAACAGGCACAGTGCACTTTATTTTAGGCTTCTACTTTTTGACATTTGGTACGCTTAACTTGTATTTAGGGGGCTTTGTGCTGTTTATATCACATATTTATCATGTGATTATTCCATTTCCTCTACATGTTATACTGGGATCCTCTATAAATGATACTGACATCTAGTGGATAGTCAAAGTGGAGAAGTTTTGATTCTAAAGGCGTATTATTGTTGGTTTTCTAGTTAGTGCATAGGGGAGGTTGTGCCGCACGTGGTGAAATCTGGGTGTAAGCTTTCTACAGATCACAGCAGAGACCTTCATATATCTCTCCCATGCCACTACACAGTTTTTCTTTTATTTACTTTATATGTAAATCTGGTTTTGCACTTGAATGTGGACAGAAAGCGTTGCTACAGTATTTTAAAGGACGACATTTATTTGTAATCTTCTTAATATTGTCTTTACATGTTTGTTTATTTTATTTAAAGTGGCTGCTTGAAGGTATATTATTACCATAACATTTTTAACCGTAGGTGATTGGTCCAAGTGACACGGAGTGCTGTTCATAAGGGCTTCTCTTTTATTGAAATCACCGCATTCTCTGACAAAATCCTAGTGAAGAAGGTGAGAAGTCCAGCTTTGGAGGGACAACTGAATCACTGAATTCCAGGATCTTGATTGGGAACTGGGCACCAGTATTGATTTTTATATATGTTCTATTATGTTTTTTGAGCAATATTACAGAGTTTAAAAAATAAGTGTGTGTATATATTTATATATATATTAAGGTGTAAGTATTTCTGTAGAGATGACACCTTAAAGATCCTATTCTTCGGAAATGTGCTGGTTAATCTATTATTGTGGAGATGTGGTGTCCATATATACATAGGGGGACATAAGTCATTTATAGGACTTGTTGGTAGTTCAGTTTCCTATGTTGTCCACCCCTAGTGAGGTCTGAGTGCGGGCAGTTTCTGAAGCATACATTACAGGCCCAATATCATATAATAGCAGTGCTATAAACTTACCAAAAACATACAATATATATATAGATATAGCTCCCAGCCATAAAAGCTGAATGATTTTCTTTATCTTTCACCTGGATGCCTATACCTCTACACGTATATTAAGTTCCAAAGCACCACCTTCACCATATGTCACACAATTTGATACTTCTTTCAAATAGAGGCTGTGGCTTTTAGGTAGACAGCACTGACCATGTATAGGCAATGTAGGGCAAATTCCTTGTCATGTTTTGAGGCAGGAGAGAGGAAAAAAAGAACAATGTCTGCACTGAGATGGAAGGAAAAGACTCCCTTGGTTCGAAGGAACATTTTTGGTCTCAAAACCACTTTATTCTTGTGTAAAACAAGAAAGGGCTCTTTACACAAAAGAGCTGGCAGTTTAAAAACACACCTACGATACGTAATGGCTACCAGAAAGACAACTTTACAATTAAGGTCTTCTAACAGTATAGCTCTGATTCAGAGGGAGGTCTCTGAAGTACAGTGCACCCGCCTGGAATCCCAATGCGACGCAGGAGGTGAAATTAGGGGATCTACGAGCAATTATATGAAGAAAAGCCTTGATGGGTGATTACAAGCCAAATATATTCTTGAATAAAGCTGATACTTATTGCCAGATGCTACACAGAAGTTTACCATAGAGAATCCGGTGGACCAGATGGCCCCCGAACATCTCTATGATCTTTCGGAGGCCGGGCACAATGTTATGACATCACACCTGGCCTCTGCATTTGAAAAAATTGCCGCTGCCTTGGCTGGAAAGCTAGAATTGTTTTTTTTTTTTTCAGGCTTCCCAGCCTAGAGGTGAGATCTGGGCACTCTTTGACCCCAGATCTCACTGTAAAGAGGACCTGTCACGCATTATTCCGGATCGGCAGCCCGTGGAAATTATGCCCCTGTAAGAATAGCCTGTAGGGACCTACTTTTTAACCCATTCCTATTGCAGACAAAGGCAAAACTTGTGTGATGATGCTTTCATCTGAAAAAAAAAATTGATAAAATTTATATATAGATTATATTTTGTTACATACTTAAGGAGAGGCCTCTGCTTCCGAGGTGCCTTGAGTTTTTGGGCTTTGATATGTCATTTGTGTTTTTTTTCTTTGACAAATGGTACATGTATACACTTGTCATAAATGTTAATAGGTTTGTACAATAAACATTTCTTTTTAACCTAATGAATGTGGTCTGATAATTATACTGAGATGTTTCGACACCTTTAAAGTCCCAGCAGCTCTGTATTCTTTTTCATTGTCCTTTTTGGGATGTGGTTAGCCAAAACCATACATGTTTTTCTACAGTCAGGGAATTGTAAATTCTGCTAGTTTTCTTTCTAGGGCAGGACTGGAGGTCCACCATGTTAGGGAGAGCTTTCTCTGGCTGGACAGAACCATTTTGCAAGCTAGGAATTGGATGTACTTGTTCCATAGTGTAAGTATTTAGGATTGAAGAGGTCTGAAGTGAAACTGGACAAAGGGACCTTAGGGAAGCACCCTTCTCTTGGGGAAAAAAAAATTCTGGCATGGGCTGTGTCTAAAATTAGACCCAGCTACTCCACTAAATGCTGGAGAGCAGACCTTGGTAAGTTGGCTATCCAGCCAAAGGTTTTTTAGGAACTGAAAGTGATTGCAAACCTATTTAAAAAACAAAACAAAAAACAAAACGTGTTATACTTACCTGCTCTGTGTAATGGTTTAGCACAGAGCAGCACTGATCCTTCTCTTTTTGGGTTCCTTCCTAAAGCTCATGGATCCTCCCCTCTGCCAAGTTCTCCCATAGCAAGCAACTAGTTATATGGGCACTTAACAGGCTCACACGTGAGCCACACTGTGTGTGCTTTTTTTGACACACAGAGCAGCTTGGCCCCACCCACCCCTCCTCACAGGCTGTGATTGACAGCAGCAGGAGCCAGTCTATTTTTTGATCTATGAAGTTTTTTTGGCAATCACCTGCAGGTAGCTACATACAACCTGTGGCCCAGGCCTTCAAGTCCTGTGTACAGTGCTGTGTGATTAGGATATACTTAGTTGAAATAGTCTGAAGTGAAACTGGGTGTATTGTAGTGCCTCAACACCCTCACCCAAAAGTGAATGGTTGGGCATCTTCTGGACTACAAGGTCTGAACTTGGGAGTGGAGGGTCAAGAGCTAGTGCAGTTGGAGGAAATCTTTGACAGGGCTGTGCCCGAAATTGGGCCCAGATAATCCAAGCAGTGGGTCTGTCTCACTGATGACTGTTGGAAATTTATGATACATTAAAATCTCTGCAGAGGGGGGCAGTGATGGTCCCTCAAGGCGTAGCCAAATACTCAACCAATCTGGAAAGCTGATAAATGCAAGCTGCAGTGGCTAGGAGCAGCTACAGAACAGAATCATCTTAATGTTAAAGGTTAGCAAAGAATAAATAAAATGGGGGAAGGGGCTATCATTTGCTTAATAGTTGTACCTAGTGTTTTATTCCTGCAGGTGGTACTATACTTGTGATGATTGAGTGGAGTTTTCTCCACTGAAATCACAGAAAAGAATACAAAACAAATCCTATTTTTTTTTTCACATGCTTGTAAATTAAGCTTTTTCGCACATGTGGTGCACTTTTATAATCCATTGCTATAATGTCTTTATGAAGCACTTGCGTAAATTGATTGTAGCTGTATTAGTGCACTTGCAACACAGTTGGTTACTGTTTGTAATACTTTATTATTTGCATCGTTATTGCAAATTAAGTTTCCCAGATAGTACTCAACTGCTTCTATTGTCACCCCAAAAATCCAAAACTTACAAGAGCTTTTACTCAAGAGTATAACACTACACATGGGTAGAAGAGCCAGGTATCTGCACCCACAAGTTTACTGTTAAAACTGGGAAAGCTGCATTTGGGTAAAACCAATGTACTGGAAAACACAAAAACAATCCGCAATCTATCTACATAGATCCAGACTATATCACAATGTCGTTAGGATCTGCCATTTGGACACCCCTATCTTAGCCTCTCCACCTTCTCTGATTCTCTTTGGTTCACCCCTGTCCACCGCTCACAAACTTGAAGCTCTCGTTACAACAGTATTTTTTCTATACCTCAACTTATCAACATTACTTGTTACTCCTTTAAACTAGTTTAATTTAACTTATTGGTTTTATTAACAAAAGTGTCCTTTTTCTTTGTTTGTACTTACATGACAATTTATGGTTACACCATGCTTATTTAGTATGTATATATACACACCACCATAATTTTGATCTTCAACTCAATTATTATTTTGTGATTTATTATTTATCTGTTATGCATTTAATAAAAACTTTTGACAAGGAAAAAAAATAAACAATCCACCATGGGCACAATTTTCTCCATAGCATGTTTTCAATTTATTTTTTTTATTATTTGCTTATCACTATGACAACTCACTTTATTTATGTCCTCTTCTACTATTAAATTTGTGTATTTATGCTGTTAAAACATTTTTTTTACTTGCTTTGTTGGAGATCACCGCATAGCATAGTCTTCACCATGAAGATGTTCATAAATTGACAGTACTTCCTTCACATATATCCCCCAAGAGTTCTATCGTGAACATGTGCGTCAGTGCTAAAATATAAAATATAGCAATCTTGGCAACGAACACATCTTAAATGCACATAAAGTGCTTAGTGTGGGAAAGGCTCATTTAAGTGTCCATTGTGTGTGTGTGTATATATATATATATCTATCTATATATATCCCACTCAGAAAAGCCTACCAAACTGCAGTTATTGTGGCTTGTGTGATTTTTAACCACTTGATGCAAAATCACATACCTGTACATCATTTTGTTGAAGTGGCTGTACCAGGGTGCTGCTTGCAGCCAGAGGCATCACTCCAGGTACTGTTTTTTTTTTTTTTTTTTTTTTAGAGCTGCAGGTCAGCTTTCAAGCGATAACAAATGATGAAGCTAATGAGCCGCTCTCCTATTATCACAAGGAATGGGAACGGAACACCCTGCCAATGCTCCGGCCGTGTCTCCCGTCCCACCGGGAGACCTAAGCGACCAACCGGCACGTCCGCCAGCTGGCCAGAGTCTCGAACAAAGCTGGAATCGGTCTCCAATATAGTAACCTGGAAGCAACGTCACAGAGTCACTTTCGGTTTACTCGGCTGCAAATGGCCCCAATTTAAAAAAATCCTTAGCAGATTTTGGTGTTTTGAATACTTTGAAGTGCAGAGGAGGGGTTTGGGGTCTTTTAGACTCCAGATCCCTCCATAAAGAGTACCCGTCACTGCCTATTACTGTCACAAGCGATGTTTACATTCCTGGTGACAGCAATAAAAGTGATCAGCTGCTTTTTTTTAAAGATCAGTGTAAAAATAATAAAAATAAATAAATAAGAAAAACTTTTTTTAAACCCCCTATGTCCCTGGGCACTTACGCACCAAAGAAAACGCATATGTATGCCACGCCTGCAAATGTGAAATGCAAAAAAAAAGTGAAATGCAAATCACACGTCAGGCATCACCGTGGTTGTGCGAGCGAGAGCAATAATTCTAGCAAAAGACCTCCTCTGTAACTTTAAACTGGTAACCGTTAAAAATTTTAAACGTCGCCTTTGGAAATTTTTACGTCGTTTGGTGCCATTGCACGAGTGTGTGCAATTTTAAAGCATAAAATGTTAGGTATCTATTTACTCAGCGTAACATCATCTTTTCATTTCAATTTAAAAAAGTGCATTCTTTTTAAAAGCGTCACGTTTAAAAGACTGCTGCACAAATACTGTGTGACATAAAATATTGTAATGAGTGCCATGTTATTCTTTAGGGTCTTTGCTAAAAAAAAAAAAAAAAAAGACACTGTCCAAATCTTGCCGCCTCAACCTCTGCAACATCTCCAAAATACGCCCCTTTCTAACCAATGACACAACAAAGCTCTTAATTCATTCCCTGCTCATCTCTCGCCTCGGCTACTGCAACTCCTTTCTCATTGGCTTACCTCTACATAGTCTATCATCTCTTCAATCCATCATGAATGCTGCGGCCAGACTCGTCCACCTTACCAATCACTTACCAATCTGCTACTACTCTCTGTCAATCGCTCCACTGACTTATGCTCGCCCAACAAATTAAATTAAAAATACTAACAACTACTTTGAAAGCCATCCACAGCTACATCACTAGACTAGTCTCTAAATACCAACCTATTTGTTCTCTTCGTTCCTCTTAAGACCTCCTGCTCTCTAGCTTCCTCATCACCTCCTCCCATGCTCGCCTCCAGGACTTTTCCAAAGCCTCTCCAATCCTATCAAATGCCTTACCCCAATCTGTCCGCTTATCTCCTAATCGATTGGCTTTTAGACAATCCCTGAAAACCCTTCTCTTCAGAGAAGCCTAGCCTACCTACACCTAACAACTGTATTTTCATTTTCTCCATCAGCTCACCCCCTACTGTTATTACCTTTTGTTTCCACTCGACCCTCCCTTCTAGATTGTAAGCTCTTAACGAGCAGGGCCCTCTGATCCCTCCTGTATTGATTTGTATTGTAAGTGTACTGTCTGCCCTCATGTTGTAAAGTACTGCGCAAACTGTTGGCGCTATATAAATCTGGAATAATAATAAAATATATTATTTGGGGGTTTTAAGTAATTTTCTAGCAAAAAATATTGATTTTAATTTGTAAACAAGTGCCAGAAATAGGCTTGGTTTTGAAGTGGTCAACTCAGGACTCTAGGGCAGTGATGGCAAACCTTGACACCCAAGATGTTTTGGAACTACATTTCTTATGATACTCAACTACACTGCAGAGTGCGTGAGCATCATGGGAAATGTAGTTTCAAAACCTATGGGGTGTCAAAGTTTACCATCACTGCTCTAGGATGACAGGTGAGAAAGCTAACCACTTGGTTGTAATGCTGCCTTATGAAGAACAATCACATCTATTGCTTTGTACACAAGTGTGCAGTAGTATTTAAAGTTCCAAAGCAATGAAAGGAAACGTGACATGGTATAAATCCTGTCAGTTACATCAGAAAATAAAGCACACACATCCAGGGTAAAAACTGATTGCTTTACTCGAATTCTACACATTAAAATATTAAATCAAAGTGAACTGAAATTGTAAATAAAATGGCAGGTTACTATGAAATGGGTGTGTGACAGTAAAGATAAGAAGGAATAAAGGACAGAAAAAAAAAAAAAATCACATTGTAGTCCTTAGGTCAAGAAAACTAAAATAAAAACTGCCTTTACAGGGCCATAAATTGTGGGAAAAATAATTACTGATGGCTAGCCAAACCGAATTGGTAGATGCCAAGCCTAAATATGTATGTGCAAGTGGTTGCAACTCCCCACCGCTATATTACACAATTTTTCACAAGGGAGTGAATGGGAGGATTTTCTGCAGTAAGGGAGAAGTTAAAAATTAGTCCATGGCTTCCAGTGAAAAGAACTGAGGGACTTCACAGTGGAAGACCACCAGACTTGTATAATAAAGAACAGTGACACACATTAGCCTATGACAACCAAAAAAAAAATAATCTGCTTATTCTGAATAACAAGATGCTGAAAACATTATGGTTGGCTGTTGCAGGTTCCTGCACACCACTACCCTCTGCACTGTTACTAAGCCCATACTATTGCATCCATACTTCACATAGCCTTTCAGTAAAGGAAGGAAATATTAGGATAAAGGATGTATACCAGTCTTGTTTGGAGGAGACAATTTACCAGTCCTAGAGTTACTTAAATAAATAAAAGACTTCAACACTGAAGTGAAAGATATTTATAAGAGTCATGCCCACTTCCTGTTGAGGGCATGTCTCTCAAATACACTATGGTGTGGGTCTACAAAAACAGATTAGTTAATACATTCAGGTTGGAAATGGGGGGGTTACATTATTATTCTCAGAATATAAAAATGGTCAACGGATCTTAGACAGAGATTCTTTAAAATAAAAGGAAGTAAAACCAAAAGATGCGTCTCCCCTAAAGGGGGTGTATTGGGGAAGCATGACAAGATATACAACCACAATAATACAACATATATATTATATACATAAAGGCCCCTGACTCTATCCTCTTGCCAACCCTGACATTAAGCAATGTGGCTGTGGAGGGAAGCGGTTTAAAATTTTCCCCGGTGTACCATGAGGTTACCAAAGATATGTCATTCCTCAAACAAAAAATTAAGAGACATGGCTAAAAGGTTTGGCCCATAAAAAATGAAGGTGTCAAGGGTGTTTTTTAAGTTGGCACCTAAAGAGCTCTCATGACCATGGGTTCACTATCATAACTAAAATAGGTCAGGTCAATCAATAACACATCAGTGTGCCTGTTGCTGACCAACATTTTAAAAACTATAAATAGACCAAAGCTGATCTCTTGGTTTCGGCAAATGCAGACATATTAGAAGCCAAAAACCTTTTATAAATAGATGGTATTCCAGTGTGAAGATTTATCCACCACAATACCCTGTTCAGACAGAGAAAATACCAATTCTTGTAAGTCGAACCATACCTTCCCCATCTGAAGCCTATTAAAAGGGAATGGAAACAAAGTTCAGAAGTCCAATTGTTTGGTCTAATTGATAATATGACTGCAGCAAGGAACAGAGTTGGTAGCCAAATTGGGGTAATCTCCCTGGCTGGGAATACACACAAGTTGCAAAAAAGTATCCCAGTTATTATTAAATGCTATGTCATGTTCTCTGTAAAAAAAAAACATTGCCTGCATGTTTAATCTAAGTTCCAAGTTCAGGGCCAATAGAAGAAATCTAAGAAGCAGTGATAAGAAAATTTAGAAGTGATGTTTGTGGTGGGCTTTGAGGGGCAATAAAGACTAAGCACCATTGTAGAATAAAGACATCGTAGTGAAGACTTGAGAGAACAGAAATCTGCTTTGTGTTAGCAGCAAAAGCACAAATCACTAGAAATTACCTTTTAAAAAGGGACAGTGAAACACCAACCTGTCAGATCCAAAAAGAACCCATCTTACATCTTTATTCTTCCCATATTCATTTATATCACCTTCTACAACATTCTACAGCTGCAGAGACCAAGCATACAGAATTAACATGAACTGCTAGAACTTAACCGTGGTATTAAAATCTTCAAAACATGTCCCTGATGTTCTCTATACCACCACCTCTTGCGTGTCCACTGAGATCGCTCTATTTATTGCAAGTCCAGTCTTCTGAAAGATGTTGGTGCTTTGTGGCTGATCTTCCCTTACTGTATACCCAGCCATCATTTTCATCTCAGAGGCTTTAGAGCATCTTTTCTTTCAGACCCTGCATGGGATTTTGTTATAAATGCCAAGCTACCACCTACAAGTCTTCCACAAATCCGTGGCTTCAGAAAATGCAGACATCTTGTCCATGTCACGTTGAAGCGGACTTATTGGGACTTGACAGCTTCTGCCTGTTCCTGGGATGATACATCATGGGGTGGGCTCGGGAACTTTGAAAAGTTCATTGCCAATATATGATGCTGCAGGTGACGGACCCACTGCTCCTGAATAGAAAGCGGACCTTGGAATTGAATGTCGCAGAACCTGGTAAAGGGGAGAAAAAAAAAGAACTTTAAGTAACCCATTAAACAGTGGATAATTTATGAAAGGGTTTCACCTAGGAAGTCCGGATTGTTGCTGACATCCCAAAAAATAGATTATACAAAGATAAAGTACCCCCCAAAGACATGTTGAGGCAACTTGATAAAGAATTCAAAATATATATCGAAAAATTAACAAAATGTATTGAATTATTATTAGGAAACAAATAGGTGCATACATCACCACATAGAACAAATAAAAACAATACAGTTGATGTGGTTGAGAATTGTTGGCCTCCTTTGTGTTTTTCCCCCTCCGACACGTTTCAGGATTTCAATGCCAATCCCTTAATCAGGGGCATTTCTTTTAGAAGAAGTCAATAAAATATGACAAACTATGATACAAAATAAAATACAAGCCTGAGCATGTAAATCCATGCAAAGAGAATGAGCATTGTTGGAGATAGGAGAAGGAATCACTCATCAAATCAACCGGATACTGCACTTTTGTACTGCCAATATTTTTGTGTATACATATGTGTAATATACACCGATATGTAATACCTATGTATGTGGGTCGATGGTAGAAGAACCCACTTAGATACCTCGAGCAGCTAGACCAAAGAACTTTGTGGGTATGATGCTTGGGTCTGTGGAAATCCTGGGAAAGTTTATCAGAACTTGAATGAATCAAAATTGACGATCAACTGTTGGTGTCAGTCTCGCTGGAATCAGGACCAACATGGTATGTTGGAAAACTCAAAAGTGCTAAAATAATGAAGAATATATATGCACGCTTGTCAAAACCTTTAATTTAATCTAGCACTCCAATTATATTAGAAAAAACAGTAAGGATAAATATCTATCATTAGGGGCAATCACAATTTATTTATATTCTTGGTATGTGTGCTAAATGAAAGCATGGAAGACTGTATATACACATACATACACCTACAGAAAATACCATATCAGGTCCAAAAATCTGTGCAGGTCGGCCACATACATCTCCGAGGAAAAAGGAGTCCTTTGCATGCACTATATACTAAATTCTCCTGCTTTTGTATCAAAAAGGTATATTCTACCATCGACCCACCTACATAGGCATCACATATCTGTGTATATTACACAAAAATATTGGCAAGACAAAAGTGCAGTATCCGGTTGATTGGTGAGTGATTCCCATCTCCAACGATGCTCATTCTCTGTCCATGGTTTTACATGCTCAGACTTGGATTTTTTTTTTTTTATCAGATTGTCATTTGTATTGACACAAAGGCCAACAATTCTCAACCACATCAACTGCATTGTTTTTATTTGTTTTGTGGTGTTGTTTGCACCTATTCGTTTTAATAATATTTCAAAACATTTTTTGAAAATTTTCAATATATATATTTTGAATTCTTTATCAAGTTGCCTGAAAAGTCCCATGTCTTTGGGGGGGATGGGGTACTTTATCTTTGTACATTAAACAGTAGAAGACTTACACATCAGGGCTCTTTATACCCCAAGGCTGGCCATACATTTTGTGGAAATGTTGCCTTGAATTACCTCTCAAATACAAATGTTCCAAGCACTAAAACTGGGTGGAACGTATACAGAAATAGGATTTCTGTACTCACCAAAAAAAACTATGAGATTCTTGAAATCTATTGAGGGAGATAGGAAGCCTTAAAGTGATTGTAAGGGTAATTTTATGTATAAAAGAGTTGTGGAAAATGAACAGAATCTGTTCCCTATACAGTGGTGTGAAAAAGTGTTTGCCCCCTTCCTAATTTCCTGTTTCTTTACATGTTTGTCACACTTAAGTGTTTCGGAACATCAAACCAATTTAAACAATAGTCAAGGACAACACAAGTAAACACAAACTGCAATTTGTAAATGAAGGTGTTTATTATTAAAGGTGAAAAAAAATCAAAACCATCATGGCCCTGTGTGAAAAAGTGATTGCCCCCTAAACCTAATAACTGGTTGGGCCACCCTTAGCAGCAACAACTGCAACCATGCGTTTGCGATAACGTGCAATGAGGCTTTTACAGCGTCCTGGAGGAATTTTGGCCCACTCATCTTTGCAGAATTGTCCTAATTCAGTTACATTAGAGGGTTTTCGAGCATGAACGGCCTTTTTAAGGTCATACCACAACATCTCAATAGGATTCAGGTTAGGACTTTGGCTAGGCCACTCCAAAGTCTTCATTTTGTTTTTCTTCAGCCATTCGGTGGTGGACTTGCTGGTGTGTTTAGGATCATTGTCCTGCTGCAGAACCCAAGTTCGTTTCAGCTTGAGTACACGAACAGATAGTCGGACATTCTCCTTCAGGATTTCTTGGTAGACAGCAGAATTCATAGTTCCTTTTATCACGGCAAGTCTTCCAGGTCCTGAAGCAGCAAAACAGCCCCAGACCATCACACTACCACCACCATATTTTACTGTTGGTATAATGTTCTTTTTATGAAATGCAGTGTTCCTTCTACGCCAGATATACTTGGACACACACCTTCCAAAGAGTTCCACTTTTGTCTCATCGGTCCACAGAATGTTGTCCCAAAAGTCTTGGGGATCATCAAGATGTGTTGTGGAGAAATTGAGACGAGCTTTGATGTTCTTTTTGCTCAGCAGTGGTTTTCTCCTTGGAACTCTGCCATGCAGGCCATTTTTGCCCAGTCTTTTCCTGATGGTGGAGGCATGAACGCTGACCTTAACTGAGGCAAGTGAGGCCTGCAGTTCCTTGGACGTTGTTGTGGGGTCTTTTGTGACCTCTTGGATGAGTCGTCGCTGCGCTCTTGGGGTAATTTTGGAAGGCCGGCCACTCCTGGGAAGGTTCACCACTGTTCCATGTCTTCGCCATTTGTGGATAATGGCTCTCACTGTGGTTCGCTGGATTCCCAAAGCTTTGGAAATGGCTTTATAACCCTTTCCAGACTGATAGATCTCAATTACTTTCTTTCTCAATTGTTCTTGAATTTCTTTGGGTCTCGGCATGATGTGTAGCTTTTAAGGATCTTCTGGTGGACCTTACTGTGTCAAGCAGCTCCTATTTAAGTGATGCCTTGATTGTGAACAGGTGTGGCAATAATCAGGCCTGGGTGTGGCTAGAGAAATTGAACTCAGGTGTGGACAACCACAGTTATAGTATGTTTTAACAAGGGGGGCAATCACTTTTTCACACAGGGCCATGATGGTTTGGATTTTTTTTCACCTTTAATAATAAACACCTTCATTTACAAATTGCATTTTGTGTTTACTTGTGTTGTCCTTGACTATTGTTTAAATTGGTTTGATGTTCCGAAACACTTAAGTGTGACAAACATGCAAAGGAACAGGAAATGAGGAAGGGGGCAAACACTTTTTCACACCACTGTATATATAACTCTTCTCTAAAACTTTTCACCTTTTCAAGTTCACCTTTGTTACCATATATTTTACTCACTTGCCATAGTATTATCATTAGTATAACCCTCTCAACCAGCTTGCATCGATTATAGGGTTAATTGCTATCTTGTCTGTCATTATCTATTTACTCTCCTATTTAAGAGCAGTCCACTGCAGCATTGCCTATACCTGCACTTGAGAAAGGAGTGCGCATGCCCGAACGAGGCTTGCGCAAGCTCAGAAACGCGTTGTGCTTTTGGGTACCCCCCCGGCTGACGTCACATGCTGTCTACGAGCCAGTCTGAGTCTCTGTGCATCACAGAACACAGCAGAGCTTCCCCTAGCACGCTGTGGAGGAGGATTCATCCAGTAACAGCACCAGCGAAAGGGAACAGTGATTTGACTATCAAACGGAGGACAATAATAATTATGGATGTAAGTGAGACTTTTATTAATTGTATAAAATAAATGCACTTTTTACTGATTTGGCGCTCTTCTATATATTCCTTTATTGGTATCCTATTCATGAGATGACTTCACTCTAAAGAAGCAGCTGCCGCAGGTGATTGTGCACATACATCCCTTATCCTCTAAGGACAGCAAGCAACCTTTCTGGATTTTCAGCAAATTCCAAGTACTGTTTTCTCAGATAACTTTTTTAAAAAACATTTTGCTTTGATAAAAACGGTTTTGAATTTATTTTAATGAACAATACAGACTGAACTGAAAAGGACACACCAGTATCTTTTAAAGCGCTAGTCTCTTGTGTTGTTTTTTTGATCTTTAGTAGAAGACCTGGGGCTGTGACCAAGAGCCTGGTCTCTGTGCTGGGAGCACAGACAGAAGAACAAATAACATATATACAGTTGTGCTCATAAGTTTACATATCCTGGCAAAATTTATGATTTCTTGGCCATTTTTCAGAGAATATGAATGATAACACAAAAACGTTTTTTTTCACTCATGGTTAGTGTTTGGCTGAAGCCATTTACCATCAATCAACTGTGTTTACTTTTTTTAAATCTAATGGCAACAGAAACTACCAAAATGACCCTTCAAAATGTACATACTCCAGTTCCGAATACCGTGTATTACCCCCTTTAACATCAATGACAGCTTGAAGTCTTTTGTGGTATTTGTGGATGAGGCTCTTTATCTTCTCAGATGATAAAGCTGCCCATTCCTCTTGGCAAAAATCCTCCAGTTCCTGTAAATTCTTGGGCTGTCTTGTATGAACTGCACATTTGAGATCTCCCCAGAGTGGCTCAATGATATTGAGGTCAGGAGACAGAGATGGCCACTCAAGAACTTTCACATTATTCTGCTGTAGCCAATGACAGGTTGGTTTGGCCTTGTGTTTTGGCTCATTGTCATGTTGGAATGACAAAGTATGTCCCATGCGCAACTTTTGTGGCTGATTAATGCAAATGTTCCTTCAGTATTTGATAACATACTGCATTCATCTTGCGATCAATTTTGACCACATTTCCTGTGCCTTTGTAGCTCACACATCCCTAAAACTTTAGCGATCCACCTCCGTGTTTCACAGTAGGAATGGTATACCTTTCAAAGGCCTTGTTGTCTCCACTACAAATGTAGCATTTCTGGTTGTAGCCAAAAAGCTAAATTTTGGCCTCTTCCCTGCTAATGACTTTATGCCAGAAGGTTTGAGGCTTGTCTCTGTGCTGTTTGGTGTATTGTACTTTGTGGCATTTGCATAGTAATGGCTTTCTTCTGGCGACTCGACCACGTAGCCGATCTTTCTTCAAGTGCCTCCTTATTGTGCATCTTGGAACAGCCACACCACATTTTCAGGGAGTCTTGTATTTCACCTGAAGTTATTTGCATTTTCTTTCTTTGCATCCCAAACTATTTTCCTGGCAGTTGTGGCTGAAATGTTAGTCGGTCTACCTGACCGTAGTTTGGTTTCAACAGAACGCCTCATTTTCCACTTCTTGATTTGAGTTTGATTACTGCGGAATGGTATTCTCAATTCCTTGGATATCTTTTTTATATCCCTTTCCTGTTTTATACAGTTCAACTACCTTTTCCTGTAAATCCTTTGACAATTCTTTTGTGTTCCCCATGACTCAGAATGCAGAAACGTCAGTGCAGCACTGGATGAAAGATGCAAGAGTCTATCAGGGGTCCAGAAATTCATTGACCTTTTATACACACACACACACACACACACACACACACTAATTAGAAGCAAACAGATCACAGATGAGGATGGTTACCTTTAATAGCCATTCAAACCCCATTGTGTCAACTTGTGTGCATGTTATCAGGCAAAAATCACCAGGGTAGGTAACATTTTGATCAGGGTCATTTGGGTAGTTTCTGTTGCCACTATGATTTAAAAAGAGTAAACACAGTTGATTGATAATAAATGGTGTCAGCCAAACACCAACGATAAGTGAAAAATGTTTTTTGTGTTTTCATTCATATTCTCTGAAAAATGGCCAAGAAATCATAAATTCTGCCAGAGTATGTAAACTTATGAGCACTACTGTATATACGGAGCCCAGGATTAAAGCCCACTTCCTGCACACCACATATATGCGTTATACCTTCTGGTTATACTTCCAACTAAAGGAGGATTGGACACTGGCAAACAAAACTATAGGCCTGGCTAGGATAACCCCTCCTACTACCAGAATACCTCAATTTGATAGAAAGCAAGACCAGCACCAAGAGCACGATCAAAAAACACAGAGGAGTAAGATGTGTCCACCAATGGACTCCAAAAAAGGGATTTTACAGCGAGTACAAATAGCTTTTTTTTAATCCATATTTCTCATCCACTGAAGGACGCAGGAAGTCTTTCACCTTTGGAATGTTTAAGCAATCCAACTGAGGATTGCAACCTAGGCTAACAGGTCAAAGAAACAGAAAACTGGGGACTACATGTGGCTGAAGAGCCATCTAAAGGGCCTTCTGCTTACAACTTCACCTGGTAGAAGAAACATGAAAACATGAAAATAAAATCAGTGGCAGCCTTTCACTGGGAACAAATGTCTGATGCCAGAAAAACAAGACACATAACTCAATGTCTCAATATAGAAGGGATTAATCCAATCCACTCTAAAGATTCAGCTTTGCGCTAACCGGAACCACCCAAAAGATGGAACGAGAACCGAATGACCCCAGAGTATCCATCCATGACTCCCAACAAAAAGGGCCAGTAAGTGAGAGATATAAACTCAGCCTGAAAAGAGCAAATAAAGTTCATCTTGGAGAAGCTGGATAGAGGAACTGAAGAACACTGTCCTGGTGGAAGAGAAGATTAAGAAGATTAGAAGATTAGAACTGCCCTATGCCAGAAGAAGGTGTAGGCTTCAACTCTCCAGATTCCATCACAGGCCTAAACGGGAAATGTGAGTCCATGCCTAAAAAGCTGACAGGTTAGGCTCTGATCATTTCACCCCTAATAGAATTAATTAAATTAATTAAAATGACCTCCAAGGAGTCCAAACCCAGTTCCTGAGAATGCAAGAACAACCAAAGTTTGATACCACTGACTCACAAAAGACAAACAATAAGAAGGTACATGAGAATCCTCCACACAAGGTCTTAACCATGAAATGATAGGTTAACATTCTAACCTAATAGCAAGGAAGGGTCCTGCTGAAGGCTGAGCTCCAGACATCTGTATTTAGGGATGACACCCTGTGTCCCATGATGACCTTGCTGGAATATTTTTATTCATAAGCATCATGAAATTCACATTTTAAAAGCTGGCCACATTTAGCCAGTGCCTGTAGAAAGGCAAAAAAATTCCCTTCACGGGTGGTCCTTTCCACACCCTCCTGTCTGACATCCTTCTGGAGGAAAATTTTCAAACACTAGCTGTGTCCAATCAGATGCAGCCATTGTTCAAGTGTACGGACAGCTGCTGGTGTTGACGGTCAGAATACATTAACCGCAGTGGGAGATTTGTCCATCTATATTGTATAGGCCAACAATCTGTTAGCGCCCACAAAGCAACAGTCAGAGTCTCATTGGGTTGGTGAAGTTGCCTGAATCAATCCAGAGCAAGAAAGATCAGAAAACCTTCAAATCCCGAGGCTGCAAAGCAGACTCCTTAAGAGATGGAATGGCCTAAGTCTGGAGTCACCTGAGCAATTACTGCTACCACCACCAGAGAATGTTCCACGTAGTCCACCAGAGCAATTACTGCTACCACCAGAGGACGTTCCACATACTCTACCAGGGCAATTACTGCTACCATCACCAGTGGATATGCTACACAGTCCTCATGTAACCAGTTGGAAAAGCCTTGCTACCAATTGTCCACACCTGAAATGAGCACAGTAAAACAGGACTAGAACATAAAGTTCTGCCAAGTCAAACGTATGGGACTTTGCATATGGGCGGTGGTGTAGTGGTTAGCACTCTTGCCAAGCAGTAAAAAGGATAGCTGGTTCAAATCCCAACCACGACAATACCTGCCTGGAGTTTGCATGTTCTCCCTGTGCCTGTGTGGGTTTCCTCCCACACTCCAAAGACATGCAGGTAAGTTAATTGGCTTCTGTCCAAAACTGGCCCTATTATATTAATGGGGACCTAGGATTGTGGGCTCCTTGAGGGTAGGGACTGATGTGAGTGTGCAATTGTAGAAACTCACTCAGATTGAACTGGATGGACTGGTGTCTTTATTCAATCTTACAAACAATGTAACTATTTCTACCTATATTGGTCCACTTACATTGTGGCTTCACTATCTACAACTTAAGAACTTTTATGTAAAACTAATGGGCTCTGAGCACCTCCTTAGGGACCTAGTAGCTAGGATGATTAAGAGAGCTGAGAGAAAGACAGCAATGAACCAGCAGGCATAATATCCCCTAAAGTTTTACACCGTATCGCCTCCATAGCTGGGGGTCCGGGATAGATTAAAAATAAGCCAGGTTAGGTTTACCCCACAAGATTGGGTAGGGGACCACTGATTATCTTGTAAAAATCGAAGTCTAACAGCCACCCATAACCGCAAAGTTGCCCTGGTAGGACCCCAGACGACAACATACGAAGGAGCTATGAAGGGGCTAACACAATGGTCTATGTCCCTAAAAAAGGAAACAGGAATTCAAACCGGACAGTTATGGAACACATAGTTAAACTTAGGCAATATCATCATCTTAATAAGATTGATATGACCCAAAGGATTAAGGGGCAAACTAGACCAAGACGTGCACCTGTCCCATGGCAGCGAAAGTAGAGGTAGAAGGTTACGTGCGAGGAAAGGAGAAATACAGATCTAAATAACGGAATTCTTCTACCCAATGCCCAATCGTTCAGCGTAAGAAGAACTGGAGGAGCCTAATGGAGTAAGGAATAAGGTAAAACTGGGTACACACGGATCAAAATGTATTTGGTTGAACAGGGACCGGCCAAATTTTGATCTGTGTAGCCCTGCCTGTTAGAAGCCGATTGTCAGATTGGCTTCTGTAGAATGGGACTGCTGTAAAACCTGGTTTGATCTGCAGATTGCAGCCAATAAGCTGCAGCACTGATCAGTGTATTCTGACAGCAATGAGAGTTCCCACTTTTTATTTTTTATTTTTTTAATTCAGCCCACTGCCTGAACAAGAAAAAAAAATAAAAAAATATGCATGTGTACAAGCTTAAAGTGATTCTAAAGTCTTGTTTTAAAAAAAACAAACATGTTATACGTACCTCCTCTGTGCAGTTAATTTTGCACAAAGCAGCCTGTATCCTCCTCTTCTCGTGTCCCTCTTCGGTGCTCCTGCCCCCTCCATCCTGTTGAGTGCCCCCACAGCAAGCAGCTTGCTATGGGGACACCTGAGCAGAGTCGCAGCTCCGTGTGTCCAGACATGGAGCCTTGACCTGGCCCGCCCCTCTCTCTTCTGATTGGCTAACTGACTTTGATTGACAGCCACGGGAGCCAATGGCGCTACTGCTGTGTCTCAGCCAATCAGGAGGAGAGTCCCGGATGGCCAAGACACTCGTGGACATTGCTGGACAGAGATGGGGCTCAGGTAAGTAATTAGTGGAGTGCTGGGGAGGCCATCTTAAAGCAGGGGTCTCAAACTGGCGGCCCTCCAGCTGTTGCTAAACTACAAGTCCCATGAGGCATTGCAAGGCTGACACAGGCAGAGGCATGATGGGACTTGTAGTTTTGCAACAGCTGGAGGGCCGCCAGTTTGAGACCCCTGTCTTAAAGCATAGAATGCATCAAGATAAAAAACCTTCTGCCTTTACAACTCCTTTAAGCAGTTTTACCTTAATCTTTTGCCCCTAGACTAAAGGGCTGTACACATGATGAGAATATTGGACACATTGTTTTGCATGCTAGTATCATTTTGAAAACAAATGGGTTACTTAGGTTACAAAAATTCTCATCAGACAAAATGCAATTTCAGAGACAATGTACTGTATTGTAATGTATTCTTTAGTTTCTGACCATGCACAGTGTTACTATACTAATTACAAGAATTTTTTTTTTTTTTTTATCAGATCATTTTTTTTATTGATTTTATAAGTAAACAATACACACACACACATACAACTCATGTACATATTAAAAATCACCTTAAACAAAGAGGGGAAAAAAAGGGGGGAACCCTTTCTGTTCCTAATTCAACATTCAGTCCGTAATATCCGACCATATCTTCCATATTTCATCAAATTTCCCTGGATAACCTCTATGTAAGAAAACATATTTTTCTTTAACTACTTTGCGCTAGGTGGACGTCCTTGACTTTCCGGGGGTATATCTGGATGATGCCTGTAGCTACAGACATCATTCAGATATTAGCTTTTTCAGCCGGCGATTCCCTGCACCATAAGAATGATTCTAGCGGCTGTTCCGCCGAATGATCATTCTTACGGGCAGCGGGAGGGGACGTCCCCCCTGGCAGCTTCTACCGACTGTTTCCATCAGTGTCGGACACAGGACCCCCGGATGTTCATCATAGAGATTTCCTGCGGACCAGGTGGTCGTTGGAGTCTCTATGATCGTTCAGAGGCCGGGAGCAATGTTATGACGTCACGCCAGGCCTCTGCATTCAAAATCCGGCGCCGCCGAGGCTGGGAAGCAGTGATCGTTTTTTTTGATTTTACGCTTCCCAGCCTAGAGGTGAGATATGGAGTCTTATTGACCCCACATCTCACTGTAAATAGGTCAGATCATGCAATATTCCTATTACGAGGGATGTTTACATTCCTTGTAATAGGATTAAAAGTAATCAAATGTATTTTTTTAATTTTTTTAAAGTGTCAAACAAAAAAAAAAAAGTAAAATTAACAAAAAAAAAATTAAATAAAAATGTAAAGCGCTCCTGTCCCAGTGAGCTCATACGCAGAAGCGAAAGCATATGTAAAGTCCCACCCACATATGAAAACTGTGTTCAAACCACACATGTGAGGTATCTCCGTGAACGTTAGAGCGAGAGCAATAATTCTAGTCCTAGACCTCCTCTGTAACTCAAAACATGTAACCAGTAAAAAATGTTAAAGCGTTGCCTATGGGGATTTTTAAATACCAAAGTTTGGCGCCATTCCACGAGCGCATGCAATTTTGAAGCGTGACATGTTGGGTATCTATTTACTCGGCGTATCTTCATCTTTCACATTATGCAAAAAACTTGGGCTAACTTTAACTTAACTTTTTTTTTTTTAAAGCCTAAAACACGTTTCTTTTCTGGAAAAAAAAAGTGTTCAAAAAATTGCTGCGCAAATACAGTGCGAGATAAAAAGTTGCAACGACTGCCATTGTATTCTCTAGGGTCTTTGCTAAAAAAAAATATATAATGTTTGGGGGTTCTATGTAATTTTCTAGCAAAAAAAATATGAATTTTACATGCAAGAGAGAAATGCAAGAATTGGCCCGGGCCTGAAGTGGCTAATCATAGTTTCCTTTATTTGTATTCGCCATTCCCCTATTGTTGGGGGATGTGCTGATATCCATTTTAATGCTATAAGCTTACGAGCCTGAAACAACTTCTTACTATTGGTATAAAGGTATATTTCGGGGTCCTTGATTCGTCTAACATACTCAGAAGGCATATATCTGGCTCCAATGGCATCTTCATCCCAAAGATACCATTAAGAGTAGAGACAACCCCCTGCCAATATCGATGGAGTTTGAGGCATCTCTATAGCATAGGTATTAAGTTAGCTGGACCCCCACTACGTCTAGGGCATAGGGATGTGTCTCTACTCTTCTATTTAAATTAACGTCTCAGGGGATAAAGAGACCATAGGGACGGCTGACAATACCGTTGCCCACTGGTCATCTGATATAGACCCCAAATCTCATACCCAGTGTTCCCTTGATGGTATTTCTATAGATTCTTGGAGCCTATTATAAAGAATGCCAAATAATTGTGAAAAGAGACCATGTCTAGTGTTCCTTTTGAGACAATGCCCTGGCTTTAGTGCCAACTTGTTATCAGGATGGGATTTTGAAAGCACCTAAAGCAGATCCCCGTGCATAAAGGTCACTTCCAGCTTAGACCCACGTAGTCCAGCGGAGTCCAGCTATGGCACTTCAAATTCAAATTTAGGCTGCTACAGAAAGCTGCTATCATAGAGACCAGCTCTAGTCGCCACTGACTGAAGATAAAAAAAAAAAAAAAATTAAGAAAAATGCTAGCACCAAAATTGTTTGACTTTTCCCAGCATAGCTGAATAAAAACAAAGATTCTCCTCCTGGTGTGTTAAGGGTGATGTGCAGTGTTAGTTTTCCGCCACACATAGCGTTTTGCTTTAAGACAAAATGTTAAATTTTGCTCTCACCTGACCAGAGCACCTTCTTCCACATGTTTACTGTGTCCCCCACATGGCTTCTCACAAACTGGGCATATTATGGCTTTCTTTCAACAATGGCTTTCTTCTGGCTACTCTTCCATAAAGGCCAGATTTGTGGAGTGCACGTCTAATAGTTGTCCTGTGGACAGATTCTCCCACCTGAGCTGTGGATCTCTGCAGCTCCTCCAGTTACCATGGGCCTCTTGGCTGCTTCTCTGATTAATGCTCTCCTTGCCCAGCCTGTCAGTTTAGGTGGATGGCCATGTCTTTGTAGGTTTATAGTTGTGCCATACTCTATTTTTGGATAATGGATTGAACAGGGCTTTGGGGATTTTTTTATACTCTTTAAAACTTCTCTACAACTTTAACCCTGATCTGCCTGACCCTCATGATGCTGTTGTTCACCAAGGTTCTCTAACAAACCTCTGAGGGCTTCACAGAACAGCTGCATTTATACTGAGAATAAATTACACATAGGTGGACTCTATTTACTAATTAGGCGACTTCGGAAGGCAATTGGTTCCACTAGATTTTAGTTAGGGGTAGCTGAGTAAAGGGGGCTGAATACAAATGCACACCCCACTTTTCACATTTGTACAAAATTTGGAAAACCATTTATTTTCCTTCCATTTCACAATTATGTGCCACTTTGTGTTGGTCTATCACCGAAAATCCCCCAAAAAAATACATTAAGGCCCGTTCATTTCATCAGTTCAGTTATGACAAAACGGATGACGTATTTATCAGTTTTTCATCCACGCTCATCAGTTTTTTTTACATTCACTACCAATGCAAAAACAGATGAAAAACTGACCATTCGTCCGATCAGTTTTTTTAACAGGAGAAAAATAGAGCTTTGATCAGTTTCAAAAAACGGATGATGACGGATGTAGATGTAAACTGATGTAAATGGGTGATCATTCATTTACATCACTTTTTCCATAGAGATGCATTGATGTCCCTTTTTCATTCGTCAACGGATGGATGAAAAATGGATGTGTGTGAAAGGGGCCTTACATTTCTGGTTGTATAATGACAAAATGTGGAAATTTTTAAGGGGTATGAATGCTTTTTCAAGGCACTGTATCTGAAGCTGCTAAGAATAACGTCTCAACAGTTTTGCTTGGCGGTGTGGCACGGTTTTCTTTCTTGGTCACTTTCCAGAGGTTGTGGCTGAGCTTCCTCCTTTGGTTCCGGTTTTAGAGTTTGTAAAACATATTTGAACTCTTTGGTGAAAAGACACCCTTACCTTAGGATTCATTTACACCTGCATAAACTTCAACACACATTAAAGCTTCTACTGCTTCAACATGCTTTTTGATGTGTTTTTGATGCTTCGTGGTACTTTTTTGAAGCTTTAATTAAGCTTGGCAGATGCCCAATGTGTGTTGTTGATATCTCATACCTGCAATTTCTCAAAACAAAGCAAAGCTAAAGCTAAATTAAAGCCTCTCAAAAGCTTCAGGTGCTTCCAGCGAGCTTTGCTATAGACTTTTATGGAGGCTTTGAAGCACCACTAAAGTGACATGGATGTAACATTTTTGAAGCAAAGCAAATGCAAGGTGTAAACAGGACTGTAAGTTAGCCGTTTTGTTTAGTGACAGGGGCTTTGACTGGATTTCAAAGAGCTTTAAAAAAAAAGCCTGTCCAAAGCCATGTTGAGCACTTACAAGTAATTGAGGTTGACACCAACTGGACACATCTTACTTAAAATGAAAAACAAACCATCTTTACAGTTTGAAAGTGAAAACAGATAGAGCTGGACCCCTCAGGAGGAAGCCAATTGTGCGAAATGCAATGAGGTGAAGAGAATATGAACGGCTCGGCAGCATTTTCGTGCCTTGTAGTCTGTGTGCTTCATGGAACGCAGACCAACTTGAATGACAGGTGGAGCAGCTGCGATTCCCTTTCAATACTAAGCTGCTAATGTTTGTGCCAACAATTCACTGCACTTTACAATGTAAGTGCATTTCTAAAGTTTTAATTTAGTAACTTTTTTATCAATTTTACACGATTAGTTCCTTTTTGGGTTTTGCCCTTCATCCCATGATTGGATTGGATTGTGGGTCTAAAGCAGTGGTCTTCAAAACTGCAGCACATGGGCTGGATGTGGCCCTTTGCTTGCCTTTATCCGGCCCTTGGGGTACCATTCCATCTATTGACATCAATGACAGTGTACCATTCCTCCCACTGATACCAATGATGGGGCACTTATTCCTCCCACTGATACCAATGATGGGGCACTATTCCTCCCACCGATACCAATGATGGGGCACTTATTCCTCCCACCGATACCAATGATGGGACACTATTCCTCCTATCCTATTAAAACCAATGATGGGACATTATTTGCTCTCACTGGCAATAGTCTGGCCCCACTAAATCTCGAAGGACAGTAAACTGGTCCTTTGTTTAGAAAGTTTGGAGACCCCTGATCTAGAGGATTGAGGGAATATTACTCATATAACCTGTGGTCAATTACATTTGTGGAGCCTAATGGGTTCAGGGGAGTGGAGGAACACCATCTGGATGATTAAGAGAACAATACATCTGTGGTTCTGGTGAGTTAAGACTGTCCAGTGGGTGTGCTGAGGATCCTTCTCACTTGTTTCTCTTTTTTTGGAGCACCATTGAAATTTTCGGCATGATCCTGTGAGCCATCGTAGCTGTACGTCGGCTTCTTTAAGATGGATAGCAGGCGCTCACGCCCACCAGCCACGCACGATTGCGGGCACGAAAGATAGAACAGGGACGTGTGTGTGTACACACACAAATCCCTGTTCTGTGAGGAGAAGAGAGGCAGATTGTGAGTTCCTAATAGCTAGGAAACACGATCTGCCATCTCCAATAGTCAGTCCCCTTCCCCCCACAGTTAGAACACACACTATGGAACACAGCTAACCCCTTGATCGCCCCCTAGTGTTAACTCCTTCCCTGCCAGTGACATTTACACAGTAACCAGTGAATTTTTATAGCACTGATCGCTGTACAATTGTCAATGGTCCCAAAAAATTTGTCAAATCTGTCCGCCATAATGTCACAGTCCCAATAAAACTCACAGATGACCACAATTACTAGTAAAAAAAAAATAATAATAATAAAAATGCCATAACTCTATCCCCTATTTTGTAGGTGCAATAACTTTTGCGCAAACCAATCAATATACGCTTATCGTGATTTTTATTACCAAAAATATGTACAATACATATCGGCCTAAACTGAGGCCGCGTACACACGCGCGGACTGTTCGCCCAACCTTGTTCGGCAAACAGTTTGTCAAACAGTCCGCTCAAAATTTGCATGAGCGGACTTGCCCACACACGAGCGGACTGTTTGACGAACAAGGTTGGGCAAACAGTTCGCTCAACTTTTGAAATGAACGGACTCGCCCACGTAAGGAGGAGGCAAATCCGCCCATTTCAAGCGCGTGTACAGGTAGGCGGGGCCCGCGAAGGAGACGTCGCGGGCTCCGCCGCCTGGAATGGGCTTAAAGGGGAACCCCAACGCCGAAAAAAATCGGCGTGGGGGTTCCCCCAAAGTCCACACCAGACCCTTGTCCGAGCACGCTACCCGGCCGGCCAGGAAAGGGGGGCGAGCGAGCGCGCCCCCCCTCCTGAGCCGTACCAGGCCGCGTGCCCTCAACATGGGGGGGTGCCTTGGGGAAGGGGGGGCCGCGCGGCCCCCCCACCCCAAAGCACCTTGTCCCCATGTTGATGAGGACAAGGGCCTCTTCCCGACAACCCTGGCCGTTGGTTGTCGGGGTCTGCGGGCGGGGGGCTTATCGGAATCCGGGAGCCCCCTTTAAGAAGGGGGCCCCGGATACCGGCCCCCCACCCTATGTGAATGAGTATGGGGTACAATGTACCCCTACCCATTCACCTGTGAAATAAAGTACAATAAAACACACAACACAGAGAAAAAGTATTTTATTGCACAGCCGGGGGTCTTCCGTCTTCGGGGGTCTTCTCGCCGGACTCCTCCGCTATGTGTGTGTAGCTCTTTTGCCAGCGGAGGAGTCCGGCTTTCTTCCTCCCCGCCGCCGGCCTCTTCTCCCGACTTCGGGGGTCTTGTCCCCCTCTTCGGTTCTTCTGCCGGGCCACCGCGCCTGGTCCGGTGGCCCGGTCTTCTGTCGCCGTCTTCTGTCGCCGCCTTCGGTTCTTCTGCCGGGCCACCGCGCCTTCTTGTAGCTCTTTTACAGGCGGTGGCCCGGTCTTCTGTCGCCGCTGTCGCCTTCCGTTCTTCTTCTTGTTCTTCTTGTTCTTCTCCAGGAGATGTTGACACGTCGCTCCCTCCGGCCGGAATGCCAGAGCCGCCCTGCGCTGTGACTTATATAGTGACAATGGGGCGGGGTCACATGGTATATGTCACATGGGTTGGTCACATGGTGACCCCGCCCCCTTACGATGTCATAGTCCCCATGTGACATCAACCCATGTGACCAACCCATGTGACATATACCATGTGACCCCGCCCCATTGTCACTATATAAGTCACAGCGCAGGGCGGCTCTGGCATTCCGGCCGGAGGGAGCGACGTGTCAACATCTCCTGGAGAAGAACAAGAAGAACAAGAAGAAGAACGGAAGGCGACAGCGGCGACAGAAGACCGGGCCACCGCCTGTAAAAGAGCTACAAGAAGGCGCGGTGGCCCGGCAGAAGAACCGAAGGCGGCGACAGAAGACGGCGACAGAAGACCGGGCCACCGGACCAGGCGCGGTGGCCCGGCAGAAGAACCGAAGAGGGGGACAAGACCCCCGAAGTCGGGAGAAGAGGCCGGCGGCGGGGAGGAAGAAAGCCGGACTCCTCCGCTAGTAAAAGAGCTACACACACATAGCGGAGGAGTCCGGCGAGAAGACCCCCGAAGACGGAAGACCCCCGGCTGTGCAATAAAATACTTTTTCTCTGTGTTGTGTGTTTTATTGTACTTTATTTCACAGGTGAATGGGTAGGGGTATATTGTACCCCATACTCATTCACATAGGGTGGGGGGCCGGTATCCGGGGCCCCCTTCTTAAAGGGGGCTCCCGGATTCCGATAAGCCCCCCGCCCGCAGACCCCGACAACCAACGGCCAGGGTTGTCGGGAAGAGGCCCTTGTCCTCATCAACATGGGGACAAGGTGCTTTGGGGTGGGGGGGCCGCGCGGCCCCCCCTTCCCCAAGGCACCCCCCCATGTTGAGGGCACGCGGCCTGGTACGGCTCAGGAGGGGGGGCGCGCTCGCTCGCCCCCCTTTCCTGGCCGGCCGGGTAGCGTGCTCGGACAAGGGTCTGGTGTGGACTTTGGGGGAACCCCCACGCCGATTTTTTTCGGCGTTGGGGTTCCCCTTTAAGCACATTCCAGGCGGCGGAGCCCGCGACGTTTCCTTCGCGGGCCCCGCCTACCTGTACACGCGCTCGAAATGGGCGGACTTTCCGAGCGGGAACAGTCCGCTCATTTCGAAAGTACAGCGGACAGGCCCACACACGGGCGGACTGTTCGCTCAAACACAGTTTCAGCGGACAGTTTTTCGGAATTTCCGAAAGACCTTGTCCGTCCAACTGTCCGCTGAAACTGTCCGCTGAAAGCCCACACACGAGCGGACTGTCCGCCCAAACACTGTTCAGCGGACAAGGTTGGGCGAACAGTCCGCCCGTGTGTACGCGGCCTGAGGAAAAAAATTTGATTCATTTATTTTTTTAAATTGGGGATATTATAGCAAAAAGTACAAAATATTGTGTTTTTTTCAAAATTGTCGCTCTTTTTTTTGTTAAAGCACAAAAAAACTGTAGAGGTGATCAAATACCACCAAAAGAAAGCCCTATCTGTGGGGGGAATAAAAGGACGTCAAATTTGTTTGGGTACACCGTCGCACGACCACAAAATTGTCAGTTCAAGCAACGCAGTGCCAATTCGCAAAAAATGGCCTGGTCATTGAGCAGCAAAATCTTCTGGGGCTGAAGTGGTTAACAGTGTTTTCGTCCTTGTCTACACCATATATTTTAGCACATATTTATGTGCTTAGGGTAGCTGCTTATAAAAATCAGTGTCACTTCAATTCAATTTATTTTTTGTTGTTTTCGGTGCAGCACTGTCTGTTTTCACTTTCATGTTTAGTTGTCTTTACACATCATTAGACAGCAGCTTTACCCTAGAAAAAAAAAATATTGAACATTTCACAGGTGTATATATTTACACATCTTTGTCACTTTAATTAATTTTTCCGCTTGTTGAATAGGTGTAGCGCTGCCTGTTTCTTTTAATCTTTACAGTTTATTGTATTGCAAAGGATTGCTGTTGGAGTACCCCTCACTTCCTCTACCAGTGATCTGGTATGACATTGCAAAATATATTGGTGACTTAACTTGTGCCAACATATCAGAGTGTTTCAATAATGTAAAATCTGTAATAGTTCACATTTGTATTAAATGTTACTACACCCAAAACTGAAATGCCAACTACCTGGTGCCTTCCTATACCTGAAATTTCAGTGTTGAAAGGTGTGTCTCTTGCACCTTGAATTCACAATTATTTTCTCAGTCCAAGAGAAAAGGATAGGGTTATTTGGCTTTATAAAGGCTGCATCAGATGGATGCAACTGTGTATTCTGGTGGAGACAGCTCACCTGAATTCCCAGTTCCATTAAACTCTTCTGAGATAAGAAGCTAGCACATAATTCAACTTAGCAACCAACACCTAAAAACAGAAACTCGTTTGATGTGAGAGTGCCATCTAAATATGTTTCAAGGGCAATATAACAAAATGTGTTCCAAAGCTTACTGTTTGTTTTAAATGCAGCTTCAACCTGAGTAGAAATGCCTGTCTTCTGCCAGCATGCTGCAGAGAATCGCCTTTGCTCTGTGTCCAAGCAGTGGCCTCGCAGCAGAGGTCCGAGATGCTCCCTGCTGAGTCAGAGCTAGAGTTTTCCAATAAGGAGCGAGCACGTGGTTTGCTGATTGCAAAGCTATAAGTCTGAATCAGCAGGAGAGAATTTAAGACCTTTGCAGAGAAACCAATGGTTCCACACAGGGCAAGGGTCATCCTCCACAGAATGCCGTCAGGGGTCAGGCTTTTGTACTCAAGCTGTGGCTGCTTTCTAGAGAAAACAAACTGCAAGACTGAACAAGGTTCTGTTTTTAGGCACCTGCAACATACTTAGCTGATTTAAACTGAAAATGTAATTGGGTATTAAAGGACAGCTGTCACAAAATTGTATGATTTGAGTAGTTGAAGAATCTGTTTTGTAAAGAAAACAAAACATGAAAAGCATTTACTGCCTAATTTTTGTGACCAGTTTTAAGTACTATATAAGAAGATCAAAAGATAAAACAAGCACAGCCATCTCACCTGCATTTCAAAGTGTAAATGTTTCCAACGAACTTCACTAATGATTTCTCAGGTGGTCTTGGTACCAGAGAAGGCACAGGACGTGCTCTTGCAGGTGGTCGTGGCTCCTCATTTTTGGCTAGTGGTTCAGAAACCGTATCTTCCCGAGAGGGTGGAACCTCAGGTGCCTTAGGGTGACGTCGCTCCACTTCTGTTGATATAGATACATTTTTAGATATCATAGAACCAATAATCTAAGTAAGCCATCCTTACATTTTTTATCCTATGTGTCACACTTACTCTGCCCCTGTGGCTCAGCTGGTTTTTCAGAGGTTGGGCTTTGTGTTGCAGCACTGTGTTCTTTCTCAGCTACCTTTCCGGGGGTTGTAGCTGGGCTTTCCTTGTCTGGTCCTGGTTTTGGACTTTGCAAAGCACGTTTGAACTTTTTGGAGAAAGGACGTCCTTGGATGTAATTGAGATAGGCACCAGCCTTTTGGGGTCTTTGCTTCATCCATTCCCGCAGCGTTTCAATTGGGGAACCATTGACGCACCATTCCGTTACACCAAATTGTCGAAGATGAGCTCTGGCATGGCTGGCTAAAGCCTTCCGATTCTCAAAGAACAACCCACAAAGCTCACAGCAGGCCTCCACTGGTTAAATTAGGAAAGAGCAGAAACATTGTGGAAGAGAAATAAAAATCGTTACAAACAATGTAATACACACAACCCAGAGCCATACTATAAACCTTTTACTTACTGCATGCGACTGCCTTCTCTGGGGATGTCTTCATCTTGACCTTGAATGGAAGCTCCGTCTGAATGTAAGCCTTGGTCTTGCCATCTGGAGAAAAAGACTTGGGCTTGGGCTCACCTTGCAAGAACGGTTTAGGTTTATTTTCCCCAGGTATAAAAGACTTAGGCTTTGCATCACCTTGCAAATATGTTTTAGGCTTGCTTTCGCCATGTACATATGTCTTGGGTCGGTTTTCAATTGCCAAAAAGCCCTTTGGTCTCCCATCTTGCATAAAAGTCTTTGGCCTCCCTTCTCCACTTTGCAAGAACTGTTTTGGCTTCCCATCACCGTGAACAAACGTCTTGGGCTGGCCCTCCTCTGTAATGTAGGATTTTGGTCTACTCTCACCCTGTAAGTAAGACTTAGGCTGGCTGCAAGTCTTTGGCTCTGCATTCATATAGCCCTTTGGCTCAGACTGTGTAAGTCTAGGTTCATGAGGTACTGGCCTCTTAGTTGGTACTGGTGAAAGAAAATTGTTATGAGGGCGCCCAGGTGCTGAAATTGGAATATCTCGTGCCATCACTGATGCCCCAACACTTAGAGGTGAGAGTCTGTGGGATGGACTGGGTGGCTCATCGTCCCCATGAGGTTCCATTTTAATGCTGGAAACTTGCTGTTGTGGTTTTGCTGGATGCCTCTTATGTATGATTTCTCGCAGAGTGTCAATAGGTGAGCCATTCACGTGCCATTCTGTTATACCCATCTGGCGGAGATGTGAACGTGCATGACTAGACAGTCCTTTGCGGTTCTCAAAGAACTCATTACAGAACTCGCAGCGGATGTCACGGGAGGGGTCTGACTGTGAAGCTACAAAAAAACAGAGAATATGGATATTAAAAATACAACAAAAGTGGAAGTTCCAAAATGGTGAAAATAAAAGCAGAAAGGCAGGAAAAGGGGAAAACCATACAAATGTTAGTAGACTAACTTGCCAGCAATCACATACAAAAATGCAAGATGAAACAATCTCAATGTCTAACAAACCACATCAGGCATGCCCACAGTAAAGTCTCTATAGAATGGTTAAGCGATTACACAGCTGCTGGCTAATATTTTACAATGGTTCTCCAGATGGCCTTTAAAACACTGATGGGAAAGAGCACAACATCTACTGCCTACAAAATGGAACAACATTACAGAAAACATGTAAAAGCAAGGCAAGACGATCCAAAATGCTCAAGATATAAATGTGTACTTGGTGTGCTCCAGTTTACCCTAGTACACTGTACACTTCTGGATTCAAAACTGTAGTAAACACTTGCCTAACTTTGATCACTAGCCACAGACAAATTAGTAACAGTAAGAAAAGGTTTGCCTAAACAGATTTCACCAGACACAATCTAATGGACTAAAGCCTTTGTAAGAAGAAAACAGCCTTATTGCCAATTACACACTATAATATGTGGAAGGCTTAAAAAGAACACAATGTACTTGTTCAATAATATAGCACTGCAACTATTAAAATAGTACAACCATTAGCAACTAATAAAAAACACTTGGAACACACTACCTATTTTCAAAGTAGTTAGATAAAGGAATCCTGTAAGTAGTGTATCACTTCTGAAATGGACTAGCTGTCACTGGCTAAAATTCTTTCTCAGTCGCTGACTTAGAACAATCATGCAGTGCAGTCAAGTCCAGGCAGAGGAAGCTGGTGCACCAAATCCACATAATTGTTTTGGGCCAGTGAATAGATCAGCATGACAACCAAGCAACTATTATTTTAAAAGTGGAGGTCTGAGGACAGGTTTGCTGGTCATGACAAAACATGGAGGCTGCCGCTGCCAAGTTCTCAGCCTAAAAATGTAAGTTGCCTGACTGTCAAGCTGACTGCTGCTTCAGTAGGAGTTGCTGAACTGCAACAACTATCCAGATAAGAATTTCCAGAGCTGCCTACTTTCCTTATGTGCATACTTGCTCTGGGCCAGTGACTGAAAGTGCTGTAGTCAATATATCGCCATTACAGTCAGGAAATTACCTTACTCTATAGGTTTACTTTAACGTTTAAAGCCATGAGGTACAGGCAGCCATCTTTGAAGATTAGGGAAATCAATCAGTTGAGAAGCACATAGGAAAATCACCCCTACATGCCACACTAAGCCCTTTGTTTAATAAACTACAGCAAATGAGGTGCAGCTATTTTTGATGCGATTTAGGACATTTCCTGTGGTCAAATTAAAGACTATAGGAAGAGAGTTACAGTAGTTCCTAAAGAATACGTGTCGTAACAACAAAAAAAGGAGCCTGCCATTGTTGGCCATACATAACCAGAATCCTTAAATATAGGGTTACACCAAAATTTCGGCCACCGAAACATATCGGCTGAAAATGCCAATTTGAAAGAGAAAAACGTCTGATAATGGAGCCGAAAATGGGGCGTGGCCTGGGTGGGGGCTCGCCCACCCGCCCCTGGTGCCGCCCATCATGGGGGTGTCCTATAGTGCAGGAGAGCCACCTCCGCCGCCTCTTCGATCAAAGCGCCGGGAACATCACAGCTTTCATTTCAATAGCTGTGTGTTCCTGGTCACGCGCCGTCACATACAGCCCCTCCCCCTTGTCCGGGCACTTTGATAGACAGATCCCCCGCAGGATTGGACGGGTGATCTGTCTATCAAAGTGCCCGGACAAGGGGGAGGGGCTGTATGTGATGGCGCGTGACCGGGAACACACAGCTATTGAAATGAAAGCTATGATGTTCCCGGCGCTGTGATCAAACAGGCGGCAGAGGTGGCTCTCCTCTCTGCCCTTCACAGGCTGGCTGCAATGGGGGACACTGGCTGGCTGCATCTGACGGGCACTGGTGAGGCTGCATTGATCTCTTGTATCATGTGTGCAGTCTCTGACCATCTCCAGTGCCACGTCCCCAGTCTCTGACCATCTCCTGTGCCACGTCCCCAGTCTCTGACCATCTCCTGTGCCACGTCCCCAGTCTCTGACCATCTCCTGTGCCACGTCCCCAGTCTCTGACCATCTCCTGTGCCACGTCCCCAGTCTCTGACCATCACCCGTGCCACGTCCCAGTCTCTGACCATCACCCGTGCCACGTCCCCAGTCTCTGACCATCTCCTGTGCCACGTCCCCAGTCTCTGACCATCTCCTGTGCCACGTCCCCAGTCTCTGACCATCACCCGTGCCACGTCCCAGTCTCTGACCATCACCCGTGCCACGTCCCCAGTCTCTGACCATCACCTGTGCCACGTCCCCAGTCTCTGACCATCACCTGTGCCACGTCCCCAGTCTCTGACCATCTCCTGTACCACGTCCCCTGTCTCTGACCATCTCCTGTACCACGTCCCCAGTCTCTGACCATCTCCTGTACCACGTCCCCAGTCTCTGACCATCTCCTGTACCACGTCCCCAGTCTCTGACCCTCTCCTGTACCATGTCCCCAGTCTCTGACCATCTCCTGAATAAAAAATTTTTTTTTAAATATGTTTCGGTATCGGTGCGGTTTCGGTATAGTTTTTTGGCCTAGTGTATTTTTTATTTTCAGTATCCGTTTCGACACCAAAAAACCCATTCGGTGCACCCCTACTTAAATACATAGTTGTCCTTGGGCAATGACTGAATTGCCAGAAAGTTATCAGAAGATCAACAATGGCAACTTCCATATTTTGTCCAGGATAGTTTTCTTAGTAAAGACTTATGATATACTCCCAAAGGTGATTTGACGGGTTGCTTCACCTTTGTGCACCTGTGGCAAGCACACATTTAATGCTAAACAGCTTGCCAAGACAAGCACTCAAACACCTTGGTTCAAAAATATGTGTGATGGCAATTTCTGACCAAACAAGTAGGCTAAAGTAAAGCTTCAGGAGGAAGTATTTCTGCTGAAAGGTTACACGTTACACAGCAAAAATTTGGTTCGTCATTAAAGAAATTGCAGTACCGCACTAAAGCCTAAAAGACAAGCATACACAATCTCACCAACTCACTGCTAATGCCAAGTCACACCCTGGATTCTTACTGATGAATTGGTTATTTGGGAAAGCCAGGAGTGGTCTGAATTAAATATATGAATGAAACAGACAAGATGGAAAGCAATGAAAAGGATGAGCAAGCATATGAAGAGCTGCGGGTCAATGGCCCACTTACACAAGTTTAAAGGTGAGAGCTCGGACGGCCACTCACTGGCCGAGTAGGTAGGAAGCCGAGGAGGTTTGTGTTGCATTGCCGGGGCCAACCCACTGTATGGGTGGGACCGGGATGGGGAAGCGGGAGGACGATGTGGGAGGAGCTTCTCCGAGCTGGGGCCTCCGATTCTGGTGCCTGTTCTGGAACAGGTCCCACTGGCCAAGATCTCCTGTAGTGTGTCGATGGGTGACCCGTTGACATGCCACTCTGTGACGCCCATCTGGCGCAGGTGGGAGCGTGCGTGGCTTGACAGGCCCTTTTTGTTTTCAAAGAACTCGCCGCAGAACTCGCAGCGGACTACTTCCGAACTCGGGGCTGGAGGAGTGGATGACAAACACAATTGCTGTCTTTAGATTACTAACTTATCTGCTTTAGTAAAATGAGGGTGGGTGTGGAAGGTCTGCAGCTAGCACATAGGACTGACTGCATGGTGAACTTATTTAAATTTCTACAGCGACTGCATGTTTCCATACACATTAATGTGTCTGAAAATGCACATGAAAAAACACTTGCTATGCATTGTAGCCATTCAGATGTAGCCTATAAAATGTATAGTCTTTAAAAAGAACTCTGCAAACTTTAAAGTGATTATAAAGGCTATTTTTGTTCAATAAAATAAAAATGATGTTGTTATACTTACCTGCTCTGTGCAATGGTATTGCACAGCAGTCCCTTACCTTCTCTTCTAGAGTTCCACCTCAGACATTCCACTTCTCCTTCCTGTGGGTGCCCCTCAGCAGGCTGTGTGAGTCCATAAACACACACAGCACCAGTAAAACCCACCCCCTCTCACAGGAGTTTGACAGCAGCAGGAGCCCATGGCTCCTGTTGCATCTTGTGTCTCCCATGTGACCAGGAAGAAGGGAGAGCAGTGCCACAGCTGGAACAGTGCTGGATCATGAGAGGAGGAAAGTGAGTGTTTATGGATAGGGGTGGGAGAACAAGTAACAGGGTGTTGTTTACCCTAGATCACATTAAGAAAAAACGCTTTGACTTGCGAGGGGCCTTGGGTGCCACAATCAGGGCCAGGACAAGGAGTGGGCAGAAGGGATAGTTGCCCTGGGCGCAGCATGTATTGTAGGGCTGGAGGCACAGCAAGTTCTTTCTACTATAAGGCTGACAGGAGTAGTGACAGTGGCATCACTAGTTCTGTCAGCCCAGCGATAGAAGTGGAAAGGAGAGGAGAGAGCAAAGAGGAGGTGGGAGTTGTCCTCTCTCCCTCTCTCCTTTTTATAAGCTTGCACATGATAAAGGGGGGGGGGGGGGTGGAGGCAATTTGTCATCTTTGCCCTGGGCAACAGGTGACCTTGTCCCCACACTGGTCACAATGTTTTATAATAAAAGGCTAAGGAAAGGTGGTGGGGGGGGGAGTCTTGAAACCAGTGACTTCCTGGCCCTCTGCATCTCTCACTTTAGTCTGGCAGCAAACCTGGAACAAAAGCTTACTCTCTCAGTGGGACGCAAAAGAAACCCAAAATTGTGATGACTAGCCAGATCTTTTTATTTCTTTTTTAAATATTCTTCTTGAAGGTAAGGTTTTGTACACAGTGTAGTATACTAAACAGATGTAGAGCCAGTGTGACTTGCACGGAGTGGCGTTAGCTGATGGGCTTAGATCAGGGCTTGACAAATTTGCTTGGAATCTAGGAGCCAGCTTAAAAAGTTAGGAGCCAGGTCTGTAACGGCGATCCGGACCTGTCCCTGGCCTGACATGGAGACGAGTGAGGGGAAGATAGCGCCCCCGCCCCACCTGTCTCCAAGTCATTGCCCATAGCTCTTAGAGGGACATTTTATTTATTTATTTTTTTCAAATGACAATTTTTTTTTTTAGGAGGTCTGAGCACTGACAAAAAAAAAGATAAAAAAAAACTGTAGGCCAGCCTAGAATAACCCATTCTACTAACAGTATGGCGTTTTCAAGCAAAGTAGTACTGAGATCTAACTAAACTGCTTTCAGAATTATATAAGGCCCTCCTGCCATCGGTTCATGTTTCTTATGGAGATTCTATGGGCTAGATGGCAGACGGATGTTCCAGATATCAACGATGAATATTGGGAAGACTTGTGGGATTATCCCTTCTCTAACCTGTGAGGTGTCAGACATATTCTGTGTACCAATTTCAATCAAAAATGGTTTCCAGGTCTCTCCTCAGTGCTGCAGGCGCTTGGAAGAACATGCAGATTTCAAACATGTATTCTGGACGTGTACAGAAATGCTAATTTTTTGGGCTGAAGTTACACAGTTCACTGCTAGACTAACTACGGTGGGGATTCCTCTCACCATAGAAGTTTGCTTACTTGGTCTGGTGACCCATCTAGCCCCTCGTAGGGCACCTCCAACCCTTCTTAGCTTACGCCTTTTTTACGCCCGCAAAGCCATTACTATGAACTGGAAAACCAGGGAGGTCCCTACTAGTTTCCTGGCAGTCCTTAGTGAATGCTGTATTGCTGTTATATAAAGCCACATACCTCTCCCATGGATGTCCTTATAAATTCTCTAAAGTTTGGGATAGCTGGCTTTAATCTGCTTCTGCCTGAGATATTAAGTCCTCTTGGACAAGTTTTTGTTGACTTATGCTCCATAGAGATACCGTGACTTAACTATGTGTCTAGTAGCTCAAAGGTGCATATAATCCTAACCAATGGAACATCAAAGACGACTGGTACCATAGGTTATTCTCCTTCATAATCCTGTAATTAGTGCTGAGCAGCTGTTTTGTTAGATTGTTATGTAATCTTATGGGTTACTTTTCTTTTTTTTTATTGTGGTTTTGTTTGCTTTGAGCCCGGTATGCCCAGGGATTTGTATTTTCTTTGCAAAAAAAAGTAGTACTGATATCATATTTAAAAACACTAAAGGGTGGGACCTGTATCCCTCAATAGACTACAAGAAAAGCAATTCTGTTTTCTTTTTTGTCCACTGAGGGAGAATTGAAGACTTTAACCTCTGGGATTTCCACAAGCAGTACAACTTAGGTGTGGCCAACACCAGCAAACGCCAACAGGCTCATGAGAAAGGGGGAAAAAAAAAAATCAGATGAAGAGCCACACCATCTACCTGGAAGAATGTAAAAGAACATGTGAACAACAGACTAAGTGGCAGTGGCAATAGGGAATGCTGAAAAGCCCATACATCCTCTCTAGGTATATCTGGGATGACAAAAAGTGAATTGGTTTTCCTAAAAGCAGCAGTGGCAGAGAGATAGACTCTCACAGCCCAAACCACATCTAGATGATGGAGGGAAATTACCTTTTATTAAATACTAGTCAGGCAGACAGAAGGAAGAAAGGCAGAAACTACCATAGGAAAGAAGGATGTCCTGGGCCTCAACACCACCTTGTTCCCATGCAAAACCATATTGTAGGATAAGGCTGCCAGTTGAGACACTCACATAGGTAATGGCTCCAAGGAAAACTTCCTGGTTGTTGAGAGTAGAGAGAAATGTCTCTAATGGGTTCAAACTGCAGATTCTTAAGCATAAAGAAAACCAAATTCAAACTCCACAGAGTAAAAGGGAAACTGACAGGAAGCTACATCGGAGACCACGTGTACAAAGGTTTTATTTAAAGAGTATTAGGCCTGTGGCTTCTGAAACAGAACATGCAGGGCAGAAACCTGACACCACTTAGTGTTGAAAGACAAAAAATGTTTCCAGTCCCACCTGCAGGAAAAAGAGGATTCTGTGAAATTCTAGGTGTGGAACCCCAGAGACTTACACCAAGTGAAGTATGTCTTCCATGTCCGATGATGGACCTTGTGGGAATTGGACTTCCTAGCCTTTAGTATCACATACTCAAGAGATGCCCCTTTCCCTCAGAACCTGGGATTAAACAGCCATGTCGTTAAGCTGGCAATAGACAAATTTTTATTTATTTTTTGTTCAGCCATTCAGATTCCTCCATTTAAATAAACAAGATGGATGGAGGAATCCCCCCACGAGACATTATATTCTGACAGAGGGACTCTCCACTGTCAGAATACACTGGCTACATGTGCTGACTGATCAAAGTTTTGCAACATTCCCAATCAACTTCTGTCGAACAAGAACCACAACGTATGGATAAAAATTCAGCCGGTTCCTGCTGAACTTAACAAATGCTTATCTATGACCTAGTCAGTGATGGTGAAGCAGGATGGCCTTGGGACAGAACATACTGACAATCTGACGGTGGCTGCAGGGTGTCTGCCAGAGGTCTTACTGGGTCTGTGTACTACATCTTCCTGGGCTAGTCCAGGACAATGGGGATCACAGGAATGGCTTCCAAATCAATCCTGCGAAGCGCACAAAGAAGTTTCAGGGGAAGAAAAGCGTAAATCAGGATGTACTAATCCTACAAAGCCACAAGAGCATCCCTGATTCTGGTAGAGGATCCCTTTACCTGGGAGACAAATCTGTCCAGTTTGTAGTTGAACCTGGAGGCCAGGTCTAAATCTGGCATTGCCTGTTGGAGTGTGCAACACTTTCATATATCAGCACAGTTTTGAAAAAGTAATAGGATTTTTAAATACAGCTTACCTTTGCTTGGGAATATATCACGGGACACAGAGGCTTGGCAATTACTTATTGCGTTAGATAGTACCTTCAGGTGATTGGACACTGGTAACCCCAATTACAAAGCGAGTTCCTCCCCTATATAACCCCTCACATATGAAGAGCACCTCAGTTTTGTAGCAAAGCAATAAGTACCCCACATATAATCCTGAAGAGGGGCGGGAGTTCTGTGTTCCGTGATGTATTCCCAAGAAAAGGATTTTACAGGTAAGCTGTATTTAAAAATCCTATTTCGCGAACTGTGGATCTGGAAAAAAAAAGGACCATAGGACCACATCTTGATTGAGATGGAATCCTAAAACTACCTTAGTAAGAAAGTCGGGGTAAGGACGCAACACCACCCTGTCTTTGTGAATAATCAAATATGGCTCTTTACAAGAAAGAGCTGCTAATTCTGATACCCTTCTAGCCAAGGAGATGGCTACCAAAAATACCAGTTTCTTTGTCAGAAGAATTAAAAAAGCATGGTGCAATGGTTCAAAGGGTTGTTCTTGTAAAACGGACAAAACCAAATTCAGATCCCATGGGCACACAGGATGCTAATGGCATACTTCCTAGCATTAACCAGAGTGGAAAAGACTGATTTCGAGAGCCCACAGCCTTTCACAATGTGGGTCTCAGCAGCCAAACCGTCAAATTTAATCTTCGTAAGGCAGGATGGAATATTGGACCTTGTGAGAGTAGATCTGGACGCAGCGGAAGAACCCAAGGTCTCCCCACTGCCATCTTTACAATCTCTGCATACAAAAGGTTGTCTGGGCCACGTCGGGGTCCCCATAATGACCGACTTTGCTTCCCTTTTGACCCTCCAAAGGAACCGCGGAAGAAGCGGAATTGGAGGAAAGGCATAGCTCAGAAAGTACTGATCCCATGGAATCCTTAAGGCATCTGACCCTTGTGCTAGCAGATCCTTTGTTCTTGACACAAAGCTATCCCAGCTTTTTGTTGAACCTGGATGCAAACAGGTCTACATCCGGGGTACCCCACTTCAGACATATGGTCTGAAATATGTTGGGGTGTAGAGACCATTCTCCTGGATACAGCTGCTGGCAGCTTAGAAAATCCGCCTGCCAATTTTCTACTCCTGGAAGAAAGATGACAGACAAGGAATATGCCTTTCTGCCCAGAAAAAAAAAACGTGATTCACCTCCTTTTGGGCATCCAGGCTCCTGGTGCCCCCTTGGTGATTGATATAAGCCACATCCGTGGCATTGTCGGACTGACAGAATGTTGATGGGCATGAGCCTTTCAGATCTGGACAATCTTCCCTGGGTGGAAGTTTCTTCCAGAACTGCTTCCCAGCCTATTAGGCTGGCAACGGTGGTTACGAGTTTCCAAGTAACTGGGACAAAGAACTTTCCTTTTAGAAGATTCTTGGTCAGTAACCACCAATTGAGGCTCTGGCGCATCCCCTGGGGATAGGCACATTTGAGGATCCAAGGCTTGAACCCTCTTGTTCCAGGCAGAGGCTGCTGCTTTGTGAAGGCCTCAAGTGATACTGAGTGTAAGGGACAGCCTCAAAAGAGGCAACCATTTTCCTCAATAGTCTCATACATAGTCGGATGGAGGGATTTCTCCTACCCAGACCAAATCTTTTATGGCCCTGGCTTTTGATCTGGGTAAGAACACTCTGCTTTGGACTGTGTCTATGACCATTTCCAAATACTCTAGCCTTTTCAGGGGCTGCAAAGAGGATTTCTCTAAATTGAGGACCCAGCCTAGGTACTCTAAGTACTTTAACGTGCAGAGCACATTGTGGCTTAGGCGTGCCACAGACTGTTCTATGAGTAGCAAATCATCCAGATAAGCTATCACAGTTATGCCCTGAGCGCTTTGATTTGCAAGGGGCGGGGCTAGAACTTTTGTGAACACTCGAGGACCAGTAGCAAGACCAAAAGAAAGGGCCATGATTTGAAAGTGGCGCTGATCCACCGCAAACCTTAGAAATCTTTGGTGATGGGGAAATATTGGCACATGCAAATATGCATCTTTGATGTCTATTGACGCCAGGAATTCTCCCCCCTGAAGAGTGGAGAGTACTGAGTGGATAGACTCCATGCAAAAAGGACCAATGTTTAGAAATTAATTCAGGTCTTTTAGATCTAAAATAGGTTTGACATCGTTTTTTTTTTAAAGAGGTTTAAGTAGAACCCTGAACCTTGCTCTTCCGGGGGCCACCTCCGTAATTATACCTTGGGATAATAGACGTTCAAACGCCATAATTAAAGGCCTTCTTTTTTCTGGATTCTTGGAGACTCGACCTTAGGAAACGAGATGGCGGAAGCTCCCGGAACTCTAACTTGTAGCCCAGAGACACCGTGGAGGCTACCCACCTGTCCTGAATCTCCTCCAGCCAGGCGCCTGCAAATCGCAGCAGCCTTCCCCCCAGTCGGCTGAGCAGGGGCCCCCCTTCATAGGGAGGCTTTGGGGTTCTGTTTACCAGATCTTGGACCCCAAGGTTTCTTTTTCCCTTGGGCTTGACCTTGGACCTTTTCCCTAGTATTTGATTGGGGAGGCCGTCGCCACTGCCTGGAGGATGAGGCTCCAGGGGTTGGGGACAGAGCGTCTGAATGAAGGATATTTACTCTTCCTTTTGACCGGTAACAATGTTGTTTTACCCCCGATAAATTTTCTGGATATATTTGTGCAGATCATCTCCAAACAGGCGTTCTCCACGAAACAGAAACCCAGTTAAATGTTTTTTGCATGAAGCCTCAGACAAGGTTGGAACATGAAGATCTACTCAGGACAGGATCCGATCTACCTCTTATGCCAGAGCGAGATTCTGGAGCAATACCAAATAACTGACATCACATTGTATGACTACATCTGGATTGGATAACCATCCAATAAACATGGTCAAACACTGCAGAGACACACAAATCGCCCTTAGTTCCAGGATGTTGATTGGGGGATGAGACACCTAAGGTAACCAAGTTGCCTGCACCGACAGGGTGCTAAAGACTACTTCCCAACTCGACAGTCTGGCACCCATTCTGAAGATCCTTTAAAAGACATGAAAGAGGGACTTGATTCCAGAGCTGGATTCCTGAGCAACCAAGCCAGGGTAAACCTAATCCTTGGTTACATATCTGTACAGAAACCAGACCAACATGTGCCAAGATGACAGAATGTGTTGTAGATGTCTGGATTTAAATTGGGAAAATAAAACTGCTTCTTAAAAGGCTACCATCAGATTCAGGACACTAATGCAAAAGCAGAGAGTCAGATGGCTCCTGGACTACAGTGTTTGAATCTGAGATCGGAACGTCTAAAGCTTCTCCTGTTGAAGGAGCACTTTGGCTGAGCTATGTAAAGGACTAGACCCAGATACTTTCAACGATGAGTTGGTCGCAGCACTGATTTCTGAAGGTTCAGAATCTAGCCAAATCACTGTCACATATGGACACTCAGCATCACCTTCTCCCAACAGAACCTGTGCCAAAATTTCCCTCAACAGGAAGTTTTCAAAGTATCCATCAATATGGTTGCCAAGCAGGGCTAGCTCTGGGGCCAGCACCTTGGTCTATACATAATGTGTAGACAAGAGGCTGAAGGGCAGGGCCTAAACTGGTAGTGCGGAGATCCTACAGTAAAGCATAAGGAATCACTGATGCACTAGAAAGATGGGGACATACAGTCATGGCCAAAAATATTGCCATCCCTGATAATGCACCACTTCATCCAGAAAATTGTTGAAATTACAAATGTTTAGGCATTCTCACGATTATTTTTTGTTTGTATTGGTATGACACAAAAAAGTAGAGAAAAAAAAAAAGCCATATCTGACACATTCCATGCAAAACTCCAAAAATGGACTGGACAAAAATATTGGCACCCTCAATATTTAATATCATACCCTGTGGAAAAAATAACTGAAAACAAATTGATTCCTGTAACCATCAATGAGTTTCTTACACCTCTCTACCGGAATTTTGGACCACTCTTCTTTTGCCAACTGTTCCAGATTTCTCGGATTGGAAGGCTTCCTTTTTCCAACTGCTGTTCTGAGATCTCTCCACGGGTGCTCTACAGGATTTAGATCTGGACTCATTGCTGGCCAGTTCAGTACTCTGCAGCCCTTTGTCTTAAACCATTTCTGTGTGCTTTTGGATATGTGCTTTTGGTTATTGTCCCCTTTGATGGAGACCCAACTTTCTGACACTGGGCCCTACATTGCACCGCAGAATTATTTCGTAATCTTCATATTTTATAAGGCCATGCACATGTTTAAGACATTCAGTGCCTGAAGCAGCAAAGCAACTCAAAAACAGTGTTTAATTGTAGGGACTGTATTCTTTTCTTTAAATGCCTAATTTATTTTTCTGAAAACAGTAGAAAGATGGTCTTTACCAAAAAGTTGTAATTTTGTTTCATCTGTCCACAGCACATTCTCCCAAAAGGATTTTGGCTTCCTAAGGTAAGTTTTGGAAAATTTCAACCTGACTTTTTTAGGTTTCCGTGTCAGCTGTGGGGCCTTCCTCGGTCTCCTACCATAGCGTCCTTTTTCATTCATACGGTGACGTATTGTGCAAGCTGACACAGTTGTACCCTGTGCCTGAAGGTCAGCTTGACTTTGGAAGTTGATTGAGGTTCTTTATCCACCCTTCAAACAATCCTTTGTTGCAATCTTTTGATCAATTTTCCTCTTTCGTCTAGGTCCAGGGAGGTTAGCTACAGTGCCACGGGTTGTAAACTTCTTGACAATGTTGTGCACAGTGGACACAGGAAAATTAAGATCTCTGGAGATGGACTTTTAACCTTGAGATTGTCCATGCTTTCCCACAATTTTTGTTCTCAAATCCTCAGACAATTCTTTACTGCTTTTTCTCTTCTCCATGTTCTGTGTGGCACAAAGACACACAACAGAAAGGTTCAGTCAATTTTTCACCATTTTACCTGGTTGCCTGTACGATTTCTATATTGTCAGCACCTGTTAGTACAGAGGAGTTTAATTACACATTGAAAGGAGCTTAACAGACTTGGAATGCAATAATTTTTTACAATTTTGAGAAGGTGTCAATAATTCTGTCCAGTCCATTTTTGGAATTTTGTGTGCAATATGTTAGATGTGGATTTTTGTTTCTCTATTTTTGTGTCATACCAATACAAACAACAGAAGTAAACATGAGAATGCCTAAAAATTTGTAATTAAAATTATTTTCTGGGCAAAGTGGTGCATTATCTGAGAGAAATGAAGAGGTGCCAATATTTTTGGCCATGAATGTATAAATGCACACATTTGATCTCCACAGAGATCAGAACATTTCCCTGGAGAAAGGTGGTAATGACAAATTTGGTAGATTCCATGCAGAACTTTTGGACCCAAATGAAGATATTCAAAGTTCTGAGATCTTGAATGATCGAGAATGAGACAAATGGTCGCTTTGGTCTTGGAGAGAGCAAACAGAATGGAGAAAAATCTATGAAATTGTTCTGCATCTGGAATTACGGCAATGAAATCTTGGTGCAGAAGACACAGGAGGACTTGATGGAGATCTGCTAATCTGTGTGGTGACAAAGGCAGGCTGGAAGTGAGGAGGGAACAGGAAGTGAAACGCCAATTAACAAAATGGAGAAGAAGGGTTACCTGGGAATTTGGCAGACTTTGCATTCCATAACTTATGGGCTAACAGAGTCAAACTTCACAGAGTTCAAGGGTCAAGGGAGCATAGAAATTAAAGGGGCATTTAACATTTAGATAGGTAGAAGACTTTGGGAAAGATGGGTGCTCTTGCCACCAGCCACACATACACAAGAAATGTGAGGGAGGCTTCTAGGAAACAGTCACAGCTGAAATGTAATGCTACAGACATCAACTCCATGAGTACCACCTGTATAAGTGAGGGCTCAACTACAGCAGCAGGTAGAACTCTCCTCAGTCAGACATAGTTTGACATAGTAAGGTCACATCCAGCAACTGGTGGGTAGCAGGACCCACCAGCAAGAACTCTCTAAAGGACTTCCAACCACTTATTAGAGTTCTTAAAAACAGGTGCTACATCTACCAAAATAAGTAAGCTTGATATTAGGGCACAATACTGCTGGATCTACAGTGGGAATAGACCACTTCTGTACAAAAGGCTAAGAAACATTTAGGGGGCAATTTATCAAGATCTTCCAATCTCCGTAGAGAAGGATTTATAAAAGCAGGTGTGGATTTGCAGGTTAGGAGTTTTAAATTACCCAAGACTGTAAACTGCATTGGTAGTGACAGCAAGCCCCACAGGAGTAAGCTCATTAGTCAAGAACAGGAGCATAGAATCAAGTATTTCTATAGCTGAAGGCTCAGAAGGCCAAGAGAAAATCAAATATAGATTATGCACAAGAGGATTTGGGTGTGCTCTTATGGCCTCTGCAACTGGAGTCCACAAACAACTGGGTGATTTGGGTCATGAAGTCTTTTAAATCCATGGTAAAATCCTCAGCTGTAAGGGGTGAGAATACAGCCACAATAGAAGAAGTAACAATGACTCTGAGGATGAGACAGACTCGAAAAGCAGAGAATAGCATTATTTTGCAGAGATTGGTGCCATCAGTAGGCCCACTGCAAGCAGCCCTGAAGCCATTAGTAGAATGTGGGCTGGAGGCACCCAATACAGTGGGACTGTAGGCAGGCAACTGAAACAGATCTCAGATCTGTCTCTTTGCAAGCAGGAGCAGCATCAGGGCCAAACTTCCTCATTACTGTATAGCAGGAAAGAGAGCAAGTGTGTGACACTCCACAAAAAACTTCAATGCTCAACAGAAATTAATGGCACCCAACAACTTGACCAAATGATCTAGCTCCCGATACTTTGCTCTGATCCATCAATCCACTTGTGATTTGTCAAATACAGGGCATGTGCTGAGATAATGCCAGCAGCTTTTGACCTAAAAAGCACTCCATAGCTTTAACCAAATTGAAGCCTGGAACGCATTCTACGTGAAACCTAGTGTCTGAAGGTCACTTACAGCCTATCTCCACATTGTCCAGTCCAGAAATACTCCAAAAGCCAGGCTGAGGAATATCGTGCAGGATAGTTGTCATTCAAGAGACAAAGCTCCAGCAGCAAAGTAGCAGCGAAATAGAGAAGAGTCTTGATTGAAGGAAAAAAAATCAAAGAAGAAAAAACGTCAAAGCTGAAGAAAAGAAGTCTATCCTCCAAGTACACTAGCAAAAAAAAAACACATTCTGGTACTAAGAGGACGTCACCCTGGGATGACCCACAGTTTGTGTTTGCCAGTGTCCAAATCTCCTGTACCTGTATGACCCCAAAGGGCAGAGACTTCCCATGTCCCTCAAAGGACGAGAAAGGAACACTATATACTGACATGACGTGGTGACCCGTTCAACCCATTCACCATCAGAACCATGAGCACATTACTGAATCCCTTCTACAAGAAAGCCAGCAGCCAGGAGTCAAAATGTAAGCAAACATTCAGCTGCTATAGCATTCCGTTTACATACTGGCCCAGCCACCAATGTAATAGTTACATAGAGGCCACAGTGAAATGGTTAAAGCGGGTGTGCAGCAGTTGAGGCTCATGTTGATGGGCAAATGTAGCTTGCTTATGACATAAGTTAGAGAATTCAGTGCAAGCACATTGGTCCTGCTTCAGCCGGTTTTCCATTGCCCTAAGACTTGTATGGGGATTGAAGCAGTTTTGAGGCAGATAAACACTCATCAACACTGGTCTTTATTTTTCACTGTGCTCAAGCATTTCTAACTGGTCTCAGATTGGTAGTTGTAATAAAACATGCAGTCACTGTAGAGACCATAACCAGCAAAATGTAGAGTTGCCACAGCAAGTCAATGCAGCCATGTGGTAATTCTGCTGCCACAACCATATACACAAACCCTTATAATGTTGAAATTATTGCTCAATAAGTAACAAAGATTAAAGTAAACCTGTCAGGCATTCTAAACATATAAGAAAAAGTCCTGCGTGAGTGCAACTATAGTTGCATGCAATTGTATTTTGACTTTGCTACTAGGGCCTCGACTGCTCTAAGTTCTGGGCTATGCCGTGCCTCGAAAATCCTTCACCCAGTAAGACTGTCCCCAATAGCCACTGAAGTGCCTAGTGGACAGGGGGATAGCAGCTAGGCAAGACTTAAATTTAGGCGACTGTAACAAGGTGAAAGCAAATCAGAGAGATACAAAGAGGAGGGTTTTCTGGCTACTAAAGATACCTTGAGGTACCCAGGATTAGGCAGGACCATTGTCTAAATATTAAATAAAAAAAAAGAAAAGGACAGGTTCACTTTAAAGTTGTATTCTTCTTCCTGTATCTGTAAAAAAACTGTGTACATACTGGAGCATAGTGCAAAGGACCATACTAAATTGATGAAAAAGCAAAACTGCGCACCAAGGAAGCAATGCAGTGAGAAAAGCACAGCCGAGATCATCTAGTAAGGCCATGCAAGGCAAAATTGACACATAGAGGGTGCATGATTTCCAGTTTTAAATTATAAATTTTTCAAAATCAGAAAAAGATCGCCTTCACGCTACATCCACCATCTGAAAGACTCACATCAATCACAGCTTCCAACTAAATAGAAAAATAATTTCTTTAAATTTACGTGCCTCTCTTACCCCGGCTGTTTGATCGGCAACTCCACTAAAACTTAAAAACTAGGTGGGTACCAACAGACTAGATCAGCTAGCATTATCTTATATTTCTTGGGTGTTCATTATTACTCTTTATTCTAGTTTATGATATAAATATCAGGAAGTGTCAATCATTTGATTTTGTAATTTCTGTGGAAGTTTGGCATAACTAGGAGTTCTGTTTGACGTCTCACACAACTTTAGTCCCTGACAGTCGTAGAACTCACTAAAGTATCAGTCAGTCTTTAAATAGACCAAATTTATTTAACGAATTCCTAAATATTAAATTTGAAAACTGCTTTCCCACTGACAAGTTATCGTGGATAATCTGAAAAATATGCACTTCCTAACAACTCATGAGAATATTTCTATGATGTTGCTGAAGAACTTCTCCATGCAACATAACCTTTATTATTAGGCTGCCATGACCTAGATTTGCTAGAAAGGACTGGACAAAATCTTAAAAATTTTCAAAAAGTATATTTATAAAATAGCCGGGGAGGTAGATACCTCTTTTAGTTCTAGATTTGAATTGCGCCATAAAACTGAACTCCAAGTATGTTTTTATTTTGAATAGTTACATTTGTCCAGCTTGAACTAATGTAAGTGTGCATATGCCATACCTGTGGGATCCCTGTTGGGTATCATTGTAGTAGCTTCTCCTACTACAATGATCGTCAAGGTTCTCTTAGCTCCCGTGCTGTATAGTGAACATAGGGGGTCACTTGCTTGGCACGGATGCCATTTTTAGAATGCCTTGCATTTTTCACAAAGAATGCTAGGCGCTCCAAGCTGGACCTGTAACTATGCAATACAAATCCATACTTGGAATTCAACTTTAGTGATGTCTTTATTTATCCAATCACACAAATGTAATACAAACGAATGATTAATTGTAAGGTGTACTTGCAATCAACTTTGCAGGTCTGAAACAGGTTTTATTGCTGACAGTCTTGGGCTAAATATAATAAATTACCTTGTTTTTTTTTTTTGTAGAGAAAAAAGGGCGTTGCACGAAGAACCCCTTTGTCAGTGCTTATAACTACTGGTTCTGTATATCCTCACTGGTGTCTGTCTGCAGATACAGGGAGGTGGGGGTCTGTGTCAAGTTGGTCTTAAATGTATCTAAACTCAAAAACAAATTTGTAATATACTGCAGAACACCAGTCCTTAGATATGCTTGACGTGATGGCATCATACTGCTGAGTCAATGCAGTTTATTTGCGTAACTGGACTGTATTGTTTGATATGTGATGTATTTTTGCACTGCATAGTAGTACAGGGGCGACTGTACTCAGATATATGTATAAAAAACAAAGTACATTTTTCAACAAAACATAGTCCTTAGATGTGGTGACTGCAATTTTTTTTCTTTAAAAATTTGCGGAAGAGGCTGTCTTCTCTTCATCTGTTATATGTGGCAGGGGAGTTGCTAGCTTACAGAAAATAGCTTTGAGGTTTTCAATTTAACTTATGAGAAGTCACAAGGACACTGCATTTCTGGCAAGATTAATTATTTTATTATTTTTTTATAAAGTGGTAGTAAAGTCTATTTGTGATTTTTACCTACAGGTAAGCTTATAATAAAGCTTACCTGTAGGTAAAATGAATATCTCCTAAATGTGCACTGTTTAGAAGATATTTGCTTGCTTGGCAGCCGGTGACATCACCAGCGCATGCACTCTAAAGGAATGACACGCTTGTGACGTTCCTTCAGAGCTCCATGCCACAGCTGTGACGTCATTAGCCATTCAAATGGCCGGAGTACACGAACCTGGAAGGAAGACAGAGTAAAGATGGCAGGGCTTCATTTCGAGGTGAGTCTTTCATAATGTGCTAGTATACAATGCATACTAGTATACAGTATGATTTTACCTAGCAGGCAGACTGGACTTTATTTATTTTTTAAACTTTACTTTAATGAAAATGTTCTCAGCCTGAAAAAAGAAAAAATTAATGCAGCCACCCTATCCAAGAACTGGTAAGCTGCAATATAATGCATATATTTTTGTTCTTTGGTTTTGGTATCCTTTAACTGAAATCCCCCAGAAAATGTGCAAAGTGGCAGCAGATAATACAGGCCTGTCTTTTCTAAAACCATATTTCTTGCAAGCTATTGGTACTAAAATAGCTCATCTTTCCAGACCTGCAAAGTAGTCAAGTGTACATTTACTCTTTGATCTCTCTTTTAAAAAACAAAAATGTAAGATCTCCAAATTAAAACGTATCTTTCACATCAGATGTCAAAGTCCAGTTCCTTCCTATGACATTCAATTTACTACAGCTGTGGCCAAAAGTTTTAAAAATGACACAAATATTAATTTCCAAAGTCTGCTGCCTCAGTTTTTATTATGCCAATTTGCATTTACTCCAAAATGCTATCAAGAGTGATCAGATGAATTGCAAAGTTTGACATGAAAATCCACTTAATCCCATAAAACAAAATTTCCACTGCATTTGTGAAGAAGGCTTCAGGGAACCCAAGAAAATCCAGCAAGCGCCAGGACCGTCTCCTACAGTTGATTCAGCTGTGGGATTGGGGCACCACCGGTGCAGATCTTGCTCAGGAATGGCAGCAGGCAGGTGTGAGTACATCTGCAAAAACAGTGAGAACACTTTTTGGTGGATGGCCTGGTGTCAAGAAGGGCAGCAAAGTCACCACTTCTCTCCAGGAAAAACATCAGGGACAGACTGATATTTTGCAAATGGTACTGAGATTGGACTGCTGAGGACTGGGATTAAGCTATTTTTTCTGATGAATCCCCTTTCTGATTGTTTTGGGCATCTTGAAAAAACCTTGTCTGGAGAAGAAAAGGCGATTGCTACCATCAGTCCTGTGTCATTCCAACAGTGAAGCATCCTCAGACCATTCATGTGTGGGGTTGCTTCTCAGCCAAGGGAGTGGGCTCACCCACAATTTTGCCTAAGAACATCAATACAGAATGGTACAAAAACATCCTTCGAGAGCAACTTTTCCCAACCATCCAGGAACAGTTTGGTGACAAACAATGCCTTTTTCCAGGATGGAGCACCATGCCATAAGGCACTAAGTGGCTTGGGGAACAAAACATCAAAATTTTGAGTCCATGGCCAGGAAACTCCCCAGATCTTAACGTTGAATCCTCATGAGGCGGGTAAACAAAATGAACCCCACAGATTCTCAAACTCCAAGCATCAATTATGCAAGAATGGTCTGCTCTCAGTCAGGATTTGGCCCATAAGTTGATCCACAGCATGCCAAGGCGAAATGCGGAGGTCTTGAAAAAGAATGGTAAACACTGCAAATATTGACTCTTTGCATAAACTTAATGTAATTGTCAATAAAAGCCTTTGACACTGATGATATGCTTGTATTACCGCATTTATCGGCGTATGACACATACCTTTTTCCTCTGAAAACAAAGGGTAAACAGTGCCTGCATGTTATACGGCGTTAATGTGTTTTACCAACGGGGCGGTATTGGGTGGTCCGCCCCGGGAGCCACCCAGTGGGACAGTGTCAGGCCGGCCACCCCGCCTCTCCTGGCCCTGGGACAGCGCTGCCTACATAGTCTAAAGTTGAGAAAAAAATAAATCACTTGCCAGTCCCTTCTCCTACACCGCTCCTCCTGTGTCAGTGTAATTGTAAAAACAAAGCTTGTAATTATCTCAATAGCTCTGTTTTTTTCTGGCTGCTCTCCTCCTCCTAATGTAGCTTTAGATTGGAGGAGGAGAGCAGTCACATGACCATCTATGTAACATCAGAGGAGAGCAGTCATGTGACCAGGTCAGTGAAAAAACTGAGCTATTGGAGGTATATGGAAGCTTCGTTTTACAACTGTAGAGCATGCTGGCAGTGCTGTCCCAGGAGACTGGGGGTCTCCTGGGAGTGCAGGGGGGTGCTTTGTACTGTGCAGGGGGAGTGGAGCTGTATACTGGATGGGGGGCTGTGTACTGTGCAGGGGGAGGGGGCTGTGTACTGGATGAGGGGCGGTGTACTGGGAAGGGGGGCTGTATACTGGAGTGGGGGCTGTGTACTGTGCGGGGGAGGTGGGTGTATAATGGATGGGGGCTGTGTAATGAGCAGGGGGAGAGGGGCTGTGTATAGGATGGGTGACTGTGTACTGTACAGGGGGAGTGGGCCTGTATACTGGATGGGGGCTGTGTACTGTGCAGGGGGAGGGGGGCTGTGTATTGGATGGGGGCCTGTGTATTGTACAGGGGGAGGGGGGCTGTATACTGTGCAGGGGGAGAGGAGCTGTGAAAACGGTTTTCCTTAAACTTGCCTCTTAAAATTGGTGTGCGTGTTATACGCCGATAAATACGGTATACTTCAGTATACCATAGTAACATCTGACAAAAAGATCTAAAAACACAGAGGCAGCAGACTTTGTGAAAATTAACGTGTGTGCCATTCTCAAAACTTTTGGCCACGGCTGTACTATTTATATTCTATACTGAACAAAGACTACTGCCAAGAAAAATGTGTGTAGCCCCTTATGTATGACAAGTATGAACATTGTGTTACTGCAGCACAAGGTTGAACATTAAACATGGTCTCTGACTGGCTGAAGTAAATGCTCTTGTTGGCATACTTTTCATACATCGGCCCCCTAAGGCAAACACACCACATCCTGCTATTCCACTTTCTCTAAAATCTTGGCAGAGTGAGTACCAAAAAAAATATCACCTGAAAGGATTTCAGAGACTTAAAACGATTGATATAGCATGATGGTAGAGCTGGGGTAGAAGGTACCAAGTCCAGCCCTTCAAGAAAAAAAAGTTTTTTGTTGTTTGAGCAAGTGGTTATTCGTTGAAGAAAGGAGCAGATTAGTATGAATACAATGTAACAGTGGAGTGCCAAGAAATAATTATGAGAATGACAAATTTTCCATAAACACAATACATGCACAAAAACAGTACTCCAAACAAGCAAAGCATGAAAGTCCAGTAAACCTAACTTTATAGTTCAATGAGAGCCATTTAACAGACTGCTGGATTTATATGGAGCCAAATCTGATCAAAGCTAAATATCGGTTTGTGAGGAAACTCCCTGCACAAGCTCATTGCCAAAAAACACAATCAGCCTCTATTCCTCCCGAATTTTCCAGTTACAAAACACAATGTTATAACAGAGAATTTTTTTTTAGAGTCAAAATTGAGTGGTCACCCTTAGTATTTTAGATCTACACTATAAATTACTAAACACTACCAAAAAAAAAAAGAAGCTATTTGCATAGTTTGCATATTTTGCAATTGGGCTAGTGTTTTCAGTTATCTTAGTTAAAGCTGAATTCTAGGCAAACATAAAAGACACAATGTAAGGCAACTCTGTACTTATGCACAATTATTATTTTGTAAGAAAGCCTTGTACTGTAAAGCACCTAGAGCTCAGAGAGGGGGCGAGAGAAGTAGCATATGGAGCCAGTCATGTGTGCTGCAGGAGATTACTAATGAGATGAGCTTGCAGGTGTGCTGCTTCTCCTGTCCAATCACAGGCTGGGGACTTGGAAGTAAAACTGCAGCAGCAAAAGCTCAGGTCCCCTCCCCTGCTCGACAGGGTTAGAACTTTGCCTGGAGTTCAGCTTTACTATACATAGGTATTTATGCACAATACTGTAAGTTTATATAGATTTACTGGTCCTTTCATGACAGTTCAATAACATGCTATGTCTTCTGCCACTTATTTTTATGTACAGCTGCAGATATGTAACCCCTGCAAAATACATGCAAAGTCACTGTTTGACAAAGCAGAGATATATAAAGGAGACCTATACTCAAAAGTTATACAAAAATACTCAGGCATCAGGAATTATGTGTATAAGAAAAGCAAAGTATAAAAAACGCTTTGTAGCAGGTCTCTTGGCATCCCAAATCATGGTCTTGTGACCTCAAACTGGCATTAGATGCCGTGGCCCACAGAAGATCTATGGAGCTTCCAATGAGAATTTGTATGAAAAGCACACTGAAAAGGAAAGTCTCCTATAAACCAGAAGTACTACAGTGCATGTTTTGTTTTTAAACCTGCTCTGTAGAATTGACAGTTCAAGCCCACTGGAGAAAATGGCAAATTTTCCCTTGAGCACACTTCTCATACATCAGTTTCTACAACACAATACAACATTGACATCAGCGCTCAACGGCGTCTGCAGCACGTTTTGCTCGGGACCCGAAAAACGGACTGTCCCAAACTCCCTGTTTAGGGTAAAGCAACAGGCTCAAGTTAAAGTGGAGGTCCACTGAAATTTTTTTTTTTTAAAGCTACAGCAGCTACAAATACAGCTGCTGACTTTTAAAATATGGACACTTGCCTGTCCAGGACATCAACGATATCGGCACCCGAAGCCGATCTGTCGCTCGGCTCTCGGGTACTGCTCCCGCTGCCATCTTCGGTAAGGGAATCAGGAAATGAAGCCTTGCAGCTTGGTCCCTGCCGTTTCTGGGACCCATGTGTTTCCCAGCAGACTGCTGGCGGGGGATTGGGGTCAGTGCGGGAAGAGGTGTAAACCCTGTGGGAGTCTATGCCCGCAAGTGGGTGCATATACCTGTATTATACAGGTATCTGCAGCCCCCCCCCCCCCCCCCCTGAAAGGTGCCAAATGTGACACCAGAGAGGGGGGGGTTCCGAAAAGCAGAGGTTCAATTTTTGTGTGAACCTCCACTTTAAAGATGGCTCCACGAAGACGGAAAAGACCCCTGGAGCTGCCTAATAAACTACTTTAAAAACATGTCTAGTGTTTTTTTTTTATTGACACTTTCCCCCCCCCCCCCCCAGGTGAATGGGTAGGGGTACGATGTAACCCATACTTATTCACATAGGTTGGGGGGCCGGGATCTGGGTGCCCTCTTATTAAAGGGGGCTCCTGGATTCCGATAAGCCCCCCGCCCGCAGACCCTGACAACCAACGGCCAGGGTTGTCGGGAAGAGGCCCTTGTCCTCACCAACATGGGGACAAGGTGCTTTGGGGTGGGGGGCCGCAGGGTGCCCCCCTTCCTCAAAGCATCCACCCCCCATGTTGAGGGCATGCGGCCTAGTACAGTTCAGGAGGGGGGGCGCTCACCCCCATCCCCTTTCCTGACCGTCCGGGCTGCGTGCTCGGATAAGGGTCTGGTATGGACCTTGGGGGGACCCCCACGCCATTTTTCTGGCGGAGGGGGTTCCCCTTAAAATCCATATCAGGCGACGGGGCTCACAAGGTGTCAATCTCGCCGACAACAGTGGCGAGATTGACTTCCTTTTCTAGTCGTAACTCATCACGTTCAAAATGAACGGACTTTCGTCTATGTGTGGGCAAGTCCGTTATTTGAAAGTCCGCCGTAACTCAGTCAAAGGCCATCGGGAAGACCAGTGGACCTAGTCTGCCGAAAAGTCCTGTCGTGTGGGCAAGTCAGTTTGTTAAGTCCGTCGGAACTTCGCCGGAAGTCCGTCTGACCTAGTCTGGAAAGTTTGGTCGTGTGTACGTGGCATTAGGTTCCACAGTGAGTATAACAAGCATGCTTTACTGCATACACAGACTGATTTACTGATTATACTGTTGTGGGTTTAGTAACACTAAGTCAGATATGCCCTCTATTCCTGTAAGCCCTCTGTGCCAAATGGATAAGTGGAGGAACAAAGACAAAGTATGTGGAGCTGGGGACAGTGACAGTTTGTTTTTTGTAAAGTCTGCAGCAAAAAAGTTTTTGGTAGAAGTATAAAAAAAAAATTTTTTTTTAAATTTATTTTACTAAATTGGGGAAAGATCAGGAACTGTTGGCGTTTAAGGCTGTGTCCACCTTTCCAAGTAATAACCAATCCTTTTCTTTCTTGTCTTAGTGTCACAGAAAGTAGCATAACATCTTCCAAATTCTTAGAAATTGATAATATAACCAATAGAAGTTTAAACTACTCTTATATACACAGTTCCAGCACCTCCACCATTGAAAGTATGTAATGCCAAGGAGTGCTGGGAGGTCTATTGCTGCTGGGGGATCTATTGCCGCTGGGGGGGGGGGGTGGATCTATTCTAGGAGGAGTCTATTGTTGCTGGAAAGGTTTATTATTGCTATGGGGGGGGGTCCATCATTGGGAGGGATCTACTGTTGAGGGAGGAGTCTATTGTTGCTGGAGAGTCTTTAGAAGTTGGCTGCTGAGAGATCTATTTTTGCTGTTAGGGGTCTATTGTTATTTGGGGGGAGGGTATTTTGTTGCAGGAGGGTATATCGCTACTGGGGAAATTATTTATTTTGGTAGGGGTTCTGTTGACTGCAGGGGATCTATTGTTGTTATTAGCAAATTCCATACAAATTAGCACCACAAAATTAAACTTGGTTTTGTATTCTCTAAAAGGGACATTAATGGGAAGTGGGTAGGGGGTGGAACCAAGAGCCCGTGTTCAGAGATTGGTATGGAGCAGAGACAAGGGGTGACTTGGAAGGGGGAGTACATGCCCTAGGTGTAGCTGTCGGTAAACCTTGAATGACAGATACATGGTATTTCTCCTAAGCAGAAGCCACCTAGTAAAAAAGTGCTCCGTACTCAATTTGTGCCAAAGGGGCGGGGGTTATCATAAACTGTGTGCATGAATAAAAATAGTGGCAGAAGGAAAGTAACATCTCTAATGATCCTGTGTTGCTTATCTTACAAAAGTATGCTATAACAAAATTACATTCAAAATCCAATGATCCAAAGACCTCATATGTAATCAATCTGGTTTCCCCCTGGTAATGTATACTTTCCTTGCATCATTTGATGCACTGGTTGCTGAACTTCACTCTAAAACAGCCTTTCTCAAGCTTTCTATAATGGAGGAACCATTCAAAATAGCCTTTAGGTCTCCACAAAACCCCACAAAAATTATACCCACATCTCACGGTAAATAGCAAGACCAATAGGTTGTAGAGCGTTTTAAACAAAGAATGAGGTATATCCCCACCTTAAATCTTTTCAGCAATTATCAAAATAAAATTAACATTAATAATGGCCAGAAAAGAGACACAAACACAAAACATTTTTAGTGACCCCTTACACTGGTGGTCAGTGTAGGCTAAAGATCAATTTCCCACTGCTCTTTCCTGCAGGAGCCCTGGTTGAGAAAGGCTGCTCAAAAGAGTCAGAACTGTATACAAAGTGTCATTTGGGGAATAACTAAAGATCATCTTCAGATTTGCTATTAAAAAACAAAACAAAAAACATGCAACAAAATATTACATAATTCTTATGTTTCAAAACCTTATAATAATTACTCACAAAGATTGAGTGCAGCGGAGGCATTTTTCTGAGCCCAGTATGGATCCAGGTTAGATTTACAGGATGGAGAAGGAGTCTTCATTTTCTTTGTAGGTGGTGTGCTAGCAGGTAGTGGTCTGGAGTGAGCGAGGCCTCCTGGGGAAGGCTTTGTTTGGTTACCAGGTTCCACCTTACCATGACCAAGACCAGCCTCTGGCTTTACTTGGGACCTGCCAACTTCAACTAATTTTGAGTGAGCACCAGTCTCAGGAGACAGGACACGAGGAGCACCAGCTTCAACTATTTTAATTTGAGTGCTGTTTCCCGACCCACTAGGACATTTGAAATGTGCAGAAGTCTCTATAGGCCCTGTACTGTCCACTAATTTCAGACCACTCTCTACTGGTACAGAGCAAAAACCACCTTCAGAGAGATTTGTAGAGGCATTGCCGCTTGCCCTATTTGTGCTTTCAGTTGGCTTGGTGAAAGTACCAGTTTCCTTGCTCTTTGAGCTACTGTTCTGCACTGTAGCAGAATTGCTATCCACAAGAACTCTGGTGAGAGGGTCAGTGTCAGCTGCTTTCTGCCCCGACATTTGCTTCTTGAAATCCTTGCTTTTTATAAGAGCGTTTAGCGTGGCAATTGGGGAACCCTTTGCATCTGGATCAGCAACTCCCAAGTGGCGCAAATGAGCCCTAGCATGGCTGGCCAGGCCCTTTCGGGTCTCAAACCAAGCACCACAAAACTGGCAGTCATTTTCTTGGTTTGGATCTCCTTCCACACCTGTAAGATGAAAGGGAGGTGTACAAAACAAAAAAGGGAATGAAATGAAATGATGAAAAATAACATGGCGAAAAAATATAAAAGATATAAATTGAAACCCAAATTATAAAAGGTGTTAAAGAAGAAGTAGCAATGGTAAAAATGAGGAGACAGACAGGTGAGGGGAGAATGTGGAGACAAAGAAGAGAAAGGAAAGAGTGAGACAGGCTGAATATTACAGCAGATGCCTCCCCCCCCCCCCCCCAACATTGCTACACAGCCCTGCTAGGCCCACCCCTGGCACTAGTGGCCTTCCAGCTCCACTCACTCAGATTCAAAGGCCCGTCCTCATCCCCCCACTGGGCTTTGGAGGATTCTTGCTGGGGACTGCCCACCTTCTTTTCCCCCAGTGAGCTCTCATCTTTCGGAAGCTTGCCCTGCTTGACTATCTCTTTCAGCATATCAATGGCAGCACCAATAGTTTCTGACCCTGGAATCCCAAGTTGCCGCAGATGGGAGCGTGAGTGGCTGGACAAGCCCTTCCGGGTCTCAAAGCACGCTCCACACATCTCACATGTAAGGGAACCTTGGCCTGGCAGGGGTATCAACCACAAAATTAATTACCAATTGAACACAAGTATTATCACTTTAAAGCTAATGTCGCTTTCATGACTGCACTTAGGATGGAACACCTACTTTTTGGCTAATTTTCCACTGATTTCAATAAACACACAATAAAATGCATGACACTGTGCACTATAATGTATATTAAAAGGCAACACTTATGTTTTGATGCCCTGTGCATTGATATCAATGGAAAACGCATCTGAGAAGAAAAAAAATTCACCAAAACAGAAAGCTGTTGTGTTTCCAGTCTCAGTCATCGGTCTATAAATTTCTTCCATAAATTAAACTTACATGGAAAACAAGTTAAAGTTTGGATGATTTGGAAAAGCACAAGCAGCCTTTAGAGTAGAGATCCAACCAAAATATTTTTACAAACTGTATCACAATACTATTATTGTCTGTGCCAAAAAGTAAAAAAATTGTACTAAAATTTTATAGCATACACTAGGAGAAGAGGGGAACATCTAAATGGAGGCGCCCTTACTTCCCCTAGTATCTTCAGGACAGGAAGTCATAGATCAATCGATTTTCTTTCCTTTCATCCTTCCAGGTCTTCCGCAGGGCTATTGTGTTCTGCCAGCAGGGGGGCATGGAGAGCCTTCCCAGCTGGCAAAATACAATGATTACTGCCAGCGGCGGCAGTAATCGCATGTAGAATAATCCAACAGGCTGGTTTTACCCAGGTCAATGAATCGACTTGGGTACCATCAGCCTGCTCATACATGGATCCATATTCTGTGGGTCCCTGCTGAGCAGGATGCATTTCGATCCATGTATGGGCAAATAAAAGGCTGGCATTACACTCAAACTTTTTTCATTCAGCCTGCAAGCTAAACAAAAGCAATCTAATACATACCTCCTGTTGGCACTTCAAGGGGTAGCGTCAACAGGAACCAGGTGAAATTTTGTTCAATGTAGGGGCAGACACTTCACATCCATGCATATGTCTACTCAATTTTTTTTTTTGACAGAGTAAGGGAGGATAACAGTTACTGTTGCAGTTTTTTTTTTAATGCGGTGCCTCCTTGACTTAAAATCCATCAATTAGGGAAGGGAAATGTCCCCATAGGAAACCCAAATGTTAACAAAAACCCAACAGAGGTTCTAACCCCTGTCTAATGTACAGAAAATATAATTTTACTTTCTGCCTGTGTCATTTTTTTTTTCTCACTTCCTATGTTAAGTGAAATCAGTCAGCAGTAAGTTAGGGGAAATCCTGGGAGCCAGCAACAAAAGCCCAACAGAAGTTCTTAGTCTGCAGGTAATTTGTTTTTAAATCAGAAGTCAATTAAAGTAAATATCCATATAGAACACATTTATAATGGCATAATTTTCTAGAATGTGCAAGTCTCTCATTTTGACTATACCTTCTCCTAAATAGCAGAAAGTCTTTCCCATGAAACATACTTATTTCCAAGTCTGATCAATTCTTACCACAGAGCAATGGAAAACAAGAAAAATTAACAGTTATGTTAATTTCACCATGACTGAGATCAAGGGATGATGTGCATCAATTTCAACATTTCACCTAGATGGAAGTGACAACTTTAAATTTAAAGATCAAAGTCAAACTTCCTCCTGGTGGCAAATTAATCACCAGTGATTTAACACCTTTTGAAAATTCCATGTCTGTGACCCCAGCACCAACGTTATCAAAAATATTTTGGCTCCATTTCTTAGCGGAAGACCTGGGAGCTATGGAAGCATAAACAAGCTACCATAGGAAGTAGAAACCTTGTTAAGTTTTAGTCTTTGGTTCACACCTTCATGTACGATAAAGTGCCAGTGATGTGCTTCAGGTGACCCTAAGTGTTTCATTTGTCATAATCCAACCAAGGCTCCCTTCGAATCTACGTAATTTTCATGTACAGTCATGGCCAAAAGTTTTGAGAATGACACAAACATTACTTTTTACAAAGTCTGCTGCTTTAGCGTTTTTAGATCTTGTCAGATGTTACTATGGTATACTGAAGTAGAATTACAAGCATTTCATAAGTGACTGCCACTCAACCATCAAATTAAATTCAAAATACTAACAATAACTTACAAAGCCATACACAACCTGGCCCCAGCTACATCACAAACCTAGTCTCAAAATACCAATCTAATCATTATTTTCGCTCCTCCCAAGACCTCCTGCTCTCCAACTCCCTTGTCACCTCATCCCAGGACCTCTCCAGAGCCTCTCCCATACTTTGGAATGCTCTACCATAATCTGTCTGACTTTCTCCTAGTCTGTCCACTTTCAGACGATCCCTGAAAACTTCTCTTCAGAGAAGCCTATCGGGCCCTCAACTAACAACTTTACATTTACTTTCCCTATCAACACATCCCCCACAGTTATTACCTCTTGTATCTCTTGATTGTAAGCTCTACTGAGCGGGGCCCTCTGATTCCTACTGTATTAAAGTGTATTGTATTTGTACTGTCTACCCTCAAGTTGTAAAGTGCTGCATAAACTGCTGATGCTATATAAATCCTGTATAATAATAATAATAATAATGTGTCAAAGCTTTTATTGACAATTATATTAAGTTTATGCAATATTGCAGTATTGATCCTTTTTTTCCAAAGCCTCTGCAATTTGCTCTGGCATGCTGTCAGACTGTCATTCTCAAAAATGTTGGCCATGGCTGTACTATTGCAGCTCCGATTTGACTTCTAGTGCTGGCCCTCCTCCTACCAAACTGAGTGTTGCTGTTCAGGGGCCTACAGAAGGCAGACATCAAGTCAAATTACTTGAATGAATACATAATGAATTTGTTTTTTAAATTTTGTCTGGGGTCCACTTTTAATCTAGGTTCACGCTGCGCCGACATGAAAGTCGTGCGACTTCCGATCCAACTCTGATCAGACTTAATGTGACTTTTTACACTCTATGGCATTGAAGTTGTATCAAAGTCGGACCAAAGTAGTGCAGGATTTTTTTTTCTAAAGTCGGAATGACTTGTGTTGGATCAGTTAAGACGGCTCTCATAGGGAAATATTGAATTTGACATGTAATGTGACTTGTGCTCTCACAAGTCAGATCCCATGTCACACCAGTGTGAATCTGCCCATATGCAGACACTGTCACCTGTTCATCCAAGGCAAAGTGACAGCATCCTCTGATAACCCACCCTTCCCAGCAAGGTAAACAGACCAATCCAGGCTTTGTGGCTCTCTCCCTTCTTGCTCTGTTGTTCAGCTTACCTGTGTTGATGATGTTCAAGAGACAATAGTACAGGCACTGGCAGATCAGGCAGGAGCGCTATCAAGTGTGGAAGGTCAAACGCTCCCCCTTATAGGGAAGTTCTGATCCATAAAAGCAATAAAGGAAGGGAAATTAGAAGGTTTTTTTTCTTTGTTTTTTTGTATATAGGTTTCGCAACTCCAATTAATTTCCATTATAATGGGTTCTTTTTAACTATACAAAACATGGTTGGCTTTTGTCCATTACATAGACACAAGGTATAACATTACCTTTAGAATCTTCTGCTTTGCTGGCGCTCTGATTTGACACCATTTTCTCCGCTGGGCTTTGCTCGGGCTTTGAACCTTGTGCCCGGCCCAAATCTATCAGTGGCCCATCATCTTCATCTGAAGGCAGCACTGCAAGGAAATCAGCCAAGTCAAAGAAAGCACAAGAATAAGGCTTACTCTCCCAAACCCAGGAAGCATGCAAAGACACCTTGGAAGAAGTCAATACTGACAGGGTAGGGAGGCGGTTAGCGATTGGCTTCCCACAATTCTGGTTGCGCATGCTTAATGAAAGGTATAAAACGAAAATGCATGAGGTCTATTGCCTATAAAGCCCTGTAGTCCAATTCCCTGATGATATGAATGAAAATTTCCCCCGACTCCATTCACACAAAGACTTTATATCACCCACAGCAAAAAACTTTGCCGCACCCAACATTTTCCACCATTAGTCAGACTACATAGGATTCAGATTCACAGCAACAGCCTTATTTTCCCCACACCAAAGAGTACAGAAATAGAAGTTTATAATATATATATATATATATATATATATATATATATATATATATATATATATATATATATATATATATATATATATATATATACACATACATACACATACATACACACACACACACACACGAACACATTTTTTTTCACAAATCTTCGTTTCTAAGTAGTTAAATACAAATGTTTCTAACAAAGTACACTATCAAGCCCCTAAGGTTGAATAAAAAAAAAAAGAAAAAAGAAAAACTAGATTCCCCAATCCAAACACTCAATGTGGATGGAGGAATCATTCCCACTGAGCTATTGTATACTGACAGACTTCCCCACTGTCAGAATGCACTGATGAGCGCTGCCGGGTATAGCCAGTGGTGATGATCAGGTGGGGAAAATCCAACAGTGCGGCTGTACAGAAATCGATCAGTAGATTGACTTCTGTCCAACCTCCCTGTCCCATACACGGATCACATTTTTATCCATGTATGGATAGCTTAACCTAACCTAAACTAGATGTTCCGACCCAGATTCTTGTTTACCTTTCTATGAGAGTGGTTTTCCCTCCTCTGGGAAGCAACCGCTTCTGTACAGTGAGACCCCCCAGACGTGAGTGGGACTGTACCCCTTAGCATCTCTAGTGTTGCAGTACAGACCCACACCAAGAGGCACTCACAGTGCAGGCAGCACAGGGGATTTTTGGCAAACAAGGTTGCAGCGGTCATGTAGAAGCATGTAAGCATCTGGGTGGACGGGAATAGTCTATGTTATGGGAGCTAGGTAGGGTGGACTCATTTTTGTTAAAAACAGAACTTCTGCTTGGAAAAAAAAAGAGAAAAAAAAAGAAACAATACTAGAAAGTTAGCAAACTTTTATCCAGTTCTTTTGCCCTTATCAGGTATAAGAAGAAGCCATGCATAAAGCTCCATGAAGAAGTCACCCAACAGGCATGACCTGCATATCCTGTTAAAAGCTCTTGCAGCTGGTAAATGTTTTTAATTACCAGCAGGACAAGGATTCTGCTACTCTGTGTAAATGAAGGAAATGTAAGACAGATAAGGTTTAAAGTGCAATGTCTGAAGCAGGAAGCCACCAAAACTAAAAGTGGAATTATTAAAATACTTATTTTAACTACAATTAAATCATTTATTCTGAGGTAAATCCAGTTGGAACCATTTTCAGCAAAATCTCTAAATAGTAGGCAAGTTTATAAATGCCACAAAAGTAATGAAAATATTAATGATAATCAGCAGGGTAGTAAATAATAAATAATTCCTTCTGGAATTTACAATTCCGCTATAACTGAAAAGTTTAGTTTTAGTACATGGAAAATGTTGATCTTATCAGTATTTTTAGTAAAAAAAAAAAAAAAAAACAATACACTGAAATAAATTTTAGTGCACAGGGACACAATATAATTCCCAATTTTTCTAAAGCGTATTCTCATCCGTTGAGAAAAAACTGCATTGTTTATAAATTCAAGATAAAATCACTGCGCTAACAATAATTAAAGCAGCTGACATAAATTGTATGGTGACAATAAAAAGCATAAAAGGTTAAGTATATGCAGTGCTAGAAGCAGCAAATTATAAAATAAGAGTCCTTAGTGTTAAAACAGAGTCTTTGTTCAAGGGAAATACTGGAACCACCCACGGTGCAGACAGATACAATAAAGGTGAACATGAGATTATCCTTCACCGAACATCAACACACCGGGCCTCTTATCAAAATGGACCACTGAATTACAGGTGGTCAAACAAGCATGATATATCCACAGCACCACGGAACCACTTCAATTGGATCATAGAAGGCTGGTACATGCATAGGATACAAGAAAGCAACTCCTCATGGTGTAGTATTTAAAAACAAGTTAAATGTGTTTCTTATAAAAAAGTCAGGGTACTCCCATTTTGAGAAATAAAAACAGGCATATCAAAAGTTGCAACTCGTCATGGATAGTAGAGGTTTCCAACCACAAAGATGGCCGCAGTCGGCATGTTACAGTGTCGTGAAGAGCTCCACCCTACGTGGCGTTTCGTCCAATAGGAGTGTCGTCAGAGGCATGGTCAGAGCTCTTCATATCCTCTTTATATAGGAGGGAGGGCGGGATAGGAACGCCCCTTCCCCCTGCACGCCAAGCCTCTCTCTCATCCACAGGAAGTGGAAACTTGTCATAACCGGATGTTTACACCCCAGTTTAGACTTACATGGCTAAAACACACCCACGGCGCCCATGTTTTGGGCAACCAGATAAGAAATATATAAAATACTAGTCTGGTTTCTGAAGGGAGGGTAGGAGAAAAAGTACCGGGCCAAGTTGGAAACAAAAGTAATAAAAACATCCACAAATTGAAAATGAATTGCTAAAATTAGCAAACGGCTTATCAAAGGCTGGCTATGAGATCAAAGCAATGCTGCCATCTTGTGTTGGAAACAGATAGTACAGAAAATGCAAATGTATAAAAAAAATTACACAGAGAAACCCTAACCAAAAAAATATTACTACAAATATTAAAAAAAGGAAGACTAATCTAGGGATTCAGCTATTGTTGATAAAGGCATTAACATCAAATTCTATGTTTAAGCCAAATGGTCTATAAGATTTGAAACAAAATCCACCAGGTCTCCATCTTTGAAATCTCTCGTCTAATATGGCTACCGCTCCAATGAGGGTCAATTAGCGGAATTGATTCTGTCACCGCTAGGATTGGGAGGTACATAGACAATTTCTTGCAGCCTTTTGTCTCTAAAACTCATTCCCATCTTAGGACAGTACACAGGTCATTAATATTTTGAAGCAAATCACTTGGAAAGAAGGGTATATTTTGGCCACTGCTGACGTGGCCTCTCTGTACACCATTATTTCTCACTGTCATGGTAGGGAAGCTGAAGTGCTTTTTGAGTAGAGACTCTGGCATCTGTGGGTAACAGCAAGAGTTTTTTTTCTCCATCTCCTCGACTTTTCTAGGATCCACAACTATTTTTGGTTCAATGGCACCTACTATCTGCAAGGTTGAGGAGTGGCGATGGGTGCCAAGTTTGCACCTAGTATGGCCAATATTTTTATGGCCAAGTGGGAGGAGGACGTCATCTATGGTGGACAGAGGACTGAGTTGATCTTCTGGGGACTATACATTGTAGATGTCCTCATCCTATTGGAGGGAGATCGTGCCTCTTTGGATTTTTTCATTGGTGAGCTTAACACCAATAAATCGAGGCATTGTTCTCCAGCATGAGGTCAGCACCTCTGTTACACATTTTTTTCACCCTGAAATTAGAGTACAATATGGTCGGCTCATTATATCTACATACTTTAAAGACACGGATAGGAATGGCTACAAAGGGACAGACAGTTGCCATCACGAGTCCTGGTCCAGGTCTGTCCCTATGAGCCAATTCCTCAGACTGAGGAGGAACTGTTCCTTGCAGGAGGACTATCTCAGAGAGGTAGGTGGAGTCCTTGAAAACTCGATTCCTACAGAAGGGATATACAGTCAATGGTCTGGACCGGATCATAACTGATGTTGCCTTAAGGGATAGAGATGATTATAACCTAAAATAAGAGATGAAGGTGGACAACTCTCTTCTCGTTTTTTGTTTTATACCACTTATTTGAACCAACATTTTTCATTTAAAAGAGCTTTAGAAAATACTAGGTGTCCTAAAAAATTATAAAACAGTGGGTCCTTTGCTCCAGGAACAACCCAGGTGCACCTATAGGAGGTGCACCCCCCCCCCCCCCCCCGAGACTTCAGATAGCCCCAAATGTAATTTTTCCTCCAGTAAAACCAAGTTTCTTTGGAGATTTTAAGGGCTATTTTCGGCGCAGAAGCTGAGGTTTGCCAAAATAACAGCCTTAGGGAGAGAAAATCTCTCCTTTAGTTCTAATGTCACAGGTCAATGTGGGCTCTTTCATCACATGTTCGACCAAGAACGTGGTTTATTTTATTACCTGCCCTTGCCTACATTATGTAGGTTGCACTATTTGCAAGTTGGAAACCAAGCTCAAGGAGCATTTAGGGAATAATCGCAAAGGTTTTTTGAACCATAGTTTATCCAAACATTATTCTTTGTGCCATGATAAGAGCTTAAAGGGTACATCCTTTATGTCTATAGACAAGTTTGACCCTCATTGGAGGGGTAGCCATATAAGGCAAGAGATTTCAAAGATGGAGACCTGGTGGATTTTTTGTTTAAAATCTTAGACCATTTGGCTTAAATATAGAATGGGATGTTAATGCCTTTATCAACAATAGCTGAATCCCTATATTAGTCTTCTTTTTTTATATTTGTAATAATATTTTTTTGGTTAGGTTTTCTCTATGTCATTTTTATACATTTGCATTTTCTGTACCTTTTCTAACCACTAGATGGCAGCATTGCTTTTATCTCAGCCAGACTTTGATTAGCAAACAGCTTATTTTAGCAATTCATTTTCAATTTGTGGCCGTTTTGATTACTTCCATTTAGATCTATTACTTTTGTTTCCAACTTGGCTCTGTTCTTTTTCTCCTACCCTCCCTTCAGAAACCGGATTAGTATATTTTACATAAAGTATCCAAAAAAAGCGAGTACACCCCCTCACATTTTTGTAAATATTTTATTATATCTTTTCATATGGCAACACTGAAGAAATTACACTTTGCTACAAAGTAGTGAGTGTACAGCTTGTATAACAGTGTAAATTTGTTGTCCCCTCAAAATAACTCCACACACAGCCATTTGGTGTTATCGCTCTCACTCTCTCATACTGGTCACTGGAAGTTCAACATGGCACCTCATGGCAAAGAATTGAATTGAAAAAAAGAATTGTTGCTCTACATAAAGATGGCCTAGGCTATAAGAAGATTGCCAAGACCCTGAAACTGAGCTACAGCACTTTGGCCAAAACCATACAGCGGTTTAACAGGACACAGGTTCCACTAAGCACAGGCCTTGCCATGGTCGTCCAAAGAGGTTAAGTGCACGTGCTCAGCGTCATATCCAGAGGTTGTCTTTGGGAAATAGATGTACGAGTGCTGCCAGCATTGCTGCAGAGGTTGAAGGGGTGGGGGTCAGCCTGTCAGTGATCTGACCATACACCACACACTGCATCAAACTGGTCTGCATAGCTGTCATCCCAGAAGGAAGCCTCTTAAGATGATGCACAAGAAAGTCCGCAAACAGTTTGAGGACAGACTAAGGACATGGATTACTGTAACCATGTCCTGTCGTCTGATGAGACCAAGATAAACTTATTTGGTTCAGATGGTGTCAAGTGTGTGTCACAGCAACCAGGTGAGGAGTACAAAGGCAAGTGTGTCTTGCCTACAGTCAAGCATGGTGGTGGGAGTGTCATGGTCTGGGGCTGCATGAGTGCTGCCGGCACTGGGGAGTTACAGTTCATTGAGGGAACCACAAATGCCAACATGTACTGTGACATAATGAAGCAGAGCATGAACCCCTCCCTTTGGAGACTGGGCCGCAGGGCAGTATTCCAAAATAACGACCCCAAACACACCTCCATGACAACCACTGCCTTGCTAAAGAAGCTGAGGGTAAAGGCGATGGCCTGGCCAAGCATATCTCCAGACCTAAACCTTATTGAGCATCTGTGAGGCATCCTCAAACATCCACCAGCTTCATAATGTCATCATGAAGTGCCAACCTGTGAAGCTCTGGTGAACTCCATGCCCATGAGGGTTAAGGCAGTGCTGGAAAATAATGGTGGCCACACAAATTATTGACACTTTGGGCCCAGGGGTGTACTCATTTTTTTTGCCAGCGGTTTAAACAATGGCTGTGTGTTGAGTTATTTTGAGGGGACAGCACATTTACACTGCTATACAAGCTGTACAGTCACTACTTTACATTGTAGCAAAGTGTAATTTCTTCAGTGTTGTCACAGGAAAAGATCATAAAATGGCTACAAAAATGTGAGGGGTGTACTCACTTTTGTGAGATACTGTATTTCTTATCTGGTCTCCCAAAAGATGGCCGCCGTGGGTGTGTTTTAGCCATGTAAGTCTAAACTGTGGTGCAAACATCCAGTTAAGATGAGGTTCCGCTTCCTGTGGATGAGAGAGAGGCTTGGAGTGCAGGGGGAGGGGGCGTTCTTATCCCACCCTCCCTCCTATATAAAGAGGATATGAAGAGCTCTGACAACGTTCCTTTTGAACAAAACGCTGCGTAGGGAGGAGCTCTGACGTCACAGCACTGTAACATGCCGACTGCGGCCATCTTTGTGGTTGGAAACCTCCGCTATCCATGATGAATTGCAACTTTTGATATGCCTGTTTTTACTTCTCAAAATTGACTTTTTATAAGAAATAAAATTTACCTTGCTTTTAAATACTACACCATGAGGAGTTGCTTTCTTGCATCCTATGCATGTACCTAAGAATTACCATTGAGTGGGACTACAAGATCCAGCCTTCTATGATCCAAATGAAGTGGTTCCGTGGCGCTGTGGTCAAACATGCTTGTTTGACCACTTGTAATTCAGTGGTCCATTTTCTTTGGTAAGAAGCCCGGTGTGTTGATGTTCGGTGGAGGATCTCATCTTCCCCTTATTGTATCTCTGTTTGCACCGTGGGTGGTTCCAGTATTTCCCCTGAACAAAGACTCTGTTTTAACTCTATGGACTCTTATTTTATAATTTGATGCCTCTAGCGCTGGATATACTTAACCTTTGTGCATTGTTTATACTGAATGTAACAAGATCTCTGTACAGGGAATCATTACTTTAATTACAGACTTTTTCCCCTATTCAGAGATCATGTTAAATGGAGTCCAGGCGTTTCCTGATGAATCAGAGGGGGCATGTGTCAGCTGGACCATCTTGAATGCAGTTCAGAGATTAAAGATTTGGAACCACGCTTGTGGTTACCAATGAAAATAAAAGTATGACAATGGTGAAAAGCAGCATATTGATGCAATATCTCATATAAATGGTATGAACATGTAAAGTCAAGTGGAGCGCTAATCAAACTTTCTCAGATTACCAAAGATAACTTCAAAATGTAGAATTCCTTCAGTAATTCAAAATGTGCACATGTAAACAAAGTGAAAATTATATAACGAAAAATAAATGTGTAATGCAATTCCGCCACACAGAAAAATATGATTCTGTGCTCTCCAGATCACCTCCCATCACCACAATGACCAAGTTGCAGGCTTACCAGAAAGCCATGATCCCCTGCATAAAAGAACAGTCAAGGAGACTTGTCATAAAAAGGGCTTGGCAACTCGTATTCTTAAAAAACTAGTCATAAGCTCACATCCCTCTTAAAAACCCTCAGAGCACTGAGCAACAGCACTGTACAGAAAACCCTGATCATGCGGACGTGGTGATGCACTGAAAAGCCATATGTCATCTTTGGGGGGGGGTATGAGCTTATGAGAAATATTAAGGCAAGGAGTTGTTTTTTGACCACTTTTATGCAGGGAGTTATGGCTTTTCTTTGCCATATTTTGGACTTACATCACATATTAACTTTTTTTTATATTGTTTGTACTTTAGGTTTACTTGTGTACCTTTTGAATTACCAAAGGAATGATACATTTTCAGGTTATCTTTGGTATTCTAAGAACGTTTGATTATCGCTACATTTGACTTTACTTAAATGCAGGTCCTGCGGAAGATGTGAAGATATTAACCCTATCTTTCTGAAAATTCAGCACCAGGACCCAACAACATGTGTTGTTCAACCAGTGTTTATGTATGACCTATGGATGTGCCTATTTTACATACATACGGCAGGGGCTCTACATATGTAAATGCTGGTTTCACACCACACAAATATCCCTGTGCGTGCTAAAGGGTCCTTTTAAAGTGACCCTATCACTTAAAGGTTAAAACAATGAAACCCTTACCCATTTAAAAAAAATGGAAATATACTTACCCTTCCAGGGAACTCATCTCTTAAAATTCTGCCAAAATTCAACTTTCCAGCCGTTGCAGATATTCAACACTTCCGGGTTTTTGAATACTTGCTACCCAAGCTGCATGTAGTGGTTTCTCCGGCTGGCTCATACATAACTACAGTACAAATGAGCCGGTGTAAAGTGATGCTGTATGTGGTGGGTAACAAAGGGTGTCTTGTCCCATCTGAACTGTTGGAGAGCAGTACATTCCCAGGGTTTTAATAGATGGTCTGTCAGAAAAATATAGCATAGCTTATCCAGGTTCAGCCGGAGAAAAAAAAAAAAAACAGGATTAGTCCCATTGAGAACTTTCTGGGATGAAATATCCTAGCCTAGCACCAAGAAAAGTAAATTTTCCAAGTGCAAGTGAAACTGACTGCGCTAACACCAGGCAACGTAAGATTTCCAGGTGTTATAATAAATCTCTTCGAAGGTAGCTTTTCTTGCCTTCAGCACCTGGGCCAGTTTGGTGCCAGAAGATTTACGGTCTTGCTCTCTCATTCTATTCTGTGGAGTAGGCTACATAGATTGTTTAGAGGAGTGAAGACGTACAATAGCCTGAACTGAGACCAGGGGATAACTACAGTATCTAGGGCCTGAGCTGGATGAACTCTAGTTCTGGATATAAAAAGCGTTAGCTTGTTATTGTATCTGGTGGCTAGGATGTCCACATCCTGAGCCCCCCATTTTTTTGCATATCAAACTGAACAAATCTGGATAAAGAGACCATTACCTGGATGAAGAGTCCAGGCAGTGGCGGCTGAGATAATCTGCCTGCCATTTGTCCACTCCTGGGATATGCATTGCAGAAAAGAGCTGGACAGGGAGTTTCTGTCCACAAGAGAATCTGGGTTGTTTTTTTTCAAGGCAGCCAGGCTCCTCATGCTCCCTTGATAGTTGACATTTGCCACTGTGGTGACATTGTCTAACTGTACCCAAATTGGGTGGCCTTTTAGAACAGAGGTCCATTGCTGGAGGGACAGCCTAACCAGCTCTGAGCTCCAAAATGTTGATGTGGGGGGTTTTGGCTTCTCTTTTGACCATGTTCCTTGAACTCTCAAAAAATGGAAGACTCCTCCCCAGCTTGATAAACTTAATTCTGCCTTCCAATTGTAGGGGAGGAATGTCCCATTGTCAGCGTTTACGTGGTGATACACCATGACAAGGAATTTCATGTTTGGGGTGATAGATGCATGGGCAGATCCATGGAAGGAGTCTGCTTTTTCCATTCCGATAGAACGTTAGCTTTAGTGGTTCTTGAATGGAAGGATACTGCCTTGAGGGAGGCAACCATTAGGCATAGAACACTCATGGCAAATATCAGTGTTGAATTTGTTTTGGATCTCAGCTGTCAAGCATTAGCTATTAAAGCAAGAATTTTGTTTTATTGAAGACAGACTTTTGCCTGAGATGTAGCTAGAATTAGACACAGATACTTAATGCGCATGGAAGGCTGGAGAGCAGATTTTTTTTTTTTTTAGCTGATCACTCAGCCAAAGACCTGAAGCAGTTGGATTGTCTTTTGGACATTCACCAATAGTTACGAGGCAGATGCATCTCTCAGAAGAAGGTCTATCAGACAGCCCGTCACATAGACACCCTAAGTTCCAAGCGCAAGGAAGGGTGCCAAGAGCCTTGTGAACAACCTGGGAGCAAGAGGACAGTCCAAAAGGCAACAGGACAAACTGGAAGTGCTCATCTGCCACTGTAAAACCATCACTGATGGGGTGGGTAAATGGAAACATGCAGATTGGCATCTTGTCTCAGAGAGGGTAATACTAACCTTGCTAATTCCAGGTGAATTTTTGGAATATGAAGGAATTTGAAGAGGGGTTTTAATTTCAAGATAGGATTGGGTTTTGGTACCGAGAAAAGGTTTGAAGAGAATCCATCTCTTGAACCTGTCCTGAGGCGGTATTGGTACAATCATTCCCTGAGGCAAGAGGTGGCTCGGGACCCTTTGCAAATCTAACTGCCCTTGGTTAGTACTGAAATAGTGGCAAGCTTGTTGTAGGGCTAGGTCTGGAAGGGTAAAAATTCTGCCCACACACTCTTGAAAAGAGGGAACATCTTCAATGGGTACAGTGAGATATTTGTTTAGGGCAGCTACAGCAGGGCCAACAACAGAAATAGCCCACTATTTTTGTAAATGCTTATTGAACTGGACAGAGTGAACCAGTGGTCATAGATACTATCTGTTCATAAATAATAAATGTTTTGCAAGCTTAGTAGGTCTCTTTATGCCAATAGGGTCACGGTAAGGCAGAACAGTGTCCACCTGTACAATGTCAAGGCTTTTGTATACAGAGGCAAAGGGCTTTTCAACATTAGCAAGCATACTAAGTGAAGATTCCACGTCAATGTAGTGACAGTGTGGGGGAGTGAAAGTCTTCTGCAGCTTTCTCCAACACTGCTTCTCAATCCTTTTCATTCCTCTGTGACTCAGCGTCATCTAGGTCCAGTATATCAGAGTCAGATTGAAGTTAAGAAATGAACGTTGGAGAAGAGGTGGAGCGTTTGAGCACTGGACAAGGATTTCTGAACTATAGCCGTAATGTGTCAGAGAAACTGTGGCATAGATGCAGAAAAGATTGCTTTTATCAAATAGACCTCTTGTGGTGTGCCTGAAATAGAGGCAGAATCAAATGCTGAGACTGGTATTAAGACCTGCTCCAGAGTGAATGTTCCCCTGCTGCTTAAAGTTGGCTACCTTTCGCCTGGTCTGCGCCATAGCTACAAGTGAAGGAATTCCAATGCTGTTCTTACGAAGTAGAGTAAGAGATAGGCTAAGCATGCCGAGTAGGAGTACATGGTAACCCAGTTGCAGACCACCCTGCAATGAATCCTTATCGAGAATGGGTGGGATGAAGGACCTTATAAGGACTCTAGGCAGAAGTGGCATTAAAGTCTACGACCAGTGGAGTGATGTAAGACCTGGTCACCCACCTGAGACTGAGCTCTGAGTGGTTACATTTTAGTGGCTAGTTTGAAATGTTTACAAACTCAGCCCCGATTTAAGGAGTAATGGTCAAATATACTGGGTGACCCTGTCTTACCTGTTCACAAAGCTGGACTGTAAGTAAAGTCCAGGCTTCATCCATCACGTTGGACATATCCCTAAAGGGGGCCTCAGGAACTGGGTTATATTGTGATGGACTGTGGCCCTGGACCTATAAAGCACCCTGTGGCTAACTCTGTGCACTGCACCAAATGCCAAGGTGAGCGCTCCATGCAGGATCCCGTGTTTAAAGTAACTTTACACGCCAATCCACAGCATGTGGTCTGAATATGGCTTTCAAGGTTTAACAGAGATTGCGCTGATCCAGATACACTACTTCTGTAGACAGTGAGCTTGAAGAAATCTTTAGGAAAATAATAAAATAAACTAATAAAGTATTCAAACTGGTCCATCACCTACAGACACTAGCACAAATTGAGGACTCATGGACTAAGGTAGGGTTATAGGGGAGGTGTCCTGAGGTTGGGGGCTGAACAGGTGTAGGCATTTTTCACCACCTTAACCCAAGAACTGAGCATTTGATCCAAATCGAAGTCTCCAAAACTCCCAAATTTTATTGCGGGTTATGCAGTTAATTCTTGCAACAGATGGTGCATACCTTGCATGCATCTACATTTAGAAAGTCATCAGTGCATTTCAGGTGCAATATCAGGCTCCTACATAGTCTGCCTAGAGCTTTCTGTACAAAAAGGCAGTTCCTTAGTTCAGAAGAACCCCACACAAAAGCAGTGGTGGAAATGTTATGGCTTGAAATTGCTTTGCCGCTTCAGAGCCTGGGCAGCTTGCAGTTTTTAAGTCAACTATGAATTCTGCATCATACCAAAGTGTGCAGAAACACAATGCAAGATAATCTGTCCCAAAGTTGAAGCTGAACTAGAAATAGATCTGAACTTGATACTGATTCAAGGCACACCAGCAAATCAACCAAGGAGTGTCTCAAAAAGAAGAGATGAAGTGTTCTGAACTGGCCTAGTCAAAGCCCTGATTTGAATCCCATTCAAGTTTTATGGGAATATTTGAAAGTGGCAGTTCCTGAAGGAAACTCACAAACATCTTGCAACTAACAGGAGTTTTACATGAAAGAATGGTTAAAAATTCCACAAAGTTATTATTACAGATACTTGTATAGCACGGTCAATTTACACAGCGCTTTACATATTTATTATACATTCACATCAGTCCCTGACGTCAAGGAGCTTACAGTCTATAAATCTCCAACTCACATTCATGCATTCACATACTTGGGCCAATTTAGACAGGAGCCAACTACCCTACCAGTATGTCCTTGGAGTGTGGGAGGAATCTGGAATACCTGAAGGAAACCCACACAGGCACAGGGAGAACATGCAAACTTCATGGTCGGGTGCCATGGTCGGGATTCCAACCAACGACTCTAGTGCCGCTAGGCAGAAGTGCTAAACACTTAGCAGTTGTGCTGCCCCAATGTTATAGCCTAGTGGGTAGTCATGCAAAATGCCTACAAAACAATTTCTGATAAAAAAAGGGCAATACCAGAATCTAAGGCCAAGGGTGGACTTTTTCCAGAGAACCCCACTGCATCTATTAATAGTTTTGCTAAACAACCTCTATGGAGTGTACTTTACTTTTTTATATTACTGCATCTTCTGTGTACTCTGCCTAAGTAGATCGAGAACAAACGGTGCTTGATCTGCTGTTTCCCTAGCAAAAGCAGCCAGGTTTAGTAGCTCTAAATCAGGAGTGCTCAGAGCTGAGTGTCTCCAGGTTCATACTCGACAGGGAAGACCTCTCACAGCTGTCCATCTCGATTCAAATTTTGGATGTCCTGGGCTCCCAAAAAAGAAGAGTAAATCTGGATACATGGCAAGGCATAAATTTGTTTGCATGTCTCATAAGAAATGTATGGGAGTTGTCATTGCCAACTTGATGTGAGCGTGCATATCGGGTATCCTGACACTTCTGTATTATGGTATGCTTGTACCAGTTTAGTAACTCCATAAGCAGTGAAGGAAAGAGAAGGACAAAATCCCTGGAGTCTGCTCCTTTAAAAAAAAAAAAAAACAGCTTCCTTATTTTTATACATGCGGGATCCTTTTAAATTTTTTTTTTTAAACGAATCTAGGATCCCACATACGTTTAACTGACCTGCACTCAGGAAACCTCTAATACAGGCTCCTGTGCAGCTAAAAGAGTTGGGGTGCCTTCAGCTGCCTTTGTGCTTTGTTGTGCTACTGGTGTGTCCCCACGCCTTTAAGAATGGGTTGCCTCCAGGCCTATCTGCAATCAATTTATCAATTGCTTTATATGCTCCAAAATAGAGACCCTCAGAGATTAAAGTTAGGACAGCATTTTACAGAGGGTCTTTGACGAGGTATTGCAGCTTCCAAATATATTTGCAAATGTTGTGCAACTAAAACCTTTTTTTCCACTGGCCAGCTGGGAAAACTTTAGTTTTGTTTGTATTGTGCAAATCCCTTCTATGTGCACCTTTAATAGTAAGTTACAAATTGGAGTGGTTGCCATTTTGTTTAAATGAGCAAAGGGAGCCTTAGCACTGTCACATGCAAGGAAGTTATCTGCTGCCTCTACTCGTTATATGCTAGGTACATTTTGTAGTGATTTTTCACATTAAACTTTGCTAATACATCCCTGATGGATAATCAAACCTTAGATTATAAATACATGTCCACTCCAACCATGTTTATGTCAAACCTTTGCAATCAGCGTGCCCATTTATACCTTAACATGTTTTAGCAATACCCACTACTAAAATTAGAGCTTTGTGAACGCTCCAATTACCATTTGAATGAATATAGTTGCCATCAATCAGGGTACCCCAAAAATTTATTGTGGAATTCTATCTGAGGTCCTGGCCCACGGGTTGAGCACCATGGCATGCTCACATAAACATAAAATTACATATGTATACTGCAAACGAAGCAACAAGAAACAAACACATTGGCACAAAAAGCAATGTGTAAGAATAAGAAAGCAAGATACATAATAAATAGTATTTAAAAAGGTGAAGTTTGCTCGCATGTGTCCTCATTCTTGAAACTCAACAGTAGAGTTACGGTCATCTATGGCCATCATTCTCACACTTCACCCCCCCCCCCCCCCCCCCATTTCCAGACACCTGAGCTTACAGACTTGAGGTGCTAGATTTAACATTCCCACCTTGAGTGAAACTTATGCCGCGTACACACGTAGCCGACTATCCGGCGGACTTAGTCTGGTGGACTTCCCGCCGGACTGTCCGTCCGACTTTCCGAACGGGCTACTTGCCCACACGTGGCACTTTTTCAGCGGACTAATACGGCGTACTAAGTCCGCCGTACTAAGTCCGCCTTACTTTTGAAATGAATGGACTCGCCCACACACGCAGAGAAAAGTCCGCTTATTTCGAGGGCGTCTCCAGGTAGGCGGGGCCCACGAAGGAGACGTTGCTGGCCCCGCCACCTGGTATGGACTTAAAGGGGAACCCCAACGCCGAAAAAAATCGGAGTGGGGGTCCCCCCCGGTCCACATCAGACCCTTGTCCGAGCACGCTACCCGGCCGGCCAGGAAAGGGGGGACGAGCGAGCGCCACCCCTCCTGAGACATACCAGGCTGCGTGCTCTCAACATGGGGGGGCACCTTGGGAAAGGGGGGGCCGGGCGGCCCCCCCCACCCCAAAGCACCTTGTCCCCATGTTGACCTCTTCCCGACAACCCTGGCCGTTGGTTGTCGGGGTCTGCGGGCGGTGGGCTTATCGGAATCTGGGAGCCCCCTTTAATAAGGGGGCCCCCGGATACCGGCCCCCCACCCTATGTGAATGAGTATGGGGTACAATGTACCCCTTCCCATTCACCTGTGAAAAAAAAAGTACAAAAAAAAAAACAACACAGGGTAAAAATAGTTTATTGCACAGCTCCGGGGGTCTTCCGTCTTCGGGGGTCTTCTCGCCGGACTCCTCCGCTATCTTCTGCTAGCTCTTTTACTAGCGGAGGAGCCCGGCTTTCTTCCTCGTCGCCGGCCTCTTCTTCCGACTTCGGGGGTCTTGTCCCCCTCTTCGGTTCTTCTGCCGCCGCTGTCGTCGCCTTCTGTTCTTCTCTTCAGATGTTGACTCGTCGCATCCTCCGCTCACAATGGCTCCGACGCGACGCGCGGCGACTTATATAGGGACATCACCGGATGATGTTGGGACTGTGACATCATAATAGGCGGTGATGTCCCTATATAAGCCGCCGCGCGCCCGGTCCCCGTCATTGTGAGCGGAGGGAGCGACGAGTCAACATCTGAAGAGAAGAAGGCGACGACGACAGCGGCGACAGAAGACCGGGCCATCGCCTGTAAAAGAGCTATAAGAAGGCACGGTGGCCCAGCAGAAGAACTGAAGAGGGGGACAAGACCCCCGAAGTCGGAAGAGGCCGGCGGCGAGGAAGAAAGCCGGGCTCCTCCGCTAGTAAAAGAGCTAGCAGAAGATAGCGGAGGAGTCCGGCGAGAAGACCCCCGAAGACGGAAGACCCCCGGAGCTGTGCAATAAACAATTTTTACCCTGTGTTGTGTTTTTTTTTGTACTTTTTTCACAGGTGAATGGGAAGGGGTACATTGTACCCCATACTCATTCACATAGGGTGGGGGGCCGGTATCCGGGGGCCCCCCTTATTAAAGGGGGCTCCCGGATTCCGATAAGCCCCCCGCCCGCAGACCCCGACAACCAACGGCCAGGGTTGTCGGGAAGAGGCCCTCGTCCTCATCAACATGGGGACAAGGTGCTTTGGGGTGGGGGGGGCGCGGCCCCCCCTTCCCCAAGGCGCCCCCCATGTTGAGGGCACGCGGCCTGGTACGTCTCAGGAAGGGGGGCCGCTCGCTCCCCCCCCTTTCCTGGCCGGCCGGGTAGCGTGCTCGCTCACGGGTCTGATGTGGACCTGGGGGGACCCACACGCCGTTTTTTTTCGGCGTTGGGGTTCCCCTTTAAGTCCGTACCAGGTGGCGGGGCCAGCCACGTCTCCTTCACGGGCCCTGCCTACCTGGAGACCCGCTCAAAATGAGCGGACTTTTCTCTGGGCGGTAAAAGTCTGTTCATTTCAAAAGTACGGAGGACTGGCATACGCACGGCCGGATTGTCCGCCGAAATGCAAGTCCGGCGGGAAGATTGGAGTGCAAAACTACTTTCTAAGTCCGCCGTACTTTCGGGTAAAAAAAGTCACACGGGGGGGATTGTCCGGCGGACTTGAGTTTGCCGGACTTTTCCACCCAATTGTTTGATTGTGTGTACGCGGCATAAGAACATACTAGTGCAGTTTGCATGGCTCAGGAATAACCTGATAAGCAACAAACACATCACATAAAGGGTAGTGTTTTAATGGAGTTTGTGCACTACACATACAATCTGTAGTCCATCAAGTAAATTCACATAAACAGGATTAAACATGGAATAGGACAGTGGTCTGCAAACTGCATTCCGTCGATTGCCTTTATCTGGCCCTTAAGGCACCATACCTCCCATTGGAGTAAGGCAAAATTCCTGCCACCAACAATGGGGCTCTATTCTTCCCTCAGAGATGACAGGATACTATTCCCACCTCTGATTCCAACAATGGAGCACACTTTCTTCTGATACCAACAACCAATTCCGCCCACTAATAGCAATGATGGGGCATTGTTTTCTCCCATTGAAGCTGGGGCATCGTCTACTCACACTGCCCACCCCCCCCCCCCCCAATCACCCAACAAATTTTGAAGGACGGTAAACTGGCCCTTTGTTTAGAAAGTTTGGACACCCCTGGACTAAGGCAACTGTATATCATAAAACATAAAAGTGATTCTAAAAGGTAAAATGTCACTTTTCAATGGTTTTGCACAGAGCAGCCCTGATCCTCTTCTGCAGTCCTCTGTCATTGCTCCTGGCTCCTCCCCCCTTCCAAGTGCTTCCAGAGCAAAATCACTTGCTATGGGGGCCCTCCTATGGGCTCAATCCTGAGCTGGGCTCTGTGTGTCCATTGACACACATAGCGTGGCTCAGCCCCGCCCCCTCTCTCTCCTCACAGGCTGCGATTGACAGCAGCAGCCAATGGTTTCCGCTGCTACCTCTATTGTCCAGTGATGAAAGAAAGAGATGCTCCAGCACTGGTGCTCTTGGGCACAGTACTGGATTGAGATCAGGCGCAAGCAGTTTTCTAGGGGGACACACGAATTGAGCCACAGCGTGTGTCCATTCAGACCGAACCACAGCTTGGCCTGCCCCCTCTCTCGCATTGGCTCACACTGACTTTGATTGACAGCAGTGGGAGTCAATGGTGCCTGCTGCTGTCTCAGCCAATGAGGAGGGAGAGTCCCGGACAGCCAAGTCTCTCGTGCAACATTGCTGGATAGAGATGGGCTCCGGGATTAGGGGGGGTTGATGCACACAGAAGGTTATTTATGTTAATGCATAGAATGCATTAAGATAAAAAGCCTGCCTTTAAAACCACTTTAACACAGAAGAAGATTTTTTGCATTAATGCAGAGAATACAATAGGTAAAAAAAATCTTCTGCCTTTACAGCCACTTTAAGTAATTTTATAACAAAAAATGCAGATTTGTGCAAAAAATTTAAAAAATTGCTCTAGAAGCAAAGTGGGAAATTTGGAAAATTATAGGATACATGTGCAAAACTTATAACAGCCAGTTATATTGTATATATCCTTGGGCTGCAGTCTCCCTCCTGCAGGGGTCGCAGCTTTACAGCTGTGACAGTTTTTTCAGAGTCTCTGCAGAGACAATGGTTCTTTTTTTCTGTGTCCTGGCACGGATTGCTTTCCAATCTATTGGACTGCTGTCACAGTCTCTGCTGAGCAAGCCCTGTTTGTCTGTGTACCCGCCTTGTAAGCGGCGCCTACCTCCGAGACGGCTACATAGAGCAGGACAGAGGTGTCAGTGCTGGAACAGAAAAATCTGCCAGCTCTGGAAAGACTCAAAGCCAAATGAGTGGAATACCCTTCTTACAGCAACAGGCTGCACAGATGCAGACAGGAACAGCAGCAGAGAAGTTCTAAGAGTTGGGCCCATTTACACCATAATAGGGTGTGTACTCCAGTTTCCTCCCACACTCCAAAGACATGCTGGTAGGTTAATTGGCTTCCATCTAAATTGGCCCTAGTATATGAATGTGAGTTAGGGACCTTAGAGTGTAAGCTCCTTGAGGGTTAGGACTGATGTGATTGTACAACGTATATGTAAAGCGCTGCGTAAATTGACAGCGCTATACAAATACCTTAAATAATAATAATCTGTCAGGAGCAGAGGAGAGGGTGGAGCTGCTGCAGTAACAGTGTGTAAAAGCTGATTGGAGGAAAGGAACACACCCCCCTCCACACAGCAGAAAAACTGTGTTCTGATTAGACAGGCTTAGTTCTGAGCTCTCTCCCCCACCCACCCTGCCCCCCAGCACAAATTTATCTCGGGTGTCTGAAAAACGTATCAGAAGTGACTCATGCCGATAACAAGTGTTGCGTAAACTGTTGGCGCTATATAAATCCTGTATTATATTAATAATAACAACAGAGGAACGAAGCACGTAGAGAGAAGTAACACTTAAGCCGGGTAGACACAGTTTTTTTTTCGATTCAACCTGGCAGGTTGAATGAAAAAACCCTCAGCTCCAGTCCGAGCCGCTGTACTAACAATCCAACGTTAGAACAGCGATCTCCCCCACTGAGCTGTTGTGTTCTGATAGGGGGACATCCTCCCTCGCCAGATCATAGCGATCTCACCTGGTCAGCTGAGAGCACCAATCAGGAGATGGTGGGCTGTCAGCTTTTGGTTGACTGGCTGGCATACACACGGGCCAAATGTTGGTGGGTTTTTATTGAACTGGGGCTTTAGAGCTTTGGGGAGAGATAAGACTACAGATATATGTGCTTTGCTCAGATTCCATGACTGGGGTTTTTACAACCACTTTAGTATGTGTTGTTGATTTTTACATGTAAACCAGAGAAAGCATGAACACACACATATAACATGTAGCAATAGACACAGTAAAAGTAAATGTCGCCATCATGTGCATAATATGCCACACAAAACAAGATATTGTATACTGCATGTATAATCAGAATCAACGCACACATCTCAAGCTTTTGTTTCTATAACAAGGTAAACATGTGACAATGTGTACTTCAGACACACACACACACACACACACACACACACACACACACACACTTTTACAAGCATTACAAGATCTGTTTATGTCATGGTACATGTAGCATGTTTAGATGTATTTAGCTGATGAGTGTAAAATGTTTTGTTAAAAGACTGTATAGCGGTGTATATAACTTATCTAATGCCTTTAAGTGTGCATCATAAAATAATAACGCTTTGTGTGTTGGCCACTAAATTGCATTAGACTATACTGTAGGTTTTGCCCCCTCTACCTTGCATTTACTCCTGGTTAACAAAAAAAATTTATATTATATTATATATATATATATATATATATATATATATATATATATATATATATATATATATATATATTTTTTTTTTTTAAACACTAAGCTTCTTCAGTCCAACTGAGGAATAAAAACTGAAGTAACAGAGTACAAAACATATATACTGTGTAGAGATCTGTAGGGCTCAAAATATAATCAAGTTAAAACACTAAGACTCCATTTTAAAGCTAAAAATAGCACCTGTAAACCGTCTTTCATGCCACCGCAGTGGGAAAGCCTGAGTGCTTTCGCACTGGGGCGGTGCGCTTGTGGGATGCTACAAAAAGCCCTGCAAGCAGCATCTTTGGGGTGGTTTGGGAGCACTGTATACAGCGCTGCAACATAGGCTAGCAAGGGTTAAAAGCAATCCACTGGGGGGGGGGGGGGCTTGGCAATGGAGGACGAGTGTCTCCGCAGCTCCGCACCACATCATCACCGCCACTAAGGGAGAATCTCACCCCGGAAGCCTCCAGAGCACTGTCACCTTTGCAGCAGACTGCAAATTCCCTGATTCCATCCCCAGGGTCGGTGAGTGGATCTGCCCTCCCTACCTCCCCGAGCTCCCTAGCATCCCCACATAGGGCCTCTGAAGCCCTAGACCCCCTGGGAGACATTAGATGCCAGATGTGGTTGCCCCCCACTGCCACTATTTAGAATGCAAGTTACATAAATATACCCTTAAAACATTGTTAGATGTGGTGGAAGGAGACAGAGGACCCTCACCCCCCCCCTCCACATTGGCACACGTTCCCCTTTCTTGGGTATTGATCCCAATTGGGATCCCAGGTCAGGGCTCTGGACCTGCCCCCTTGTGGTATGGGGCCCCGAGCACAGCTCACAGATGTCTAAAATGTTAAGATGGCTTTGGCCATCTTGTTTTGTTTGCTATGTTTTTGATGCTCAATTTACGTTTGCTCTTTTTCCTCCCCCTTTTCTTCTTCTTTCCCTCTCACCCCCTCCTCTCCCTCTCCTAGGAACGACCTACTACGTCATCGCCCACACCGACATCCTTGGCACTCCAACCATCCCCCAGACCCCCCCGTGGCTGCTCCAAAGGTAAGCTCATATAGCGTTCGAGGCCTCTGCTCCCCAAACAAACGTAGCAAGTTATGGTGGGAACTAAAAAAGCTAGGGGCACATGTGATCTTCCTGCAGGAGACCCACTTTACACCCCAGTCGACCCCCAAGCTACGCACTCATCTCTTCAACCAGTGGTTCCTCAGCACTTCCCGGTATCTAAATCTAGAGGGACAGGTATTGCAATCCACAAATCCTGCCCCTTTCAACCTACCAGAAATAAAGTAGATCCTCTGGGTAGATACGTCTTCTTGAAAGGCAGCATTGCTGGACAAGCATATACGTTTGCTACGATTTATGCCCCTAAGACCTAATGTACATGGGACATTTTTACAACCTGTCCTGAAAAATTTAACTTGACAGATAGTAACCCACGTTTAAATAGTCCGTTATGCAGCTTTTACATGCTGCGTTTGCGAAATTTAACTTTTTCCAAAATAGCCAAAAATTAAAAATGCCTGATAACACGAGTTACCGCGTTTAGCGCTTGAAATGGCTCTAAACCCAGCGTCCGAACAAATTTTTTTGCTTTCCAAAAAATGCCTCTAAACTCAACTGCCTAAAAACGACATTAAACAAACCTGCGTACATGTACTGATAAGATAACATTGGATGAGTTCAGGGGCAGCTGGAAAAAGCAGCCAACTGCCTCTGATCATCCCTTTACAAGCAGCAGTGTACATGAGCAGTGGTCATGTATACTCTTCTTCCTACAAATGATACAGATACCTCTACCTAGACTCTTCGACAGTTTGTCCAGCATGCTGTCCGAGTTTGTGTGGAATGCACAGAAACCCAGAATAGCCCTAAAGGTGTCAAGATGCCCAAAACGAGAGGATGGTCCTCCAGAGGATATTCAACTAGCACTTCCATACCCACTCCAAGCTATGGGTCTCCTTGGAGAAATGCTTGGCAGGCAGGAATCTATCCTATGCACCATCACTACCCCGGGAACACAGGGGGTTGTCTGAAACAACCTCTCTGCTGACAGCCCATGTGCTTTCACTCTGGGACCGAATCAACCCACTCCTGAAAGTGGCCCCCCCCGGTGTCCCCTTTTGGCCTCATTGGGAGGGTTCCTATGCTTTCCCCGGGCAAGAAAATAGCATTCGATCAAGCCCCTTTAGGAAGATATCAAGGACCAAATAAAAAAGACATACTGGGGCTGGACGTCCCTTTCTCCCCGACACACTTCCTCCTACACGTCCCTACGATCCCAATTAGCCAATATAGAAAAAAAGTGCACTGCCTCATTTACTAAATGCATCAAGGCGCCTGCTTCCAACTTACTGGAAGCAATCCAGGGTTCCTACCCGGGAAGAGTGAATCAACAGAGTGGATGACGTCCGGGAGGCAGAGGATTGGATATCAACCTGCCGGGCTCCAGGGACATATACGTTTCAGACCCTAGACACATGCCCTCTAGCCTAGACACAGCTCTGCTCGAACTGGCAGAACCATCCCTTAAAGCCTGCATACCATTGAAAACCTAGAGGACAGGGAGACACCCCTTGCCATGCAGCAGCTATTGGACTCCCGATGGGCCATCTATCCCAATCAGAGGCGAAGTGCTCGGTGTGGGCATGACAAAAGGCTTTTCACAAGATCTCAGGTATGATCTGATCGTTCCCTCTTCCCTTCTTTCCCCCTTCTCTCCTCTATACCTCCCGGGAATTGCACATTATATGGATGACGGTTTATGGATTACACACTAGGATGTCAATGGACATAATGCCTGATGCCTCTATGCTTGCGGGGGAGTGAACCTTCCTTATTACTCTGGTGCCCCAAGCTTGCTTGGGGGGCAGGGGGAGGTTAGCTGCAGACTATTTTGGCCCCCCTACCTCTGCCCCGACCGCAGACTAGGGGCCCATACTTTCATTAAGGAATTAAATGACAGCTCCCACTGGCTTAATACCCATGGTGGGGCTGTCAAGCAGAGGCCTATACACACCAATTGTCTTCCACACATATCAAAAGATGTCCACAGGGATTGCTTCCACTACGACCTCCTTAAACCCTTAACGGGGATAGCCTCTTTGATACCTTGCAAGATATTCACATGGCATTTCTTTTACTGTATTCTTCATACCTCCTTGTTAAATTTACCTGTATGAGATGTCTATGCACTATGAGCCCATGTGGGCCTGAGATTTTACTTAAATACAAATGTTCAACATGATTTGTCTTTTACAAAAAATAAAGATTATTAAAAAAAAAAAAAAAAAAAAGCACCCCGCTAGTGGCTGAAAAGCGCCGCTAAAATTACGGTAACGCGCAGCTAAAACGTGCGGCCCCAGTGTGAAATCAGCCAAACTGAAAAGATTGAGAGGTCATCTGTTAGACCCCCTTCACACTGAGGCACTTTACAGGCGCTATAGTGCTAAAAATAGTGCCTGTAAATCGTCTCTCCTCTCACTCCAGTGTGAAACCCAGAGTGCTGGCAGTTTGTCAAAAAAGTCTGGCAAGCAGCATCTTTGAAGCGCTGTATACACACCACTCCTAAAGCACCCCTGCTTTATTAAAATCAATTGCACTTTTAACCCTTTTTTTGGCCATTAGCAGGGTTTAAAAGTGCCCTGCTAGAGACCGAAAAAACTACGGTAAAGCGGCGCTTTAACGCCGATACCCACCCGCCCCAGTGTGAAAGTGCCCTTAGTACTGCAGTGTGAAAAGCCACACAGTCTTTTACTTAGGCTAGGTTTACATTTGTGCATTGTGGGAACAAGTGCAAAAGCATATACGTGCCCATAAGGCACAAACCCTTTTGTAGGTGTGCGGTGGAACCATTAATCTTTAATGGCATCCCTACACACCTTACCAATGCATTTCTACCAAAACGCTTGGTAACAAAGTACTGCGTGTTGGTGCAGTACAATTTTTAAAACAGTCATGCACTTGTTTTGTGTGTTTTTAATGTATAAGACAGTCCACTAAAATGAACTGGCTTCCATAAATGGAATCTGCAAAATCTCACAAAAAACCCATCATAGGAGTGAATGGAGCCTAAAAGGTAGCAAGCTGAATGAATGAAAATCAATGGACTACCCATCCTTGCTTAAAGGGGTTGTAAAGGTAATTTTTTTATTTTCTACAGAGGTTCCTTTAAGCTAGTGCATTGTTGGTTCACTTACCTTTTCCTTTGATTTCCCTTCTAGTACACACTAGTAGTTTTTTTTTGTTTTTTTCCATTCAACCCAGCAGGGCTGAATCAAAAAAATAAAAAATACAGCTCAGGTCGGAGCCGCTGTACTAACTATCCAACGTTAGCACAGCGATCTCCCCTGGTCTATTGTGTTCTGATAGGGGACACCCCCCCCCCCCCCCACCATTGGTTGAGAGCGCCGATCGGTAGACCTTTTTCGGTCATGACCTTTTGACAGAAGCCGACCCAAGCCGGCTTCTGTCAGACTGGCTGCAGTATACACGTGGTGAATGTCTGATGCCGCCCGACATTCAGCCCGTGTGTACTAGACTTACAGTGTGGACGAAGGAATCTCCACTGCCGGCTATAGTACTCAGCATCCATGGACGCCCGAGAACATTATTGCTGCCAAACAGCGATTGGATCTGCCAGTCTTCCAAGGGCTAATACAAATGTAAAGGAGCCTTACTATCAAATTTGAACTATACAGTGCGTTCATAAAGCCATTTACTCTTAATTGCCCCCCCCCCCCCCCCCCCCAATGTACTGAAAAATGCAGTGCTGTTTCCTGCATGCAAAAACTCATGGTTGCAAAGCAGCATATGGTTTCTGTGCAGCTGTGTTTTTAAAAAAGTTCCAAGGACCTCTTTTCTGCACGAAGCACAGGTACAGCAGCCCCTGGCCCATACAGGTTTCCTGGCAGGCTTACACAAATGGGTTCAGATCCTAGTCTGAGCATGCCCGAGATCAACACTAATCATGATGTGCCTTAAAGCGGGATTCCACCGTTTATAACGTTTTTTTTTTTCGGCATAGTGACAATCAATACTATTACTAAGGCTAAAACTTACTTTTGGTGTTTCTGGCCTCAGGAGCATGCCTTTGTCTCCTCGGAAATGAGTTTATAAAACCGTCTCCTGACGGTTTCCATTTTGCCTGTGGGCATGTGAAGCCCACAGGCATCCTCTTCCGGGACAGTGTGCTGCTAAATGACCAGCATGCATCGCCCGTTCTATAAAAGATCTCGCGCATGCGCAGTCAGCGCAATATCGAGCGCCGTCTACAGCTCCGGTTGCCATGACAACGGGTGTTCTCGTCGGAAGTCCCGCCCCGTTGTGATGGCAACGGAGATAAACAATGAGACACCACAGACTCCTGGGAAAAAAAAAAGGTCCCAGGAGCCCATGCGGCAGACCGGAACGAGTGACCTGCCGATTAAGCCCCGCCCCCGTTCCGCATCGGCTCCTCCCCGTTCCGGAATTCACTGTGGAAGGAAATTTCAAATAGAAAAAAAACTAAAGAAGACAGCTGGAAGGTAAGGGGGTTACCAAGCGTTTAGGGAAGGGGGGATCACATAGCCCTGGGAGTGTATTTTAGGGTGGACCTCCGCTTTAACATTACAAAAAAAGGGAAATGCTGAGAAGGATTTTTCGGCTAATAAAAAAGTAGCAATTGTTAAACATTTTTGTGAATGGGGATATGTAACAAATATAATGTAGGTGTTATTCCAATTTAGCTTCATAGGTAGAAAGCCTAAGGTTTACAATGTGAACCGCATGTGAATCACACAGGAATCACATTCATTTTGGATGGGCTCAAATCGCACCGCATGCACATCAAGAAGGTGCAGGCAGCTTTTTTTCTTTTTTTTGTTTTTTTTTTACTCACACTGGAATCAAATCAAATACCCATGTGACCCAGTTCAAGCAAATGCCGTTTAGTGGCTTGCTTTTGGGGTGTCGTTAACTTTCCACTGACACCGGCAGCAGACCGCAGAACATAGTGCGATTACTATGCGGTACGGAAAACACACAGGAGTCGCTGGATCAGTATGAACCAGGACTAAAAAATATAGGAGTATAGGAGGTCGCTATTGCTAAGCCTCCTAAAAATGCTAGTTGCTTGGCTGGTTGGTTGCTTTATCAAAACATTAAAGCGGTTGGATACCCGCAAACTATTACCGCATATTAGCTCATTATGAAATTCTTACCTTAGAACGAGGTCCCCACATCGCATCCTGATCAACGCCAAGGGAGCTGACATTTTCCCCTCTGCGTTTCTTCTGGGTTCGCGGCTCTGGTGTCGTGAGTGGCCAGAGCCGCAAAGACGTCACCGGGAGTCCTCAGTTCCGGTACGATAGGCTCGAACTTCGCTGGATGGGGCCCTGATCATGTAAGCACCATGAGAGCCAATCACAGGGGTAGTGTGATCGGAAAGCCGCTCCAACTACCGGCATAAAAGGGGTTGCAAAGGCACACTATGCATTAGGATAAAAAGCCTTCTGTGTGCAGCAGCCCCCCTAATACTTACCTGAGCCCCATTTAGATCCAGCAATGTTGCAGTAGTGTCCCATCTGCCCGGGACTCCCCTCCTCATTGGCTGAGACAGCAGCGTGGCACCATTGACTCCTGCTGCTGTCAAAGTCAGTCAGCCAATGAGGAGAGAAAGGGGTTGGGCCATGGCTCAGTGTCTGAATGGACACACAGAGCTGTGGCTTGGCTCTGGTGCCCCCATACCAAGCTGCTTGCTATAAGGGCACTCAACAGGAGGGAGGGGTCAGGAGCACAGAAGAGGGACCCAAGAAGAGGAGGATGCAGACTGCCCTGTACAAAACCACTGCACAGGGCAGGCAAGTATAACATGTTTGTTATGTTTTAAAAAAAAAAACAAAAAAAAAAAAAAAACAGACGTTACAATCACTTGCTTGCTTAAAGGGCCACCAGCAGCCTTTACAAAGAGATCAGGTAAAATTCTGAAAATAAAGATCCTGCTAATAACAACATGAAACCTGTACTAATGGGCATGTATAATCAGCCTTGGTTGTACCTGAGTGCCAAGAAGCAGTGCGTAGACCTATGAAAATACCAACTATATTACAAGACATTAAAGCCCAACTCCGGGCAAAACATTTTTTTCCCCCAATCAGTGGGGTTATGCCCACACTGCACGGGTCAAATTCTCGGTTTTGTCTAGCGGTGAGGAGAAAGCTTATACTGACCCGAATGTTTCTAGTCTATGGAGCCTGCAATGGGCTTGATGATGCCAGGGACAGTCCACAACTTAAGAATGCTGGAGTGTGGGGCTGCCGGACCGGCCTTGTGCTGGGAGGATTAGGTAAGTACATTTCCCTTCTTCTATCCCCTAAACAAAAAAATAGGCATGCAGTGAAGGCACAGGCCAGTTGTGTGGGAAACCTTTTCCTTGCCCGGAGATTGGCTTTAAGGAGTGTGTACATTCAATACAGAACTAGTGGAAAAATTACAGTTACCGTAGTGTGTATAAATTTTACATGAGCAGTGAGTGTTTTTCACATGCAGTATGTAGCAGTGCATACATTTGTGGAAGAAGCTGTGTATTACATGTATCGTATGGACAGGGTGTTCTTGTATCCTATGTTTAATAAGAAGCGGGGAGTAGGAATACTATGGAAGCCAGGCATGCATTACACATGTGGTATATGCAATAGTGTAAAAAAGTATATGGAGTATTTACACATGTTACATGAGCAGGGAGTGTACCATTCATGTAGTAAGCTGTATTGTATACAAGTCTAAAAAGCGTTTGAGTTATGTGTATACTATAACCAGCGTAATCTTTAATCTCATGTAATAAAAAGCAGCTAGTAGACAAACTATGAAAAACTTGAGTATATAACATAAGCTGTGTGTGCAATATGGAGGTAGTGAAAATATAACGGACTGCAAGTCCTGGAGTAAGAGGATATTGGAGGCATTGTTTGGATCCATCCATCCCTTTTAAGCACAGTGGGCTTTACATTGCTTGATGTCACACTCCCTCTGGTGAGTCTGCATTGCATGTGGGGAAGGCGGAGTGATGCACGGATCTAATATTATTTGCTACTATCACGGTTGACTCTCCCGACTATCCTACTTGAATATTTTAATTTATTTACTACACGATAGAGCTGCACGATTCTGGATAAATTGAGAATCACAATTTTTTTGCTTAGAATAAAGATCACGATTCAGAAGAACTTTTTTATTAAAATTTTTTTTACAATCTCTGAACATAGGTTATCAAACAAGATGGCAATAAAATATGTAAATCAAAAATAATGTAATGTGTAAAGGGTATTTTTTATTTTTTTTATTTTAAAACCTCAATAAATTTTTTTTATTTTGCGCATTGTTCAATGTGAAACATGTAAAATATGTTAAAGCTGTAAAAATTTGAATGCACAAAGCAAAAAATGTTTTTCAATAACGGTTTATAAAATAGAAGTAAATAAAAAATCAGCAGGAAAATAATAATTAAATGGAGAAGGAGAATAAGGAGTTATTAAGGCTGATTAGAGTAAATTAAGGGGTAATAAGGGGTAAAACAGAGGAACAATTTAATAAAAAGTAAAACCAAATTATATATATTATATATATATATATATATATATATATATATATATACACACACACACACACACACACAAAGTCAAGGTTGCTTTAAATGGACTTCATTTGCAGACCAAAGTTCATCCCTTTGATCTGTAAATAAACAAACAGAAAGATACGCTGAGCAACGTTGTTGATAAACATTGCCGGCTGTAAGCAAGGGAACTGCTCTGCACTTTTTACATGAATCATGGAAATGCTGGATTAAGATCTTGTGGGGGGGTTCGAATCGTGATCGTTTAACGATTAATCGTGCAGCTCTACTACACTATGAAATATTTTCTTTGATTTTGGTTGTATATGACATGATGCGGAGGAGGTGACAATGCTAGACATCAATAGTGGACCTGTACTTGCAATTTCTGCAATAAGCGTGTGGGGCTGTTCCATTGATTGAGACAGAATTTGTGTCTGGCGAGTGGTCACTTCTTTTATTTCTATATATCCAAATAAATGGATATATCACTGTGGACAATATTGGCATACCAGTTGGTATCCATTTGATTTTTGTTTTTTCAATGAGTGACTATTGCCCCTTTATATTTTTCACTATTTTGTTCTTAGTACCCAGAGCGTTGCAATTTGTTAGTCTTTTAAGTGAAAGTATTGCATTTACCATATAAGCAGAGTATATTCCACACTTGGTAAGTAGCAGTGCGTAAAGTATTGCACATATACTGTGTGAACAGTGAGTGTGGCACAAATGTGGCAGTGTGCACATGTGTGTGTATTACATGTGTGATATTCAGTCATTTGACCTTGATCAGTAGCAGACCACACACACAAACACTCACCTTACTTTCAGTCTCTCCTCTGCTGTCCTTCCCCTCTAGCTGCAAATGCCCGCCATCCTCCCGCTGCTGCCCTGGCCTCCAGCCTCTTCCCACCACCCTCTGCTCTTTCCCCTCTTGGTCCCCCTCTTTTTAGTGTCCCAATCGTCCCTTGCCCACTGGCACCCAGCTCCCACTTTTTTCTGACTGGCCCGGCCTCCTTTACCCACTCGCTGGGCGCCAAGCATGCGGGCATGAGGCCAGGCTGCTTCAATGGAGTAATGAGCAGCGCCAAGATTGAGGGAACAGCCAATCGAGGGGAAGTGCATGGATGGAATGCAGAAGGATGGAGAAGGCAGCAAAACAAGGTGGTTTCAATAGAGCACAGAACAATCGAACATCTGAAGCATACGTACAATGGACACTACATAAACCAGACTGGCCGTCACTCCTGATGAAGCTGGTGCTCATTAAATACTGAATATTTCAACATAAATCATGTCTAAAACAAAACAATATGGGGCTCTCCTGTGCAGGTCCTAATGGGACAGGGGGTACACTCATGAGTTCACGCACTCATGGGTGTGTAATTATAAAACAATTTGGGGTGCAATAGCTTACCCAAATTCAGGCTAAAATAAAACTGTCCCTGAGAAAAAATTGAGAGAGATCCTTGGATATGGGCATTTGTAAAGAGAGGAGAAAGCGAGATCAATACAAAAACTGCATCAAACACACTGAGAATCTGTCACTAAACCTGTACAGGAAAAAATATGGGGCCACCATTGCTTCTGAAAATACTAGCCCCCATTGACTGCAATACTTTGAGTAACTAACCTGGAACAAGCACACAGCAAGTAAAGTCTGAACAAAGTCAGACCTCCCAATATGCATGCTTTTTCCTGGTCTTTGACTCAATGGGGTTGGTTTACTAAAACGGGAGAGTAAAACATCTGGTATAGCTCTGTATGGAAACCGATCAGCTTCCAGGTGATTTTGTTAAAGCTTAAGTGAAAAAGCTGAAGCGAGAAACTTATTGGCTACCACTGTGCACAGCTGCACCAGATTTTACGGTCTCCCATTTTAGTAAATCAGCCCCAATGAGGTTATCAGAAGAGTATGATAGCCAGGCAACTGGAATGTGTTGCGGAGATCAACAATGGCAGTCTACTTATTTCCTTAGTACGGATTTCCTAAAGGGCCTATTTAAAGTTGTCTGTCATTTTTAAAAGGCAAAACCTATGAATTTTGCTGCATTAAATTATACATTTTTCCTACAGTATATGACTGGTTAACATCTATGCCACAATTTAGTGTGAAAGGGAAACTATATAGGCCCGTGTGTAGTTAGTCTTGCATACGTCATTTTGAACAGTGCATAGAATGTCGTGAATCCAGATATAAAAGGTGACCTCTTATAAAACCCGTTATATGTTCCCCCAATCTCCCCCCTATCGATTACATCCCAAAACATATCACAAATGCAGATCAGACCTGCTTATAGTTGCCCATTGGAGCAGAAGTACCTTGGGAGAATCGGATGTAAAGAATACTTGGCACACTGGAAAGCTGGGCAATGTAAAGCAGGACCGTGCTACATCTGAGGTCTGTGTTTGGGTAAAATAGATAGAGAGGTGGTGAAACCTGTAAATAGTTTTTAAAAGAGTATCCTTGTGAACAATTCCTTCCTGGGTAACACCCGATCACACATGGTGTCAGTGAAAAATGAAGTGAGAGCAAGTGTTCCCAATAGCGATATCAAAAGCAATTGGAGGTAAGGGTGCTTGGTCACCAGCTGTGCGCTGCGGTTCCTGGTTCCTTCCTCTCACCCCCAACACTCTACAGGATACAGAAAGGACATAGGAAGGAGCCACAGAGTGCAGTGGGGACCAGGCATCTGAAGCACCTGGAAGTATGCTGGATAATGAAGATATTTCAGCCAGCGGCATCGGGGGGGGGGGAGGAAGCGCAGAAAAGTATTATCTATTTACTTTTCAGGGATGTCTTTGATTTGAAGATTTAAAGTGGAACCAACCCCATCTATCCTTTCCAGCTAAGGAAGCTACCATCTTAGCCTCGGTTTGATCTGTAGTTGCCATGGTGCCGCACATCTGACACATTATGACACCAGCCATTTGATAGCTTAACAGTTCTCTTAAAGGAGGAGTACAGGCAAAGCTGTACCTCTACTATGGATCACAGCAAACTGAAGCCCACGGTCAGCTGCTGTCACAGAGCTAGTCCAGGCTCAGGATGGATCGGGATATATGGCCGGGATCCGCTCACATGCCAGGACCTTCACCCGGCTCAGCCTCTCAGTGGCCACTTTCACCCCCCTCCACAGCCCAGCGCTCCAGTAAGCACAGGGGCCAGAGCAGAGAGCCGGTGACTGACAGTCACCGGCTCTCTGCTCACAGAGCTGTGATAACCAAGTGATCGGCAGCGTTTGATCGCTCAGTTCTCAGTGTTAGAACCGACGAGGGACAGATACTGCATCCACCTAGGTAAGTTTGATTTAAAAAAAACAAAAAACAAACAAACAACAAATCCCATGAGCACAAGCAATTGTGAAGTTTATCAATAACAGCATTCCTTGAATTTAACTGTTTTGGGAACAAGTTAAAATTGGAGGGTTTAGTTCCGCTTTAGAAAAGTGACTTATTTTAAAAATGCAACCAGGTGAGGACTCGTGTATAGGCTGCAGATATCTGCCAATGGAGATCATCACACAGGGAGGTATAAGATCTAAGATATATGGGCAAATTTAACCCTTGCAAAAAAATAAAAAACTAATAATACTCAGCTGTAAAGAACAGATTGAAAAAGCCCTTGGGGTTTTTATCATTTTAATCTCTTGTAACTGGCAGTCACCTTAATAGCCTAGAGCTAGATGGGAGTCCTTAAAGCGGTAGCAAAGTCAAAAAAGTGACTTTACCATACAGATAAGTTATATAAAAAGTCTCACCTGTAGGTGCCTTTAAACAGTCTCAACTTGCGCCATTTAGTAGATCATGGCATCGGCTTAAGGGGATGACGTAATTGGGGCATGTGCAGAACACAGTGTGCGCCATGGATGCATAAAGCACTGTGTCCCATCATGGTTCGCAAACCCAAAAGGAAGACTGGGCAAAGATGGAAGCACTGGGAGCAATGACAGTGCTCTGGAGGGCTCTGTTTGTAAAGTAAGTCTGCCAAAACGTGCTAGTATGCATTGCAACCTAGCACATTATGGTATTAACCTGCGGGGGTTCATTGGATTTTTTTTTTCTTATTTAATACTACTTTAACTCAATGGTGGTACTAAAATCACAAGCATACAATCTCTAGGAGTAGCAACTGATTGCTGAACAAATGGACAACTGGATCCCTATGGAGAAAACTTACAAACGGCATGTAGCAACAATCAGTCTTGCATGATGGCACAATGTTCCATTCATGTGCAACAGATCACTACAAGATGCTGCTCATTTTTGGCTCCAGCCTTGTCAAGTGACTGCCAGCAAGTAGTTAAAGCAACCATTAAAACCAGGCAGATATAAAAGACACAAATGAATGCAACTCTATATTAATACATAAAAAAAAAAAATTAAATGCAGTGTGACCAACATAACTTGGTTTGAGACTATTGCACTAAAAGCAGCAGTCAATCAAATGTGTTGCGCTGCAAAGAGCATGCCGATAGGAAAGAGTGAGAGAGAGCCGAGCTTGTGCTGCTTCTCCTTTCACTGTCCAGTCACAGAGTGGAAGGGAAGGAGACCAGCAAGTAAAAGTTAAAGTTAAACTGCAAGCAAAGCAAAGCACAGTCAGGTTCCCTTCCGTCAGGCGGAATAGTGCTGTGTGGCAAAGCTGTGTAAATCTCAGGAATGGATAGGCAGTTATACAAATCCTTTTATCAGGAAAAGTATCTCTCATATGTATTTCTTCTGTATATCTAGTCGTTTGCCTGGAATTCAGCTTTAAGCAGTTTGCATCTTCAATATCTCTACTAATATACAAGTTTTAATTTGACTTGGGCATTAGTTAACTGCATAGTGTGCCATTAAAGGCTTATTTTTTAAGTACTGGTGTCATATCTCTAATAATGAACAGCATCAAATGCATTCTCTCGCTAGATACTGGGATGATTTCTGAAATAAAATGACACTTCAAGCAACCAATGTTCCCAAGAAGACTGGAATCAAAGTAAAGCTGGTGTCTATTTGTAACCAATTACTTTTCTCCTTTCAAATTATACAAACAGGTTGTTGGGTTGCTATTGAAACAAGTGCAAATGCCTGTTTTAAAAGCTAAATGTGCCATTGCTTCTAAAATTCGGAGTCAGTTACTTTCTCATAATTATTTAAAGGGTTGAAAAACCTAAAAATGATGCCAAAGCCATGTTTGTTTTTAAAAGTGCAGGCTCTGGGGATGCCATTGTGACTTCTCTAATGACCAGGACTTTGACCTGGAACAGATATTTAGGAGAGGAACCCAGACTGGATCTAGGTCAGTAATGGAGTAGGTAGTGAAGTCAGGGACATGTCAGTACTGGGAAGAGAGAGCTTAAAAATGAACTTTAAAGAGCCCATTCACACCTTTGCGGTGCAGCAGCATGTTAAAGTGCATTAGCGCATTGCGGGGCCTTTAAATGTGAAAGGCAACTCCTAGACACATGCATTGCAGCGAACCATAACCCATGGCAACGTGCTCCCAAGTGCTGCAACAAAAATACGCTGGTCTTTTCTCTTGGACAATTTGGCAGCCCATTCATTTGATGCAATGCAGGAGCACACCCTGGTTAGAACGGACCCTGAAGAAAACCTATACTAAGAAATATGAAAGCTGCCATCCTGCATATCTCAATGCAAATTTACTTTACATACAAAGCAGTATTACATGGAATGGACACATGGGAAGTTATTAATATCAAATCAATTTTTCTTTTTTTCCTTTCTTCTTTTTTTTATTTAGGAAACGGAAAATGGATAAGATGATTCTGGGCATAGCTGCTGAGAATTGTGGATATTTATCTTCTTAGGTTGCTATAAAAACGGTGCTATATATTCATAGGATAAACATAAAAGGTGCTATGTATGATTTGATTATTATGTGGATTATTGTTTTATTCTTCCAATGTATCCGTTATGTTACTGTGTATATATGGCTCTGGTGAGAATCTGGAATTATCTTTTTTGTGGTTAAAATAAAATATTTGAAAAAAATAAAAAATATCTTTAACACTGGGCATGCCATCAATTTATAAACGTGTAAAATGGCAATAGGGTACAAAAAAAAAAAAATATATAAAACTTCTCTGGAAATTATTTTTTTTTTTTTTAAAGTGCAACAGTTAAGGAGGAAGTAAACTTTGTTTACTGACTTTTACCTATAGGTAGTGCACCATTTAGGAGATTTTTACATTACATGCAGCCAGCAACATTACTGGTGAATGCGCTCTGAAAGAATAGCCATCTGTGCCGTTCATTCCGAGCCCTGTGCCTTGAAAGGCGGCTCCTGCTCACATGTGCGGGAATGACATCATCATGGCTCCGGCCAGTCGCAAAGTCCGATCCTGCGAACCCGGAAGCAAGACGGGTGAAGATGGAAGCAACGCTGACATTGCGGAGCTGGGACAGCTTTGTTTTAAGGTAAGTTTTACATAATGTGCTAGTATGTGATGTACACTATCATAATATGACTTTACCTTGCAGGAAAAAAAAAAGCGGTAAAAAAAAAAAAATGAACGCCATGATCGTTCAATGATTTATTCCTGTTAGTGTATTTGCCTGCCCGTACGGGGTGTATGGGTACACAGATATACTGACAGATCTGAATAAGACTTGCATGGAACCAGCGATCACCTGATCACTGGTGCAATGCTTTACAGGCTCCAAAATAAAAAAATTATAAATGCACATTTTTTACCTGTAAAAAAAATGTGCACTTATCCTTTAAAGTGTAACTTTACCCATAACAACTTGATAAAAATAATGTTCTTTAGGAAGGAACATACATTTTTGTTACCAAAATGAGTGTGTGTGCCGTAGAGGAACTAAACCCATTGATTTAACAGTTCCAAAAAACATTACACTCCTGGAATACCGGGAATGCAACTGTCAGATTTGCTTGCGTCCTCAATCAAACTGTCAAACCATCTAATGGCTGGTGTCTTAACTGATCACATGTGCAGCACCATGGCAGTTGTAGAAGCAGCTTCCTTGGCTATAATGGACAAGAGGGTTGATATCCGCTTGAAGGCCATCATTGGATCAGCCTATACAAAATCGGCAATGCCTAAAAATAGAGTGCAACTGAGCATATGCACCGCAGGGTGAGACAGTGTATTACTGTATTTTAACCACTTGCGATCAGCCGCGGTCATTATTCTGCAGCAGGTCGGCACAATCCCGCGAGCCGTTGCAGCTATACATCAGCTCTTTTAAGTGGGCTAGCAAGCGTGTGCCCTCTGCACTTGGGGGATGCCGATGACCGCTGGCCATGAGCGATCGTGGGCACGAGAGGCAGAACAGGGACATGTGTATGTAAGCACACAAATTCCTGCTCTGTGAGGAGATGCAGATCGTGAGTTCCTAATAGCTAGGAACCACAATCTGTCATCTCCAATAGTCAGTCCCCTCCCCATACAGTTAGAATACACAGTCAGGGAACACAGTTAACCCCTTAATCGACCCCTAGTGTCAACTCCTTCCCTGCCAGTGACATTTATACAGCAAACAGTGCATTTTTATAGCACTGATTGCTGTATAATTGTCAATCTTCCAAAAAATGTGTCAGAAGTGTCCACCATAACGTTGCAGCCACAATAAAAATCGCATGGCCAGTTGTGGGGAAAAAAAAGGCTGTCAATTTTGTTTGGGTAAAGCATCGCACGACCACGCAATTGTCAGTTAAAGCAACGCAGTGATGTATCTCAACAAGTGCTCTGGTCATTGAGCAGCCAAATCTTTCGGGCTGAAGTGGTTAAACGGTATAGAAATTTATTTTTAATGTTTTACATAGCTGTACCTGCAAAAGTGCCTGAAGTGATCTAGAATGACTTAATTTTCTGACAAAAAAATTTACTTTATAGCTGAACGCGAGACAGAATGAATGCTGAGCCTTTTGTGGTCCCTGTACAGCAGACCTCAAACTGTGTGAAGGAAAGAAAGCTCAAGTAGCCAATCGGCTGTGCTGTAGTGCTAAGGTATTGACAACAGGCATGCTAATGGGAGAACAGAGCAGTGTAATAGAGAGATGAACTCAGTGTGCTGCTTCTCTTTCACTGTCCAGTCAAAGGCTAGGAGAGGGACCATACTTAACAGTGATACTTAGCGACAGAAGAAAAATAAAATAAAAATCAGGTCGCTCTGCGTGGCAAAGATGTGTAAATGTCAGTACCAGATTGAAGAGAAATAAAAATCAATTGGCAGGTAAAACCACTACTATACATGTATTCTGTCGGTATTTAGCTGGCTGTTGGGAGGTTCAGCTTTAACAAAAAATAAAAAAATAAAATCATTCTTTAGCTTTTCTCCAAGGGAGGCTGAAATTGTGAACATTTTAGAGGTGAAATCTTCACTTTGAAAAAAAATATTTTTAAAGCAATAACACAATAATGAACAAAAAATGAAGTAGGGTATGAAAAAAAATACTCCATGGCCTTTAATAAACAGGAAAAATGGTTTCCTGTGAGAACAAATGAGGAAAAAAATCGGGATTTGACACCTTTAGAATTTAGGCTCTTAAAGAACATCAGAAATAGGCAAGCACTTCAATAAAAAGCACAGTACAACTAGGAACAAGTCATCCACCTACAAAATATATTTTTTTCACCTATTCCTACAAAGTTCATTATTATTTAATAAGTTAGCCAGTTAAAGTGGAACTAAACCCATTGATTTAAACATTGTAAAAACAGTTACATTTAAGGCATACCGGGATTGCTAATGGTCACATTAGTTAGGCTCTCAACCAAACCATCAAATGGATGGTGTCATAACTGATCACATGTGCAGCGCCATGGCAGTTGCAGATCAAAAAGACTAAGATGGCAACTTCCTTGGCTGAAAAAGATGGGAGGGTTTAGTTTCCCTTTAAGTGTTATAATTCTAACTACAGCAAAACAGGTCTTCATATGTAATTTTTGCTACTTTGAATACTGTATATTTAAGGTGACCCTGTCATTAAAATTACAACTGGAAAACCGGCATAACCCATTCTTCATTCAGGAGAAGTCCTCCACTGAAGTCCGTTGGGAAACCAACACTTCCATGATTATCAATCTCCTGGGTTCTACAACACTCGCGGTTTTCTCCCGCCAACTTCCACTGCTGTGTTCTGTAATGGTTCTGAGGTTAGAGGAAGGAACCACTGAGCTTTGTTATTGAGGCAACGGAAAGGTATGTAGACCCTCACTCTTTGTTGCAGGCATGGCCATTTGCAGATTCTATTTTTAATGACAGGGTTGCGTTAAAATACATACAGTAATTTTATTATTATGTGCAACTCTATTAGAGTAATGTTCAAATTAATTTCGATCATTTGTGAAGGAGCATAGTTAGGCGATTTACAGCCCTACATTTAGCAACTTCAACCAGACAGCCAGGGGCCGTGAACAGTCTGAGTCCTTATTTGAAATTAAACCGTAGGAGACAGACTGGTTTTACAGGAAACCTGCATTCAAAATAATACAGAGGCTTGGACTGGTGACCTCTTTTGGCTGATATGCGGATATATTGGATTCCATGCTTTCTAGATCATTGATCGTTTTTGAGGTGTGCTTGGTTTTGGTTACCATGTAACGATAAAGTCATTGGATCAGCCCAACTGGCAGAAAAATGTCAATTTCAATTAATGGTGTTTTTTTTTTGTTTTTGTTTTTTACAGTCGTGTGAACATCTGTGGAAGGAACCCCTTTACCAAAAAGTGTTCTCTAATGTGCATCCAGCATGGACTTGCACTGTACTGTATCTTTGGAAGCAACCCCTTAAACAAACAGCTCATGGGCCCAACATCCACAGGTCATGGCACCTACTAGATCAAGTCTGTAGGTGCAAAAGAGCCCTTCAATTCACTTTAAAGATGAAACAGAGGCCTCCATACACACAGCACAACCAGACCACCCAAACAGGTGCAAGGATGCAACTGTATGGAACTGGTGTCCTCTGATATGCATCCAGTATGGATCAGCACACTATATTTACAGCAAGCTTTGTTTCCCATGCAGGAAAGCATCGCGTATGACAGGCATTATGCTTTTTGAACTTGATGGTTGAGCATATGAAGGCCTAACGAGCCTCATATCAACAGTGTCTTGTCTATAGCAACTAAATTTCCAGAAGTTGTTATTCCAGCACAGGCTAAAAATACAACTGGAAACCAGTTGAATTCAATGGTACCAGCCCTTTTTCTTATTTCAGTACCAATCAGTATAAGTGTGTGAAAGCAGTAGGGGCACTAACATATAGTTAATACCTTTAAAAAATAGAAGCAGGTTTAGAACTGAAAATCCAATTAACAAAAATCTAATTTAATCTCTAGAACAATTTGGATCTCCATGCACCAGAGTTAGAGCAGGAGGACGGCCATGTGATGATGTCACCAGTGATTCAACTAATGACATCATCACAGCTACTGGAAGCTATGCTGCATATAAGTGTAGACAGAAGTGAAGGGCTGGGGTGAGGTGGGGAGGGGAAGGCTGTTAGAGAGCAGGAAGGGGTAAAGCCAGGATACACACTCGGGTCTAATTGCAGGCTGGTGATGATGCAATGTGATGTCATCAGTTATGGCATAAAACAGGCACATAGGCTTCTTACCGTCAGTATCGGTGTCCTGGTGCCATGGTGGAAATGGGGGCAGTGGACGACCGGGTGAGCGGGCTAGCAGTCGAGCAAGGACATGGATGGGAGAAACTGTGAGCTCCCAGTTGGTGATACCAAAGTCTCGAAGGTGGGCACGGGCGTGACTGGAGAGGCCAGCACGAGTGTCGAAACCAGCACCACAGAATTCACATCGCATCAGGCTGAAGGTACTGGGGTCAAAGTTCGCCACTGCAGAGGGGGAAATGAGATCACCTGATGTCCTGTGCTTTTTCAAAAATGCTCACCCGGCCTCCTTTGATAGTAAATCCCAGCTCAGTTAACTAGTGCTGTCTAATTTGTCAACGAGAAAACTTGTGGTAAAGAATCCACATTGTCCTGGTTCCTGCCCTTTACACTGTGTCTAAAGTAGCTCATTGGTCTTCTATATGGATGCCCAACCATTCTTATCCCATACTTGGCTACCTGTTGTGCTGTATGTTTCTTTGCATAGATTCCGAGTCTAGCCCATGCAGTAAGAATGACCATTAGTGAACAAATGAGCTAACAAACTAACCCTAATCCAGTTTTACCTTTATCACACCTTTAGCAAATGTAGTTATCAAATGATCACTTCTATTTCTTTATTTAGAAGTCTATCTTCCACTGAACATCTACATTTCACAGTATTTATTAAAAGACTAGCTGAAAGCAACACTAGTTGGATGGCTTACAAAAAGCCACCAGTGCTGTTTTCCCAATGAGGCCAATTTTCTCTGGGCATTCCACTGGTCTTTGCATACATTATGCTTTGTGTACACGTATTCTCTGCCTGTGCTTGTGTTCCAGTCACTGCAGGATAAGTGCATTTAAAGCCGTACTCTGGGAATGAGACAAAATGTACCCCTGTAGTGGGGGCCCCCCTTCACACTACTAGCGGCAAATGCTTATTTAGTCTAGGGTTGCAGGGATAAGGCGCATTACGTAGCTTATTCTTAGCTCCATCAAGAATAAGCAGATTTAGGCAACAACTGCCTGCTCTTCTCCTCATATACACAATGCAGGGTTTAAAGCCATTACCCCACTGACAGCCTGTAGCATAAAAACAGCAATGGAGCCTGCTGGAACTCACATTTTTGGAGCTTTTGCCGTTTTTTGCCAAAGCCCCTGAACACAACTCAATAAAAACCTATGAGGTCTATTTACTAAGGGCAAATAATCTGTGCACTGCAAGTCTAGTTGCTCTAGATTTGAGGGGACTATGCAAGGAAAAAAAAAAAAAATAGCATTTTTGCTTGTGCACGACTGGATGATAGAAATCGGCAGAGCTTTCCCTCATTCCAGAGCTTCCCCTCAGATCTAGAGCAACTGCACTTGCAGTGTACAAACTATTTACCTTTAGTAAATCAGTCCCTATGTGTTCATGCATACTTTGAGGTTGATTTACTAAAGAAAAATATACTGTGCACTGCAAGTGCAGTTGCTCTAGTTCTGAGGTGAAACTCTGAAATGAGGGAAAACTCTGATTTCTATCATCCAATCATGTACAATCAAAATACGGTTTTGTTTTTTTCTTGCATGGTCTTTTACCAGCGTTTAAGACCAGCTGGATTTAGAGGCAATAAATGCTTCTCTCCCAAACGTAGAAGAATTGCCTTCAGAAGAAAAAAAAAGTTTTGGAAGAAAAACGCTAGACGTGGCAAAAAACAGATGTGAATGCATCTAAAAGTGTGTAAACCACTAGGCACGTTTAGTGCTTGAGCATTAATTCATTTCAATGGCCAGAATAAAATTATTCTGGACAAATTAATTTAATTAACACCCAAGCGCTTGACGCTGCTAAATGCAGCTAAAAGCGGTACACATTTACCAGCGGGCAGAATTTTTCTGCTGCCAGGAGAAGGGTGTCTAGGTAGTGTCCAGTGTACACGAACTCACAGTAATACACTTTGTGTACTCCAAGGCTAAATAAGCATTTAACTCTTGCAGCATGAGGGGGCAACGCTACCATGGTAGATTTTGTCTCATTCCCGCCGTTCAGACCGTTTATGACAAAGCAACAAGTTTGTTCTAACTGCCACTCCCAAGCAGTATATACTCACCCTTCCTTTCATCTCCCACGTCTCTGTTCATTGCAGGGAGCTGAAGAAAATGCTCAGTACTGGTTTTGGAGGTGCTTGCGACCTATTATGTGACAGAACTAGGCCAATCGCCGCTGCCAAACTAGTCCAAAGCCCTTTGTAAGCGATGACCTTGCCCCGTTATAGCTTACATAGAGCTTCCCTTTCACTTCCATTGACTGAATGGAATGAGGGAGCGAGGAAGCGTAAGTGTATACATCTGGGGAGGTCATGAACATGAACCTGTTGCTTTATCCTGCATGGGAAAAACACTTCACTTGAAATGCACCCGGCATGAGGGAAAATGCGGGAGCTGCAAATGATGGCCTTCTAGTGAAAGCAATAGCTCCCAGGTTTCTATACGTCTGAGTCACAGACAAGTATGGGGCAAAAGCAAGTCAAGAAGTTTGAATTCCTTATATTTCTATTTGTTAGGGACAGTGACTCAAAGTATGGAAACCATTGCATCTGCATGACAGGCAAACAGCTAGCATTTCCAGGAGAGGTCAGCAATGGCAGCCTAGATGTTTATTTTAGGACAAGTTTTTGTATATACAATGCAATTTTCGGAGAAATATCAGGCCGATTAAATGAGCAGAAGTATGGCCCACCAACAGTATTTTGTAAGATATGGCCTTGCCGTGAGCAGAAACATCCTGGCAGCGTGCCCAAGTACACAAAGCATTAATCTATACAACTTTCATCGTTTCTTCTCTTGACAGCTCAGCTGAACATCTGCACTATAACTTTCATAGTGTTCACCCCAGCTTATCCTGTCATTCAGTGTAAGGCCCTATGCATATGGGGGAATAAGCACCTGATAAGAGATAGAACTTAATATCTGATGCATTGCTAAAGAACTAAAGAAGAACTCCTTTAAGAAAAATGATAACCTAGTTCTAATGGTCAGTTTGAGGCCAATTTATGCTTTGCCTAAGCTTTAGTCCTTAATACACATCGATGTGACGCCATAGCCAGGACAAGAAAATGCACCTCAAATGGCACTGTACACCATCCCGACATTTTCTAAACAGCTCATTTATAACTGAGTACATAGAAGTAGCCGTATTTGGTAATTTGATAAGCAGTTTCTGCTTTTTGATGATCTTCATAACTTAATAAGGTCTAAAAAAAATAGACTCTCTGCAATATCTAAAGTTCTCAGAGAGCCACAATGCACCCAGCTACCAGAGACTGCGTAACCATTGCCTAGACCAGGGGTCTCCAAACTGCGATTCAGGGGCTTGATGTGGCCATTTGCTTGATTTTATCCAGCTCTTGGGGCATTATTACCCTCACCGGCTTGAAGTAAACTGGCCCTTTTGGTAAGAAAGTTTGGAGACCCTTGACCTAGACAATAAAGGGACATGATGAAGCTCAATTAATCGTTTCTTATACATAACAAAGAAGTACTTTTACTGCACAATAAAATGAGATTTGGCAATGCTGCCCTACTGATCCCTGTGTATGTGATTTTAAGGGACAGGTTCATGTTGAGCACCATTTACATCAATGTTAAAAACTTCAACCCACTAAATTTCTGAGTAAAACCCCTATCAAACCTCCGACATACAGCGCCTTGAAAAAGTATTCATACCCCTTGAAATTTTCCACATTTTTTCATGTTACAACCAAAAACGTAAATGTATTTTATCAAGATTTTATGTGATAGACCAACACAAAGTGGCACATCATTGTGAAGTGGAAGGAAAATGATAAATGGTTATCAACATTTTTTACAAATAAATACCGAATTTATCGGCGTATAACATGCACCCCAATTTAAGAGGAAAGTATCACGAAAAAAAAGTTTTTTTCAAATAAACCACTTTGAAGCAAAATAATGGTCAGTGAGCATCAATGCAGCCTGATTAGTGCCCATCTGCTGCTTCAGTGCAGCCTGATCAGTGCCCATCTGCAGCCTTGCTCCTCACTGCAGCCTGATCAGTGCCCATCTGCAGCCTTGCTCCTCACTGCAGCCTGATCAGTGCCCATCTGCAGCCTTGCTCCTCATTGCAGCCTGATCAGTGCCCATCTGCAGCCTTGCTCCTCACTGCAGCCTGATCAGTGCCCATCTGCAGCCTTGCACCTCACTGCAGCCTGATCAGTGCCCATCTGCTGCCTTGCTCCTCACTGCAGCCTGATCAGTGCCCATCTGCAGCCTTGCTCCTCACTGCAGCCTGATCAGTGCCCATCTGCAGCCTGATCAGTGCCCATCTGCAGCCTTGCACCTCACTGCAGCCTGATCGGTGCCCATCTGCTGCCTTGCTCCTCACTGCAGCCTGATCAGTGCCCATCTGCAGCCTTGCTCCTCACTGCAGCCTGATCAGTGTCCATCTGCAGCATTGCTCCTCACTGCAGCCTGATCAGTGTCCATCTGCAGCCTTGCCGAAATAGACAGAGCCGAATCTCCGATGTACACGGCTCGGCGTCACGCCCAGTCCCGCTCCTTGGCCCAGATCCTATGATGGGACATAACAGTGGTCCAATGCCGGCACATCAATGCTAGGAGCCCTCCAGGGGGCGGGACTGAGCGTGACTGCAAGCAGAGCTGAGTACACAGGGAATCCAGCTCTATTTCAGCGGTGCTCGCCCCCTTCTTCCCCTCGGTGCAGCCTATATCGGCGTAGAACATGCACATACGATTTCCCCCCTATTTTAAGGGGGGGAAAAAAGTGTGCGTTATACGCCAATAAATACGGTATGTAAAAAGTGTGGCGTGCATTTGTATTCAGCGCCCTTTACTCTGATACCCCTAACTACGATTTAGTGGAACTAATTGCTTTCGGAAGTCACCAAATTAGTAAACAGAGTCCACCTGTGTGTAATTTAATCTTAGTATATATACACAGCTGTTCCATGAAGCCCTCAGAGGTTTGTTAGAGAACCTTATTGAACAAGCAGCATTATGAAGGCCATGGAACACACTAGACAGGTCAGAGATAAAGTTGTGGAAAAGTTTAAAGCAGGGTTAAGTTATAAAAAAATATCCCAAGCTTTGAACATCTCACAGAGCACTGTTCAATCCATCAACCAAAAATGAAAAGAGTATGGTACAACTGTAAACCTACCAAGACATGGCTGTCCACCTAAAAGGACAGGCTGGGCAAGGAGAACATTAATCAGAGAAGCAGATGACAAGAGGCCTATTGTAACTCTGGAGAGATCTACAGTTCAGGTAGGAGAATCTGTCCATAGGACAACTATTAGTCATGCACTCCACAAATCTGGCCTTTATGGAAGAGTGGCAAGAAGAAAGCCATTGCTGAAAGAAAGGCATAAGAAGTCCTGTTTGCAGTTTGCGAGAAGTCATGTGGAGGACACAGCAAACATGTGGAAGAAGGTGCTCTGGTCAGATGAGACCAAAAATTGAACTTTTTTGGCCTAAATACAAAACGCTATGAGTGGCAGAAAACGAACACTGCACATCACCCTGAACACACCATCCCCACCGTGAAACATTGTGGTGGCAACATTATGTTGTAGGGATGCTTTTGTTCAGCAGGGACAGAAAAGCTGGTCAAAGTTGATGGGAAGATGGATGGAGTCAAATGCAGGACAATCTTAGAAGAAAACCTGTTATAAAAGACTTGAGACTAAGGTGGAGGTTCCCCTTTCAGCAGGACAACGACCCTAAACATACAGCTAGAGCTACAATGAAATGGTTTAGAGCAAAGCATATTTATGTGTTATAATGGCCCAGTCAACGTCCAGACCTAAATACAATTGAGAATCTGTGGCAAATTGGACTTGAAAATTACTGTTCAGGCGCCCTCCCTCAAATCTAACAGAGCTTGAGCTATTTTGCAAAGAAGAATAGGCAAAAAGGTCACTCTAGATGTACAAAGCTGGTGGAGACACCCCCAAAAAGACTTGCAGGTGTAATTGCAGTGAAAGGTGGTTCTACAAAGTATTGACTCAGGGGTTGAATACAAATGCACACAACACTTTTCACACATTTGTAAAAAATTTTGAAACCCATTTATCATTTTCCATCCACTTAATTATGTGCCAGTTTGTGGTGGTCTTTTACGCAGAATCCCAATAAAATACATTTACATTTTTGGTTGTAACATGACAAAATGTGGACAATTTAAAGGGGTATGAATACTTTAAGGCACTGTATGAAAGGTTTAAAAAACATAAGAGTTGAGGGCGGCCACTCTTCCTCAGACTGTCATAACTGTCAATGGTGGGGGCAAGAACAGACATGCATGCCTCACCCCTAATTACCAATGACTCTAAAGCAGGAGGGGGCCAGATATTATTATAGTGATCTGATTTAGGAAATCAGCTGACATTGAAATTAAAATTCCTCCCAGTTTCCAAAAAAGCGAGACAAAATTAATTGGTTATATTTAGAAATCTAGAAAACTGCCATCTAAAAACTATGGTAATATTCTTGTTTAGACTGGAGTTCTTCTTTAAGCTCTCATACACACACATCAGCATGCTCAAGAGGACTACCATTCACTTCTATGGTGAACACAGATTTTGCACAAAGCAAAGATTATAGGTGCCATACACTTTGGTGGACCACAGCTATATTGAACTGCATCCCATCTACCAATGTAGTAAAGTCCTGATCGTTCCTGTGTCTGTATGACAACCACTGTTGCCCTACCTATAGGTAAATGGAGCCTGACTTATGATGTGCTTATGAGCCCGTGTGCATTTTGCATTGTGAAAAATATTTAATCCTGTGCTATTATATTTTCTAATAACTGCTCATATTCAGATTAGTACAAGACAAAATGATCAACAATCTGATTAATTTAGCATTTTTTACCAGTTAAGACAGTGTGAATTATAAAGTACACAGATACAGTAAAGCAAAGGGCATACAAATCAAACTCACACTTAACCATGTAGGTAAAACCCCAGTGAGATTATATTTATCGAATGGCATAAAATAAATGTATGAACATTAAAGGAAACCTGTACTGAGAGAAAGAGGGGGCTTCCATTCCTGATCACCTCGTCTGGCTTCCCTAGAAACCTCACCCTTTAATACATTTAATAATAATTTAGCTTCAGTCAAAAACCTGGAACAAGCATTCATCTAGTGAGGCAAGTGAAATCAGAGACTCCTTGTTCCGGGTCAGTGACGCAATGTACTGAAGCCAGGATAATAGCCAATCAACTAGGTGCAGTCAGCAATGGCAAGTTCCACGTTTCCCTAACAGGTAGCCTTTAAATGAAGGTGCTGCCGTAAACTATTCAATTTCACCTTTAATCTGAGTAGTTACAATGGGAAAACACCCCTTGTGTTAAAATTTATAAACCCCTATAAAATGAGCTCTATGCAACTCACCTGAAGCTATTGTGGACGTTTAAAGAAGAACTCCAAGAACCATTTAAAAATCTGCTGGTGTAGGTCCAACGAGGTGTATTTTACATCATGGACTTGTCTAATTTTATTTACTATTTACATTTTTACTAAGTGCCAGACGTAAGCCTATCACTATAGTCTGGTGCTCTGTCAGAAGAGATAGGACCTGCTACACAGCAGCCACAACGCCCAACTACCCAGCTCTCCAATATTACAGAATACCCTGTAGGACTAAGGCTTCATTCACACCAGTGATTTAGGCTGACACAAATTGTAGAGGCAGTAATCTTGATTCCCGTTGCGGCTGTGATGGCTGCTAGACACATAAAGTGAGTCCAGCATCAATCACTGCAGGTAATTGCTGGCTGTGCAGAGAGCCACGAACAGCTGTTGCCACCAGAGACCTGCCGTTAAACTAGGCCAGTGGCTGTACCCAACCGCTCACAGCCACAGCAGCAATCAGAACATTTCTGCTGCTACAATTCACACCAGCCTAAATCGTGGGTGTGAATGTAGCCTAAGGCCTCATTCACATGGGTGTATATCTGTGCGCACCTGCATGGGTGTCAAATTGGCACCAGCTGCTCTGCCCTGATAGACATGAATGAGGCTGCCTGCACATAGATGCATGGAATACCTGTGCATCCCATACGGGCAAAAACAACCCTTAACACAAATGTATGCAAACATATGCCTGTGTGAATAAGGCTTTAACCCCCTATAAGTCGTCACTTTTTTAAAATTTGTGCAATTCTTGGAGTACTTCTTTAGTTCTAATCTGACTTGCCAGTTGCTAAAAGAAGGGCCATGTTAGACTTTGAAGTTCCAAAACAAATGACATGACACATCGCAAAAGTTAAACTCTCTGACCTTTACAAAAAAATAAAAAAAAAACTCCAATTCTATAAAACTATTCATAGTTAGACATTTCTAATTTTTTTTTTAAATATACATAGTCATATACAGGACTAGGTTAAACAACATGATTTAACAATGATTTTGGATAAGGTCATAATTTGTGGAAGTTTACAAAAGTAAAGACTGAAAGAGCTGCTGTAATTTATTTGGTGTTTACTGTTAAATATGTTGGAGTTATATAGATGGATAAAAGAAAAAACACAGTAAACTGCACCCAACGTCAATTACCAAAGTCATTCTGCAAGTATTGCTGCATGAATTATAGACTATATAAAAAATACTTCTACAAAATGAGCAGTTTTATAGATTCAGTATTGTGCTCTTAAAATATAGTATTTTAAATTTATGAAAAAGCTCTGAAAGGGTTGAACATGGCAGCTGCATTGTGCAGGGTTAAAGCAGAACTCCAGACACACAGTTACACACACAGTTGAAGTGTATATATTAAAGAGGATTTTAGCTGCTAAGGGATCTTAATTCTGTTCACCTGTTTTTTTGTTTTTTTTTCCCCCCCACTCACCACTGCCACAAGGCCTTGTAAAGAGGAAATCTGGTATTTCCAAATGTACAACTTCCTGAATCATCTGCTTGTCCGGTGGACAGAGATAGCGATAATGATCGATCATCCAATGAGCAGGCTGGAGGTAGAGAGGTGATACGGGCGGCTGCAATACTAGGACCAGCAAAACAGGAGTGACACCTGCCAGGGTCATGCAATGTAGCGAGGTGCACTAGCTGAACAGAACTACAAATCTTTAGACCGCTAAAACAGTTTACAGATATGAATTTCAACTTTGCATTTAACGGTTTGCCTGAAGTTGGACTTTAAGCTTCATAAAAAGAATGCAGGCTTAAAACATTGAAGTATGCGCTATCCCTATGTAAAAAAAATATTACGTTTATGGTTAGAGTATATGTAAGCAGCAAGCAAAACTGGCAAAGCAGAAAGGAACAAAAGCCCAGTAGTCACTAACCTTGTTTATTAGCTTCAATTGTTTTACACATGGCACATTTTGCTGTTTTAAGTTGCCTGTCTGTATCAGACCTGCTACAGCCCACTTCAGCAGGCCTTCTCTGCAGTACTAATGAGCCAGATGAGTTAACCTGCACCCAGATCATACACACTAAATTATTTACAAATTCTTAACATGTAAAAAAGGAACACGCCCATACCTCTGTAGCTATGGGCATTTGGGAGAAAATGGTTCTAAAAGTAGCTGCTGACTTTTAATGAAACAGACACTCGCCTGTCCCACGGTCCAGCAATGCGGGAGCACAAAGCCTTGCACCTTTCCGCCTGAATTGTAACTGTGGGGGCACCCAGCTGCGCATGCACGAGCCTCACTGCATGTTGTGAATGGCTGGGCAATCTTCTGGACTTGTGATGTGTCCCAGAAGATTTCAGGGAGGAAGGAGAGGTGAACTTCCTTCCAGCGACTCGGTGCCAGGGGAGGAAGTGGAAACTGGATGTCTCTCAAAACTGGTCAGGGCTCACCAGTACTTAAACCGGAAGTTCAATTTTTGGGTAAAACTCCACTTTAACTTTTCTCTGAGAACAGTTATTGGCAGATTGCCAGTTCTCTAATGTAAACAAACAGTAAATGTTTTGAAGGTCTCCTGCAACTTGGGCATTTAGCCCAGACGCACTGATGCAAAAGGCGTCCTGCCCTGTGAGAGCTGGACAGCTGCTGCAGCTGGACTGTGCAGATAGTTGTACGAACGTTTAGGGCAGTATGTGTCTAGGGAGGAGTGCCTGTATTGCAGACTTCTTGCACTGCAGGTAAGAAGTTTCTTAGGCTGCTGGCAGTGGGGCTGGATAGGATACCTGTGTCCTCAGGTAACTTTTCTCTGAGAACAGCTATTGGCAGATTGCCAGTTCTCTAATGTAAACAAAACAGTAAATGTTTCGAAGGTCTCCTGCAACTTGGGCATTTAGCCCCGACGCACTGATGCAAAAGGTGTCCTGCCCTGTGAGAGCTGGACAGCTGCTGCAGCTGGACTGTGCAGATAGTTGTACGAAAGTTTGGGGCAGTATGTGTCTAGGAAAAAGTGCCTGTATTGCAGACTTCTTGCACTGCAGGCAAGAAGTTTCTTAGGCTGCTGGCAGTGGGGCTGGATAGGATACCTGTGTCCTCAGGTAACTTTTCTCTGAGAACAGCTATTGGCAGATTGCCAGTTCTCTAATGTAAACAAAACAGTAAATGTTTCGAAGGTCTCCTGCAACTTGGGCATTTAGCCCCGACGCACTGATGCAAAAGGTGTCCTGCCCTGTGAGAGCTGGACAGCTGCTGCAGCTGGACTGTGCAGATAGCTGTATGAACGTTTAGGGCAGTATGTGTCCAGGGAGGAGTGCCTGTATTGCAGACTTCTTGCACGGCAGGCAAGAAGTTTCTTAGGCTGCTGGCAGTGGGGCTGGATAGGATACCTGTGTCCTCAGCTAAAGACCACAGCCCCATGCACTGGGGCTAAACACCCAGTGTGCATGGGGCCTAAGGTTAGAAACCTACTGAAACAGGATTCTGGAGTCTATGATTTGAATTTTGAGATTTAATTATTTTACCTTACAAACAGCTACAGAGGGAATAGGTGGCTTGTTTTAAAGCCCTTTTGTGGTTTGTTAAGAATATGCAAATAGTTTATTGTCCATAGTCTGGGCACAGGTGCACTTTAAAGATATCCTGTCACCAGAACAGATAATATGTGCTCTGATCGCTGTCAAGACATCCGACGCCAGCAGCCCCGGTCCACTCAGAATTGTCTTTCAAGTGAATTTGCACTGTAGGGAGGGTTGGAGGAGCTAGATCAGCACAGAAATTAAATTGGAAATTCCCAGAAAGAAAAAGGGATAGGCTGTGCAAGTACAATGAGAGCTGTGCTATAAAATCGGCTCTGGAGTAGTCAAACTTGGTAGCAATTTCAATGGTGCATTGCAAGTCAATAAAAATGGTTTCTAGAAAGGAAAACTGCTGCAAGTATTTGTAATACCTGAATTTCTCTGCTTTTACCTGCAATTTTTATGTTGGTGACAGGGTCTCTTTAATTTTAAAGGTTCATTATGCTCATATTTTTTTCATCAGCTCCTAGCAGTTGACAAGTGCATAGATTTACTGCTTATCAAGACAATCAAAGTCCATGTTATAACAGGCCTTATCTGACTTATTACGAGCGAAGGGAAGAAGTAAAGACTATATTGCTTAATATAAATGGCCATTGGGTTCTGCTTCTTAATATAGGAGTAATGATGTTTATTTTATTTAAAGTGCTACCAGTGAAGATGACAATAATTGTAATTAAAGAAAAACTCTCTCTCTCCCCCCCCCCCCCAAAGATCTCTTATTGTTTTTAATATAAAGGCTAATATTACCCTCTCCAGTCATTGCCATACATAATTACATAATGTCAAGTCAGCACTTACCTTTCTTGCGCTTCTTCTGGAAGGAATAGTTTTGTTCAATTGCCTTTACTTCCTCTGCAGATATGAAATGTCGTACATTGTAGCTGACTCCAACTCTGTTCAAGTGACCTCGGACATGATTTGCAAGACCTATCCCATTATGGAAGCGATCAGGACAATATGGACACTCCCGTTCTTCGCTCCTTAGCCCAAGGGCTTCAAGCTGACTAGCATACTTGGGATCAGTTAATAAGGTATCTAGAGGGATATCATCTTCACCATCATCCGCCCAGTCTTCCCTGGGCAGATGGGGGCCAAGAGAAGCACGTGAAAATAAAGTCTTACTTAACGCAAGCTTCTTCTTATAGCCCCAAGGCTGGCGTGCTTTTGTTCGCTTTTTCTTAGCGCTTATGTTCTCCAGTGAGACAACAGCCACCTCTTCTCTCAGTTGTCGTCTCTGATATTCTTCAATTCCACCAGCAGCTTTAAGAGCGTCTCGAAACCTTCTCTTTAACTGTATTGCAGCCTCAGGCAATCGAACTAATCTTCTGGGCTTATTGCCTTCTTTTTCTGCACGTTTGTTATTATTCTGTGAACTATGAGATTCTTCCCTAGCTAGAGTCTTTCCTTTTACCTTACTAGGACCTTGCATAACAGGCTGAGATATGCCCAATTTCCAATCAGGCTCAACTGAATTTTCTGTTTCTGGAGGCTTCCATATCCCTTCAGTTGGAGGTTCTGAGGTTTCACCTCCATCTGCCATCTCTGATAACACCCTGAAAGATGATGAAGTTGTTCGCGTTTCCCCACCAACTTTCTTCACATGGGTCTTTGCATGCTGAACAAACACCTTTGATGAGTTTGTGCCAAACAGGCATTTGGGGCACTGCAGACGAGCATCTCGTCCTTCATCTGTGAAACTCTCGAGTTTGCCGATCTCTTCTATAATTTTTTTTCTGGATTCTTGATGAAGTTGGCGGTGAGATTCTAGACTCTCCTCATCTCCAAATCCCTTTCCACATTCTCCACAAGTGTAAGTACCTTCTACCCCATGACCACCCTCTCCTTCTCCTTCTTGGGAGTGTTGAAACATGTGCTCTAACAGGTGGGCTTTTTTCTTGAAGTAAATACTACATTCAATGCAGGTATAGACAGAGCCTTCATCGTCTTCTTCTTCCTCTTCCACCTCTACATGTGCATCCTCTTCTGAATAATTTCCCCCTTGCCAGGCTTCATGGACTCTTCCTAGCTGCAGTGCTCTTCTGTAAGCTGGCATTGTAATAGGTGATGGGTCTGACCTCACCATCATTAATTGTGTATGACCTTCTCCGTCCTCCAAACCTGAAGTCCATTCAAACCTTCTATGCTGCATATACTGTTCCTCTGGAAGCATTCCATCAGATTCCCTTTCAATTTCTTCATGAGTGTTTAAGTATCTCCAAGGAGTAGTATGAGTGCCAGGCTGGTGTGGAGCAAAGTGGTGCAAGGTACTATGATCAGGAGGTGGAAGAGTATATTTAGAAGAAGATAGGTGATCTTGCTCTGGGCTGAAGAAGTTAGATAAAGATTAGGTAACGGTTCAGGATGGTCATATGATAATCTAATGCTCAAGGCCTTTAATCTTGGCATACATTAGGGTAAATGTTCAAATAAAATATATTATATATCTTCCAAATCCAGTTTAATAAAAAAAAAAAAAAAAAAAAAAAAAAAAAAAACACATATATATGAATACTGGTGAGCTTATAGCAAATATGAAACACCAATTTAAAATTAAGCATCCAATTGAAACAAAGCATAAGGTCTCATATGGTCCTAAATTTCTCTATAACCACTACATGGTCCTACAACATTAAATGGAAAAAAACCCTGAAAGCCAGCAACTGAATTTATCACTATCAGAATAACATATTAGTCCTTACCGCCCCATGATGCCACAGTTATGCCCATCAGACTCTCTGGAGTGGGTCAGTCTCATCCCTAAAAAAATAGAAGGAACAGATATAAATCAAATTTGACAAATTAGATCTAGTCAACAGTGGTCATGCAGATCTCTCAATCTGAAGGGCTGTCCTCCCTAGTATTAAAGGATAAGTTCACCTGTATGAAAAAAATTCACATATTTTTGTTGGATGGATTGTGGGTACAATGGCAGGCTCCTGCAGATACATTGCCTATAGCTTTATGCCTGCAGTTCATGAAGTTTCAGAGCTGTAGGAAATGTGAATAGACTACGAGCATGCTAATTAGCACGCTCACAGTCCATTGGAACTACAAGTCTGTCTGTCTGTCTGCTGCGGTGAATGAATGACTGTGGCTGTACAGGCGGAACACTGCACAGCCGGCACAGATTTTCAATGCGACAGTGGGTGTGGAAGTGAAGAACCCCCACCTGCTGGCACAGGGAAGGAGAATCATCCTAAATACGGATGTAACATATTCCAAAGGTGAACCTATCCTTTAAGCAAGGGTTGCATATGTTGAGATCTTTCTCTCTTTTTTGGCATTCTATTCTATTATGGGGTACAGATGGTAAATGGCTTGTTCCATTTTTTTTTTTTTTTTTTTTTTTTTTTTTAAGAGGCCTCTACGATCAATAAAAAGCACTTCCAAGATTCATAAAAGTGTACAATTTAATTTTGTGGTTAATCCATACAGTATATGGCCCACTTATGAATGTGGCATGGCCACCCTATTTCTAGGCCATTTTGAAATATTAAAAATTTTCAAAAAATTTTGAGTCAGACTCAAGGCATATAGAAATTAACCCTACAATGAAATTGGATCTTAGAAGTACCCACATACACTAGAATACCAAAAGTATTAGGACGCTTGCCTTTACACGCACATGAACTTTAATGGCATTCCAGTCTTAGTTTCTAGGGCTCAATATTGAGTTGGCGCACCCTTTGCAGCTATAAAAGCTTCAACTCTTCTGGGATGGCTGTCCACAAGGTTTAGGAGTGTGTCTATGGGAGCGTTTGACCATTCTTCTAGAAACGCATTTGTGAGGTCAGGCACTTATGTGGACAAGAGGCCTGGCTCGCAGTCTCCACTCCAATTCATCCTAAAGGTGTTCTTTGGGGTTGAGGTCAGGACTCTCTGTGCATGCCAGTCAAGTTCCTCCATCCCAAACTTGCTCACCCATGTCTTTATGGCCCTTGCTTTGTGCACTGGCCAAAATTATTTGGTGGCGGGGGGTTGTTTTTCAGATGTTGAGCTTGGCCCCATAGTTCCAGTGAAGACAACTCTTAAGGATTAGGGATACTAAAACATTTTGAACAATTGTTTGTCATGCTCCCAACTTTGAAAAGTTTGGGGATGGCCCTTTCTTGTGCCAAACAAGGTCCATAAAGGCATGGATGAGCGAGTGGAGACCGTGGGCCAGACCTTCTCATCCACATCAGTGCCTGACCTCACAAATGCACTTCTGGAAGAATGGCTAAACACTCCCAAACAAACAAACTCCTAAATCTTGTGGACAGCCTTTCCAGAAGAGTTGAAGCTGTTATAGCTTCAAAGGGTGGGCCAACTCAATATTGAACCCTACGGATTAAGACTGGGATGCCAGAGTGTGTGTGTGTGTGTGTGTGTGTGTGTGTGTGTGTGTGTGTGTGTGTGTGTGTGTGTGTGTGTGTGTGTGTGTGTGTGTGTGTAGAGGCAAGTATCCCAATAGTTTTAGTAATATAGTGTATTAACAAAATTTTCACTGGTTTTGCCAGGTTTAAAATGGCAATGGGTCAAGTTACGAAATTAATCATTTCACCCAGTATCCACTGTTCAGTAAAAAAACAAAGGTCTCTTGCTGCTAACAATGAAGGATCTGCCCATATACTACATGGCGAGCAACATGTTGTAAGTTCTATTTTATAAGTACAGTAAAACCTTGTATTGCGAGCAGAATTTGTTCTGGAAACATGCTTGCAATCCAAAGCACTTGTATATCAAAGCTAATTTCCCCATAAGAGATAATGGAAACTCAAATGATTCGTTCCACAACCATTTATTCATGAGTCCTTCAGTTTATAGTCCATATAAAAATATTATAGCAAATGGATTTTATCGTGCAACCATAAAATGTCCATCCACAAATGGAAGCCTCCACAAGTGGATTAGAAGCAAAATCCAGCAGGAGCTAGAGAGTATAAAAGAAGAAAAGAGAAGCGCCTCTAATTGTAGCAAAATGGTTACATTTAATGAAGGTAGAACATTTAGCAACTCACATGGTTGATGATTAAGAGAGGCACATCTAAGTATTCAGGCATCTGAGGTAAAGCTGTCCACATAGACCATCCCCCGCTGGCTCTCACCGCTGTCAGCCTGAAACCGTGACCGGGAAGACTACCCCACAGTAGAGCGATCTGAAAGCGTGGAGCACAGCGCGGAAGTGACGAGGTCAATGGCAGTGAGGAGGATGGTCTATGTGGACAGCGTTACCCCGTGCCTGCATACTTGAATGTGCCTGTTTTAATCATCAACCATGTGAGTTTCTAAATGTTTTACATTTAATGAAGGTAACTGTATTGCTACACTTAGTCACCTCTGTTTTCTTTTATACTCATTTGTGACATGACGCTACTTGTATATCAAGTCAAAATTTATTTCTTTACCATACATCACGGGACACAGAGCCATAGTAGTTACTATGTGGGTTATATAGGCCACCTTTAGGTGATGGACACTGGCACACCCTATGACAGGAAGTTCACTCCCTGTATAAAACTGCTCCTATTACTGGGAGTACCTCAGTTTTTTAGCCAGTGTCTTAGGTGTTGGTCACAAGTAAAGATGTGCTATACTGAGCTCCAGTGGAGTAATCCTTTGTTGGGGCAAGCTATACAGCTGAATCCATTCAAAGTGTCTTTTTAGGCCGAATTGAATGGTACCTGGGCCTTGTGGTGGAATAAACGAGGTTTAGCCCATGACGCTTCTTTTTTGAGAGCTTGACCCCTGGATCCAGTGCTTTGGTTTGTTCAGCCATAAAGCCTCCTGGCCAGGTGCTATACGGATCCAAGGGAGTGGAATCCCCGATAAAAAGGGGCCCCAGTCCTTGCAGGTTTATTTTTAACGGAGCCCGCCGTGAGGTGTGAAGATTGGGTCTGTTTGGTTTTACCACAGAATCCCTGCAGCAGTATAAGGTAAGTGGAGATTCCTAAGGAATTTTAAATTTTCTTATGGATTTTCTCCTTTAAAAGTAAATGTTGTCATGCCTAAAGTCACCACTGGGGGGCTGTATAGAGCACGTACCTTGTTCATACTTTCCATATATCAGAAGAAGCTGCAGGCTTCCTCCGGCTAAGCAGTCCCAAGCCTCGGCAAGATGTTGAAGGGGGGATTTTTTTTCTATAACACCCTCCACCTGGGCAGAAGCTCTTCCCCTCTCCCAGAATAGGCAGGGGGAGTCCAGAACGATCGGAGGATGCCGCTCCGCTCTTCCACCCCCTAAGCACAGCAGTTCTCCATCTCCTCTCCACCTGGAAGACGGAGGGGGCGTGTATTCCGAGTGCGATATTTAATTACTCACAAGGATAGGGTAGTATTGCATCCTCATCCTAACTTTCTTTCAAAGGTAGTGTCAGGTTTTCATCTAAACCAGGATATTGTTCTACCTTCGTTTTTTCCAGAACCCTGTTTTACGGAAGAAAAGTCGCTACATTCTTTTGATGTGGTGAGAGCAGTCAAAGTCTACTTGACTGCTCAGATTAGAAAAACAGATGTTTTGTTTGCGTTGCCTGAAGGTCCTAAAAAGAGGACAGGCAGCATCGAAATGTACCATTTCTAAGTGGATTCGTCAAGTAATTGTTCAAGCTTATGGTTTGAAGAGGAAGATTCCACCTTTTCAAATCAAAGCGCACTCCACCAGGGCTGTTAATGCTTCATGGGCAGTGCATCACCAAGCCTCCATGGCTCAAATCTGCAAGGCCGCACCTTGGTCTTCAGTTCATACATTTACTAGACTATCAGGTGGATGTAAAAAGTCATGAGGATATGGCCTTTGGGCGCAGTGTGCTGCTGGCAACGGTATAGGTGGTCAGGTCTGATGGTGCCCTACTTTTGTGTCTCCCACCCCTCAGATAGCATTGCTCTGGTACATCCCACATAGTAACTGCTATGGCTCTGTGTCCTGTGAAGTACGATAAAGAAAATAGGATTTTTATAACAGCTTACCTGTAAAATCCTTTTCTTGGGAGTACATTACGGGATACAGAGGTCCCTCCCCTCTTTTGATACACGTATATTGCTTTGCTACAAAAACTGAGGTGCTCCTAGTAATGGGAGGGGTTATATAGGGAGCGAACTTCCTGTCTTAGGGTGTGCCAGTGTCTATCACCTAAAGGTGGCCTATATAACCCACATAGTAACTATTATGGCTATTTGTTCCTTGATGTACTCCAAGAAAAGGATTTTACATGTAAGCTGTTATAAAAATCCTATTTTTAAAATTTTGCTTGTCTTACAAAACGCTCTAAAACCAATTTACTCTCAAACCAAGGTTTTACTGTAATAAAGATTTAGAAGAATGAGATTAAAAATGACCAGATCAACCCTACTCACCGTCTCTGCTCTCCTCTCGATATCCAATGTGGGAGTAGGATGGGAGGACACCAGTCTCGCCAGGATATGCACCAACTGTAGGTTCTCCACCACCCACAAGAACAATCTCCACACCTCCTGGGCATGGCATGGGGGCACAAGCTTCATTCTGCCCAAGTGATGGCAATGGGTAGGGCAGGTTATCCACATCGTCCTGTCCAGACAGGTATGAGGAATGAACGTCCTCCATGGGGCACAAAAGGTAAAAAGAAGGAATTGGAGGACCAATGAAAGAAAGTGGAGGACAGTAGGAAGGAGGATGTTATCTAACACACCAAGGTGATGTCAACAATAGCATGGAAGATCTAGAAGATGTGCGATTATGAAATCAGTGTTTCAAAAAGTTGACACCAAAGCAAGAAGATGGAAAGGAGAAGAAAACTAGTAAGAGGAGAAAGAAAAAGGAGGAAAAAAGGAAAAAAAAAAAAAAAAGTTAGTTATCAGTAAATGTTATCTGTATGCTCTGATCAGCCCATAGCCCCTAATTCTCCCCCCCCCCCTCCAATGTGATCACCCAGGTAAGGGGCATTCTTCCCACTGAGCATGGTGCTTTTTTACTTTCACATAAAACTTTTGTTTTCATAATGTTAGATGGTTGAGAGATTTGCTTTAAATAAATAGCACAACTAGCAATGCACAGTCTAAACTAACTTTTTGTTGTTATAATATAACCATGCTACCGAAAAGTGCAAAACATTGCATCCTGGGAGCAGAAGGAAATTAAAGTCTCGGTTGTATGTAGACCACAATCTGATCCTGTACATGTCAGAGCCTTTTCCCGCCTGTTGTAAAACAGTCAATAATAATCATCCTCTGCAACAAAATAAACAGACTCCTAATTTAAAGCTAAACTTTAGGTCAAAATGTTTAATTTTGAATTATTCCTCAGTAGCAAGCAAAGGCTAGAAATCAATTTTGCTGGCACTAAATACTTTTGATAACCCAAATATAACCTTGTAAAATTGGCAGTGGTACCATCACCACGATTAGAGATCGGCCGATATTTGCCGTTTTTTAACCACTTGACCCTTAAACACCCTTAATAACCAGACCAATTTTCAGCTTTCGGTGCTCTCGCATTTTGAATGACAATTACTCAGTCATGCAACACTGGACCTATATGAAATTTTTGTCCTTTTTTTCACACAAATAGAGCTTTCTTTTGGTGGTATTTAATCACCGCTCGGTTTTTTATTTTTTGTGCTATAAAAGAAAAAATACAGAAAATTCTGTAAAAAAATGATTTTTTCTTTGTTTCTGTTAGAAAATTTAGCAGATTAGTAATTTTTTCTTCATAAATTTTGGCCAAAATTTATACTACTACATATCTTTGGTAAAAATAAGTACAAATTGGTGGATATTATTTGGTCTTTGTGAAAGTTATAGAGTCCACAAGCTATGGTGCCAATATCTGAAAATTGATCACACCTGAAGTACTGACGGCCTATTTCAATTCTTGAGACCCTAACATGCCAGAAAAGTACAAATACCCCCCAAATGACCCCTTTTTGGAAAGAAGACATTCCAAGGTATTTAGTAAGAGGCATGATGAGTTTTTTGAAGTTGTCATTTTTCCCACAATTCTTTGCAAAATCAAGATTTTTTTTACTTTTTTTTTTTTTTCACAAAATTGTCATATCAGTTTATTTCTCACACACAGCATATGCATACCACAAATTACACCCCAAAACACATTCTGCTATTACTCCCGAGTATGGCGATACCACATGTGTGAGACTTTTACACAGTGTGGCCACATACAGAGGCCTAACATGCAGGGAGCGCCATCAGGTGTTCTGGAGCACCCAGGACAATTCTGACATTTCTCTCCTACATGTAAAAATCATCATTTATTTGCTAGAAAATTACATAGAACTCCAAAACATTATATATGTTTTTTTAGCAAACACCCTGGAGAATACAATGGTGGTCTTTGCAACTTTTTATCTCGCACGGTATTTGCGCAGTAATTTTTCAAATGCTTTTTTTTGGAAAAAAAAACAGTTTTGTGCTTAAAAAAAAAAAAAAAACACAGTAAAGTTAGCCCAATTTTTGCATAATGTGAAAGATGAAGTTACGCTGAGTAAATAGATACCTAATATGTCACTCTTCAAAATTGCACACGCTCGTGGAATGGCGCCAAACGTCGCTACTTAAAAATCCCCATAGGCGACGATTTAAATTTTTTTTACTGGTTATGTTTTGAGTTACAGAGGAGGTCTAGGGCTAGAATTATTGCTCTCGCTCTAACGTTCACAGCGATACCTCACATGTGTGGTTTGAACACCGTTTTCATATGTGGGCGGGACTTACGTATGCGTTCGCTTCTGCATGCGAGCACATGGGGACAGGGGCGCTTTTAAAAAAACATTTTTTTTTATTGTTCATTTTACTTTATTTATTTTAGTTTGACATTTTTTTCCCCAAAAATAATTTTTTTGATCACTTTTATTCCTATTACAAGGAATGTAAACATCCCTTGTAATAGGAATATGGCATGACAGGTCCTCTTTACAGTGAGATGTGGGGTCAATAAGACCCCACATCTCACCTCTAAGCTGGGAAGCCTGAAAAAAAAAAAAAAAAAAGATTCTGGCTTTGATCGTATTAGCGATTCGGTAGAAGCACCGGAGGGCGGCAGGGGGGGGGCGGGGGGGGGGGAATGTCTATGGCTGGGTATTGCAGGGTATCACCGACTATGGCTGGGTATCTCAGAGTATGGCGTTGCAGAGTATTGCGTTGCAGAGTGTTGCAGGGTATTGGCGGGTGTTGCAGAGCATTGCAGAGTGTTGCAGGGTATTGGCGGGTGTTGCAGAGCATTGCAGGGTATTGCAGAGTGTTGCAGGGTATTGCAGAGCGTTGCAGGGTATTGCAGAGCGTTGCAGGGTATTGCAGAGCGTTGCAGGGTATTGCAGAGTGTTGCAGGGTATTGCAGAGTGTTGGCAGGGAATTGAGGGGTTAATTTTTGCTGACACCGATCTCTTCCCCCTCCGCTGTACCAATCGGAGGTTTGTTTACAAGTGATCACTCCGTCATTTGACGGAGCGATCACGTGGTAAACGGCCGCGATGAGCGGCCGTTTACCGTGATTCGCCGGGTCCACTGGACCCAGCGGTCACGGATGCTCTCGTGTGCGCGCCCCAGGGGGCGCGCGAGAGCAGAATTCTGGGAGGCTGTTAATTAACGGCCTCTCAGAGTTAAACAACCGCCCTGAAGCCGTTAATCGGCAATGGGCGGTTGTTAAGTGGTTAATTAATCGGCATCCACCGATTGTGCTGGTAAAAAGCCAATATAGAACTGCAGCGGGACTTTGAAATGACTTCTGTAATAGAAGTCAGTGTAAGTTGCCATAGAAACGTCTTTCCTCCTCTCTGGGCAGGCTGCCAAGAAAAGAACAGAAAGATACAATGTTTACACTTGAATGAATGAAGTCATCTCAGTGTGTAGAAGTTCTCAGTTTAACCATTTAAAGACTAAATCTTTTCTGACACTTGTTGCTTACAAGTAAAAATCCTGTATTTTCTGCCAGAAAATCACTTAGACCCCCCAAAAATTATATATATTTTTTTAGCAGAGATCCTAGGGAATAAAATAGCGGTTGTTGCAATATTTTATGTCACACGGCATTTGCACAGAGGTCTTTCAAATGCATTTTTTGGGGGAAAAAATACACTATTTAAAAAATAAAAATAAAATAAAAACAGTAAAGTTAGCCCATTTTTTTTTTCGTCCAAAAGTTTTGACTACCTGTTTTTATTTATCTAAATCATACATACAAGTAAACTGATTGGAGGTTTGTTTTGTTTAATAAATGTTTAAATGTAAGAAATTTTCTGTATCACTTATGAAGACTGCTTTCACACTGGAGCGGGCAGGCGTTGATGGTAAAACGCAAGTTTTAGCGGCTCTTTACCATCATTTTAGCGGTGCTATTTGGCTGCTAGTGGGGCACATCTAACCCAGCTAGCGGCCAAGGAAGAGGTTAAATGCGCCCATGAAGCACCGCTGCCAAATCGCATTGTATGCGCTTCGGCAGTGGTGCCCATTCATATCAATGGGCAGGAGTGGTGGAGGAGCGGTATACACCACTCCAAACGTGCTGCTTGCAAGACTTTTTTTTAAGATCCTGCCAGCACATCGCCTCAGTGTGAAAGCGCTCTGTCTTTGACACAGACTGCAGGGGAGCCATTTTGCAGGCACTTTACAGGCGCTATTTTTAGCCCAAAAGCGCCTGAAAAACGCCCCAGTGGGAAAGGTGTGTTAGATCAAGGGGGATTAAAGGAAAAAAATAAAATAAAATCGGCCTAACATATCGGCCCAAAAAAAAAATCGGCATCATATATCGGCCGCCATGATTTCTAAATATCGGCATCGGCCAGAGAAAAACCCATATCGGTCGACCTCTAACCACGATTAATATTTTCTGTACAAAGAGAAGAGTCATGGCTTGTACCCAGCAAGTTCACCTACTAAACTATAGCCTGCCAAAAAAATAAATAAAAAAAAAAACACCTGGGGGCATACACAAGTTCAGTCCCCCAGCACAAGGCAAGAGAGCAGCAGTAATTGGTCTTTATTAAAATAAACTTTTGCAGAGGCACAAAGGGCAGGATTTGTTTCATAGTGAAAATTGGCGCATATCTGGGAGAAGTACACAAAAGACTCAAGATTACACATGGATATTTTATTTAGACAATATTTATCCCACAGAAAGGCATCTACAGATCATTCATCCTAACAGCAGGCAACTTGGCATCAGGCAAATTTGCACATTTACCTCTCATTCAGAAGAGCACTGAGACCCATCTTCCGGGGCAGAAGAGGGTACATAGATCTGAACATACAGTGTATGCGTTTGGATCCGTGCACCAGCTCTTGCCCTCATGTCAAATTTTGACATTATGGGCTGCTTGCACACAGCTCTGATATGGAGGCACAGGCAGCAAAAAGTGCCTCAGCAGGGAGGACAGGTCTCAACATCCGTCTGAATGAACCCTTCTGCTTATTAAAGTGAGAACTCAGCAGGTGTCAGATATTTCGAAAAGAAAATATTGACTGGCCAGAAAAATACATCATGTCCAACGGTTTCCAAGCAGACACACTTTGCAGTCATCAAATCACCAATCTAAACCTTAAAGCAGAGTTCCACCCAAAAGTGGAACTTTTGCTTATCTGCTTCCCCCCTTCCTCTGGTGCCACACTTGGCAGCCTTCAGGGGGGAGGAACGGGTACTTGTTTTAAACAGGTACTCTTCACCACTTCCAGGAGACAGCACTGCATCGCTGTTCTGCGGAAGTTCAGCCCCCCTCCTCCACCGCTGGGCCAGTTAGGAAGTGCAGCACGCTTCGCGCATTAGCAGTAGGCTTCACTGCTAGCTTTTTACATGAATCGCGGCAGCAGCACCCAAGAGCCAATCTGAAAATCATCTGGGGTCCTGACATTGTGTGAACCAGTGGCAAGTGTCCCAATATTAAAAGTCAACAGCTACAGTATTTGTAGCTGCTGGCTTAATTGTTTTCGGGGGGGGGGGGGGGGGGCGGGGGGCGAACTCCTTTAAGGCGAAACTTTATTCTCTCATTCGACATTGACTATTTTTTAATCCTTATGCTGCTAGCATTAGTATATAGATTAGGAAAGTATATCATATTTACTTATTTTAAACTCTTTTTTTTTTTTTTTTTTTTTACATTTCTTCAGCTACTTCCTGGTTTCCAGACCTAGGCAAATTATGTCATACATCCCAGAAGTCTTCAGGAGGGGTTTACACTAAGCAAGCCCTCCTGCCTGCAAGGCCAAGCTAAGGGCAGGTGGATTCCAGGTAGCAAATGCTACATGAACGATTTGCCATTACTCAAGATGGCCATGGCCAGAAATGCTACAGGGTGTTTTTGAAAGTGGATTCTCAGCTAAATAAAACATGGAGACATTGACATATGGATGAATTTGCTTTGTGTATTTAAAAATTAGTTAAATTGTGTTTTTGGTTTGTGGTGCTCAGATGCAGTACAGTTCCAATTCAAAGGCTGGCTTGAGGCAAAAGCTCTTTTGAGCCTGTAGGCCCTCAGCACTGGCATGAAAGTTTTACATTTCTGGTCCAGTGAGAAAAAACAACCCAATATTACATGGCAGAGCACCATCCTTAGCGAGGCTGTGCACAGCCAGATTCCATTCTGATTCAACAGCATAATGAGACTATTAGGCCATGCAGAACTCCCTATGAGGCAACAATCAGCACATAATTCCATGTGCTCATTACTGTGCTCTAACATTTATCAATTTGTTGGAAAATCTCTGTAAAAATAGCCAACTCTTCTCTTTTTAGAAAAAGTAAAGAAAGTGCATGCATCTATTACAGTGCCTTGAAAAAGTATTCATACCCCCTTTTCCACATTGTCACATTACAACCAAAAACGTAAATGTATTTTATAGGGATTTTATGTGATAGACCAACACAAAGTGGCACATAATTGTGAAGTGGAAGGAAAATGATAAATGTTTTTTACAATTTTTACAAAATATGTTAAATGTGTGGCGTGCATTTGTATTCAGCCCCCTTTACTCTGATACCCCTAACTAAAATCTAGTGGAACCAATTGCCTTCAGAAGTCACCTAATTAGAAAATAGAGTCCAACTGTGTACTCTAATCTCAATATAAATACAGCTAGCTGTTTTGTGAAGCCAGAGGTTTGTTAGAGAACCTTAGAGTACAAACAAGGAACACACCAGACAGGTCAGGGATAAGGTTGTGGAGAAGTTTAAAGCAGGGGTAGGTTATAAAAAAAAAAAATATATATATATATATATATATAACCCAAGCTCATGGGGCACTGTTCAATCCCTCATCTGAAAATGGAAAGTGTACGGCACAACTGCAAACCTACCAAGACATGGCCGTCCACTTAAACTGACAGGGAGGACAAGGAGAGCATTAATCAGAGGAGCAGTCAAGAGGCCCATGGTAACTCTGGAGGAGCTGCAGCTCAGGTGGGAGAATCTGTCCACAGGACAACTATTAGTTGTGCACTCCACAAATCTGGCCTTTATAGAAGAGTGGCAAGAAGAAAGCCACAAGAAGTCCCCTTTGCAGTTTGCGAGAAGCCATGTGGGAGACACATGGAAGAAGGTGTTTTGGTTGGTCAGATGAGACCAAAATTTTACTTTTTGGCCTAAAAGCAAAAAGCTATGTGTGTCGGAAAACTAACACTGCTCATCACCCTGAACACACCATATTGTTGTGAATTCATGAAGAAATGCATTTAATATTCACTGGCAGAGATGAGAGATATCAGTAGGCCTCAAAAAGTGGATGAAATATAATTTTGATATTATTGAACCGTTACCCTTTTGGAGACCTTTAAAACAAAATACATGATCTCACACTTTGTTTTTCCAAATGTGCAGGGGGATTAATTATCTGTAACTTTTACAAACCCTGTGTTGAAACAAGAGACTGGAACAATGGTAGCTTTTGTCACCAAACAAAAAGAGGTGTACTTGTTTTGTTGGTTAGATTGAGAAGACCAAAGTTGCATAGGGAATGATCAAATGGAAATAGCCCTTAACTGGAAAACCCCATTGTGCTCAAGTGAAGACTGTTTGGACAATACACAACCATGAAGACAAAAAAATTCAATAGCTGACACCTTGTCCAACAAAACCCATTGTGTGAATTTTTATTGGACTGCTCAAAGTCCATCTCAAAACATGGTGTTAGAGGGATATGCAAGTCAGACATATTTTAAAAGTACTCATACGGTGAATATAAGTCATTCAAATTATATGTGATATTTGTAGGTCATAAAATAAATATTATAATTTTAGTATCCAATGATCTAAAGAACTTTGTCATAAAGAAAATATATATGAAAGTGTGATCATAAGTAGAAGTGTTTTAGCAACAAATTAGTATTATGAAAAACATTGAATCGTGATTATAACTGTATAAGGCTTTAACATATATGTCTAGATAAACAAATATTGATTGGATATCCGAATTATACATGTATCCATATAGATAATCATTTTATGTGATTTTGATTGATATATATAACCGGTGTCCTTTCTAAATGAACTAAAGATAAGATTTTATATATATATATATATATATATATATATATATATTTATATTTATTAATCATTACATGTTGCCTGCCAATGAGGAGGGAACACATACCTTTTGGGAAGAACTTAGTATAAATCTTATAATCTTATTGTTTAAGAGAATATTTAAGAAGCAAGGAAGATGACAAAAAGGGGGAGCTGAGGGACACACCCTGGGGGGGGGGGGGGGGAGACTCCCAGACAGACTGACACATGCACCATGCATGAATACATATTTTAACATTCATCAAATTAAAATCCTGGGAACCAGCAATCCACACTAATAGCCATTTTGGAATGGGTAAATATGCCACGTTGATTATATCTTGCATGTTCTCTTAAATAGTGATGTATTGAATGTTCTATTATTGAAAATCGTTCTCCCGAATCAATAACCGCCTTCTAGGTTTTTCTATAAAATCCAATTTTTTATTATATATTTCTTTTTGCATAGATGCCAATTTTATTGACAAACGTCTAATTTTTTTCACATTGTTAACCATTTACTTACCTGTAGTATAGTAACGGTTGGATGTGTGAAATACAGATGTTCTGTTTAATTGTCATTGGCATTAGAGAATGATGGGCAGGCTCTTTTCAATTTCCATTAATTGTCAAGGTGTTCATGTGACGCAATCGATATTTTAATTTCATGTAAATATTTGTCTTTTGTCAACCAATAAATGTAACTATTTTGTATGAACTTGTCTCTGGTGAATAAGTTTCACATGTATAGACTGTGTCATATAGATTGATTTTGTATCTTAAAAATATCCTCGTTAAAAATTACTTAAATACGGTGCGGGAAACTGTGCTTAAAAAGCACAACAATCCCTACCGTGAAACATGGTGGTTGCACCATCATGTTGTGTTGGTCTATCACATAAAATACATTTACGTTTTTGGTTGTAACATGACAAAATGTGGAAAATTTCAAGGGGTCTAAATACTTTTTCAAGGCAGGTGGCTAAAATGTATACAGGTTAGAGCAAAGGCAGGCTAAATGAGAGGAGTCCATTGATTTCCTCATTCTTGCTAAACAGCGTTGATAGAGAAATGTCGCTTGGGTGCCCAGCCCATTCAAACAAACACAATTTACAATAATATGCAGGCATTACCACACTGCACAGATATAAATGGGCCCTTAAAGCGGTAGTAAAGTCTCCTTAGGAAAGTAAAAAAATAGATTTTTAATACAACTTACCTGTAAAATCCTTTTCTTGTAGTACATCACGGGACACAGAACACCATAGTAATGACTATCTGGGTTATATGCTACCTTTAGGTGATTTGACACTGGCAACCAATAGTAAGAAAGTTCCCCCCCATAAAAACCCTCCCATACGGGAAGTACCTTAGTTTTTGTAGCAAGCAATGAAGATCCCAGAAAAGAGGGGTGGGACCTCTGTGTCTGGTGATGTACTCCAAGAAAAGAATTTTACTGGTAAGCTGTATTAAAAATCAAATTTTCTTTATCATACATCACGGGACACAGGGCATCATAGTAATGACTATCTGGGATGTCCTAAAGTAATGCCCCTGAGGGGAGGGAACACAGTATTTCTAAGCCCACTTCTGGACAAAAGGACCTACAATGCTGCTTGTAGCATGCTGTGGCCAAATACAGCCTCCTTTTGAGATTTAACATTTACCTGGTAAAACCTAGTAAATGTATGGACTGAAGACCAAGCAGCTGCTTTGCAAACCTGAGCCATAGACACCTGATGCACTGCCCAAGGCACAATACCCCTCTAGTGGATTGTGCCCTTAAATCACAAGGCAGAACCTTGCGTTTTAACTCCTATTGCTTGGATAATGACCTGGTGAATCCATCTAGAAATAATTGAACTTGTCGCTGCCTGTCCTTTCTTAGGATCATCTGGCAGGTCATAAAAAAAAGGAATCAGTCTTCCAAAATGGGGCTGACAACCTTAGACTCTGATCACCCTCACAACATCGAGTGAGTGCAGCAACTTCTCCTCCGTAGTCCTGGGATTTAGAAAAAAGGAGGGAAAAATTATATCTTGATTCAAATGAAAATTGGAAACCACTTTAGGCAAAAAATCTGGACGGGGGCTCATGACCACTCTGTCCTGATGTAAAACCAAAAATGGATCTTTGCAAGAAAGGGCCGCCAACTGACACCCTTCTTGCTGAGGTCATAGCAACCATAAAGACCAATTTCCTTGTCAACAGGATCAAAGGAATACGCCTAATAGGTTCAAAAGATTGCTTCTGCAGAACTGATAGAACCAGATTCAGATCCCAGGGACATAAGGGCGGCTTAACCGGTGGCATCAAGCGTGTCCCCCCTTTAACAAAGGTTTGCACTAATGAATGAGATGCAATCAGTCTCTGAAAAAAAACCGACAAGGCAGAGATCTGCCCCTTGATTGTCCCTAGTGCTAGTTTTAACTCTGGCCCTGTTTGTAGGAAGGCGAGAATCCTTCCAATCGGATATCTGCAAGGGTGCAATTTTCTGGCTTCGCACCAGGAAATGTATGACCTCCAGACTCTATAGTAAATGCCTCTGGAGGCAGGTTTTCTAGCATTTACCAGGGTGGATAAGACTGAACCCAAAATACCACAATCTTTCAAGATCTTTCAAGAGTCTGGTTTCAACAGCCAAGCCACCAAATTTAGCGACCGTAAAGTAGGATGGAATATGGGTCCTTGAGACAGCAGGTCGGGACGGCATGGGAGGAAACACGGATTCTCCACTGCTAATTTCACAATCTCTGTGTACCAAGTCCTCCTGTGATATTCAAGGGAGTTTTACCCAAAAAACACAAAGGAAAAAACACATAAAAAAGTGAACAATATACGTGCAAAAAAAACAAAAATATATATATAAGGACCATAAAGTGTATCAATGTAACTATAACTTGTTCTAACTTGTATAACTCCTGTGTGTCACTTCAGTGGACATTTCATTCGGGATATATGATTGGCTTTCATGACAATTAATAATGGGTTTGAATTCAAAGGGGGTGGCAATTTCTATTTTCATTTTAGGGGCTTCCATATATCAAATAGAATAGTTAGTTGGGAACCACATATTTTATAACGTATTTTTCAGAGTCAATAGTTGGCCGGGCAATGACAATTTTTGCTTCGGTCTATTTTCTATAGAATTTTTTGGTGTTCTTATATATAGACCATCATTGATAGTGGTGTACTATTCAATTTTCTCATATAGACTATTATTAGCAGAGGAATCATAGAATTTTCCTCCAGTTACAGTATATACGTGAAGAATGTGTCTTGAGTAAACACCCATTCCTAATCTTCTCTCTTTATGATTCTTTAATATTTTATAGATCGTTTGGTTTTTAAATATATTTTTTAATTTTTCTTTATAGGCTCGTTAGTTGTTCCCCACTCGAGGGGGCACCACGAGGGGTGGAGATACCAAAATCTCATCCCCCTGTTATTGAGTGAGACATTATGAGACTTGTTGTTATCCAAGCCTCGTTCTCGCATCATACCGGAAGTGACGTGTGTTTACTTCTGGCTTTACGTTCCCCTTTCGTCACGCTGACGTAGGTGCGACCTTTCTCGTGTACCAAGTATATTCAATTGGGTATACAATATGAGTTTTGCTATATGGCGGCCTGATATTCATTTAACGTTCCATCCTTTGGGATATGTCATCTGTCCATAATATATTGGGTTCCAACTACTGGGTGTAACTCTTGAGTTCACTGTGTGGAACGCAAATAAATAGAGGTGGAACGCAACGGAATAGAGGCGTGGAACGCACGCCGGGCCGCCATGATACTGATACCGGAAGTGGACATCAGTGACACACAGGGGGAGCCTGATTGTATTTGATTGAATTAAGGTATGTTATCTATAAAAGGCAGTGTAACAGTGGTAGTAGTCCACCCCAGATGATGACCCATAGGTCGAAACGCGTCGGGAAGACTCTACCACTGCCTATTTCTTGTGACATGTCTATTTACAACCATGGAAATGTGAGTTTAATATTTTATCTTTATTAAAAAAAAAATTTTAAAACGTTATTACACCATCTCGGCTCTATCCTTCCATCCTCTATGTCCGAGCTAATGCCGTGGCTGTCTCTCTAAAAAACGGTGACCATGCATAGTCCACTATATCGTAAAGATTACCCATCCCGTGATCCACGGAAATATGGAATACTGAATCCAATGCCTCAGTAGTTGGAATTACAAGCCATTTTTGACCCTTTAGACAGAAGTCTATCCGGGTCATTTCTATCCGGTAAGCCTGCGCTTCGTAAGGTGGTGGGAGTTGCACAACGGTGGAATTGCTTATGGTTACATCACATCGGGATTGGTTGCCTTCACTATAACCTGTTGGGATTTATATCTGCACATCTATGCTCACCAATATATGGACTTGATTGTTTATACACTTTTTTCTTTTTGCCCTAAGAGGTTATCCCCAGACTTGGGGTTAGGGTTTACAAACAAGTTATAGTTACATTGATACACTTTATGGTCCTTATATATATTTTTTTGGTTTTTTTGCACGTATATTGTTCACTTTATTATGTGTTTTTCCTTTGTATTTTTTGGGTAAAACTCCCTTAAATAAATATCACAGTAGTATATGTTTAGCGCCTACACTTCACATTTTGACGTCTCTATAGCTAAAAAATCCTAGTTTTAGCGTGTTGGCAGTTTTTTCTTTTATATTTTTTGTACTGCGCGGTGTTTTTTGTGTACATATAGTACCAAGTCCTCCTGGGCTTTTGTTCCTCCTGTATCTTGCGCAGTAGCCGTGGCAGAACTTGAACTGGGAGGAAAAGCATACATCAGGGAATATTGATCAAAAGGAACTAACGCATCCGTTCCGACAGCAGTTGGTCCTGCACACAAACCTGTCCAGTGTTTGTGTTGAACCTGGACGTCAACAGATCTACATCTGGGGTACCCCAACGTTGGCAGATCTGAAAGAATACTTTGGGATGAAGGGAACATTCCCCCAGCAACAACTGTTGGCGACTCAAAGTCCACCTGTCAATTTTCCACTCTTGGTATAAATACTGCCAAAAGAAATGGAACAAACTAGAAATGCCCAAACTAGAATAGCATTTACCTTCCTTTGGTCCACCTGGCTCCTGGTGCCTCCATGGTGGTTGATATATGCCACCACCGTGGATTTGTCGGACTGAATCCAGACAGGAAATCCCTGTAACCTGGCTGTCTAGGAAACTAGAGCCAACTGGAATGCCCGAATCTCTAATGCCCTGTACACACGGTCGGACGTTCTGACCACAAAATCCGTTGTCAGAAAATCTGATTGTTCGGAACGAGGTGACTTTCGTTGCATACGATGGGACTCGTAATTTAATCCGAGCATACGTGGCAATTTTTCGGTCGGAATTCTCTACAAACGATCGGAAAAAGTCCAATCGGATTTTGTTGACGGAAAATTTGAGATCCAGCTTGTGTCGGAATTTCAGATGGAAAAAGTCCGATAGAGCCCACACACACACGATCGGATTTTTCAACAACATTATCTGAGCGGACCTTTTCTGTCAGAATTTCCAACCATGTGTACAGGGCATTAGAGAATGATGGGCAGGCTCTTTTCTGCTCGGGACCATTTCCCCTGGCCTGACGCTTCCTCCAAGACTGTTCCCCAGCCAGAAAGACTGGCGTCCGTGGACACCACCCTCCAGGTTACAGGCAGAAACGATTTTCCCCTTTCTCAAGTTGTTGGGCCTTGACCACCATGAGAGATTCTGTCTCACCCTTGGGGACAGGGACATAGGACAATCCAAAGTCTGAGTGACCTTGTTCCAGGCTTCCAGAATGTTGTTCTGGAACATCCTGGAATGGAACTGTGCATAAGGGACTGCGTCAAATGAGGACACCATCTTGCCCAGTAACCTCAAGCCAAATGGAAGGCTTCTTTCTTTTTATAATCCGGACAAGCTCCACTATGGACCTGGCCTTTGAGGAAGGCACACACACTTTTGCCTGAGTTGTGTCCAAGATCAGGCCCAGGTATACCAGAACCTGAGCTGGACAAAGGGCCAATTTTCCACATTTAGGACCAAACCTAGGAGTTCCAAGAACTGAACCATCCTGGTTATGTTTTGTGCTGCCTGGGCGAGATTGATCCTTTAGCAGAAGATCATCCAAAATACCCTATGACAGAGATTCCCCAAGCTCTTAGGGATGCCAACACCGGGGCCAGAATTTTTGTAAACACACGAGGGGCCATTGCTAGACCGAATGGTAAAGCCACGAATTGGAAGAGACGCCCTTCCACTGCAAAACGCAGACATTTTTGATGAAGATGGAAGATCGGTACATGCAGGTATGCATCTTTGATATCTATAGGCACCAAACATTCTCCTCTTCTCAGGGAAGCTATCACAGAACGAATCGACTCCATGAGGAAGGATCGAATGTTTAGGAACTGATGGAGAGCCGTGAGGTCCAAAATGGGCCTTACCTCCCCATTTGGTTTTGGCACTAAGATTTGAGCAAACCCCCCCCCCAATCTTTAGTCATGCGGAACCTTGACAATTATGCCCTGCTTTTCCAGGCGTCCCAAGGCCAGAAATATACATTTTCTCTTTTCCGGATCTGTTGGAATCCTGGAGCTCAGATACAGAGGAGGAGGGAATTCTCGGAACTTCCATTCTGTAAACCTTGCGCCACAGTGGAAATGACCCACCTGTCTTGCACAAGCTTCCCAAGCTTCCGAGAATAGCCGCAGTCCCCCCCCACCCGTAAGAGTGGGGGCACCCCTTCATTAAAAGGTAGACTTAGAGTTAGGCATGGCTGTGGCCGTCGAAACTGCTTGGGAGACAAAGCAGTTGGCCCTGGAACATTAGAATTCTGAAAAGGAAGGCTGTTTACCTCTCCTTTTAACAGAAAGTATTGAGCTCTTACCCCCTGAGACTTTCTGGATATATTTATCCAAATCTTACCCAAATAGGCGTTCTCCATGAAATGGAAATGCTGACGGCAACCTTTTGCACGGCAATTCGGCTGACCAGTTCTCTAACCACAAGACCCTGCACATATGTGCCGACAGTAGTGCAAAACGAGACATCCTTTGGATCAAATCCTTTAGTGCATCTACTGCAAAAGCACAAAGCGCAAGGAAGCTCCGATAATTCCTTGGTAGTCTCCACCTGAGAAGGTAGGTTCCTAACCAACCTCTTAAAATGGTCCTTCAAGGACTGGCAAATACCAATAGCCGCAATTTCTGTCTGCACTGCTGAACCAGCAACCGCAAAAAAGGCTTTCAGCAAGGATTCTAGCTTTTTATCAGCTGGATCCTTAAACCCCTGGGTATTGTCAACCGGACAGGTTAAACTTTTATTCACTGAAGAAATGGCAGCATCAAAGGCGGGCCCTATTTCTTCCTGAATTTTTCCCTCCATAGGATATAATAAAGAGAACCTCTTTGGAGGCAGGAATACCCTGTCAAGATTATCCCAGTCTTGCGTAAATCCCCTGCTCCAACAACGGATGCAAAAGGGAAAGCCTGGGAACCTTGCTGAGGACACAAGGATCCTAATGGGGAACAGGAGACTTCTGGCACCTGAACCGGGGGGGGGGGTGGGGTAATTTAAACCCAGCTCTCACCATCTTAGCAAGAGACTGAATGAACAACCTTTTGCGAATGGGAGGCTGAAAAAGGTTCCTCCGAACCAGACTGCTCAGAAGAGGAATCCTCAGCCTCCCCTTCCTCTCGGTCCTTCACGACCACCTCCTCTACATCCTCTGCCCAATCCGGTCCCAAATCAGAAGGACCTATCCGGCTATGAGAGTCCTGGCGCTCTAGTGGATCCCCACTGGGCCCGGACTCAGGAGATCTATTACGCTTCTTCCCCCTCTGCGCTACTGTGACAATCATATCCGCTATTTTTGCCCTCAAAGCCCGCTAAGGCTGATGCCAAATCATGTTTAGTAACGTATGCCAAGGCAGAGAAATCGGTAGTGGCCACAATGCCTGACAAGCATAATGGCTCAGACTGGCCAGATGCCACAGGTCTTTCAGGGGAGGCTAGTGCAGCAGCAACATGAGGTTGGTCCCCTGAACCCAAAGGTGTAGGAGGATTTGAATACTGGCAAAAAAATAAAATAAAAGTGACCAGCATGGTATTACCCCCTATTGCCAACATGTCTTAGTTTTGTATAAAAGGGAATGGGATCTGTGTTCATCATGTCTGCCTGCATCTCAAAAAAACGCCTAAAGAACCTTGCGCCCAAGGATGAGTCCTGAGGACCAGGTGGCAGCCTTATAGTTCAGAGAGACAGTTGCCTGATGACAAAATGCCCAAGAAGCACTCACAGATTTAGCAGTTTGCCCTGTCAGGGGAGGCTGGAACCTGATCCTTAGGTTCAAGATTGAATGATGATCTGTCCAAACCACTGAGAAACAGTGGAAAGAGAAACTGGTTCACTTCTACTGGGACCATCAAGAAATTTCTTCTAATGCTAGCAGTGGCTGCTAGGTAAACACACACATCACGAACTACCTCCAGAGTCCAGACAATGAAAGGAAATCTTCTGCTGATGTACTGAGCCAGAGAAAGGGATGGAAGAACAATATTGGTGTAAAGGCTTTAACCACCTGTGTAATGTTACCACAATTGGTTATTTACAAGACAAGGCCACCAGCTCAGACACATTTGAAAAAGTCACGAGGTCGTGACGCAACGCGTCAGAGAGGGAGCTTTTGGTGTTGCATTCATCACTTCCGTTGGCGGCCGAGACCGGAAGTTCCGTTCTTATTTGCGTAGTTTGTTGTCATCTGCTCCGTTCGTACTTGCGAAGTTTGCTGTCATTTGCTTTAATGTAAGTGATTTATTTTATCTATTAAAACGCTGCTATTGATTACTACCCATGAAAGCCTCCCCTTATCTTTCCTATGTACCACGAACGATAATCTCACCTGTTTGAAGACATTGGGGAAACACTATTCCTATATATACAGTGGTAGCCTGCTGAAGCTGGACTGCTAAGGACGAGTGAATATCGGTTTTGTTGCAGTGCTTATATATTTGATTTCTGAGGTGAGAGGCTGGGGGAAACAGTGGGTGCACGGAGTTGTGGCACTGAAATTGGGCACTGAAGTTGATCGGTGGACAGTCACGGATTTGGAGAACACTTTACTAATTTTGCATGAACTGAGATACATGCTCACTATTTAATTGCATGGACTTCATTAGAGAAGCACTTTTTATTTATTATTTGTCATTTTATTATTATCCGTCATTTCTCGGACTGTTTTCATAAGAGTATTTATTCAGCTATTTTCACATTTAATATTTTGTTAATATTTCATGCATAATGTTTTGAAGATTTATACACTTTATTTTATCGGATATTATAATATTCACGGTTGAATATTGCACATTTATCACTTTTAGTGAGGTGAATTCACTGTTGCACTACATGTGTTTGAGTATTGTATTTTATTCTAGGTAGCGCCGCATTTCTTGCATTTTTATATTTTTTTATTTTTTTACAGCTCAGACACATGCCTTGAAGAGTTGATGGCAAGAAGGAAAGCAACCCTGTGAGTAGAGTAGAAGAGAGATCACCGAAAGGTTCAAAAAGTACCAATTTCAGACCCCACAGAATCACAGGCAAACTCACAGGGGAAGCTACATAAAGAGACACCTTAAGTGTCTTAATCAAAATGTGGGAAGCTAGTGATCTCTGGAACAAGATCACAAGTGCCAAAATCTGTCCCCTAACAGTGCTCAAGGCCTACTTCTGATCCAAAGTCTGATTGCAGAAAAGTCAGAATTTGTCTCACAGAGTATTTCCTGGGCTGAACGTTTTCTTCCTTGCACCAAGTGACGCATGCCTTCAATGTGAGTTGGTAGGCTGTGCAGGAAGCAAACTTCCTGGCTTTTAACTGGTGGGAACCACCGATTTGGAGTGCCACAATACCTGGACTTCAACAGCCATTCCATTAAAGAGGACGTAAACCCTGATGAGTTTACTTCCCCTTTCATTCCCTGCAAAGGTAAAGCATAATGGACTACTATGCATCGCATAGTTGTCCATTATGTGTCACTTACCTGACACAGGAGCCAGCGATGTCACCGCTGTCCCCTGTAGTCTGGCGCATCCATCTTCTCGGTGGGTCTCGCTGCTCCGCCGCTGTCATTCGGCGAAGCTGCGATGACGTCACTCCAGTGCATGCGTGCGGCATAGTCGCCGTTGACAGTGCCGCGCTCAGTGCACCGCATGTGCCGTAGACAGCTGTGCCTGTCTTTTGGTAAATATCTCCTAAACTGTGTAGGTTTAGGAGATATTTCTTGGACCTACAGGTAAGCCTTAATCTAGGCTTACCTGTAGGTCAAAGTGTGTTGTAAGGGTTTACAACCACTTTAAAGCCAGTGACCGTGAAGCAGGATCGTAAACAAGTCCTTAAGACAAAAGATCCTGACAATCTAGGAGAGCCCATGGATCATCTGCTAAGTGTCTATTTAGGTTGGAGTGCCACATCTACCTGGGCCAATTTGGCGCTATGAATATGCTTTCTATCTTTATCTTGCGAGCTGATGAGAAGGGAGCTACAGGGGTGGAGCTTATGCCAAAGTATTCATGTACCTTGAGACAAACCTGTCCAGTTTGTTTGTTTGTTGAACCTTCAGGCCAAAAGCCCACATTCTGCAGGGGTAGGGCCTGTTCAACCGAAACCAGGCACTGGGGGCAAAGCTCCGTCTTTCAATTGTCCACCTCTGGTGTGTAAAGGCAGACACAGCTGGAACATGAAGAGGCTCTGCTCAAGAGAGAAGTGGCTGACTGGATCTGGATTACAGTTTCAGAATTGTAGGGGCAACCAAATTGCACATAGCTCCAAGTATGGGATTATTGTAGTTACCAAGTCCCCCACACTGAGAAAGTGTCTAGGACTCCTCGTAGCCCGTTAAGTCTGGCATTCATTCAAAAGACCTTTCAGGAGATCAGGAAGGATTTCCATAATTGGATTTCAGAGCCAAAAGTCTAGGGATAACCTGATCCTCTGTGCCAGGTAAATCAGTTTGTCTAGAGACTGAATCAATTTGTCCCACAATGTAGGGGCCTGGAGTGAAAAAGGGCAAACGGGACTGCCTTGAAGCAGGCTACAATAAACCCCAGTACTCTCATGCAGAAGTGAAGAATTAGGGCACCAACTGAAATTAGGAATTCATTTCTAAAGAAGCGTAGGGCCAAGCACCTTGGTGAATGCTCGAGGTGTACAGGATAGGTCAATTGGCATGGCCATAAAAGTGCTGGGGTCCCACAGTAAAGCCAAGTAAATCCCAGCACTGCAAAAAATGCGGACAAGTATGCATCATTGATGCCCCAAGAAACCAGATAGTCTCCCTGATGGAGCGACGGTAAAATACACCTGGTGGATTCCAAACAATCGTTGGGCCTGCATTAAGACATTTAGGTCCCCGAGATCAAAGATGGGGCTGATGCCCCTTTTTGGTTTCAGGACTGTGAAAAGGTTGATGTTGACCTATGAAACCTTTTCACCATAGGAACTGGGGCAATCTGCCCTTAATCCAGATCTACCAAGGCCACAAGATCTGCTAATCTGTGCAGAGACACAAGTAAATTGAAAAACATGAAGAGAGCAGGGGGCTGAGGAACTCTAGCTTGTAGCCCCTTAAAACCACCTACCATACACAAGCAGCAGAGAAGTTGTATGACCATGTCCATAAAGCAATGGACATATCCCAAGTTGGGAAAGCGTCAGCGTAGAGGGATTAGAACGCTTGTCAACTGTTTGGGTTCCCCTTAAGGAGAATCCCCTTTCTATTTGTCCTGTTTACCATTATCATTGAAAATGAAAGTAAAAGTAAATACCAAATATTGGGTTGTCCCCAGAAAAGTAAGAGGGGAAATCTCCCAATGTGGACACTAGTTCTGGTGACCTGGGGGTCCCCAAGGATTTCTTTAATTTGCAGAGACTTCCTCCCACTTCCCGTTTGGCTACGGGACAGGAAATTAAGGGAAATCTCCGCAATGGGATACAGATGGCAGAAAACAAAAATCTGACAGGGGTTACAACCCTCCCCTGCTCTACCCAAAATGAAAAAAGTTTTGCCTATAGTTCTACTTTAAACATTATATAAAATCTACAGTCTTGAAATCAATTTAGATCCAGCAACATGAGAGGTAATTGTTATATCAGCAAATGCATACAGTATGAAGGTTTGATTCATGAATATGTGCAAACTGCAGCAGGCCATGTGAATGGTTATTAGCATCACTAGAATAACGAGCATAATCTTCCAAGATTTGTACATTTCATGCAGATCTGCGCAAGGTGAAATTCTTATGAGCTTTTAGATTTCACCAGCTTACCTGATCTAGATACAATCCATCTGGCCCATTTATATAAATGGCAGAGGCCTTGTTCACACTGGTGTGACATTTGCTCTGACTTTGGGAGCACATGAGGCATGACATGTACAAATCAATGATTCCTTATGAGAGCAGTCCTAACTGGTCCGACTTTGAAAAATGTTCCTGCACTACTTTGGTCCGACTCCCTTTGAAGTCAATGAAGTCGGATCCTTGTCCTAACCATCCGACAAGGTGATCACAGCAGCAGGAAAAGGAATTTATGTCACACTTGGATTGTTTTGTTGGAGGTTTACAACCTCTTTAACTGAACAAGCTAAAGTTAGAAGCTGATTGGTTTCTATGTACAGATTTTGCACTCTGCAAATTTAGTAAATCTGCCCCATTGCATCAGCGGTGTCTACTTTCATGATTTTCAGCTTCCAAAGGGGATTGGCCAGGTGTGGTATATACATAGTTACATTGGTCCAAGCTTCATTTTTAAGGCAGCCCGATTCCCATTGATAGGGGTGGCAGTCCTATAAGTGCACTGTTGTGCTTTGAAACGCATACACATTGAGACGCGCTGGCAAGGTGTTCGGGTGGTATTTAAAACGCAAGACACTGCAACTTCTGCAATGTGTACGATGCATTACCACACCACAGTAGTGTGACACTAACCTCAAGGGGTTTTTAGCCTAAGTCGCTTATTTCAAGTTTTGCGTTTCCTCGATTTTCACCATTTCCCAAAAAGGCACAATGTAACATTTACAAATTTGTTATTTATTAACATTAATACTTTATCTTTTTGGTTTTGTAAGCATTTTGTAAGTTCTGTCATATCTGCATGCACTAATAATGACTATTGTATTTTTATTGAAAATATGGCTTTCATAAACATTTACGCAACTATCATGACATGTGCAAAATCATGAGCTCCATTTTTTTTTATTCTACAGGGCCTGCTCTTTAAAAAAAAAATGTTTTTTTTTTTAGGTCTTTCAGTAATAACTAAACTTATAAGTAAAAATATAAGTAATTTTCGGCGGACAATGGTCTGTTGTCAGATTTTCCTATTGTCTATACACAAGTCTGTCACACAAAAGTTGAAAGTACAAACACGCATGATCAGAATCAATGCTCACCAAACACATTAGCAGAAGGTGCCCAAAGGGTGGCGCTCAAGAGCTGAAATTCCTCATAGTACGTCACTATGTTTGCGTACATTGACCGACAATTTTGTACAGTTTGTATGCAAGACAAGTTCCTGGCACACGCCCTTCGGACAAAAGTCTGATTCTTTGTTGGCCAAAAATCTGATCGTGTGTACGAGGCTCTAGTCTCAGGATTCAGTGCTTATATGTATTATGGTGCCCTGGATGATGGTAAGAGTCCAGACACTTAGGGAAGTTTATTACTGACATCTAGGGCTGAAACAACTAACCGATTATGAATTTAATAGATTATGAAAACGGTAATCAAATATTCGGCCAGCCGATTAGTTGGCCTGCATACAGAATGCATTGTTTACATATGAGGAAATAGCACACCGTCCATATGATGTCAGAAAGTGCCTTGTGAATGTGTGAGGAGCAATGCCTCATGGGACATGTAGTCCTGGGCAGGAAGTGAGTGGTTCTAAAGGCAGAAGTTTTCTTTACCTTGCTATTGCGGCACTCTATACTGTACTTAACACACTGCAAAAAGCACTGTAGAAACAAATCAAAAGCAAACTGCACAGGTGTGTACCGAGCCTTATGCTGGCCACACGGATCAATTTTTAGACGAGAATATTCATATGAAAAATCTTTGTACATTTGCTGAATGAAAGAATGTTGTTTGAAATTTTCACTTGCTTTTAACATTCTGTTTTACAACGAATGTCATTTCTGAACGAAAACCACATACACGGTCTGAAAATTTCTTTGACCAGCAGTTTTCCATTATTTCTAAATTTTCCTGTCACTGTGGTTGAAAACAAACAAACGATTTGACCCTACTAAAGATTAGAAAATCGAACAAACGTTCTTAAAATTACATTTTTTTTTATTTTTTTAAAAAGAAGACATGGTTTTTGTACGGCCAGCATATAATATATTACAGTTCTGTTTGAAAATCTGCAAAAACAGTCTAACTTTTTTTTTTTTTTTTTCTTTAAATAAAAAAAGATCTGAGTCTGATGATATATACCACATTCAACCTCTAATAGTATATACAGCAGACCTCTTCTGTGTTATTCTTAGAGTGGATTCGAGATTTTGCCCTCTCACCATATAGAGGAGGTCCCAGAGTTACGAACCTCCGACTTGCAAACGATTTCCTACTTACGAACGGGAGGTGGCGTGACGTTCTGCGCATGCGCTGCCACTTTGCCGCCAGGCACATTGCAAAACGACGTTTGCGCATGCGCAGCTACTTGACAGAACATCGGAAAATGTTGTCTCTGCCGTTTTGCGCATGTGCTTCAGACTTATGAACAAATCCAACTTAAGAACAAACCCGCAGTCACTAACCTGTTCATAACTCGGGGACTGCCTGTAGTTGGATATTTATATTTAACACTACAAAGAGATATTTAAGAATAAATTGCCTTTTTTTTTAAACTTTACATATTAACTAAATTATACACCACACTTTTGAAGTTATTAACCGATTAATCTAAACAATAAAATCGGCCTAATAATAATCGTTAGTTGCAGCCCTATTGATATATTTTATGATAAATAATGTTTTGTTATTTTTTTTTCTTCCCTTTCTATCTTTGTTATCCATTGCTATGAGAGGACAGTCACTTTATTTTACTTTCTGTAAGGAAAAAAAAAAAAAAAAAAAGAAGAAGGTTTTTCTACACGAATAAAGATTACATAAATCCAAATTTTCAGGACAAGCTTTCACGGTGTGCCCCTTTCTCAAAGGCCCAAGCAGTTTCTCCATAGATAGGATACAATGAGAGCGTTGTCACCCTATGATAGGAAGAATATTACTGAAAGGATCACCAGGTGAAAGTCTGAAAAGAATGAAAAAAAAACAAAAAAAAAAAAAAAACCCCACACACCTCAGGCAGCCAGCACATCCAAGGAAAAAAAGCTAAAAACCATATCTAAAAAGGTAAGCTGCAATATATTACATTTGTATCCCTTGGGTTTAAATACAGATTAATTACTTGCCTACTGGGCACATTCATCCCCTTCCTGCCCAAGCCAATTTTCAGCTTTCAGCACCGTCACACTTTGAATGACAATTGCGCAATCATGCAACACCGTACCCAAATTAAATTTTTATCAGATAGAGCTTTCTTTTGGTGGTATTTAATCACCACTGTTTTTTTTTTTTCCTAAACAAACGAAAAAAAATACTATTTTGAAAAAAACATTTTCTTTAGCAAATGTTTGTATGTAGGTTTGATCCAAATGCGATGCGAATTCAGCCAGTTTGTGAGCATGAATTTGCATTGCACAGACATCACATGTGATCTGCTAAGCAATGCGGTACGAATCACATTCGATGTCTGACATCACATTAGTGTGAACCGGCCCTTGCGCTAAAGGTGCCAATAATGGGCGATCATAAATTCATAATAACCACTTCAACACAGGGCACTTATACACCTTCCTCCCAGATAAATTTTCGTCTTTCAGCGCTCTTGCACTTTGAATGGCAATTACTCGGTCATACAAACACTTTTTTTTTTTTTTTATCATTTTGTTCACACAAAAGAGAGCTTCATTTTGGTGGTATTTGATCACCTCTGGAATTTTTATAGTTTCCATTAAACAAATTTAAAAAAAGACAGAAAATTTTGAAAAAAATAAATAAAAAAATAAAGTTTTTTTGTTGTTTTGTTGTTACAAAACTTTGTAAATAAGTAAGTTTTCTCCTTCACTGATGGGGCTGCACTGACAAGGCAGCACTGATGGGCACCAATGAGGTGGCATTGATGGGCACTAATACGCGGCACTAATATGTGTACCGATCAGTGCTACATAGGCGGCAGGGATGTACTGTAATGTATGGTAATCAGTGCCCAACAATAATGCCTGCCACTGTGGGCACTGATTGGCATCCCTGGTGGTCTAGGGTGACATACCTGGTGCTAACATCCCTGGTGGTCCAGTGTGGGCATCCTCTGGGGGCTGTTCTGATAATCGATCAGAACAGAACCCCCCCCCCCCCAGAGCAGCAGCCGATCGGCTCTCCTCTACTCATGTCTGACAGACGCGAGTGAGGGAAAGCCGATCAATGGCTCTTCCTGTTTACATTGTGATCAGCCGTGATTGGACATGGCTGATCACATGGTAAAGAGTCTCCGTCAGACTCTTTACCTAGATCAGAGTTGCTGTGTGTCAAATTGACACACAGCAACAACAATTGCCGCAATGCGTGCACCCAGGCACGCGCAGCGGCTTAATATCCTGACAACGGCAGGTCAGGATATTGAAACCCCTTTGGCGCCATCATTTTGCTATATGGGGGGGCGGCAAGTGGTTAATTAAAAAGTCAAATATAATACAGTTATAAATAAAAATATGATTTTATTTTTTTTTAAAACCGTTCATTTTTGGTCAAGTGCACCCTGCATTGTCGGCACCAAATTTCCACTCGGTGCAACTCTACTTTTAACACAAGATGTAACTTGGAAAATGGGTGCATCTGGGTTGTAAATCTTTGGTGAATACATTGATCAATTGAGACCACAATGTATGTACGGGATGCTCAAGAATGACTATTTTCTTCATACAGGTAACAGGAGACAGAAACAACCTCTTCAGCCGTCTGCATAGGGGTTGAGTCACTTATTTTATATTAGAAAAGTGAGTGAATTTTGGACGAAGACTGTGTGACCCTTTGGTGAAAATTTGAAAACAGACCTCATTAGGCATGTATGGGATTGGATGTGATGCTTAAAGTGGAACTTTAGAAGTCAGAAAATTAAGATCCGCTAGATCACGCCAGGATGGCCCCTTTTGCCGGTATAGCTATGTAAAACATTACAGATAAGTGTCTATACTGTTTACAATCTAGTAATACACTGTCTAACTCTGCTCTGCACATGCTCAGTTGCTCTTTTTTTTTTTTTTTTTTTTTTTTTTTTTTTTAGTACTGTGACAAAAATGTAGAGGCCGATCTGTTGATAGCCTAAAGCAGGGCTCGACAAAACCCAGGCGCCAGGTCACAATGGCAACTGAAAATTGCGTCCTGGCGCCTTGGTTACACTGCAGCAGTGGTCGGGATTCCTCCCATGTGGCCCCCCCTCGCCGCGGGTGACTAGTCGAGCTGCCCGATAATTGAGGCCGCGGCTTTGTGGCTGGAGCAAATACATGCTCTTGTGTGAACCAGCGCCCTCTGGTGGGCGGTGCTGCGATGAGCACGACTTGCACTCACTCCAGTGGAGGAAGTCGGCAGCGGTGGCCGCTGATTGGCTGTTACTGGCCGTGCTGCATTCTGGGATTTGTAATCCGGAGAACAGCATGTCAGGGGACAGATGGAGCTGTCTTTGGCCAGACGAGGGGAGGGAACAGAGACGGGAGTGCTCCGCTGGTGGGCACTGATGAGGTGGCAGTAAATGTCATTATTAGGCTGTACTGGTGGGCACTGATGTGATGCACTGGTGGGTACTGATGAAGTGGCTCTGAAGGACACTGATAGGCTGCACTGGTGGGCACTAATTAGGTGGCGCTGGTGGTCTGCACTGAGGTGGTACTGAAGGACACTGATAAGATGGCACTGATGAGGTTGCACTGGTGGGTACTAATGAGGCAACACTGATGGGCTGCACTGGTGAGGTTGCACTGACAGGCTGCACTGGTGGGCACTAATGGATACTGATAGGCTGCACTGATGGACACTGACAGGCTGAATTGGTGGGCACTAATGAGGTGGCACCGATGGACACCGATAGGCTGCACCCAATCTCTCCAGAACAATGGCAGCCTCCAGGAAGAAAAAACAGGATTAATGCTGGAGGCAATTTATATATCACACACTAACTTAGGCAGCATAATAATTTTTGTGGAATGTATGTTCCTTGCTTAAGAACATTATTTTTCATCAAATCGTTACAGGTAAAAGTTCCACTTTAAGGATGCTTCCCCTCCTCTCATTCACATTCCCAGAGGGAGGAGTGTGACAACCTCTCTAGACAAATACATATAAATACTGAATATATGGATTTAGGACTTGTGCAAATGGTCATGTAGTGAACCCTTGTGTGTAAATCTCAGCTCGTAAGTCACAGGTGCAGTGTACAGCCCGCTGCCAGTCAAAAGTAACAACAGGCTGTACTCAGATATATGCACATATAAGTGGTACTTGCCTACATACAGTCCCTTGAAAAAGTATTCATAACCCCTTCAAATTTTCCTCATTTTGTCATGTTACAACTAAAAAAGTAAATGTATTTTATTGGGTTTTATGTGATAGACCAACACAAAGTGGCACATAATTGTGAAGTGAAAGGAAAATTATAAATGGTTTTCAATATTTTTTTTTTTTTTACAAATAAATATCTGAAAAGTGTGGGGTAAAGGAGGTTTGTTAGAGAACCTTAGTGAACAAACAGAATCATGAAGCCCAAGGAACACACCAGACAGGTCAGGGATAAAGTTGTGGAGAAGTTTAAAGCAGGGTAAGGTTATATAAAAAAAAAAAAAATATATATATATAAATATATATTCCAAGCTATGAACATCTCAAAGAGCACTGTTCAATCCACCATCAGAAAATGCAAAGAGTATGGCACAACTGTAAACCTACCAAGACATGGCCATCTACCTAAAACTGACAGACCGGGCAAGGAGAGCATTAATCAGAGAAGCAGCCAAGAGGCCCATGGTAACTCTGGAGGAGCTGCAGAGATCCACAGCTCAGGTGGGAGAATCTGTCCACAGGACAACTATTAGTCGGGAGCTCCACAGATCTGGTCTTTATGGAAGAGTGACAAGAAGAAAAGTCATTGTTGAAAGAAAGCCATAAGAAGTCCAGTTTGCGAGAAGCCATGTGTGGGACACAGCAAACATGTGGAAGAAGGTGCTCTGGTCAGATGAGACCAAAATTTTACTTTTTGGCCTAAAAGTTAAAATCTATGTGTGGCAGAAAGCTAAACACTGCACATCACCCTGAACACACCATCCCTACTGTGAAACATGGTGGTGGCAGCATCATGTTGTGGGGATGCTTTTCTTCAGCAGGGACAGGGAAGCTGTCCAGAGTTGATGGGAAGATGGATGGAGCCAAATACAGGGCAATCTTAGAAGAAGAAATGTTTGAATCTGCAGAAGACTTGAGACTGGGAGCGGAGGTTCACCTTCTAGCAGGACAATGACCTTAAACATACAGCCAGAGCTACAAAGGAATGGTATGGATCAAAGCATTCTCATGTGTTAGAATGGCGCAAATTCCAGACCTAAATCCAATTGAGAATCTGTGGTGAAACTTGAAAATTGGTGTTCACAGATTCTCTCCATCCAATCTGACAGAGCTTGAGCTTTTTTGCAAAGAAGAATGAGCAAAAATGTTATATTTTGATGTGCAAAGCTGGTAGAGAAATCCCCAAAAATTCAACAAAGTACTGACTCAGGAAGCTGAATACAAATGCACCCCACACTTTTCACATATTTGTAAAAAAATATTGAAAACCATTTATCATTTTCCTTCCACTTCACAATTATGTGCCACTTTGTGTTGGTCTATCGCATAAAATATATTTAAGATTTTGGTTGCAACATGTCAAAATGTGGAAAATTTCAAGGGGTATGAATATTTTAAGGCACTGTATGTGCTGCCCCTGTCTGCACACACATTCTGGTGGCAAGTACGGCTCAGATATGCAGATATCGGAGTTCAGGTGCTGTGTATTTCAGCATGTTGCTGACTTAGACAGGCTGCTGGCAACAGGATGTGTGCTGCAACTGTGAATCCAAGGCATAGAATTATGTCCAAATGTACGCTGTATAGTAGTTCTTCTACAGCCATGTGCACAGAGCCTTACCAGTGATAGACTATGTATGGGGTGTGAGAATTCAAAGCGCTTCTCATATTTAATCACACATAAAACAATGCTCCAGGTCAGCTCGCATGCTAACCGCGTGTCGTCCCCAGTTGCCAATAAGTAAAAAAAAATAATGTGTATATATATATCTCCAGTCAACACCCTTATTGTAATTCAACAAATGAAGTGCAGGGTCTTCAGAGCACATACAACACGTTTCATGCTTACTCAGTGCTTTGGTGCAGTCTTTTACGTGTGTGATTACTATGAGGAGAGGCACTCTTAATTCTCACACCCCATATGTACATTATATATATCATCTCTTTATCTTATGCCTCTCTTCATATACGTAATACAAAGCGCCTCATGCATATATACACACACACACACACACACCTCTTTTATATATTCATGGGGTGTTAGGCTTGAGAATGCCTCTCCTCCTCTCCCAATACAGGTAATACAGACTGACAAACCTCTCCAAACATCCAATGGGTAAAATAAGTATTGAACACATCACCAAAATGGTGACGTGTTCAATACTTATTTTGCCCACTGTATGTAATCCTTTACCAGCAACATATAGGGGTCTATCTTTTTTTTTTTTTCCCCCACACAAAAATTTACCCATTTTTCCCATAAGATTATTTGACCCCCCCCCCCCCCCGGTGGTATTCCCAAGTGTGGCTCGGGGTGAGATTTCAGTACCATTAGCGGTAACCCTGAACCACACTCGGGATCGCATCACTGGATCCTGGAAGGGGTTATTTACCTTGTTCCCCAGGATCCGGCGATGTACTCCCGATGTATGTACAGCGGCCGGATCTTCCGCCCAATGCACTGTGTGCCTTGGCTTCTGTTCTCGGCGAGCGTCATGATGCGCGCGTGGGGGGGGGGGGATGGGACGAGGGGCCTGGGGGTGTAACCGGCAGCAAATTCAAATAGCATAAAGCACAAAACACACTGATACATTGTAATCCTATTGGATTACATTACTAAATAAAATAAAATTTACCTTAGTTTGTCCCCCAGTGCTTTATCCAGTGCCCTTGCCTGCAGTTTTACTGTACTTTCTGCCTGGAAACTGCAGCATGACCGTGGCATCAAAAAAGCACGCCTCTACCTCAAAAGCGGCATATGACTTGCTGGAAAACAGCAATACATAACCGCTTGCAGAATTGACTGATAGCGATTCATGGGGAAGTTCGTCCGCAGGCACAGAAATCGATTTTAGCGATGATCCTGCGACTGTGCCCAGTGATATGCGGACTTGGTGCTCGACTGGTTGCGGTATGGAGCACGCAGCGGCCAAGATTCCCGTTTACTGGAGCACCTGGTATCAAAGTGGAGGTTGAAGATGACAACCCCTTGGCATACCTCCAACTCTTTTTGACCAATGAGGTTATAGAAAAAATGGTTAGGGAGACAAATCGGTACCAGGAGCAACAAGCTGCTACGCATCAGAGGTTTGCAAGGAGCAGAATAATGGAACCAGTGACCAAAGAGGACATCTGGAAGTTTCTGGGCCTCATAATTCTTCAGGGAGGGATGGGGGAAACCCCTGCAGTTAAATAGTATTGAACAACCAACAAATTACTAGCCACTCTTTTTTTGGCACGGTCATGTCGGAGTACAAATTTTCTCTGATAATGAAATATTTGCAGTTTCAAAATAATGACGAATTTGATGAGACTTCTCATCCAGCACCAAAACTGAAAGAAATTTGGGGAGTATATCAAATTATTCAGAAAATTTTCCAGCAGACCTATGTACCAGAGACATCAGTATTGACGAACGTCTAATGGCCTACAAAGGAAGACTCAGCTGGATACAGTATAACGCATCTAAGAGCACGTTTTGGCATAAAATCATTCATGCTCTGTGAATCCAGCACTGGTTGCATATGGAATTCGGCATTTACACCAGGAAAGGAACCAAGTTCAATTAAAGATTCAGTAATTATGGAATGGGAACCGCTTACGTTCTTACTTTGATTGAGCCATTGCTGAATCAGGGCTACTGTGTAACCACGGATCATTTTTACACTTCTCCAGAACTCTATGAGTTCCTTCTACAGTACAAGACAGATGCATATGGGACCGTTGGAGCTAACTGGCGTGAGTGAGTGACAAGCCTGTGGTTCATGTGGACTTTGTTTGGAAATTTGCAGAATTTATATTTCTCAAACACCGACTGTAAATAGATGTGGACGTCATGCTGCTGGTGTTGTGAACCCGGAATGCCTGACTGGTCGTCACTTTATAGACCACATTCCACCAACGGAAAAGAAGTCAGCACCCACAAGGATGTGTGTGGTTTGCTGCTCTAAGCGTGACGACACTGGAAGGAAAAAATAAATAAAAAAATTCAGAAAAGAAACCAGGTTCTACTGTCCTGACTGTGATGTCGGACTTTGTGTTGTACCAGGTTTTAAACTTTTTAATACCCGGGACGTTTACTGAAGCAATATGGCTACTAATATTGCACTCTTGTTTGGCAAAAAAAAATAAAAAAATCTGTGTTTTATAATTATATTATTTACTAAAATGTATTGAATAAAATGTTATTTTTATTATATTATTTGTTATTTATTACATTATCATTTATGATTTTGTGTTTCAAACTTTATCATACCCGAGATGTCTACTAGACTCTGGTTTGGCCGGATTTAAAGTGAGTTATTCCTCAGAATTGCAGGCCTACAATATAAAAACGCCAAATTTCCATGCAAAATAATGGTACTGCTTTCAGCACCTAAAATCTGAAATAATCATACCGCCAGAGAGGTTAAAAATTGGTGAATATTTGATGAAAACATTGATAAATAAACCTCATAATGTGCATACAGGATGTTATGCTTGAGCATGTCTTTCCATTAACCTTCTCTTACAGATAATAGAGACAGATGCAACCTTTCCAAACATTTTCCTACCGTTAATATGGATTTATCCATTCTTTACATCAGAGACAATTAAAATGTGAGTGAATCTCATGAGAAAATGATTTTGGTAAAAATTTGATAAATAGACCCCTCTATGGGGTGTGAAGTTCAAAAATCCCTTTCCACGTACAGGTAATGCAGAGAGGCAGACCACCTCTTCAGTAATATGTATTAGTTTTAATTGATATATAGGGGTCCATTTATCAATATGTTCACCCAAGGTTTCTCAATTTTTCACATAAGACTATAAAAAATGAGTGGTTCTTGGATGAAAATGTTAATAAATAGACCTCATCATGCCTCTTCTCTCCCCATACGCCTTCCCTTACAGGAGAGAGGGATGTAAAACATCTGCAGACATAGTGGGGTTGCTTTATTAAAACTGAAGTGCAAAAATTGGTGCAGCTCTGCATGGTAGCCAATCAGCATCTAACGTCACCTTGTTCAGTTAAACTTTGACAAAAAAAAAATGGAAGCTGATTGGTTTCTATGCAGAGATGCACCAGATTTTGCACTCTCTAGTTTTAGTAAATCAACCCCAATGGTTTTACCAGGAATATATAATGACGTGGAATTTAGTAACAATAGACCAGCTGTGCGTGGCAACCAATCAGCTTCTAGCTTTTATTTTCACAACCTAAGGGCCCTTTCACACGAGCGTGTCTGTGTACAGGCTCCGCGTTGCTCAGCAGGATAGCTCAGTTGACCCCCGCTGAGGAGGCAGATGACAGGTCTGTCTCTGGACACTGCAGGGACCGACCTGTCAGAGCGCCGCTCTCTATGGGGGAATCGGATGAAGACGGACCGTAGAGTCCGATCTGATCTGCCAGATGGATGGAAAAATAGGGTTTGCATCTGTCACACTTTAGCGGGTCGGATTTCAGCAGACATGTCACCGCTGACATCAGTCATTCCATAGACCTGTATGGAGCGTCCATTCAGGTCTGCCTAAAAAAACTGACAGGTGGACCTAAATGATCCGCCTGTGTGAAAGGGGCCTAAACTGAACAGAGGCTAGAAGCTGATTGGTTACTGTGAACAGCTGCTCCAGATTCAGATATGATTCAGTTTTGGTAAATCTCCCCCCCTAGCAATGCATGTATGGCATGTGATACCATATTATATATATACACACACACACACCATGAGCTATACCTTTCCAGGCATGGATGCATCCCAACCTCTGAAGGAATGCTGTGGTATCTAGCACCAAGATGTCAGTAGCAGATCCTTTAACGTGTTTGTTAACCCAACATTTGTTATTCCTCATATGTACCTGCTGTATCAGCTACTTGTGTGAGAAAGTATCCTGCCGTCTTTGTATTACTTCCTTTATGTGAAATCCCTGGTATTCCTGACAGTCCCTGCGCTTTCCTATATAAACTGACCACACTAAGCAGGAGAGCACACCTGATCAGTTTTCTAGCTATGCTGGGAACTCCGCCTGCTGTCCAATGGTAAGACTTGTCCCAACACATCCCCTGCTGCACAGCTTTTCATTGGGAAGATTGGTGTGCTGCTACTTCTCCTTTCCCAGCTCTTATGCAGCTGAGAACAGATGGAATGTGATCAATTATAAAAGAAAAAAAAAATGGGGGAGTGGTTTAGATCTTTATAATGTTTTGGCTTTCATTTCTATTTTAAACTGAATGGGTTGTTTTACAAGGTGATCATTTACAATCACTTTTGTCACTTAAGTCCTGAGGAGAGGCCTTCATGGATCAGAGCTGTCTTTCCAGTACATCCCACAGACACTTGATTGGATTGAGATCTGGAGAAGTCAATACTTCAGACTCGTAGTTGTGTTCCTTGAACCATTTTTGCAGTGTGTCATTGTACATTATCCTGCTGAACAAGGACACTGCCATCAGGGAATAGAGTTTCCATGAAGGTGTGTACTTGGTCAGCAAGAACGTTTAGGTAGGTGGTTTCCCAGCAGAACATTGCCCAAAGCATCACAATGCCTCCATCTTTTCTGTTTCTTCTCATACTGCATCCTGGAGCCATTTCTTCCCCAGGTGACGCACACGAAGCTGACCATCCATATGATGTAAACAAAACATGATTCCTCACAGAAGGCCGCCTTCTTCCATCGCTCCGTCATCCAGTTCTGATGCTCATGTGCCCAATGTAGGAGCTTTTGGATGTGGACATGGGTCAGCTTGAGGCGCCCTGACCCGCCCATAGCCCCATACACAACAAATAGCGATGCACTGTGTGTTCCGACTCCTTTCTATCAGAACCAGCCTTTTCTTCTACAGAACTACGTGAGCAATGGAAGAAGGCGGCCTGGTCTGATGAATTCAAGAATGGGTTTGAAGAACACAATAATGGAGTTTGGGAGTGCTGATTTGGCCTCCAAATTCTCCAGATCTCAAGCCAAATCGATCATTTGCGGGATCTTCTGGAAGAAAACAAAGTCCGATCCATGGAGGCCCCACCTCACAACTTACAGGACATAAAGGCTCTGCTCCTCACGCTTGGTGCTAGATACCACAACGTTCCTACAGAGGTCTCGTGGAGTCCATGCCTGGAGTCTGGGTAGTTTAGGTGGCAAAAAAAAGGTGTGTGATCATAATTGGGGTGGGGGTATATATATATTTTTTCATTAGGTGTGAGGTAATGTCTCCTTCTCCCCCCTCATAAAAATAATACATAGAGACTACCTCTCTAGACATAGAGATGGCTTCACCAGTAATAGATCATAATGGAGCAGCTGTGCAAGACAACCAGATACTAGCTTTGATTTTCAAAGCTTACCTTAAGAAGCTGAAGCTGATTGGTTGCCACGCACAGTTACTCCATTCTTAGTAAGTGTGTGTGTATATATATATATATATATATATATATATATATATACACACACACCTCTATATATGATAAATGTAGGAGGTATAATGATGGCTCTCCTCCCAACACACACACACACCTCTAATCTATACATGATGCATGTATGGGATGGGAATCTGGCTGCTCTCCCCTCCCCCTCCCGTGCAGACAATGGCTCCTCCCCTCACACCGGGCACAGCTGTAGCCCCGTTACCCCGCGGTCGTTGTGCCCCCCCCCCCCTCCCCCCTGACAAACAGCACAGTCGCCCCTTCCGTCTCTCCCCCCCGCCGCTCATCCCGCAGTCTCACCCCCTAAGCCGGGTCCCGCGGCTCCGTCTCGGTACATTGCCCCTTTAAGAGCGGCTCCGGTACAAGACGATCCGTCCGGAGACAGGAGACAAGAGGGGGGCTGAGAAACAGACTGGGCGCCGGAGAATGACGTCACCAGAGGCGCCGACCACGACGAGCCACCATGTTGGAGGAGGCACTGGCCTTGTGGGTGTGGTCGGGAGGGAGGAGAGTCCCATTGCCCGGAGACACGCTTTCTGGGACGTGTCGTTATAAAGCAGTGCTGGAGAGTGGAGCTGTACTCCTACTACGTTGTGTTATGTGTATGGTGAAAGCAGAGCTAAACCCAAGCGGGGAAATGTCAGGTTTATAACAAATATGAACTCAAGACACCATCTTTATTTCATAGCTACAGTGGCAGAGTATTCCAACCTTTTGGAATGAACTGGTTTTCTGCTGTTATTTGTCACAAAATGTGACCTGATCCTCATCTAAGGCTCATCCTCACTTAATTCCGACGCGTCTCACAGCAGGGGTCCGGAGTGTCCATGTTCTCTGTTTCAGGAAGGAATCAGGCCCACATTTTTGCCTGAATTCGTACCTGAAACAGCCAAAGACACGGGACTATGTGCCCTCTGCCCGCTGCCACCTTGGTGGTATGTGAACCGCCTCCATTGAGACCTGGGAAAAATCCCCTGTCATGTGAATTGGAATGTGGAAAAACCAACATCAAATTCACATAAGTGTGAACCCAGCCTTAAAGCAGAGTTCCACCCAGAAATGGAACTTCTGCTCATCCGGTTCCACCCGACTCCGGTGTCACATTTGGCACCTTTTAGGGGGGAGCAGATACCTGTCTAATCCACGAGTTTGCTCCCACGTCCAGCGAAAGATCGCCGCAGTATCTGTGCTGATTTACAGCATGTCCGACCTCTCCTCCCCCCCCCCCCCCCCCCCACTGTCCTCTGGGAGACACACAGGTCCCATAAGATAGCAGGAACCATTCAGAATGCACAGTTTTATTGTTGCATCAAAACTTTACCGCAGTATTTAGCGCACAACGCTTAGTGAATTGAACATTTGCACACTTGTTTCTGCATGCGTTATTTAACTCTTAGTGAATTGACTCCAATGTCTTTAACCTGTTTCCGCCCACCATCAAATGACGGCGGGGAGGTGCTGCTCTCTCACACACCTGCGGGGTGCGCGGCGATCACGGACACGTCATGTTGCTAGGACATGGAGCAACCCCGATCTCTGTAAAGAGCTGTGTCTGCAGCTCTTTAACCATGTGCTCAGCTGTGTCCAATCACAGCCGGTCACATGTAAACACAGAGATGCCGGTAATCGTCACTCCTCGCCTTACACTGACAGAGTATGTGGCGAGGAGAGCCGATCAACTGCATCTCCTCGCAGGGGACAACAAAACATGTAATCAGGGCACTGATCGTCAGTGCGCTGATTACATTATAGCACCGAGTGTCACCAATCGGTGCCAGCAATCAGTGCCCATTAGTGATGCCAGTCAGTGCTGGCTATCAGTGCTGTCCATCAATGCTCATCAGTGCCACCTATCAGTGCGGCATATTAGTGCCTCCTCATCAGTGCCACCTAATTAGTGCCCATAAGTGCAGCCTCATCAGTGTCCATAAGTTCCACCTCATCAATACCCACCAGTTCAGCCTATCAGTGCACATCAGTGAAGGAGAAAAATTACTTATTTACAAAATTTACTGAAAGAAACTAAGTAAAACTCTTTTTTGATTTTTTTTTAAATTTTTGGTCTTTTTTTTTCAAAAAAAAAACAGCAGTGATTAAATACCACCAAAAGCTCTATTTGTGTGAAGAAAAAAACCTCATCTGGGTACAGTATAGCATGACCACACGATTGTCATTCAAAGTGCGACAGCACTAAAAGCTGAAAAATGGCCTGTGCAGGGTGTAAGTGGCCCTGATGTGAACCATGCTTAGCAAAAAGGAGCTCTAGGAAGAAATACGACCAAGAGAAGTAAAATCTGCATAACATCAAAATCTATGGTAAGCTGCGTCGAAGCACTGGGACTGGTGAGAGGAAACTGCTGCGATTAACCTCTTGCTGCTAGCAGAGACTGAGCACATAGGGACTGGTCGTCTAACTAGAAGCATTATTTATTACATGCAGACTTTATTGTGACTGTACTCATGTGCACCACCATAAAGCCTGGGCCCCAACGCTAGCTGGCTGAAGAACTATGGCTAAAAACTGCTCAGTCGGATATTTGCTTCACAAGAACTTAGCCTATTGTCCATCATAAGAAGTACCTCTTTAAAGTCTTAAATTTAATATCTGCCATTTATATAGACTGCACTTTACTTGTTAAAAGATTTTATTGCATGTACAAATTACATACATATTAGATACAATAATGATTATACATCAAGGCAATGAAGTTTACTCACACAGATCCAAAAGTATTATCATTATCTGAATTCATTTAAAGACATAAATGGTAAATTATTAATCCTTAACTAATAAACAATAATATCATTAATAATTTGTAAATCAAGGACCTTGCAAAATTAAATGCAATCCTCGGAACTATAATAAGTTAGAAACCACTTGTATGCATATTTTTATAATGATATGTAAGTATGAGTATAGTAAAAGAAAAGAAGATGAGAGAGAAATGAAAAGATACAAAGAGAAAAAAGGAAAGGAAGAAAAGAAAGAGAGGAAGGGAAGGAATCCGCGGAATTGGGCCGAGAGCCACCGCTATTTCTGAAATGAATGTATTCAGGATGATATCTTCTCAATCAACTACCATGGCAAAAGCACTTTCAAGTTAAATGATGGAGATAAAAAGTTATCTATCCATGGCTGCCATATTTTTTCAAATTTAGGAATCGTGTTCGACTCAAGAGCTATCCATTTAGCATGAGACATAGTATTGTTCATTCTATTCACAGCTTTGTTAGTCACCAAGTCCGGAGTTCTCCAGGCTTTTGTCAGTATTTGTTTGGCTGCTGTGAAAAGTTGAACCAGCAGGTTAAATTGGTAATGTGTTAAGAAATCCGGTTTTAAATTAAGGAGAGCCATTACAGGATCAATAGGGATTTCCCTTTTAAACAATTTAGATGCCATATTGAATATTACCATCCAAAAAGTTTTTACTTTAGGGCATACCCACCAGGTGTGGAAATATGTGCCCAAATCCGAACAACCACAGAAACATTGTGCTGATTTCAATTCTGTGCATATTTAGCAGTTCTAACTGGTACAAGGTACCATCTGGTTATCACTTTGTAGTTTGCCTCAACCGCCAATACATTGGGAAAGATTGCTTTTGTTACTGACCAAATTCGGTTCCATTACGCATTTTCTAATGTTCTTTCCAGATCCAACTCCAATTTTTGTACATAGGAAGGTTTTCCCAATTCAGGATGTGTTAAAATCTGGGAGTATAATAGTGATATTATACCCCTAGTATGAGGACCATTCTTACAAATATTTTCAAAGCTAGTGAGTTGATCAAATGGAGTATCAGAGTTTAGGTAGGGTGTGAAGAAATTTTTAATTTGGAGGTATGGAAATAATTCAGATTGGGTTAAACCATAAGATTCACATAGAGACGGAAAAGGGATAAAGGATGAGGAGTTTACAAATTTATGCATCGTCAAGAGGTTAAGGGATACCCATTCTCTAAATGATTTGGGAGAAACCCATGTAGGATAGAAAGCTGGATTTTTGTAGAATGAGAGGAGAGGATTGTGCATTAATTGTAGACGGCTCCCAATTTTAGTTTTATCCCTTAGAGAAAGAAAATGCTTAGTAATAGGATTACTCAATTCTTTACGGTCTTTCGAGGGAAATCCAAAGTAGGTTGGAAATTGTCAATGGGTCACATTCTGCAGCTTCTATGTGTACCCAGAGAGGAATCTCGTAATTTGCTTGATATTTGGTGAGACACCGCGCAAAGTTAGGACATTGCAAACCCCCGTTTAATTTAAGGAGAAATAATGTGTATTTTTGTATTCGTGGTTTAGAGGAACCCCATATATATGTCAATCTTCTATTCTGTAGAATTCTCGAAAAATAGGCAGGCACCAGAATTGGTTACACTCTGAAGAAGTATAGTATTTTGGAAAGTATTGTCATTTTAATTGCATTTATTCTTACAAACCATGATAGTGGGATCGAATGAAAAGAAGGATAGTTTTAGGGACTTTAAGGAAGCCAAGACCTGGTAAGGTCACGTATTTCCATCCCTATGGGACTTTATATGAAAACATGAGCTGGTAAGGTCATGCATTTCCATCCCTTTAAGGTCAACGGAGAGGGGGACAAGGAAGGTGGGACTTTATATGAGGCACATGATAGCAAAACATAATACCAGTTGAACAGAGGAATTTTATTCACATAGCAGTATAATACATTGTTATTGTCGAATAAGATGTATAACATGATAACTAAAATAATAGCAAAAATAACAACAGGGACATCAAAAGACATAACCACTGGTATTAATGGTAGATAAATAAACATAATAGTAAACATTAAGCAATTTAATAACAATGATATCTCAGAATATAATCATTGTAAAATTCCATAGTTCAACATGGACAAGCTTGGATAACCCAATTTTACTTTGGTCCAGTTATTATTTGATTCCTACCTCATCTGGCCCAGCGAGGCCATAGGTCCTGCAGATATTAATGTGCAACATTGATTTTATCCAAGCTTGTCCATGTTGAACTATGGAATTTTACAATGATTATATTCTGAGATATCATTGGTATTAAATTGCTTAATGTTTACTATTATGTTTATTTATCTACCATTAATATCAGTGGTTATGTCTTTTGATGTCCCTGTTGTTATTTTTGCTATTATTTTAGTTATCATGTTATACATCTTATTCGACAATAACAATGTATTATACTGCTATGTGAATAAAATTCCTCTGTTCAACTGGTATTATGTTTTGCTATCATGTGCCTCATATAAAGTCCCATCTTCCTTGTCCCCCATGATAGTGGGATGTGAGACCAGAATTTCATTAGGTTTGATATAGATTTCAGGATTGGAGGATAATTTAATGGAAAAAGATCTGACAATGACGCAGTAAGATTGATTCCTAAATATGGGTTTGATTTTTCATTCCAATTAAATGGGAGTCCCTGTTTTGCAGAGTTTAGTTCCAATTCTGAATGGGATATGTTCAAAGCTAAGCATTTTTTGGGGTTGATTGATAGGCCAGAAAAAGCAGCAAATTCATTAAGAATTGGAATAAGATTGGGCCGTTAGACCTGTGGAGAAAAAAAAAATAGTAATATATCATCTGCAAAAAGACAGATTTTGTGTTGGTAACCACCCAATTCAATGCCTGTTATAGTATGATTTGATCTTATTGATTGGGCAAGTGGCTCAATTAAAAGCGCGAACAATAAAGGGGAAAGTGGACATCCCTGTCTTGTACCTCTCTCAATGTTAAACAGTTCAGACTTGTAACCCGCATATTTTACATAAGCTTGTGGTTTGTTATATAATGCCATTATCCAATTTATATAGTTAGGACCAAAGCCCCATTTTTGTAGGGTGTAGTTCATATACAACCAAGGAATAGAATCAAAGGCTTTTTTAATGTGTAGAGAAAGAAAACATGCGGATATACAACGTGTTTTTGTAATGTGTGCTAGCAGTGTTGCTCTACACACATTGTCTCCCGCTTGACATTTGGGCATAAATCCGACCTGGTCTTGATGTATTAGAGATCCAATGATTTTATTTAGGCAAGATGCTAAAATTTTTGCCAGAATTTTGATATTGCTGTTTAACATTGAAATAGGACAGTAATTAGAGCAGGAAGTTTCATCCGAATTAGGTTTCGGAATCATGCAAATGATTGCCATTAAGGATTCTGGTCTAAAGGATTTATCATTTAATATATTATTAAATGCATTCGCCAACAAAGGGGAAATTATGTCAGAAAAAGAGTGCTGTATATCGGTCAGGGCCCGGTCTTTTATATATAGACTGCATTTTAAAGTGGATAGCCTACTGCTTCCAGAGGAGTTATTGCTGTATTGATCATCATTGCTTTTACTGTTTTTTAATGCCATTACATATTGTTGATTGTGTGGATTACCAGGTTTACTATAAATTAGCTGCATAACACTCTATTCTATGCTGCTATAGCCTAGTGAACATATTGTCTTCTTTCTGAACTGTGATTGACTTAATCCTTTACTTACTCATTATGTGTATACTGCAATTTGCTGCAACATTGTGACATTATATTGGGTTAATTTACCACTAATCAGTATGATGTTTGCTTTTTGATACTGAACCTTAGTTGTATTCAGGGTATCTATATTTGTGCTCCCGATATCAGTGCAGTATCCATTTGTTTAACCTGATGTGTTAGTGGGGATAAAAGTCGAGACAGGAAAATAGAGAACCAATGGTTTCTGACAGGTACCCTATGGGGGTACCTGTCAGAAACCATGAATCAAATGATGATTCTCAGAGACTTCTTTCCAGATTTAGTTGAAGGTCCTTTGAATCTCATCTGCTGCTGATACAAGAGGAGAAAGTGAACAGATGGATGCTACCCGTAAACAGTGAAGAAGGGAGATTTTCCAGAACTGGCATTGGAGTGATGGTTTAAGGCAAACTATGCCCAGGACAAAAAACCCACCCAGTCATCTTGGTGGGCTGAGATGAAGGCATGGAGAAAACATTCTACATTTTGATTGACACGATCCGATTGCCCATTGGACTGGGGATGAAAGGCAGATGTAAAATCCAATTTAATTCCAAAGGAGCTGGCCAAGGCTCTCCAAAACCGAGCAGTAAATTGAACTCCTTTGACAGAGATGATATGTGAGGGCATCCCATGAAGACGAAAGATCTCCTTAATGAAAGTTGTGGTAAGACTGGGAGCAGAAGGTAGGCCTGGGAGAGGAATCAAGTGACACATTTTGTAGAACCGATCCACCACTACCCAGATGACTGTTGAACCTGTAGAGAGGCGCAGATCAGAGATAAAATCCATGGAAATACAACGCCAAGGTATATCCGGAACTGGTAAGGGTAAAGTCAACCCAGCAGGGGCGGATGTGTAAGATTTGGATAGTACACAAACTGTACAAGCTTGAACGTAATCCTCAACATCCTTACAAAGAGAAGGCCACCAGTAATGATGCTGAAGAAGGTCACAAGTACGAGATATGCCAGGATGTCCAGAGAGCTTGGAGTCATGTGCCTAAGCAAGGAGTTTGGGAAGAATTGCGGGAACTACAAAAGTTTTACCTGGAGGAGTCTGCATAGACCGGAGCTGAGTAGTGGCTAGGATACGATGCAGAGGGATGATGGGACCAAGATCTAGGTGATTCTCAAAATCATTGACATCAAACGACCTGGACAAGGCATTGGCTCAAAGGTTTTTCCGAATGTATTCAGACATGGCTTGTGTGTTGGGGATAGATAGAGGGTAGGCTTGGCCTTGGGGAGGAGAGGTTCCAGATAACAGCTCAATGGAGCAGTCATAGTCTCTGTGAGGAGGAATGCGATCAGCTGACTTTTTGCAGAAAACATCCTGGCAAGACTGATATTGGGAAAGCAACATGGGAGTAGTGGAGGTCTCAGCCAGAGGAATGGAAGGAGGAGATAGCACCTTGGAAATACATTGTTGCTGACACGGAGAACCCCAAGCCAATACTTGTCCAGAATTCCAGTCAAGATGCGGGGAGTGTTTCTGCAACCATGAAAGGCTCAGGATGATGGGACTGGAGGATTTAAGCAGAATTAGGAAAGAGATCTCCTCAGCATGCAAAAAACCAAATGCATAAGATAATAGGAGGGTTTTTAAACCGGATGGGGGTCATAGGCAAGAAGGAGCCATCTACTGCGGTCACGCAAAGGGGTACAGCCAAGGCAACAAAGGCAATGACCAACTCGGAAGCTAAAGATTGTTCAATGAAATTCCCGGCAGCACCAGAGTCCACTTAAGCAGAGAGAGGCATTTTGAGCCCAGTGGATAGCCACGGGAAGGGTGAAACAAGGGAAGCGGACTAAAGGATCAGTCTAGATCACCTTCCTCCAAGTGACCTAGACCCTGGAGTTGCCCAGATGGAATGGACAGGAGTTCAAAAGATGTCCTTTATCGCCACAATAAAGACATAAGCCCAATCCCATGTGTTGGGCACGTTCCTTGAGAGTGAGACGAGTTCGCTCAAGCTGTTCTTCCAACGTGTAAGAGGTTGAAGCCAGAGAGGATTCCACAGGTTTTGGGACTACTTGTGCTGGATGGCCAGCAGGGGAATGACTGTATCTGTAGCTCTCCAGGGCCCGCTCCTGGAAGTAAATGTCTATTTGAATGCTCAATGCGATTAAATCATCCAATGACGTAGGAATGGTACGTCCAGCGAGTTCATCCTTCACACACTCAGATAGGCCTTGCCAGAAGGTAGCAGTAAGGGCCTCATTATTCCATTTGAGTTCAGTGGCCAGCGTATGGGATTGAAATGCGTATTGGCCGACTGTCATACCTTGCTGACGAAGACGAAGGAGACACTCTGCCGGGCTCATCAAAAGTTTTCTGGAATGCATCCAAAAAGAGCTGGAGGTCAGAGGTGATAGAATCGTGATTCCCAGAGTGGGGAAGCCCAAGCTAGAGCATCACCGGAGAGGAGAGAGATGATATATATGCGATTTTGATGCAATCAGTTGGAAAATGTTGGCTGGAAAGTTCAAAGTGGATGGAACACTGAATAATGAAGCCCCGACAAGCCTTATGCCCTGTACACATGAGCAGACTAGGTCTGACCAACTTCCTGCTGGACTTCCGGTGGAGTTCCGATGGACTTTCTGAACGAACGGACTTGGTCCGCCGGTTTTCCCGACGGACTTCCGACGGAGTTACAGTGGACTTCCAAATGAACAGACTTGCCCACACATGGACTAAAGTGCGTTAATTTTGAACGTGATGAGTTACGAAATTGACACCTTGTGAGCCCCATCGCCTGGTATGGATTTTAAGCGGAATGCCCCAACGGTGAAAAAAGGCGTGGGGGTCCCCCAAAAATCCATACCAGACCCTTATCCAAGCACGTAGCTTGGCCGGTCAGGAAAAGGGGTGGGGATGAGCGAGTGCCCCCCCTCCTGAACCATACCAGGCCGCATGCCCTCAATGTTGATGAGGACAAGGGCCTCTTCCCAAAAACCCTGGCCATTGGTTGTCGGGGTCTTGCGGGCAGGTCAAAAGAGCAGAAGATAGCGGAGGAGCCCAGGAGAAGAATCGGAGAGCAGGAGAAGAGGTCGGAGAGCAGGAGAAGAGGCCGGAGAGAGCGGAGGAGTTGGAAGAGACCCCCGAAATGGAAGAGACCCCCGGAGCTGCCTAATGAACTACTTTAAAAACCTGTCATGTGTTTTTTTTTTACTTTATTTCCCCCAGGTGAATGGGTAGGGGTACGATGTACCTCATACTTATTCACATAGGGTGGGGGGCCGGGATCTGGGGGCTCTCTTTTTAAAGGGGGCTCCCAGATTCCGATAAGCCCCCACCCACAGACCCCGACAACCAATAGCCAGGGTTGTCGGGAAGAGGCCCTTGTCCACATCAACATGGGGACAACGTGCTTTGAGGTGGGGGGTCCGCAGGGTCCAACCCTTCCCAAAGCACCCCCAGAGCACACAGCTCGCTCGTCCCCACCCCCGGGCTGTGTACTCGCATAAGGGTCTGGTATGGATTTTGGGGTGATCTTTTGATCGGCGTAGGGGGTTCCCTTTAAATCCATACCAGACCTAAGGGACATTGTCGCCTCTCCCTCGCGCTCGCTGCAATAGAAAAATGTGTTTTTTCTATTGCAGCGAGCGCGAGATGTATGGTACCCTGCAGCCGAAAACCAGCGCAATAGGATCACGCTGGAAACATTCTCGTGGGCAGGTGCTGTAGCTGCCCTTGTGTCATATTTGGTCCGTCGGACCAGCATACAGACGAACGGGTTTCCCACTAGGAACTGGGTGCGGCGGAGTTTCAGCGGGAAAATTTAAAACATATTCTATTTCTAAAGTCTGTCGGATTTTAAGACAGCAAAGGTCCCATGGAGCCCACACACGATCTATGCTGTCAAAAAGTGTGGTCATGTGTATGTGGCATTAGGGTCGCCAGAAAAACGAGGTGGCGGCGGCAGATGCAAGCAGGGATGGACAGGTGTAGCAGGTAACACGTGACCAGCTGAAGCAGAAGCAGGAACGGGAGGAACTGAAGTTGCAGCGGGTTGCAGACGATCCAGACGGGAGGCAAGATCCTGAAGAACCAGCATTATTTGCTCTTGATTTGCTTGCTGGGATTTGTCTCTGAACTATAAGTTGCATTTGATCCTCGGTCGGTGGCCGATTCTCAGAAGCGCTCATGGCTTGAGCAAACTGTCACGGTACTACTACAATGAGCCCACAGGCGAGTAGATGACATGGGATCCCTCAGGCCGAGGAGTCTAAGGGCCCATTCGGTATTCTGCCAGGGACCACCTAACAAGGGTTTGGGCTTGGCTGCATGCTGACCCCAGGTCGCGACCCCTGGGTTCACCCTGTTCGCTAGGGGAGTACCAGAAGACACAGTCAAACAAGGATGGGTGAAGCAAAGGAGAGCAAGATAGCGCGCCAATGTCAGGGCGGGCTGCAGACAATGTAATCAGGACAAGCCGAGTCGGTACACAAGAGATCAGTTCACGAGAGGTCAGGATAAAGCAGGTTAAACGAAGGGTTGCTCAAGCAGCCAGAAAGTGATTTGAGAGGGATTTAAATAGAGAAGCACATGAGGGGCTGGACAGGAAGTAGCAGGAAGGAATAACATATTTAGCAACAGGTGAAGCCGGTGACGCCCATAGCTGCAGAGTGCAGAAGAGCTGAACACAAGCTAGTGGAACAACAGGTGCCAGCCGGCCTACAGTAGTAAAGGTGAGACACAGATCAGCTCCGCAGCTGATCTGTGACAGAGCCTACCTCGCAGTGTAAGCAGGCTGGACTCATAATGGAGCTTGGCCATCCTCGGAGGGGTGATCACCCCAACCCATCTTGAGCCTGGTCGGGTACTGCATGGGTATGAGGCAGGAAGAGACTGCAACAGAGAGAGAGCAGGCTTGACTAGAGGAGGAAAAATGTAATTGTCCACTTGCATTGGTCCCTGTGATGAGCTAAGTTTGCACTCTTCCCCACTCAGAAGTTTAGGGAAGTGCAGAAAAGCAATCAGGTGCTGGCTGCATCAAACTGGGCAAACAGTTAATGCTGAGTCCAAATATGCAGTACATAATGTACTGCGGAACCTTTCCCTGCTTAAGCCGAATGCATTATTTAAAAAAAAGTGTATATTTAATATTACTTTAAAGGGCAACTGTAGAATATTTTAACCCCTTAACACCACCTCTACATCACCACCACCTCTACACAGTGGCATCTCCATCCTGTACAGTCATCTCCATCCTGTACACAGTCTCATCTCCATCCTGTACACAGTATCATCCCTATCCTATTGTCAGGGCTGGCTTAGCCCTTCCTTCTCTGGGCTTGCTGCTCAGCTGTCGGCTAATTGCCAGCTCTCAGCTCTCTCCACAGTTACCAGCTGTTCCTGATCATGCTCGTCTGACCTGCCTACTTAAAGCTGTCCAGCTCACTTCACCCCTGCCTTCGCCTTGGTCACATCACAAGAAACCATCTCCTGTGGTTCTGTTTAAAGACTGGCTTGCTGACATCCCTTCTGGCTCCTTATCCTGCTTGCTGTTGCTCTACTTGGATCCCTCACTTCTGGCCTGGCTGATTACCCAATCTGGTTATTGAACTCTGGCCTGGCTGACTACTCTATCAGGTTACTGGACTCTGGCTATGCTTTGACTACGCTTTTTCTATTTACTTTTTTTATTTTTATTTAATAAACAAGTGTGATTTAATTGTACTTCTGCCATAAGACCATACATCAGAACAAAAATATTACAGCGCACACATGCAAAATTAACATTTACCTCCAGCAAGGCTTTTTAAAAACACCTAGACATTTTCAAAAAACATTATCAAAAAATATGGGGATTTGGTCACACCATATTGCTATATGGTGCTTAAGCCCACTTACTGCGACAAAGTACCCCTTGATTAGTGGGTCCTACACTATCCATAGATTGGGAGATCCTGCTTCTCTTAACCATGGGAGGTATACTCCTCTATATGGGAGAACATGAGCAAGGCTCAGAGAAGCAGGATCTCCAAATCCCCATATTTTTTGATAATGTTTTTTGAAAATGTCTAGGTGTTTTTAAAAAGCCTTGCTGGAGGTAAATGTTAATTTTGCATGTGTGCGCTGTAATATTTTTGTTCTGTTGTTTGGTCTTATGGCAGCACCATCTTTATAAAAAAAATTTAGGGTGCGCCCCCCAAATATCTTGTTTGTCTATTGTATGGATTCTGACCAAATCCTTTTGGGTGGAGCACCCCACTCCCTCAGTAAGTACCTCTCATTAGTGACCACCTGTGTCATGGTGGAGACCTCATGTTCTCCCATATAGAGGAGTATAGCTCCTCCAAAGGCAGCTGAGTAAATCGTAAGTGACGTCACTTCCGTGTTTTTACATAGACTCGATCAAAGCCATTTCTGGCTTTGCTCCAGTCTTAGCCTAGCCGGCGGATGCGCCGGAACGTGGATCCCGGTAGGATGGGAGGCCCGGGAAGAGCGGTGGGGGAGGACATCCCCTCCCGCTCCTTTAGGATAACAGCAGAGCAGCTTTTAGCTGTCACAGATCAGCTGCGGAGCTGATCTGTGTCTCACCTTTACTGCTGTAGGTTGGCTGGCACCTGTTCCACTAGCTGGTGTTCAGCTCTGTGCACTCTGCAGCTATGTGTGTCGCTGCCCCTAACCTGTTGCCTAATATATGATTCCTTCCTGCTACATCCTGTCCAGCCCCTCATGTGCTTCGCTATTTAAATCCCTTTCAAACCAGCTACTGGTTGCTTGAACAACATTTGTTTCTGAGCTCCCTTCGTGTAACCTGTTTTACATGACCTCTCGTGAACTTATCTTTTGTGTACCGACCCGGCTTGTTCTGATTACGTTGTCTGCAGCCCGCCCTGACCTTGGCTCACTATCCATCTCTCTTTGCTTCATCCATCCATCCATCCTTGTCTAACAGTGTCTTCTGGTACTTCCCTAGCGAGCAGGGTGAAACCGGGGGTCGTGACCTGCTTCAGTTTCTCCTGTCTTACCTGCTACACCTCCAGCACTTTTTGGACCAGTAGATCACAGCAATCCTTAGGGAAGTTGGAGAGAATAGATATATACAGTGAGCTTTAAAGTGGTTGTATGCCCTTACAACACACTTTGACCTACAGGTAAGCCTAGATTACGGCTTACCTGTAGGTCCAAGAAATATCTCCTAAACCTACACGGTTTAGGAAATATTTGACGAAAGACAGGCACCGATGTCTACGGCGCATGCGTCGTAGATAGCGGCGCGCAGGCGCACTGAGCGCGCCGCGGTCAACGGCGATATGCCGCGAGTGGTGGCTCCCGTGCGCATGCGCGGGAGTGACGTCATCGCGGCTTCGCCGAATGACAGCGGCAGAGCAGCGAGACCCACGAAAAGATGGATGCGCCGGACTACAGGGGACAGCGGTGACAGGGGACACTGGCTCCTGTGTCAGGTAAGTGACACATAATGGACTACTATGCGATGCATAGTAGTCCATTATGCTTTACCTTTGCAGGGAATGAAGGAGGAAGTAAACCCATCAGGGTTTACTTCCTCTTTAAATGATGAGAGGGAAAGAGAGGGAGGTGAGTGAATAACCTGGAAGGTGCTCTGGGGGATAGGAGGAATCCCACTCCACCTCCCTTGCTTCCATTAGGCCTAGGGGAGTGAGTCCAAAGAAGGCCACCCTGGGAGAGGGAACTAGGAGAAGGGGTGTCAGATTCGTGGAGCCATGTTTTGGTGACAGCAAGTAGATTAAATGAGTTAGTGAAAAAGAGGTCATGCACAACGGTGAGTTTGTTACAGACAGAGCGGGCATTCCAGAGGGCACAGGAGAAGGGGAAGCTGGTGGTTGGAAGAAGAGGAATGGAGATTAAATTGCGTAGATTGCGACTAGTGCCAGAGGGTGTGGGGTTATGGGTACAGTTAAATAAGGGAGGCCCAGGGTTTGGGGAAATATATCCAGTGGTTAGGAGAAGCAGAGGAGTAATATGAGATTACGATTAGTATGAGGGGACATGCTTCAGTATTCTGGAGGGTTTGTTAGCAAGTGGGATTAGAGTTAGAAAGAGGTGATAAATTCTGTAATAGGGGGAGGGGAGAAGTGAGGGTGATATGTACAGATTGTGGGGTGGAGAAGACGGGTGAAGAAAATAGAGTTTGAGGAGAGAGGCTGCAATTGTGAAAAGGAGGAGAGGTAAAGAGTGTATGTTTCAGAGAGGAAGGTGAGATGATTTGGAAATGAGGTCACCTGCAGTCTGCTGTGGTTTGCTTTGTGCAAATCGCTGAAGTGCAAGAGCGGAAGTGCCACTTATTTAAAGAACCCCACTTATTTCGAAGAACCCCCCTGCATGTGTTCCCCCGTAAAGAAGGCCATGTTTTTATACTGTGTTGGGTGTGGATTGAATGGACAGCTAGCAGAGCAAAACTTTTCACACCACAATCAAACTGCAGGAGCAACAAAAGGCCAAAATTGTAAAGATAAGGGAACCCATAATTTAGGTAAGACTTAAAAGCTAAATTAACATCAAAATAATGTGAGCATGGCTACAGATGGAGTTGAAACAGTGCTGACAAACGCAGATTTACCAAATATGCATTTGAGCAGTCAGTCAATGTTCAGTTTAAATTATATGGGAGTAGAAACGCAGATTTACCAAATATGCATTTGAGCAGACAGCCAATGTTCAGTTTAATATTGCATAAAAGGGAAAACACCACTCTACCTAACAAAATGAAAAAAATATTAAATAAAACACCTGTGACTAAACACAGCCAAGCCGCTGGCACACAAACAAACCAAGTTTAAAATATAATAAATCTAGAAAGTACAGCGCTAAAATACACCTATATGTGAAAAATTGGTGTGTGTAAACAAAAAATTGGAAAGTAAATGAGATCAGTCCACCAAAGTCCCAAGAAAGAATGTTCGCTGTCGTGGAACTCATGACATTTTCAAACAACACTCCTGGAGTTGGAATTTCCAAACATCTCAGGCCACAGAAGCTCTTGAAACAGACTGCTAGATAGTTATTGAAGGTGGATACTCTTACCGGATAAGTTGGACACATCCACCTTATAGTAGTGTGTCATCCGAGCTTATAGGAGGCTCTGATAGCCCAAACCGAGGGGTTGCAGGCCAAATGGTACTTCGTCTCGAGGTTCCTAGTCTCGAATCTCAATCCTTTGTAGTCTCCAATTAAGGGGAGTAGATGAGCCTTCCGGACCTCGAACGGCTGTGAAGCTTGGCACAAAATGTCTCGTAGGGATTCACCATAGAGGGGAAAAGCATTAAAAAAACACCTCTCATGGTGAAATTCAACCAATAACGGTTTATTGGAGATACTTGGATACAAAATGAATATTAAATAAAAATCATGTGATATTGCATTAAAAACAAACAAAAAACAAACAGCAATGTGGGGAGCAGGAATATACCTGTGAAGAGAGAAGAAAATGTTCAGATGGATGATGCAAGAGCAGAAGTTGGCCTATACCTTTAGCAGAGAAACAGCTTCAAACCATAATGTTTCCACCTCCGTGCTTGACTGTAGAGATGGTGTTTTTAGAGTCATAGTAAGCATTTTTCCTTTCTCCAAATATGAGTTAATGCCAAAGAACTCAATTTTGCTCTCGTCTGACCATAGCACTTTCTCCCAATACTTCCTCAAACTACAGACTGGCCTGTACATACACAGAGGTGTCAGTTTAAGCAGTGGTAATTTATCACTGCTCAGTACACGGATATATGCAGAGGAGACCGCCCACCTTATGTTAATAAAACAATTAGTCCCCCCTACACATACTGACTTTTGTTGCCAGCGGTTTAGACTTATTTTTAGAGGACATCAAATTTACACTGTTATACAAGCTGCACACTCACTACTTTACATTGTAGCAAAGTGTAATTCCTTCAGTTTTGTCACATGAAAAGATATAATAAAATATTTCCAAAAATGGATGTACTCACTTTTGTAAGATACCTTATATATATATATTAGGGCCGAAACAACAAATCGACTAATCGACAACGAATCGATTATGAAATTAATTGATTACTATTTTCATAATCAATGAATCTGCCACTAACATAATGGGGTTAAAAAAATAAATAAAAATTAGTTCTTTATAGAACAAAATGAGCAAATAATCGCTACTGTAAATATTACTTTCACAGTTCCACGGTAAAAAAAAAAATGAACCTCTTATACTAGCAATGATCTGCTTTTTTTGTACTATAAAGGGCAAATTTTTTTTTTTTTTTTTTTTACCCCATTATGTTACTAAACGTCTTAGGCCTGCTACACACCTATGTGTTTTTTGGTGCTTTTTTCATAAACGCACTACAGTTCAAATACATAGTTTTCTATGGGACAAGTTCACATGTATGCTTTTTTCAGCTGCTGTGTATTTGGAAAGGGTCAAGGAGTTTTTTTTAAAGCAAAACTGTGCTTTTTTTGGTTCAATATACTTCAATGGAGATGCTGCAGAAAAGCATGTAATGTGTTTTTGCAGCAATTTGTGTTTTTTAATCTGCCCAACAACAAATCGGCCCAAAAAAAATGCAAAAACGCAAATCGCAGAAAAATCACGTGCACAAAAATCAAAGCGCACTGCACAAACAGATCAAAAGCAAACTGCATAGGTGTGTACCAAACCTTATGCTGACCATACACGTATCAATTTTCAGACAAGAATATTCATATGAAAAATCTTTGTACATTCGCTGAATAAAAGAATGCTTTTTGAAATTTTCACTTGCTTTTAACATTTCTGTTTTTAAAATGAATGTAATTTCTGAACGAAAACCACATACACTGTCTAAAAATTCCTTTGACTAAGAAATTTTCTATAATTTCAAAATTTTCCCATCACTGTGGTTGAAAACAAACGTCAATTTGACCCCACTAACAATTAGAAAATCAAACGAACGTTCTTAAAAGGACTTTTTTTTTTTTTGAAGGAAGACATTGTTTTTGTATGGCCAGAATATATCATTTATTACAGTTCTGTTTGAAAATCGGCAAAACAGTCTTTAACTTTTTTTTTCTTTGAATAAAAACATTTGACCTCTGAGTCTGATGATATTTACCAGATTCACCCTTTAATAGTATATTCAGTATATCCCCTCTAATGCCGCATACACACGATCGGAATTTTGGTCGGAAAAAGCTCTGATGGTTTTCCCGACGGAATTCTGTTGGCATTTCGCTCAAGCTGTCTTGCATACACTTGATCACACCAAATTGCGACCGTCAAGAATGCACAACACGTATGACAGAACTAGAAAAAGGAAGTTCAATAGCCAGTAGCCAATAGCTTCCATCTCGTAGTTGAATCTGAGCATGCGTGAGTTTTTGCGCGTCCCAATTGCATACACACGATCGGAATTTCCAATAGAAACTTTTTCCGTCAGAAAAATTGAGAACCTGCTCTCAATCTATTTCTGGCGGAAATTCGGCCAGCAACATTCCGATGGAGCATACACACGGTTGCATTTTCCAATAAAAAGCTCTCATCGGTCTTTTGCTGGCCAAAATTCCGACCGTGTGTACACGGCATGAGAGAAGGTTCTCAATTTTTCAGATGGAAAAAGTTTCTATCGGAAATTCCGATCGTGTGTATGCAATTCCGACACGCAGAAACTCACGCATGCTCAGATTCAACTACGAGACAGAAGCTACTGGCTATTGAACTTTTTTTTATAGACCCGTCGTACATGTTGTACATCACCGCGTTCTTGATGGTCGTAATTTGGTGTGACCGTGTGTATGCAAGACAGCTTGAGCGAAATCCCGTCGGAATTCCGTTTGGAAAACCATCAGAGCTTTTTCCGACCAAAATTCTGGTTGTGTGTACGTGGCATTAGACTGGAAGCCTCTACCGTCCAAAAGAAGAACAGGAACTGCATCATAGACATGTGCATTCGTTTTCGTCTGAATGCATTTTCGTCCGAATTTCAGCTATTTTCGTTTTCGTTTTGACAAACGATAACGAAAGCACAAAATCCGAAAAACGAAAGATCCGACATAAATAAATGCTTTATTTTCGTTTTCATTGTTACAACAGTTCGATATAGAATAGGAGATTCGACATGACTCTGACAACAATCTGTGTCTATAGAACCTGTGTTCGAATGTGCCTAACCTTACCTCTATTAGTCCAAGATTATATAGAGAAAATATTCGACAGAGAAAAAAGATTTGACAGAGAGAAAAGATTCTGCAAGATACTGTCCTAAAAAGTGTTTGGGGACCCGGGTCCTGCCCCAGGGGACATGGATCAATGCAAAAAAAAGTTTTAAAAACGGTCGTTTTTTCGGGAGCAGTGATTTTAATAATGATTAAAGTGAAACAATAAAAGTGTAATATTCCTTTAAATTTCGTAGGCAGGGGTTGTCTATAGTATGCCTGTGAAGGGGCGCATGTTTCCCGTGCTTAGAACTGTCCCTGCACAAAGTGTCATTTATGCAGGAAAAAAAGTCCTTTAAAATCACTCGCAGCTATTATGAATTGTCGGCTCCCGTAATACAGAGAACACTCATTGAAAGTCATTGATAAAAAAAAAAAAAAAAAAATAAAAAAAAAAAAGCGTGGGGGTCCCCCAAATTCAATTACCAGGCCCTTCAGGTCTGGTATGGATATTAAGGGGAACCCTGCCTCAAATTTAAGAAAAAATTTGACGTGGGGTTCCCCCTAAATATCCATAACCAGACCCTTCAGGTCTGGTATGGATATTAAGGGGAACCCCGTGTCAAATTTAAAAAAAAATTGACGTGGGGTTCCCCCTAAAAATCCATACCAGACCCTTTATCCGAGCACGCAACCTGGCAGGCCGCAGGAAAAGAGGGGGGGACGAGAGAGCGGCCCCCCTCCCTCCTGAACCGTACCAGGCCACATGCCCTCAACATTGGGAGGATGCTTTGGGGGTCTGTGACCCCTCAAAGCACCTTGTCCCCATGTTGATGAAGACAAGGGCCTCATCCCCACAACCCTGGCCGGTGGTTGTGGAGGTCTGCGGGCGGGGGGCTTATCAGAATCTGGAAGCCCCCTTTAACAAGGGGACCCCCAGATCCCGGCCCCCCCCTGTTTGAAATGGTAAGGGGGTACAAAAGTACCCCTACCATTTCACAAAGAAAGTGTAAAAAATGGTTAAATAAAACAAACACACTTTTGAAAAATTCCTTTATTAAAAATAAAAAAATAAAAAAAAGATTCCAGCGGCGGTAATCCACTCTTGCTATCCAGCGACGGACCAGCGATGTCTCATCTCATCCAGTGCAGCGAATCCATCCTTCTTCTGTCTCCGTGTAGGAGACACTGCAGGCATTCCGGCGGCTGACGTTTCTTATATACGGAGGGCGGGGCCACCCGTCACCTGACCCAGCCCCCCTCTGACGCAAGGGGAAACCCGGGGTTCCCTGTGACGTATGGGTGACCCCGCACCCCTCTGATGTAACACAGGCAGGTTTCCGTTACATCAGAGGGGGGCGGGGTCACCTATACGTCACGGGGAACCCCGGGTTTCCCCTTGCGTCAGAGGGGGGCGGGGTCAGGTGACGGGTGGCCCCGCCCTCCGTATATAAGAAACGTCAGCCGCCGGAATCCTTGCAGTGTCTCCTCCACGGAGACAGAAGAAGGATGGATCGCTGCGCTGGATGAGATGAGACATCGCTGGAGAGATGATCGTCCGTCGCTGGATAGCAAGAGTGGATTACCGCCGCTGGAATCTTGTTTTTATTTTTAATAAAGGAATTTTTCAAAAGTGTGTTTGTTTTATTTAACCATTTTTTACACTTTCTTTGTGAAATGGTAGGGGTACTTTTGTACCCCCTTACCATTTCAAACAGGGGGGGCGGGATCTGGGGGTCCCCTTGTTAAAGGGGGCTTCCAGATTCTGATAAGCCCCCCGCCCGCAGACCTCCACAACCACCGGCCAGGGTTGTGGGGATGAGGCCCTTGTCCTCATCAACATGGGGACAAGGTGCTTTGAGGGGTCACAGACCCCCAAAGCATCCTCCCAATGTTGAGGGCATGTGGCCTGGTACGGTTCAGGAGGGAGGGGGGGGCGCTCTCTCGTCCCCCCTCTTTTCCTGCGGCCTGCCAGGTTGCGTGCTCGGATAAAGGGTCTGGTATGGATTTTTAGGGGGAACCCCACGTCAATTTATTTTTAAATTTAACGCGGGGTTCCCCTTAATATCCATACCAGACCTGAAGGGTCTGGTTATGGATATTTAGGGGGAACCCCACGTCAAATTTTTTCTTAAATTTGAGGCAGGGTTCCCCTTAATATCCATACCAGACCTGAAGGGCCTGGTAATTGAATTTGGGGGACCCCCACGCTTTTTTTTTTTTTATTTATTTATTTTTTTATCAATGACTTTCAATGAGTGTTCTCTGTATTACGGGAGCCGACAATTCATAATAGCTGCGAGTGATTTTAAAGGACTTTTTTTCCTGCATAAATGACACTTTGTGCAGGGACAGTTCTAAGCACGGGAAACATGCGCCCCTTCACAGGCATACTATAGACAACCCCCCCTACGAAATTTAAAGGAATATTACACTTTTATTGTTTCACTTTAATCATTATTAAAATCACTGCTCCCGAAAAAACAGCCGTTTTTAAAACTTTTTTTTGCATTGATCCATGTCCCCTGGGGCAGGACCCAGGTCCCCAAACACTTTTTAGGACAGTAACTTGCAAATTAGCCTTTAAAATGAGCACTTTAGATTTTGAACGTTGGAGGACTTTAATAGGGTTCTAAAGTATGCTATATATATACTAGCTCTGTCGAATCTTCTTTATACATTCGACAGACACCATAAGCCTTCAAAGACAGATTCGACCGTGATTCATGTGTATTTGCGGACGAATGCAATTTTTGAACGAAAAACGAAATAAATAAAAACGAATTTCGGGAGTAACTAAATAAATTAAGTTTTCAGACGAAAACGAAATTCCGAAACGAAATATTTTACTCTGCACATGTCTACTGCATCATAGGAAAGAGGTAATTTCTCAGCTCTAGTGTCATTTGAAAAAGAGAAGACAGAAAAAAAAAAAGAGGGAAAGGAGGGCCTCAGTATACAGTATTGATGGTATAATAAGTTCACTTGAAAACGTGAAGCAAAATCTAGACATATTTGCTGTTTGTTCCCCTCAAAAGGACAATGAGAGATAGAATGAACCCCAAACAGTAAACGATGCCTGTATGTATTTAAACAAAATGTCCAATTAAGGATCTCCATTGCTGAAAGAAAGAAACAGAGAACTCCATCCACATTTCAATAGATGCCAATATGTGAGGCTTCCAGAGATCCCAGCAATATGGCAGCTGCCACGTGGATCTTTAACCACTTGCCGCCCGCCATATAGCATTATGACGGTGGCAAAGTGGTTGTAATATCCTGACCAGACGTCCTATGACATGATCAGGATATTAAGCCGCTGCGCGCCCCCGGGGGCACGCATCGCGGCGATCGTTGTTGCGGGGTGTCAGTCTGACCAGGGATGAGTCGAACACCCCCCCCCCCCCCCCCGGTTCGGTTCACACCAGAACTTTCGAACGGACCAAAAATTTGTGCGAACGTTAGAACCCCATTGAAGTCTATGGGACTGGAACATTCAAAATAAAAAGTGCAAATTTTAATGGCTAATATGCAAGATATTGTCCTAAAAAGGGTTTGGAGACCAGGCTCCTTCCCCAGGGGACATGGGTCAATGGCTAAAATGTTTTTAAAAACAGCCGTTTTTTCGGGAGCACTGATTTTAATGACGATTAAAGTGAAAAAAGTGAAATATTCCATTAAATATCATGCCTGGGGGATGTCTATAATATGCCTGTGACGTGCCACGTGTTTCCCGTATTTAGAACAGTCCCTGAACAAAATTAAATTTAACAGAAAAAAAGTCATTTAAAACGGCTTTCGGTTTTAATGTAATATTTGTTTCCGGCAATACGGATGAAAATCATAGAGAAAAATGGCATGGGTAGCCCCCCTGCCCATTACCAGCCCCTTTGGGTCTTGTACGGATATTAAGGGGAACCCCGTACCCAAATAAAAAAAAGGAAAGGTGTGGGGCCCCGAGGTCCTATATACTCAGAACAGCAGTATACAGGCGGTGCAAACAAAACAGGGACGGTGTAGGTTTGTTGTGTTAAGTAGAATCTGTTTGTAATTTTGAACTGGTACATTTTTAAAGTGTAGCTCCAGTAAAAAAATCTATTTTTAAGCTTTTTGGAAAACATAAGGAAGGGTTATCACCCCTGTATAATTTTTTTGGCCGTCCGTCTTTTTTCATCTCACTTCCTTTTGTCTCCTTCCGTTTGCAAGTAGGAGACATTTGTAAGTTGGATGTTTGAAAGTAGGGGCCTGCCCCATATGCTCTGCAGAAATTTGGCCCTAAGGTTTTGGAGTTGCCACAAGTTAACACTGTAAGCCCTCCAAGTGACTATTGGTGGGCGCTGGAGCACCCTGCTGTAAACTATTATATCAAGAATTGTAATTACATGCCATTGTTGAACAGTGGTAGAAAAATTGGGCCTTTGGTGGTTATGGTGGTGGTGCTGGTGCCACAACACTGTAAGTCCTCACAGTTACTCTCGGTGGGCGCAGGAACGGGCCCTGCTGTGAAATATTATATCAAGAATTGTAATTAGATGCACCTTTTAAACAGGTGCTGATAAATTGTGCCTTAGGCACTGGTGCTGGTGCCACGACACTGCAACCTCTCCCAGATACTCTAGTTGGAGTGCAGGAATGAGCCCTGCTGCAAAGCATTGCATCAAAATTGTAATTACATGCCCCTGTTAAACAGGGGCTGAAAAATTGGGCCTTAGGTACTGGTGCCGGTGCCACGACACTGCAACCTCTCCCAGATACTCTAGTTGGAGTGCAGGAATGAGCCCTGCTGCAAAGCATTGCATGAAAAAATTGTAATTACATGCCCCTGTTAAACAGGGGCTGAAAAATTGGGCCTTAGGTACTGGTGCCACGACACTGCAACCTCTCCCATATACTCTAGTTGGAGTGCAGGAATGAGCCCTGCTGCAAAGCATTGCATGAAAAAATTGTAATTACATGCCCCTGTTAAACAGGGGCTGAAAAATTGGGCTGGTGGCATCACCCAGAACCAAAAATGTTCTTCCAAGATATCAGCAGGATCATTGAGGAGGAAGGGGATAGTCAGTCAACATAACAGGACGGTCACTCAGCATCAGCATAGGCAGTCTTGAAGGGATGTGACATTTAAAAAAAAAAATATTCAGTTACATCAGCTTCAAGTGCTTGGTAGCTGGTGGTGATCCAAGACTGATTCATCTTTATGAAGGTCAGTCGATCAAATGTGTCGGTGGACAGGAGCACCCTGTGATTGGTTACAAAGCCATCAGCAGCACTGAAGGTGCGTTCTGAAAGAGCGCTGGATGCAGGACAGGCAAGTAGCTCAATTGCATACTGTGCAAGCTCTGGCGAGTGATCCATCCTCAAGACCCAGTAATCCAGAGGATTTTCGGTGGGAAAGGTGTCCAAGTCTGACCTTGCCCCTAGGTATTCCTGCACCATGTAAATCAGACGCTGGCGATGGTTGCTGGAACCGATCATACCTTGGGGCTGCGGACTAAAAAATGATCTGAATGCATCGGTCAGACGGCCACCTTCTCCACTGCTCCTTCTGTGATTGACCGAAGCCTCAGCAAAATGTTGTCCAGGAACAGGAGTTTGTAACCTCCCAGTCTCTGGGAACACGTTGCACAGACCTTTCTGCAAGGCCTCCCGGAGATGTCTCAACCTCTGCTCCCTCTGCGATGGCAAGATAAGGTCTGCAACCTTACCCTTGTACCATGGATCAAGGAGAGTGGCCAGCCAGTAATGGTCCCTCTCCTTGATCCGAAGAATACGAGGATTCTTCCGCAGGCTTTGCAGGATCAGGGAAGCAATGCAGCATAGGTTAGCTGAGGCATTCGCTCCTGAGTCCTCTGCGTCACTAAGGACAACATGATCCGCAGCCACCTCCTCCCAGCCACGTACAAGTCCACATATTTCTTGGGACTGTAAGTCATCCCTAAAAGACTGCTGCTGCTGAGTGCCAGGCTCCACCTCCATTCTGACACAAGCCTCCTCCTCCTTGTCCTCTTCCTATGTGATGGGTGGGACAGCAGGAACACTGTCTGGATAAAGGGGGCCTTAAAAGACAAGGCAGTCTTCCTCTTCCTGCCTATGTTCTGCCTCAAGTGCCCTGTCCATTATTCCACGCATTGTATGCTCCAACAGGTGGACAAGAGGTACAGTGTCACTGATGCATGCACTGTCACTGCTCACCATCCTCGTGGCCTCCTCAAATGGTGACAGGACAGTGCATGCATCCCCGATCATTCCCCACTGGCATGGTGAGTAAAAACCGAGCTCCCCTGACCCTGTCCTGGTGCTGTAGTCGGAGAGGTACTTATTGATTGCCCTCTGCTGCGTGTGCAGCCGCTGCAGCATGGACAACGTTGAGTTCCACCTGGTGGGCATGTCACATATAAGGCGGTTCTTGGGCAGGTTCAACTCCTTTTGGAGCTCAGCCAGCCGAGCACTGCCATTAAATGATCAGCGGAAAGGCACACAGACTTTCCTGGCCTGCCTCAGGAGATCCTGTAAGCCCGGGTACCTGCCCAAGAACCGCTGCACCACCAGGTTAAGGACATGAGCCACAAAGGGCACATGGGTCAGTTGTCCCTGTCAGAGGGCAGAGAGGAGGTTGGTGCCATTGTCGCAAACCACCATTCCTGGCTTAAGCTGGCGTGGCGTCAACCACCTCTCGGCCTGCCCCTGCAGAGCTGACAAAATATCTGCCCCAGTGTGGCTCCTGTCCCCTAAACAAACTATCGCAAGCACAGCATGGCATCTTTTTGCCTGCGTACTTGCGTAGCCCCTTGAATGCCTAAGGAGCACCGTTGGTTCCGAGGACAGAGCACTGGAAGAGTCAATGGAGGAAGAAGAAGAGGAGGGGGTGGAGGAGAGAGGTGTGTCACAATCAGTAGTAGCATTTTGGAGGTGTGGTGGCGGAACAACCTCCAACACTACTGCACCTTGTCCTGCATCCATCCCAGCTGCCAGAAGAGGGTCCCAATGAGCCGTGAAAGATAAGTAACATCCCTGTCCATGCCTGCTCAACCATGAGTCAGCGGTAATATGCACCTTACCACTGACCGCCCTGTCCAGCAAAGCAAGAACATTGCCTTCCACATGCCGGTAGAGAGCCAGAATCGCCTTCCTTGAGAAAAAGTGGCGTTTGGGGACCTGCCACTGAGGAACCGCACATTGCACAAACTCACGGAAGGGGGCCGAGTCTACCAACTGAAAAGGCAGCAGTTGAAGTGCTAGCAATTTAGCCAAGCTAGCATTCAACCGCTGGGCATGTGGATGGCTGGGAGTGAACTTCTTTCGACGGTCCAGCAGCTGGGGCAGGGAAATTTGCCTGCTACAATTGGACATGGGTGTACTGCTAGCAGACACTACACCTTCATTCCTCTCAGTGCAGGTTTCAGAGAGGACTGAAGGTCTAGTGGGGTTGGAGATCCCAGCTGATGAGGAGCAAGGAGAGGTCCGCTTTGTTCTTTGGTGTGGGTCTTTAAGGTACGCTGGCCAATGATCTGCATGGTAGGTCAACATAAGTCTGGTCAAGCATGTGGTGCCCAAGCGGCTGATGTTTTGGCCAGATACGCTTGAGACATATGATGCAAATAGCAGCAGTGCGATCTGATGCACTCGTCTCAAAAAAGGCCCACACCAAAGAACTTTTGGAATAACACGCAGAGGCAGCGCCCTGAACCGGCGGAGCTCTGCGGTGTGATTCAGTCGGTGTGCTGCCCCTAAGCTGGCCCCCGGAGGGCATCCTGCCTTGTTGGAGATGTGCCTCCTCCTCCTCCTCTCTCCTATCAGGCACCCACGTGGCGTCAGTGACCTTATCATCCCCTCCCTCTTCATCACTGGAGCAAACCTGGCAGTATGCTGCAGCTGGTGGAACATGACTGCCAGATTGCTGTCCTTCTTGAGCATTCCCTCTCTCTGCGCTCACGTTACTGCCTTCCTCTAGCTGGGTATCCTCATCAGAGCCTTCAAAACGCCTAGCATCCTGCTGGAGCATGTACCCAACACTCTGCTCAAACTGTTTGGTGGACTCCTCCGGAGGACATGGTGGGTCTAGGGAAGGAGTGACTGATGACATTGAGATGAGGGAAGAGGACACGTTGGCAGCTGCTTTGCTAATACCCTGAGCCTGGGTGAGAGAGGATGAGGAGGATGAAGAGGGCTTGGTCATCCACTCTACCAAGTCTTTGGCATGATGCGGCTCAACACATCCAGCTGCCGAAAATAAGGACAAGCGTGTCCCATGGCCATGTGCTGATGACGATGCACCGCGTCCACGACCAGCACTGTTGTCTCTAGACACAGAGCCTGCTTGCCCTCTTTTATTGGCTTGTGACTGTCTGCCTCTCCTTGTTGGCCTTCCAGACATAGTAATGGCCTGCAAAGAGATTGGAAAACCAGCAATTGGGTAGTGTATATTGTGCTGGAGGCACACAAGACCCACTAACTCCTGCAGATGCCTGTATGAGAGAACACCAGCAATAAAGGGTAGATACAGGTGTATACTGTGCTGTGCTGGAGGCACACAACACCCACTAACTCCTGCAGATGCCTGTATGAGAGAACACCAGCAATAAAGGGTAGATACAGGTGTATACTGTGCTGTGCTGGAGGCACACAACACCCACAAACTCCTGCAGATGCCTGTATGAGAGAACACCAGCAATAAAGGGTAGATACAGGTGTATACTGTGCTGGAGGCACACAACACCCACTAACTCCTGCAGATGCCTGTATGAGAGAACACCAGCAATAAAGGGTAGATACAGGTGTATACTGTGCTGGAGGCAAAGAACACCCACTAACTACTGCAGATGCCTGTATGAGAGAACACCAGAAATAAAGGGTAGATACAAGTGTATACTGTGCTGTGCTGTAGGCACAAAACACCCACTAACTCCTGCAGATGCCTGTATGAGAGAATACCAGCTATAAAGGGTAAATACAGGTGTATACTGTGCTGTGCTGGAGGCACACAATACCCACTAACTCCTGCAGATGCCGGAGAAAAGAACACACTGTCCCGGCCTATCTAGCTCTTTCCCTGCACGCCGGAACACACTACACAAGGCCGCCGCGCTGGTGGCCTTAAATAGTGTGGGGCATGTACTAAACCCCCCCGAGCTATAATTGGCCATAGGCATCCTGTCTGTGGCCAATTGTGGCTCTTTTTGCTGCCGGCGCTGTGATTGGCCAAGCATGTGGGGTCACAGTGCATGCTTGGCCAATCATGAGCCAGCAATGCACTGCGATGGCACAGTGCATTGTGGGCCGTGAGTGCCACACAAATTTGGCGCGAATGGCCCATAACGTTCGGTATTCGCCGAATGTGCAAACAGCCGATGTTCGAGCCAAACATATGTTCGAATCGAACACCAAGCTCATCTCTAATGAGGACGATTCGATGCCGTTTCAAAAAAGTGAGACTGTCCACCTGCCATAATCCGGAGTTTCACTGGGAACAGCATGGCGTATGTGGCACAGAGCCATTGCAGCCTTTTTTTAACATCTGTCACAGATCAGCTACGGAGCTGATCTGTGTCTCACCTTTACTGCTGTAGGTCGGCTGGCACCTGTTGTTCCACTAGGTGTTCAGCTCTGTGCACTCTGCAGCTATGGGTGTCGCCGCCCCTCACTTGTGGCCTAATATATGATTCCTTCCTGCTACTTCCTGTCCAGCCCCATGTGCTTCTCTTCTTTAAATCCCTTTCAGCTACTGGTTGCTTGAGCACCATTTGTTTCTGAGCTCCCTTCATGTAACCTGTTTTACCTGATCTCTCGTGAATTGATCTCTTGTGTACCGACCCGGCTTGTTCTGATTACGTTGTCTGCAGCTCGCCCTGACCTTGTATCACTATCCGGCTCTCCTTTTCTTTATCCATCTATTCATCCTTGTCTAACAGTGTCTTCTGGTGCTTCCCTAGCGAGCAGGGTGAACTCAGGGGTTGGGACCTGGGGTCAGCATGCAGCTAAGCCCAAACCCTCGTGATGGGGTCCCTGGCAGACTCCACGCCCTGGGGGATCCCGTGTCACCTGCTCGCCTGTGGGCTCACTGTAAGTAGTACCATGACAACATCAGTCAATCTAGCTCTGTGCCTCTGTATCTCTGCTGAGTAATCAGGATAAAATGAGATGCAGGCCCCATTAAATTCAACATTACACCATTCCCTTGCCTGGCGGAGCACAATTTCTTTGTCTTTATAGTGGAGTAGCCTGGCTATCATGGTGTGTGGCGGGTGCCCTGGTGCAAGTGGCCTGGGTGGTGCTCTGTGTACTCATTCCACGGAGTACAGCGAAGTGAACACGTCTTTCCCAAACACCTGCAAGAGCCATTGTTCAACAAAATCTGTGGGGTCTCTCCTCTCCGTCTTCTCTGGGAGCCCCACTATATGGATGTTGTTTCGTCTCAAGCGATTTTCAGTATTGTCAGATTTAAGTCAGTTTGCTCTGGCAATTATTGCTGTTATTTGCGTGTCTCTTAATAGTGGAGTAATTTTGTCTTCCAGCTCACTGATGCAGCGTCTGCTGCATTTGCGCGCTCCCTTGTTTTCTGCAAATCATGTCTAATGAACCCTAGTTCTTCCTTCAGGACTCCAAAGTGTTCCTGCAGGGTGTGCACTGATGTTGTGCACTTGTGTACCGCTCACAGTATTTCTGCTAGGGAAGGTTGATCAGCATCCTCACCTTCTTCCTCCTCCTCCATGTCTGGCTGGCTCTGACTAGGGGAAGCTGCAGGGCCCTGTGTGTGTGTCTCATCCTCAGGCTGGGTGTGGAACCCAGCAGGGGTAGTAAGCATGTCCTCCCCACTTCCATGTGCCACCGGACCCGCTAGCTTCTGGGCATAATAAAGCATGTCTCTAGGGGAGGCTTTCCCTGTACCTCTAGTGGTCTTTGGGGGCTTACCTGCTTCCTTCACCTTCTCCATGCCTTGTGCATGTTGTGAAAGAGGAGCCGCAGGGCCATGTTGGATTTCCGGCGGTCCAGTCTCCGTCTGTTTACAGGTCAGCATGACCCCTGTAGTTTTTGTCGGTGTCTCCGGGTATGTCTGGGAGGGTTCCTATACAGGATTTTCCACGATTCCGAGTGTTATTTCGGGCTGGAAAAAGGATCATTGGAGGATCAGTGCGGGAGCTCCGTGATGCACATCCTCTCACATGCCGCTCTTGGCCACGTCCCCTCTTTTACAGTTTTAAATGAATCGCAAAGCCAAATTTCGAAGATGCGCACAGTGTGCCAGCATGTGCTATCTCCCATCATCGGATATCAATGTACGTGCAAGCCCCTCCTCCAAACTAAAGTAGGTGAGAGTAAGGGTTGCACCCCTGAAACATGTTCATTGATCCCCCATGATGGTACATGTTAACACACTGGGGGGGGTTATTTCAAAAAGGCAAAACCACTTTTCACTACAAGTGCAATGCAAGTGGTAGGGAAAGTGGATTGGTCTTTCTAAAATAAGCCTCAGTGTGTCAACATATGCTATCTCCCATCATGGGGGATTAATGGACGTGTTTCAGGGGTGCAACCCCTTCTTCTCATGTACTTTAGTTTGGAGGAAGGGGTTGCCCTCACAAAACACGTTCATTGATATCCCATGAAGGAAGATAGCATGTTTACACACTGTGTGTTTTAGGGCTTTAGCAAAATAGATGTAGGGAAAAGACACACATTTTAGGCATGGGATCATGAGGTATATAAATAAAATTGTTGCGCTTAACTGGAAACACGTAAATGGCTGCTCACACTATATTGCTGGAAACAATATACACAATATATACAAGAAAAAATGTGGCGCACTTATAAATTCATTAACACATATAAATATGGAAAAAAGTCCAGAAATGTAGAAGAAATTCAACAAATCAGCAGCTGATCTCCTTCCACCTCATCAAGCAGATATGAAGATAGTAGGGGTCCCATCACCATCACCCAACACGACAGACCCTTACCATCAGTGCAAGGGTAATGCACATGTAATGATACCACTCTGCTCTACAATTCCTCCCAAGCAGTACTCTGGAGTAAGATCTTTCCAATCATGAAACAGGTACAGGAATCCTTATGTAGCTCGACAGTCATATAAGTAAAAAGAAATGACATCGCTCATTGAGCAGATATCTTTAGAAAACATTCACCAGTTTATTGTTAAAAGATTCCACTTACATTTCTGTTGATTCATGAAAGCAAACAGCTGAAGCCTCCAGCACTTCAGTAACAATCGCTGCAGTATAGTCTGTCCGCATCCCACGTCTAGCCAAGCTCCGCCCAACGTTTCGTCACTCAAAGTGCATCATCAGGGACCCAGGATGGTAAGGGTCTGTCGTGTTGGGTGATGGTGGTGGGACCCCTACTATCTTCATATCTGCTTGATGAGGTCGAGGGAGATCAGCTGCTGATTTGTTGAATCTCTTCTACATTTCTGGACTTTTTTGCCTATTTATATGTGTTAATGAATTTATAAGTGCGCCACATTTTTTCTTGTATATATGGGATCATGAGGGAAATCCAAATTTGGAGACACAATTTGTGTACATCTTCAAAATGTGTCTTTTAGAGGGGTGAGATCACCCCATCTGATAAAGGCAAGATCAACACAGTTTTAACATAATAATGTCTTATATGGCCTTCACTTTAGTAAAGTTTAACTTTGTAAGTTCCTGAGTTGGGGATGTGTATGTTATGTTTTTAAACTTGCCTGTCTAGCCCCAAAAATGGCAAATTAATGTCAAACATACATGTTATACACCGATATGTTACCCAAAAGGGTAACCCAAACTCAATACAGGAACCCAAAAAAGGCTTTCATCCTTTTCTTATTTTTTGGGTTTGAGTTTGGGTTACCCTTTTGGGGGTACTCCATATTTATCCAATGGTCCCCTTTGGATTTCTTGCTGACACCTCTGGCTACCTGATCCATCTACATGATTGGAGATCAACATTTGATTGATTACAAGCTTTCCAGTAGTTCTCTTGCAGCTAACAGAATTGGGAGATCAGCAGGACGTACCCCTAATCCTCCAGGATTCCTGTGACAGTTTGGTCCATCTGCCGATTGGGATAATCCTTGCTTGATTGACCTGTTGTTCGCTGACAGCCGGGTCCAGGATTCCCTGATGCTTTTCCGTTGTTTTGCCACCTCTTCTCCCGTGGGAGACAATTGTCCGCAGCTTCGCTTGGCATCCACCGCCGCACTCCACGTTCATTGTTGACCTGTAAGTATGGGTGAATGTTCCATCATTCCCCCTTCCCCATCTTATGTGTGTTCAGTTTACTCACTGTTCACCTTTCAATTTTTTAGACATCCCTACAGCGTCTGCTCCTGATGAGGGACAGTTAGTCACGAAACGTGTCAAGCTATAGATGCTACAATCATGGTTATACATCCAGTTGTACAATGCTGCTACCTTATGTTTACAGTCAGTGACTATTTTATCACTATTGTATGGGACGTCATATACAATTGTATCTTATGTTTACGTATTTATATCGCATATTATAAATTATGCAACTCAACTTTAGATGGCTTGAGGGTCTCAATGCATCTCTGTTCCAGCAATGTATTTATTGTATGTTGTATTTATGGAATAAAATGAATTTTGATAACCTTTAGTGCCTCCTTGCTCTCCAGCTGCATGCTTCACTCAAAGTCCTAAACCCTTTCTCTCTTTTTGCTGCGCAAAAGCCGGGATGGAGGTACCTCTGATTCCCATTTCAATTCGCAATAAAATCAGGCCAGTTTAGGGACTCCAAACAATTAATTCAAGGAGTTGAAAAGGATGAATATTTTTATCATTAATTCCTTACATACATTAACAACAATAACATTGTGCGTGTGTGTAGCAGACCCACAGCACAACATAATAGTTAGCTGTTAAAGAGATTGTTACCTCATGTATCCAATAAGTTATGTTTGCACTATTGAAGAAAATGGCAAAAATTAAAAGGCCATTTGAGAACCTGGGAGACAGATAAGAAACACAAACAGTAATTCAAATGAAATATGAGTTTATTTTTTTTTTAAAACTTTTATTACACATCCGCCACATTGCCCCTCTACCCACAAAGTATTCAACATATTTTTGCCTGACTTTGCGGGCGCTTTTAGCAGGTAAGCCAGCACGGCTACTTTCGAGAGCCATCATCACTCCAATTTCAGATGAAAAGTTGGCCTCAGTGGAAACTGAGGCCAGATAGCTGGTTACATTGTTCCTTAAGAAGTTGTGTAGAATGCAGCAACACAACACGACGTGGTTCCGTTTATATTCAGCCAGGTTAATGCCTGTTAGGAAGAGACAGAACCGGCTTGCCATTATGCCAAAGGCATTGTCCACCGTGGCACGTTACAGCTGGTAATTGAAAATCCTCTGCTCTTGGGTCATGTTCCTCATGGGGAATGGCCTCATGAGATGTTCCCCCAGAGCAAAGGCCTCATCCGCAACAGAAACAAAATTGAGGCCTTCCACATTCTCCTCCGGAGGGGGCAACTGCAATGTGCCATTTTGTAGCCGCCGGTAGAACTCGGTCTGGGCGATCACTCTTCCATCAGAGTTTTTGCCGTTCTTCTCAACGTCCAAGTGGAGCAACTCATAATTGGCCGACACCACCGCCAACATGACAATACTACAAAAGCCCTTGTAGTTGTAGTAATAAGAGCCAGAGTTGGGTGGTGGAATGATCCTCACATGCTTCCCATCAATAGCACCACCACAATTGGTAAAAATCCCACTGGTGGTGAAACTGGGAAGCCACAGTCTGCCATTCCTGTGGGTTGGAAGGAAACTGTGGAGTCAAACAAGAAAAAAATAGTTAGTACTTTTTCACACAACATTGCAAACAGATTAGACACAAACATTCTTGGCCAACATAAGTATAACATTTATTGAAATTAATATTGAAAGCCCAAAGTATAAGGTCAACTTATCAGATTCCTCACCTCCCTCTGGTGGTCCATTTGAAAAATGTTATGGTGTGTGTGTGTGTGTGTGTGTGTGTGGTGGGGTAGATGTTTTGGACAGGTAACCCTCTCCACTTCATTGAGAGTTGAATGCATAAATGATTGTTACTTTGGCCAGCCCCTCCTTACTTACACAATTGGCAGTCCACTGGACAGGTAAGAAGTGTCATAATAAAAAATATGGATACACACTTTCAAAATTGAAGCACATTTTTACATTCTTTTATTACCTATCAAGATAACAGGACACCAATTCTTTTAACGATACCATTTGAAAGTATTCAGGCAGGCTCTTGCACTACATGCTTTGGTGAATTCATCCATAAATATGACCACAAAAGAGGTTTAGTGTGTATGGGTTTGGCAAAAAAATAGCCTCTTGCATTCCGCCTGAATTTAGGACAACAATAACATTTGTACACATTTTAGGGGGTGTTTAGGGTAAGCACTAAAATGGAGCTGACAAAATACACTGTTAAGTTACTAGGCTAGGTGTGTATGGGCCCAGGATAGCATGCTGGGGAGAAAAAAAAAGGAGCATTATAAACTTACAGCATGCATGAGGACAAAGAGGACATTCACAATATATTACAATAATGGTAATTATAGAATGAAGTAATTAATACAATACATTAGCAAAGCATTAAATACATAGGATGTGATGTAAAAGAATAAAATTTACCTGGATATAGTCCTTCTGCAGGACTTGAATGATGACAGAACAGGTCTCTGGAATAATGATTCCCAGAGCCTGGGGGGAGATCCCAGTCGTGAACTTGATGTTCTGGAGACTTTTCCCCTTCGCCAAGTACCGTAAGGTGGCGACGAACCTTTGCTCGGGAGTGATGGCTTGCCGCATGCATGTGTCCTGCTTAGTAATATAGGGGGACAGCAAAGCCAATAGATGGTGAAAGCAGAAACGAACTAACAAGCACAAGGCTGAAAAGCATGAATTAACACTGACCAAACTTCTACTAACACGAGATTAGCAGGAGGAGCCCACAGGATGGCGCATGACTAGTGAACTTCCTTTTTATCGGCTCGTAGTACGTCTAGTACGTCATTATGTTTGTAATTGTTGGCCAACATTTGTGTGACCGGTGTATGCAAGATAAGTTTGAACCAACGCCCTTTGGACAAAATTCCATGGTTTTGTTGTCGGAAAGTCTGATTGTGTGTATGAGGCATAACACTGGCTGACTACATAAGGCCTGTTTTAAGGCCTCAAAAGCTGCTTCTGCTTTGGGGGTCCATTTAATCATGACAGACTCCTTCCCTTTTGTCAAATTTGTCAGGGAAGCAGCCTGTGATCAAAATGGGGAATAAAGCGACTATAATAGCCAGCAATTCCTAAAAACACTCGAACCTGCTTCTTGTTGATGGGGCATGGCCAACTCTGAACAGCCTCAACTTTGTTTACTCAGGGCTTTATTGGACCTCTCCCAATGATATATTCCAGATAATTTGCCTACAGTCCTACGCAGGAATTTGGTTCCAGGTTGCAACCTGGGAGTTTTATCGTTCCCTGAGTGCTTCATCTGTTACACCTGTGCCTGTTAACCCGCATTGAGCCCCAAACAGACTCACTATCCACCAGCAACCCAAAAGCAATCAGATAGATTTTTCTGGCTTCCTGTCACAATACACACACAATATATATATATATATATATATATATATATATATATATATATATTTGCCGGGTGTGATCAAACGCCACCCACTGATTGGTAGCTCGGCGAAGGTCTGTGCTCGCATAGTTTCGCAAACGCCCCTTTCCTACCCAAGCTCGCCCCTGTACCCCATCATAGGCAACCCATTATTTACTCCAGGTCTTTACGATGGGAGTCTTCGGAACTTGGGGGAGGCGGGACTACATCAAGCATCCCACTTTAGTGCAGGGGGGGCGCTGGAAAACGACGGCGGAATTACTAGACCCTGCAGGCCCGTTCCGACTAGACTTCCTGAGGGCACTCCAACTTACACATTTCCTCTCTACGATCCCACCCCCTCGGAGAGACGCCCAGACGCTCACGGCCCTGGAGGTGCTCTGCACTGACGCGGGTGTCCTGTCGCACACACTCTCACTGACTTATAATCTTCTAAACTCTCCCTCAGCAGACTTTCTTCCTCCGGGCCTACTTAAATGGGAGAAGGAGTTAGATTGCCAATTCAACAGCACCAAGAGACAGCGTATACTCAGATTTACCCACAAATCTTCGATCTGTGCCAAGATCCAAGAAACAAATTACAAAATTATCTCACGTTGGTATAGGACCCCTTCATTACTCCATCAGCTCTACCCGAATACATCAGACCTGTGTTGGCTATGCCTCACAGACAAAGGGACTCTGCTGCATATCTTTTGGTCCTGCCCGAAACTCGCACACTTTTGGAAAGTGGTGCGGGAGACAATTCAACAATTCACGGCCCTGCCTCTCACAGACGACCCAGCTCTTTATCTCTTGCATGCCTCCGACGTGCCCGACAGGAAATAACAGAAATCGGTGATCCGCCACCTACTTGATGCGGCTAAAGCCTGCATACCGCTCCATTGGAAATCGCCCCTCCCGCTGACCATCGACCTCTGGCTGCGTAAAGTGGAGGACATTAGGAAAATGGAGGATCTTATCCTCACAGCGCAAAATAGGGAAGAGACTTTCACTAAAACCTGGCAAGGTTGGACTGCGTTCATATACTCGGCTGAGGGCCAGGCCCTGAGACGGGTGGACACAGACGGGTGATACTGTATGCAGCACCCAAGATCCGCTGAGCCTGGGGGCCATGGAGATGGGCCCCACATCCGTAATTCAGTATGGTCATATGCGCACTCCATGATTGGGTAGCACACCTTGCTCCCCCCCTTCTTACATTCCCTCCCCCCTTTGTACCCCATACTCGTTTTACCCCCTTGTCCTCTCTTCGCCCCTCTGTCCTTCCCTCCCCAACGCTTCACCTATCCCCCCCCCCCCCCCGTACACTGGCAGTGGTATCGATAGGGATACCTAGTTAGTTAAAAAGAACCTGGGAAGTGAGACCACAGGACGAAGTGAAATCCCGAATCCACATATTGCTGTTTATCTTCTTGGCGATAATGCCAACGGATTTTTGATGTTGTACTCCAGATATTGTTTCGCTATCTGTAAACTATGTGGAAAGTTTGTAATCTGTTGGTCTGTGTGGACCCATTTCCTGATATAAATAAAAAAAAAAAAAAAAAAAAAAATTATATATATATATATATATATATATTGTTTTAATATTTGCACATTTTATTACCAATTTGTCTTATTTATTCTATTTATTTTTAAAATATATTATTATATGTAGTTAACATATACAGCTGATATTGCATTGTCCAACATAAAATGTCTTTGGCATGTTCTAGAATTTATTTGGGGTTTATCAAGTTTATGATAGAAACTAGCAACATATTAGAGCCCCACCTACCCCTCACTTCATTTACTATTTAGATTTTTAAAAAATAACTTTTACTAGCTGTAACTGCTATATAAACTGTAGTTGCATTGTGTTAGTTTTGCTTTTTGTGATTATAACTTACTTTCTAAAAATACTTTTTAACTTGGTTCCTGTGTTTTATTTTTAGTCTTACTGTTTTATATGTAATTCTTTTGATGAGTAATTTTTATTATATATTTTGTAAACTTTTTTTATACTTTTAATGATATGCAATTTTTACAAAGTAACTCTTTTTAGGAAGTATTTTACAATTTTTTTGGGGTTACATTGTTCAATCTTTTTGTTAGAAACCTATCCCTCATTGCTGCGTGCCCACTGCGGTTGTCCCTTGCATCATAGCCTGTCTATATATTACCCTAGCCTGTCCATATACTACCCTTGACTGTCCATATGCAGACCATGGCTAGCAGGAGTCAGGTAGGCGGCAAATCAAGGTTTTGCCTAGGGTGTCAAAAATCCTTTGAGATTTTATGGCAGCACTGCTAACCTTTTTCTATTTTGGTAGGCAAAGCATATTTTATGGAATTATAAGACAGCAAGTTAGCTGTGAATAAAAATGTTTACCCAACAATATCTACTTTATCCCAAATTTCTTCTGTTCCGATGTGGATGATCAACTCTTTTATGTAATGCAACTTTTTTGCTCACTGGCCCCTTGAATGCATTTGACCAATGTCATTTTCTGCGGGTTGAGTTCAGTTAATGGAATACAAATCCATTTAAAAGCCCTTACTAAGACCCAGTGCTTTACTTAGTGTATTACTGCCTAATTCCCAGGAGGCTCAGTGTACTGTATTCCTCTTGGGTCTTGTTTCCTGAACTTTGGGAGATGCATGTCAAACATGTTAATGCTTGCCTCAATCATTCTATGTTACATAATTTACTAAAAGAATGTGTCTGCTTTCTTACTAGTTCACTTACGGTAACCATACTGAAAAAAACCCAACACAATGTTATTCAGTTTACAATCCATACATGACTGTAGCTAAAACAGGGCTTGAATGTTCAGTTAAAGGGAAATGCATAGTAGTTTCCTACATCATTATGGTCAGGATTAAAAAATATAGTTTTTATGCTACAGTATATGGCATATTTTTTTTTTACTCAATCTATTTTTATCGAAAAAAAATAAGTAGGGTTACAGAGTAGATACGGGGAAAGTAACAATACGTTAGGAAATACAGCAATAGATTATGTAGGTTCACCCTTTGAGCCAGTACAATAAAAACACTAATGTTAAATTACAGCTTCTGAAAATAAATATTAATTGAAATATACAGTATATATACGGTATTAACATGTCATGTGTGTAATGTTGTTAAAAACAGCATTTTTAATAGATAGACTGCGGACCTAAAACTAAGCCAAAGGACCCTTTTTCAATATGGGCCGTGGCCCCCCCCAGAGGTGTGTGAAACAGCTCCATTGAGAGCCGGTGTAACGACATATTCGGCGACCCATCACAGTTTGCTATGGAAGTGACGTTCCGTCGCCACCATCTTGCTACACCCCACACTCGTCCACAGTAAGGATACACTAAGAAGGGGGAAAACAGAAATGTTGGACCCACCGGAGTTTTGCATTTTACACATATTTATAACAGTAAAATCTGTTTATATAGTGAAATGCAGTACTTACAACTGCATCTGACTACTTAGATCTTGAATTTTAAAAGCAGCGGCAACCCTACTCATCTCACAGGTTTGCTAATCTGACAGAAGTTCGCTGCTTTTAAAATTGAACATCTAAGCAGACAGAGTTCTAAGTACTGTATTTCACTATAGAAACTCACTTTACTGTTATAAATATATCTAAAATGCAAAACTCTGGTGTGTGTAACAACATGTCCGCTTTCCCCCTTCTTAGTGTATCCTTACTGTGAACGAGTGTGGGGTGTAGTAAGATGGGGGCGACGGAACGTCTCTTCCGTAGCTAACTGTGATAGGTCGCTGAATATGTTGTTATACCGGTCACAATCACCTATTATGCAAATTGGATGCGGGGAAACCCAGCCTACAGTGTGAACTCAGCCTAAAATTTGTGTCCAAAGTTTCACTGTTCATTAGAGTATGCTGTTAGTATAAGTGAGCTGTTGGCATGGGGTAAAAAGGGGATAGTGGAAGATGGCACCAATTACTTGATATAGGTCCAAATAGGAAGAAGAAAGGAGTGAGGGGGAAAATGAGTGAGGTGGGGGGAGGGGGGGGGGGGGCGAAGAGTCCAGTCTCTTAGCTCATGTCTCCAAGACAATAAAACCTGCCCCAAGAGGTGGTATTGATGGGGGCTTCCAGATTTGCAGCCACATTTTAATTAATCTGAACTCATGTAGATGATCCAAGTGTTTCCCCTGTTCATAAATGAACTTTAGATGTTGTGTCATGGGCTATCATTTCCTCCATTTGCATTATGTGGCATATTTCAGAAGTTCACTCTTTAAGAGGTCTTAAAGACATTCCAATGTCTAGAAAAAATAGCTTTATAGAGGTGTAGCACCCTCTAGTATTGTGCTAGAGAGGATAGGTAAATTGAAGCAGGCCTGGCTGGCAGCTAGGACTGGTTGTTTTCATTCTGGGCTGGTAGTGGCTCGGGATAGCAGCTGGTGGCTCACAGGGGGCATCACTGAGACCTCCCTTTTTTTCTAGCGTTTGCTAGAAAGTTCTGGAAAGAGAAGAGGGGAGGTGGAGCTGCCTGGGGTGTTTTAGGGAGCCCTGACTAATCCCCAACCTGTATTGACAGGGGGCAGGCCTCCTCTAATACCCAGGGTCAGCCCAGCTGGGGAGGAGTTGTCTGGTGGAAGAGCTGGATTGAGAGGGTGTGGAGGCTGTTGGGCCTTTAAGGGAGCTCCCCAGTCTGGGGGGGGGGGTGACCTTGGGCCTGGGCTCGGATGCAGTCGGGACCACTTTCAGGAACACATAAAGATGTCCTGCACAGTAGGTACAAGAAAGAACTAGGGGATCCTGCAGGAGAGAACACTGCAAATAGACTCCAGAGAGGACAACTGATTGCAGCCAGGGGGACTGGTGAGTGAGGCACAGCCAGGAGGACTGGGAAGGCATGCCTGAGAGGACTGGGAGTTTGCAGCCTGAGATGGGTGCAGAACTAGAAGTGTGGAATGTGGTGAAAGGGGCAGTGGAAAGAGGCAGCTGCAGCCAGGAGGGTTAGCAGGGCCTGAATAGGGCTAACTGGGATCAGTAGCCATAGTAGGGCAGCTAGCACAAGGACTTTTCTGCTACACCACCCCAGCCTTCTGGGTCAGTGTCAGGTCTAAGCAACAAATAATGCTAGCTGTTCCTGGGGAACCAAGTGATGTGCTGGAGGTGACTAGAAGTAACACTCTGCGGCAAGTGATGTGCTGGTGGAGTGAGGAGTAATGAGCTTAAAGCAAGTTTGTGCAGGAAGAAGATGAAGGAGTATGTACAGGGAATGTATATAGTTGTCCCAAAACCAATTGCTGTTTATATTGATCCCTGCTGGGCATCCCATAGCTCCTATTTCCATCCAAGTCATACACCTTAATAAAACAAAAACAAAAAATTCACTGACTGCTTGAGTGCCTGAGAGTGAATGCAGGACTGGGCAGGGTGACAGACAAACCACAATTCTCAACAGTCCCTGCGGGGGTAATGCTACAGAAGAAAAATCCTAATAGAGAGAGATTTTTTTGGTGGCAGGATATAGGAAAGGAAGAAAAGGATGCAATTTTTAGGGTAAGTGTGTCTATAGAAGAAACTTCTTGGATATGGAAGATTGTATCCCATTGAGGTCTGATTAATGAGCAGCTCCACCATATATAGGTAAGTGTTCCCACATACTGTATGTGAGGCAGCAAAAGCAACAGATGGAAAAACCAGGTAAGATTTGATGTAGTCTTTGTGGAGAACTAGTTTGAAGTTCCTCTCCTAAAGGCAGCTGTCCAGTTTATGTGTATGGCATGAGCAGGTGATCTTGGCCTCATCCTGTGAGAATGAAGTTCAGCTCTTTTTGCCATTCATTTAGGAAGTATAAATAATTTGAGTGCATGCAGGACAGCAGGGAGTTATAAAAAAAAGTAGCATGAGATATTCAGGGAAGTGACAAGATATACACATATTTTCAAAGGAAGTCAACTGTTGATGAAGTTGCCCCTTTTCAGATATAGAATGAACAAAGTGTGGAAGCTGTAAATACCGAAGATGGGCTCCTCTGGGAGGCAACTGAGGATGGAATAACTGGGTTCAACTATTTCAATTTTTTTTTCTATTTGAATAGGTTGGTTCTAAAAGCACTGGATAAGATAGTGCCAGTGCAGAAAGAATGTTACTCCTAGTATAGGTGAAATGTCTGGGTTGCCTATGGCCAGCATAAGAGGGCCATGGAGGATGGATAGCCAAAATGTAGTCATTATAGCTTTTTGCACTTTAAGTGTCAGTGGAATTAAAAATGGCAAGGTTGAATGTTTAGGGTAAAAAGAGGTGTTAGTCAAGGGAGGATAGTTAAGAGAATAGAGAAATATTCCTCTCTATCAAACCAGGTGTGGAGTATATGTCATTAATCAGTTTATAATTCAGATTGTAGAGGTCATAGAGGTTTGTTCAGATGTGTACCACTAAATATCTTATGTGGTCAGTTCTACATATACATGGAAATTACTTTTGTATGTGAACCTATGCTGGGAGTAGTAAGGATATAGTATTTAGGGATTCATTCAGTTTTTATCTAGGTCACTTTGTAATTAATAAGTTTGCTGTAAATTGTAAGCTCTGTTGGTAAGAAAGGGAGTCTAATTCTCCAAATGAACAGGTAAAGGAGCAGATTGTTGATCTCATATAGTCCCATTTAATGGGTATATTTAGTTATTTTAAATCCTTAAATATAAATAAGGCTATGAGGGACAGCCTTGTCTCGCCCCCTTATTAATTGGAAAGGGTTTGAAAAAGTACCATTTGGCCCAGATCTTAGCAGTAGAGGTTGTGTATAATAGATCGTTTTATGTATAAATTCTGGAGGGGAACTCGTGTAATAACAATACAATGAGGAATATCCAGTGTAAGCTTTAGTAGCTCCCCTGCCCTTGGCTGGCTAAATTTCGTTTTTCTTTCTGTTGTACCAAGCTGAGCATTTATTTTCCAGGTCTAATCGGGTGTATCCCTAAAGCCGTGTGGCTGATTATGTAGTTAGGGTTAGCCGCTGGGTTATGAACATTTATCTGACCTCAGTCAATCCCTGGAAGGGAGGCCCAGAAGGTGTTGCTGGGAAGAAGATACATGTTTTGTGGGGTCTGATCAGAGATCTCTCCAGGAACTTCTCCCCCTGGGAAGCAGCCTGTGTCACTAAACAACTGTTGCTGATATGCTTAAATGAGGACATTGGAGGAATTTGGAATTTAGGAAATTGGCTTTAGGACACTACCTTGGGAAGCTGGGTTGGAGAAGGATTGGACCCCTTTCACTGAAGAATGTCACAGGGGAGCTGGTTGGGGAGCTACCTCTGGATGTTGCAAGTAGAACCTTTCACCTAGAGCTCCAGGTGTCCTTGTGCTTTGAGGGTTAAAAGCCAGAGGTTGCCACAAGAGCTGTGACTGCTCTTACAGAGTCTCAGACCAGCTGTCTGTCCTCTCTACCTCCAGCATAATTTAAGGTAGTTACAGAGGGACTTTGCTTGAGAATCTGTCCTCTATTGCTTGGGGTATCTTGAACCCTCATCCCTCTACCCACCTGTGTTCAAGTACTGCAATAAAGCATCAAAATGACATCTCTAGACAGAGCCTACATTTTGTAAGGAGCTGGTACCTGGGCCTGGCCTCTAAATAAGTAAGTTAGCTCCAGAAGGACTACACTCTTTCTACAGCGCATTTTCCGTGTCAATAGAGAGTAAATAGAGGGGGGTGGTAGGTAGTTGAGTGGGGGTAGCATAATGGATTAATGGGATTGTCTTTTTTAATGTTAGTTTTTAGTGTTATTATTAGCTTCTCTCCGTGGTAAAAAGCCCACCTGTTCCCTATGGATTAAAAGAGGACCTATGGTTTCATGTGGTTGGCCTAATTAAAAAAATTATATTTTAAGATCTACAATGATAAGCTGTCAGAAACCATGAATCGGACTGAGACAGAAGTACAGTTAAATCACACTTGTTTAATAATAAAAGCAAATAGATCAAATGTAGTCAAAACATAGCCAAAGTTAGGAATGGATAGTCAGACAAGCCAGAAAATCAGAAAGCCAGGAATCAGCGTAGTGGAACAGCAAGCAGGATCTGGAGCCAGAAAGAATATCAGCCATGTAAGTCTTTAACAGGAAAACTGGAAAAAGTCTCTATGAGGTTGACCAAGGCGAAGGCAGAGATGATCTGGGATGGACGGCTTAAGTAAGCAGGACTGACGAGCAGGATATCATCACAGGTGAGTCACTGTGGAGAGATAGGAGCTGGCAATTAGCCGACAGCTGAGCGGCCAGCTCAGAAGGAAGGGCTGAGCCCAGCCCTGACATGAGCTTAGTGAGCACATAATTATCACATCTGGCGATACCCAGCTTTGGAAGAACTACCACATGGGCATCCATGAATTGTTTCAGAAAATTACAATTTTAAAGTTAAGTTTGTTGTAAAAAATGGAATCAGGATGTCTTTCAAGTGTCTGTAGAAGTATTAGTCAGGCCACCCAGGCAAAACTTTTACAGAGGGAAGGCTCTATATTAATTGCAGGATTATAAGGTCCATAAATGGTGGTTTAAATTCCTCCAAAATGTTTGCATTTAGGAGGGGTAATGCAGACCATTTAATATATTTATTTTGTCTATCCTTGTATATAGACTGAGAGTCAGAAGTAGATGTTCAGGTAATATTTTATATAAGGATGTAAAAAAAAGCTATGAAATTCAGCAGAAATTTTTTCAGTTTTCTAGACCACGCTGGTTGAAGGGGAACTGAGCTTTGATACATGTATGGAGGATTTCTCTTGTTGCCTCAGTGCTAGCAGGATCTTGTTGAAAATATTACTATTGCATAAAACACACCTAATTTTGATTCCTGTGTAAAGCCTCGTACACACGGTCAGATTGTTGGCAGGGGTTTGTCTGTTAACAGACTGTTGGCCTCAAATCTGACCGTTAGTACACTCCTTTTGAAAATTGTTGTTCAACTTTCTGCCAACAAATGTTGGATAACATGCTAATAAATATTCAGCAGACAACAGTCTGTTGTCAGATTTTCTGATGGTCAGTACACACGTCTGTCACACAAGTCGAAAGTACAAACACGCATGCTCGGAATCAATGCTCACAAAATTAGCAGAAGGGGCCCAAAGGGTGGCACTCAAGAGCTGAAATTCCTCATAGTACATCACTACTTTCATGTTTGTTGGCCGACAATTCTGTACCGTTAGTATGCTAGACAAGATCCTGGCACACGCCCTTTGGACAAAAATCAGATGCTCCGTTGGCCAACAATCTGATCATGTGTACGAGGCTTAAGAGGGTCTTGGAGTCAAATAGCTATTTTATGTCAGTTTAACCGCTTCAGCCCCGGAAGAATTTCCCCCCTTCCTGACCGGGCAATTTTTTGCGATACACCACTGCTTCGCTTTAATTGCGCGGTTGTGCAACAAAGTTTTTTTTTTCCCCCACAAATAGAGCTTTTTTTGAGGGTATTTGATCTATAAACAAAATGAGTGACAATTTTGAAAAAAAAAACTATTTTTTTTACTTTTTGCTATAATAAATATCCCCAATATAAAAAAAAAATGTCCTCAATTTAGACCAATATGTATTCTTCTACATATTTTTGGTAAAAAATAATTACAATAAGCGTATATTGATTGGTTTGCGCAAAAGTTTATAGCGCCTACATTTTATAATATATATATATATATATTTTTTGCTAGTAATGCCGGCAATCTGCGTTTTTTATCGGGACTGCGATATTGAGGCAGACAGATTAGACACATTTGCAGCTTTTTTGGAAACCATTCACATCTATACAGCGATCAGTGCTATAAATAGCCACTGATGACTGTATAAATGTCATTGGCAGGGAAGGGGTTAACAATAGGGTATGATTAAGGGGTTAAATGTGTTTCCTCGCTGTGTGTTCTAACTGTTGGGGGATGGGACTCACTGGGGAAGAAGACCGATCAGTGTTCTTATATACTAGGAACACACAATCTGTCTCCTCTCCCCTGACAGGACGTGGATTTGTGTGTTTATATACACAGATCCATGTTCCTGCTCTGTCACAAGCAATTGACAACAGGCAGTTGGCATGTGGTTAAACAGTTCCTGCAGAATAGATGCAGAGACATTTTTGTTTGACTTTGAAGATTCTTTTTTAGCAAGAATGTCTAGGAGCCTAATCAAATTGGCACTCTTCCTTTTCCTTTTTAGGTGAACACTATGTTTAATAAAAATGCCTAACACAGGTTTAAACATTTCCTACTTTACCAGGGTTAAGCTGGTATCTGAAATGTGGTCAGAAAACTTAGTTATAATTGATCATGTCTCCAGCAGGCAGCTTAGTGGAGTATAAGAAAGCAGGAATTTGGAGTTTGGGTTACAATGAGTTCAGAGTATGCCCAAGCTCATCTCTAGTGACAACAATGACTGCTTCCATAGATGAAGAGGAAGAGTAAGCATAGCCATCCAGGAACTTAGCCACCCAGGAACATAAAAATGTATTATTCGAATGACTATCAGGTGAAAAAAATGGTGGAAAAGGTTGAAAAAGTAAATTAATGCAGCCACCACATCTAAGGAAGGACTGGTAAGCTGCAATATAGTCATTGTTTGTTTGGGTTGGGATACAATGTTGGCTACTGATCCATCAATCTGTCACTCTCAGTTTCAATTGTTTCTCTGTTAGGCAGTCCAATGATAAAAAACTAGGGTGCAAATTATGAACATTATTTGTCTATCATTTAGGGATGTGTGAAGTTATTTCATTTTTGCCACAAAATTAACAATTTGGCCACCTGTGAAAATTTTAGGAAAGTGGAAAATTTAAAGTTTGAGCTGCTATTTTGTTGTGTATTTAGGGCTGCTTTTTGGCACAAGAACAGGTTTAGGATAGTTGACTAGAGTTTTCATAACCGCCAGGAACTATTTTAAGCTCATTGCACCCCATTCACACTGCTTTAACATGGAATTTGCACAATTTCTGATCTGACTTTTCCTGCAACTTCAGGTGCGACTTTATGCAACTTCAATGAACAGAATCCAACTTTGAGATGACTGTGACTTGTCCTTTGACCAATCAATCAATTGCTTCTGGTATGGAGGAAACCTTATGGCAAATTTATATACAGTACATAAAAAAACAATGGATCTTGAGTGGGACCCTACACCAAAATGTAAAAAAAAAAAAAGAATGTGGGATCCTTCCCCCCAAGACCATACCAGACATGGATCTTGAGGGGAACCCCACGGCAAAAAAAAAAAGGCATGGGGTCCCCTCCAAAATCCACACTGACCCTTATCTGAGCATGCAACCCGGCAGGTCAGGAAAGGGGGGGGTGAGCGATTGCCCCCCTCCCTCTTGGACCATACAAGGTCACACAACCTCAACATGGGGGGGTGGGTGCTTTGGGGCAGGGGGCTCTGCGCTCCCCAACCACAAACAACTTTGTCCCCATGTTGATGGGGACAAGGGCCTTTTCCGGAAAACCCTGGGAGGTGGTTGTGGAGTCTGTGGGCAGGGAGCTTATCTGAATCTGGAAGCACCCTTGAACAAGGGGGCCCCCAGATTCCGACCCCCCCATGTGAATGAGTATGGAGCAAATTGTACCCCTACCCAATCACTAAAAAAAGAAGTGTAGTGCTTACAAAAAAATGAGAGACTGTTTTTGACAAGTCCTTTTAAAAAAATAAAGAATGTCCCTGTCGTAGCTCCAATGTGTCTTCCTTCTCTGGTTTCAGCACCGATGTCTTCTCCCTCCATTGATGTCTTCTACCTCTGGTGATGTCTTCTGCCGCTGCTGACCGGCTAAAAAAATAAATAAAACAGTCCTTCTCTGAAGCTGGCTCCTGCCGTTATGTCAACTTCATTGTCTGCCAGTTCTGATATAGCTATGGGCATTGTCATCCGGTGACGTCACCCAGAAAACCCCACCCCATGTGACATCATGGGTCAGTTCTTGATGTCTAGATGTAATTGCTGCATTTGCTTTATTTTTTAGACTTTCTTTCTTCTATTTATATCTGGTGGTCAAAAAAACAAGCTCTCTTGCAGTTACATGGATGAGACAAACCATTTAACACTTACAGGGGTGCTTAACAATGGTGACCTTTTATTTATGTAAAACCCTTATCCCAAAAGTAAAAGAAATGATATAACTGCTTATAAAGTGTTAGCTAGGGTTTGGCTTTGATTTGTTAGTGTATCTAAATCTGTTAATATATCTAACGCTACCCTCAGCCCAGACTGACAATGCTACTGTCCAAAGGTGTCCCCTGTGCTCCTTCATCCAGAGTGGGGGCACTTTAATACAGAAGGCGTGTTACTGGCCAGATCACCAGGTGAAAACAGAGGGGAAAAGCCTAAAAAAGAAAACTGATGCAGGCACCACATTTTAGGATTGGTAAACTGAAATATATAACATTTTTGGTTTTGGGCTTAATACCACTTTAATGCAAAGTCTTTCATTCTCAAAGATAACAACAAAGAATCTACAGTCAGTTTAAAGAGGAAGTAAACCCTGATGGGTTTACTTCCTCTTTTTTTCCCTGCAAAGGTAAAGCATAATGGACTACTATGCATCGCATAGTAGCTCATTATGTGTCACTTACCTGACACAGGAGCCAGCGAAGTCACCGCTGATCCCTGTAGTCCGCCGCATCCATGTTGCTGGTGGCGTCTCGCAGCTCCGACGAATCACAGCGGCGAAGCCGCGATGACGTCACTCCCGCGCATGCGCACGGGAGTCGCGTCTCGCAGCTCCGCCGCTGCCACTCGGCGAAGCCGCGATGACGTCACTCCCGTGCATGCGCACGGGAGTCGACAAATTTGGCAAATCCATTCATGGATTTGCCGCATTTAGTGCGCCTGCGCGCCGCTGTCTACGGCGCATGCGCCGTAGACAGCGGTGCCCATTTTCGGGCAAATATCTCCTAAACCATATAGGTTTAGGAGATATTGCTTGGACCTACAGGTAAGCCTTAATCTAGGCTTACCTGTAGGTCCAAGTTGTTTGGAAGGGTTTACTTCCTCTTTAAGTTAGTTTTAACAGCTTGAAACTAATTGCAGCCTGTTTGCTTTAGAGGGCTGGCAGACAGCTAATGTTTTTTTACTACCTAACTTTACCTGTTTTGTTGTAGTTGTTTTTAATTAAGAACAGGAATAAGCAAAGCAGATGTTCTTGATAAGTAATGAGGGGCATATGGGTGGACTGAGGGAAACATTGGATTTTTTTTTTTTTTTAAGTGGGAATATAGGAAACACTGGTTGTAATATATGGTGATATCAAGGGTAAAGTCACCTAACCATCTTCCAATTCATAGAGACTTCCACTTTTGGTGTCCTAAAAATAATTCCATTGGTGCTCACCCAGTGGAGCTTAGTGACTTTTGTATGGGGTCATGAATGAGATGGTTTGTGTTGATAAAGCATAATAGGAGACTTATGATAGTCATACACCAGTTGAAAAATTGTTTTAAAAAACGCGTTTAAAAAAAACAAACACACGGTCGTGAGAGAAAACGATATTGCCATTGTGCAATGATTAAATTTCAAATGATAAATCGTTTAATGGTCATAAATTAATCGATTTCTCCTTTTGTTTTTTGCTTCTGGGTCACCTATGGCCAGTACCAACAGTTGCATTTTTCATGGGCGATAAACACATTAACCTTTCAATTTATCATCTGTTCGGCAGAAGTTTTCCCAAACTTCTCCTTCGTTTTTTTGGCTCAAAAATGTCACAACCAATTTTCAATTTGTGTCCATTAACTGGACGAAAAACAAAGGTACTGTCCAAATGACAGATTTTCGAACGATTTGAGTGTATGGGCCCCAATAAAGTGAAATTCCACTTTTCCTGAGAAATAGAATGCAGTCCCTTCTGGGTGATTTATGCTATTTGCAAAAGCTTTTACCAAAGTTTCTTGCATAGTCCTAACTTTTCTGCTCTAGCTGTTTGTTTCACCAGACAATACAGACAGAATGGGAGGAACTGGTTCATTATAATCACATGGTGCACTCTCAGTGTTCTATTGAGAAAAGCTGCAGGGTCTGCATCCAGGAATTTAACTCTTGTTGAGTATATCACCAAAACTAAATTGCAAGGATTACCTAAAATTTTACTTGTATTTTAGAGCGCTTTCACACGGAGCTTTTAACCCTCGCTAGCAGCAGAATAAAGGGTTAAAAGCGTCCACAAAGCACCACTGCCGATGCGCTTTGTAGGCGATTCGTTGGTGCTGCCCATTGATTTCAATGGGCAGGGGCACTTTAGGTGTATACACTGTTCCTAAAGCACCTCAAAGAAGGTGTTTGCAGGACTTTTTTTGACATCCTGCCAGAGCAGCGCCCCAGCGCTTTACAGGCACTATTTTTAGCGCTAAAACGCCTGAAAAATGCCTACAGTATGAAAGGGGTCCTAGTGCAGATTTTGGGGAAAATCAGTAAGTCTATCACACAAGCAGGAAATTACATTTTTGGCAGAGTTTTGTACACCAACTTTTTACAGAATGCCTCCAAGTTGCCATATTGCATAGCTCCCAACTGTCCCTGGCTTTGAGGGGCTGTCCCTGATTTGGAAAGTTCATCTGGCCCCCTTTCCTCCTCATTTTTATCTGATCTGCATAGTTGTATATAAAATGCACATTTTAGCTTTCAAAAAGTTTCTCAGTGCTAAACCTTTCATCCATGTTCTAAATTGCTGCATTTGTAAACTCCACAAGCTGATATAAAGAAATAGTGGTAAAAAAAAAGCACTTGTGGGTTTAAAATGTAATTCTCCTTTAAGGGGGAGTGGTAGTGTCCTATGCCTACATACTTTTGCTAATAGTTTTCCCTCGTTCCCATCTCAAAAAGTTGGGAGGTATGCATATATGTATATATACGCATGAATGTTTAAAGAGAATTACAGAAACTGCAGATTGAAAAGAAACAGTCAGCTTTAATAACATTAAATTACAATATGGCTAGTCTATCAATTATATATGCTATATTATTATTATATTATTATTATTTATTTGTTTTGTGAAAGTTGATTCACCTCTTATCTCTTTCATCTCATTAAAGTTGCCATTATGGAAATAAATTGGAATCCAAGAATGTCATGCCACATTGGTCTCTAGAAAAAACACTAATAGAAGGACCACTAGACCAAAAAGATAAAACAGTCCAAATAATGTGTTAGTTTATACTAAAAAAACGTCATCAGGCTTCAGTTCAAAAAAGAACCTTGAATGGATTCAGAATAGAGCTTTCCTGTGTATATCGGTGTAGGGAAGCTAATTGCTGGATCAGGAGAGTTACTGGCCAACAGTATCTGCGTGAGCAATCAAGATAAGATACCACATCTGTCTGACATTAAAAAATAGTTCAGCCTGGTACACAACCTTCAGTATATTTTCATTTAACCCAGCGGGCTGAATGGAAAAAAACGGAAGCGCTTGGGAGGAGATCATGTACCAACAATCCAATGTTAGTACAGCAATCTCCCCCTCTGAGCTATTGTGTTTTTACAGGGGGACGCCCTACACCCCAACCAGAAAACACCGGTCAGTGCTCTCAGACATTGACTGCCAGCGCTGATCAAATGCCGATTAGCAGACGTTTTTTGGCCATGCCCCTTTGACAGAAGATGGATGTTTGGCTGGCTTCTGTCGGACCGTCTGCAGTACACACGGGCCGAATGTTAGCCAGTTTCTATTGAACTGGCTGATAACACCCAAAAATCAGCCCTTGTGTATGGCCCTTTGGATAGGGAGGTTATTGTTACAATTTTTTCTTTAGGTCTTTTGACATTATGGGTCTCTTTCTTCTCTGGCAATGGGTAGACCCTGAATGCTGCAGAGAGCAGCTCTGCATAATGATGTTTTCCTGAAAATTAAGGGTGGCTTGATGATGTGCCCCCAAGGGGCAGGTTCTTGATGCCCTCAGCTCTATATATATATATATATACACACATACATACACACACGTGGGAATGGAGAAACAGCAGGACACTTACCAGTGAATGGCTGAGCAGGGGGACATGTCAGTGCAAGTCTGATAATTGAAGGGCAGGCAGGCTGTTCAAACAGCACATCCAGAAAACTGACCATGCTGGGATGGATGTGCTCTCATGCCTTGCATGGTCAGTTTGAAATAGGAAAGCTGTCAGGACCACCAGTTTTTTTCAATTAAAGGAAGCAATACAAAGAAAACAGGATGATTTTCATGGTACATGGTACAGCAGACACATAGTAGGAATATGAAATGTTGGGGTAACATATTCTTTAACAAGGCCTGGACTACTTATTTTTTTATTTCCATTAGAAAGTGGAATTGAGCTTTAAAATTTGGATCATGCAATTGGATACAGCCAAAAGCTTTCTAATTGGAAACATCTGATAAACAATGATAATAATGACGTTTAGGCAGTATCAGAATTATTTGTCATAGCGCAATCCATAACGATAGATGTGTTTTCACAAGCATTCTCCATCTTGTCTTCTTCTTCTCTGTGAGGGTTTGTGAAATGTTCATGTTTCCTCCAGCAGTTCTTCTTGAGAGATGACAGGTGCTTCTCCTATTAGAATCACAAGTATAAAAAGAAAATACATTATAGAGCATTTTGTCCAGTGTCAGCTTTATATAGTATAGTGTCTATACTCAGACAAAAAAGTTAATGAACCCCCCCCCCCCCCCCCAAAAAAAAAAAAACAATCAAACAAAAAAAAAAAGATAAAGGGGGAGTATCGATAGACTACTCGATCTGACTCTGCCATCACTTTTCTATGTTTCTATGAATCACCCAATGCTTTCTTCCATCTATCAGATTCTACCTTATGGTAACATACACCTCTCATGACAGTTTCTCTTGCCTCTACTCTCGTCAATGCATTTGCTTTTGTGCATTAATTAGTACACTGCACTTATAGCATTTTCTATATGCATAGAAATAATGGTTTTAGAACAGCTGATATTGTAGACCCCGGGACTTATTTAGTAAAGGAGTTGAGAATGTTCATACAAAACACAGTGTAAATATTAAAGCAGTAGTAAACCCTGCTTGGTCATTTTTACCTACAGGTAAGCCTATAATAAGGCTTGCCTGTTGGTAAAATGAATATCTCTTAAACGTACACAGGTTACGAGATATTCACCCTGGATGCAGCCAGTTACGTCACCGAAGCATGCGCTCTGAAGGTCCATCATACCTTGCTGGACCTTTAAAGCGATGCATACTAGCACATTATACCATTGCCTTACAGGTGGTTTTTTTTCACAACAGCCGTGGTTTACAACCACTTTAACTTTATTTATCCCCATTTACTTATTTTACCTGAATAATTAAAGTGAACAAATTATTAGTGTGAACATTTTCAACTCCTTAGACCCTGCTCGCACTAGCGCAGGGGTAAGCAATCTTAAAGAGATGGAGATCTACCTGAACAACATGGGAGAAGTCAAAGATCACCAGGCACAGTTTCGCCTCGTTACACCTGATTTAAAGCTTAATTGCCGCACTACCGTGTCACAATCACGTGCATTGCACGGCAATCATGGGTTTAAATTGGGTGGTGAGGAGGCAACATAGCGCTTTCTCACCACCTGTCAAATGAATTTGGATTGCTTTTCAGGGGAGCAGAAGGCACTTGTGAATGAGCCCTTAGTTGCATTTGGCAGTGGCACCCTTAGGGCTTGTTCACGCCTTGGGTTTCTTTTATTTTTCACACATAAAGCTGGAGGGCAATGCTGGGAAAAGGTCATCCAGTGCCCAGGGAAAAGATGCCAAATTGTGCCCCCCTCCCCTGTTCATGATGTGCCAACTTCGGTATATCTCCCAAGTGTCCTGTATTCTCTGGCATTGTACCAGGATTTGATTTAAATTCCGGCATCCCACGAGTCTGGGCTAAAACCCAGAGCTCGGTGCCAGAAAAAGTTCTAGCACTCAGCTCCAAAAACCCTTCTGGGCACACTAGCATCGGTAGTTGGCACCCCTTCCCCACTTCTCTTAACAAACGCACACTCACCCCCTCAGTGGCAGCCAGCCACTCTCCCTGTTGGCTGCCTGTAAATTCATCCACTGCAAAGCAGAGTCACATTTAGGGCCACTGATAAGGCAGTACAACTGGCTCTCCTGTAGGGGGCCCAAGCCTATCAGTCCAGAATGGGGCCCGAGCACCAGCAGGAGAGGAGAGCCGACTGACTCCCTTGTGACTCCTGTGGAACTCCCTGCAGTGCTGCTGGTTTTCTCCCTACCCGCTGCAGGGGATCAATGCTACTTACTTGTCCACAGTTCCTGTCCCATGCTGCATTTGTTGTCGGGCTGTGTGATTTTGGAACAGCAGGCACAGCTGCAGAGTCTCTCTCTGCCTTTGCCATTTAAACTGCCGCGTCCTGAAATTACCCCTTCCCCTGTGATCGGTAGTGTTATCTCTTGCAAAGAAGAAAGATTGAGCTAAGAAGTTCTCTGCCTGTTCCTCCCTGTGTTCTGAGCTCTGCAGACCTCTACACTGTGCTCTCGGTGCATTGTAATCTGCTGCATGTTGTAGTGCTACTGCTGGAAGGGGGTGAGGGTGGGGGAGCTGCAGAAAAGTTCAGGATTCAGAAAGGGGGAGAATGTGCCAGGAGCCAGTCTAGAACTGCAGGTGGACACTGGCTACCACTGCAGTGTTGGAGCTAGAGGCCAGTGAATACACCTCTCCGTCCACCTGACAGACATCTCTGCACCAGCCATTTCTATATGCCACCCCTGAGGCCGTATTCACACTTAGCGTAGCGGAAACGCATGCTCCTGCTCACATTTTTTTCTTTAGCCTGTTTTTCACACATAGGGCAGTGCATTCACTTGAATGGACTGCCCTTTGTTTGACAAACGCACCAAAGAATGCTATTTTCAGGCATACAGCTTTGCAAGTTTGCCACATGACAATACGCAAGTCTGCTAAGTGTTTTTTGGGTGCCATTAACAATTAATGGCACCACTAGCGCTATGCAAGTTTGAAGTGCATTTATAAAATGTACTGCAAAGGGTGCATTTCCCATGCACTTTGTCACATATTTAGGAAATGCAAAGTGTCAATGGGGCCTAAGTACTCTTTCACATGGGCAGCTGAGCCATGGATTTACTGCCATCCCTGGCTGCGCATCCAAATCCTAAAAATACAGTCACCCCTGATGCCAAGCCCCTCAACACCACTGATGTTACCACCTTAACACCACCATTGCCACTGAGAAAAAAAAAAGGGTCAAAACTCTCTTTTTTTTCAGGGTGGGGGGGGCTTGGTTCAGGGGGATTGGGCCTTCATGATTTCTTGCATCGGGAAGTTTCTAGTTACACCTCTGAGTGCAGCATAGTGTGTTTTACGCCCCAGAGACTTCAATAATAGTGCATGAAAAGCACATAAAAAATGCATGCACAAAGATTTTGGTGCATTTTTTTTGCAGGGTTTTGTGTTTACCAGCTCTTATTTCTACAAAGAAAAAAAATGCATCAGGCACAAAAACGCATCAAATATGCATGTAAGAACACTACAAAGATGCATTGAAAAACGCATGATTATGTAGCAGCACTAGTGTGAACCTAGCCTTAGTAACCATTTGTACAAGCTCTTTGCAAGGCTGTGAATCCCAGCAGTAGGAATCTACTGAATACTACTGCTGGGATTGACAGCTGTGTGTGATTCAGCAGCAGCAGGCTGTTGGCAGCTGCAGCTCTGCGTGCCTGTTCGCAAAGCCAGAGATCGCCAAAGGATTTCAATTATGCTATGCTGCTAGTGACTAGTGACTTGTGGTTAGCAGTTTTCTTGTTCTAGCAACAAGGCAGGGCATGGGGATTTCTAACTGAGAGTTTTTTGGCCAGGCTTCAGGGGGATGTCCAAATGGAGTACAGTTATAACAATGTAATTAATGAACATTTTACAAAGCTGCACTGTTTTTCTGATACCTACTGGGACCCCTTGACTGGGCAGGCTATTTTCTGCAAAAAAGGTGAACTTGGCCTTTAGCTCTAGGGTTAGAAGAATAATACCTCGCTCTAACAGGCTTACTCCATCTGTGTGACTAGTCCCCTTCTCTCTAAGATGTTCCCTTTACTTATAAAGTATATTTGTCCCTACATTTAAAATGCAACCAGTCTATCTAGCAAATATACCAGTGACAGGGCTGGAGAAAACTTCAAATTGTCCAGGTTGCTAACAACCACACTTATCTTATGGAATGGGCCATGACATAGTCTGATAACCTCTTACTTAAAGTGGAACTTTAGGTCATAATTAAAGATGGGTGAACAGGCAGGAATTTTAATGCAGAAAGACATGCTTTGTCTCTTTGGCATTAAAGTTACTTGCCTGCCCACCAATGTACAGTAAGGGCTTATGCAGAAATGCTGAATCTGACTGAGCTCCCACGCATGCGCAAGAGTGACGTCATCCCCGCCTGGCCAAGGACAGAGGGCGGCGATCAAGACCCGGATCCTGGCTGCCAGAAGATGTCAGCAGCCAAGCGGTGAGCTTGGGGACCTAGCATCACTAGAGCCAGCGTGAGTTTAGTCTGCTTTAATGTGGTACTAAACCCAAAAGCAAACATTTATTATATTGCAAATTACTTGTTTTTAGATGTGATGGCTGCATTTGATTTCTTTTTAAACGTATTTCATTTATTGATTTACTGCCAGTAAGTCTGTTGTTTTACAACAGAACACACTGTCCTGCAGATGTACCAGTTAGAGGGTTGAGACACTGTCAGGAATTCTTACAATGACCAGCTTTTATTTATGTAAAACCATTATCCCAAAAGGAAAAAAAACTGTTGCTGTAACTGCTTTTAAGTGTTAGCTGAAGTTTGGCTTCATGTTGTTAGTATATCTAAATCTGCTAGTCCATCTAACACTCCCTTCCCCCCAGACTGACAATTTTGCTGTCGAAAGGTGTCTCTGTTGCTCATTCATTGCCCCCCCCCCCAATACAGGAGCCAGATCACCAGATGAAAACAGAGGGGGGAAAAAAGCCACCACAATGGTAAGCTGCACTATACAGTGCCTTGAAAAAGTATTCACACCCCTTGAAATTTTCCACATTTTGTCATGTTACAACCAAAAATGTAAATGTGTTTTATTGGTATTTTATGCACGTTCCCATAGTGTCCTGGATTGTCTCTCTCTGTTCGTATCATAGATGCTTGTGTCTGGCCACTATGGGTTTAGACGGGACAGCTCGCTATGCGTATATTATGTTGTTAACTTGTTTTTCAGTATTATGTATTGTATTTAATTATGTCTCTCTTTTCCATTGTTTGATAGTCAATGTAAATTCTCCTGAAGAAACGCAACAAGCGCGTAACATGTAGAGCGAATTGTCTTTTTTGAACATCTGTCGACCACTTTTCTGTAATTAAACCACACTCATGGATTCTTTTACACCATGGAATCACTTTGATTCATCTCCTAGTCTCCTTGTAGTTATGTTATGGTTATGTACAGTAGCTGTATTGTATATTATGTCTTGATATATCAATGTGGGTTTTTAGAGATCATGTAAAAACATATTTTATGTGTTTAGAATAAAAATGATATTTTTGTATAATCATCTGGTTGCACCTAAAAGGTCCAAGTCTCATTTTCTCTTGCTATTTCAAATTCATAGGATGTGGCACTGGTTACGGTTGTATCCACAGGACCACTCTGTGATATGATACAACCAATAATTTCAATAATTTTGGATGGAAGCACCCAGGCAAATTTTCTTTGTTTGATTTTCAGTGGTTTACATATTTTCCATTTTTCAAATTGGTATTATTAATTATTCAATATTTATTTTAACTTTGGATATTAATATTTTCTAAAATATGGACTTTGTGGGCTCAGCCTGGACATACTACATGACTGAAACACAGAGCAACTGCAATGTTGATACAGAGCAGGAAATTGGTATAAATCAATATATGGCAAAAATGAAACGTTTATTAAAAAATAAATCAAATCTCCATTGGCATATAGAATTTTTACACAAATATGTCCGTGAAAATATAAGCCCGCTTGGTTTGAGAGTACAGGTCTAGGCCTCTTTCCAAAATGCTACTCCTGAATTTAAAGTAGCTTGGGAGAATATACTTACCAATTGCAGCACAGATCTAATGAAGTTGTTAATTATCCAGTATCAATCTGAATTAAATACCCTAGATCAAGACATTCTCATACTGTAATCTACAAATGAAATTTTAAAGAACCATACTCAACATACCAAACGCTGGCAAGAAATCAAAGACTATGTTACGAGAATCACTAAGGACATTATATACAAAAAGCAAAATAAAGACAGACTGGCCTTTGTGGAGGGCTTTGCCTATCGTTGACAACTTCCCACTCAAATTAGAGGCTCTAGAAACAAGGGTAATAATCAATTTACAACTTATGATGACACAGAATCTGATTCTTCTCTTTCTTCTCTTCTCTTTCTCCATCCTACACTAGAGACACACTTGATCTTCTGAAGAATATTGAGGGCATGGTCGTCCCTCCCAATGCCCTGCTCATGACATTGGATGTTGAGGCATTGTACTCTAGCATCCATCACGAGCAGGGCATGGAGACGGTTCATACCTTTTTTTTACGTGAACAGGGCCATCACCCTGGGACTATTGAGTTCATTCTGGACCTTTTACGGTTCATATTGACCCACAAATGTTTCAGATTTAAGGAGTCCCATTTCCTCCTGGTGCAGGGTGTGGCTATGTGCACTTGTTGTGCACCTTCCTATGCCAACCTGTACCTGGGGGGTGGGAACGTACCTTATTTTCTGATGAATCTCTATCGGTATATACCAACCATGCGTTATGCTGGTTGTGCTATATTGATGACGTATTCATCATTTGGATGGGCACTCCAGCCCTCCTTGACACCTTCATTGATATTCTGAACCAGAACCAGTTTAATTGAAAATTTACAGTTGCCAGTGATTTACATAAAATTACATTTTTGGATCTTACTATCTTCAAAGATGATGATAGCTGTCTTACCTCTACACTTTTCAGAAAGGAAACAGCAGGAAATGCATTACTACATGCTGATAGTACCCACCCAGTGGCACTCACTCATCCGCAGTATTCCTTATGCCCAGTATTTGAGGCTATGTCGCAATTGCACACACCCTGAGGTATTTAAAACACAAGCAAATTCACTTCGTCATCACTTAAAGGCAAGAGGCTATAGCAAATCGTTCAAATCGTTACTACTCGGTGCCTACAATAAAGCACTGCGTCAATCACGTAATTCGTTATTATTCAAAATGAAGACTGTTAAATCCAAACATACAGTTAAGTATATTACCAGATACTCCCAACATCATCAAGAACTGCGTAGTATTCTGGTAAATCACTGGCCACTATTGCACGATGATCCTTTTCTCACTAAATACGATTCCGTCTGACCTATTCTGCCGGAAAGTCTGGTTGTGTGTACACGGCATTACATGTGTAGGGTTAGATTGAGACTTTACTATCTGAGCCAACAGTCTACCATTTCCTCAGCCCAACTGAGTCTCTCCTGAAAGAGTTTATTTCTAGCCCTAGATTCCAACAGTTTATTCAGCCTATTTTGAGATGAAAGCCATTCCTGCTGAACATCTGGAGAGGGATCCTGAATATACATGGCTTCCCCTGCAAAGGTATCGGCCTTTGAAAGTTCGAGCTCTCTACGGGAAGCACTTTTAATAACACTTATATTCTGGATTTACAATCCCTGAGGGTGGGCCTTGAGAGCATCCCATACGTCCCATATGGAAGCAGAACCCAGATTGAGGGACCAAAAATCCACAATGCAAGTGGAGATGACATCCTCTGTGGGAAACAGTTCCAGCCAAAAGGGGTTCCGCCGCCATGTCATATTAGACACCTGATGTACCGATGTTAAGGTAACTAGCAGAGGGGAGTGATCTGAGATTCCTCAAGGTTTAATATTAACATCTACTGTATATGGTACAAGATAAACCGAACACAAAGCCAAATCAATTCTTGATAGTGTGTTGTGTGTTTTAGAATAACATGTATAAGCACATTCTTCAGGATGTAACTTCCTCCACATGTTGTACAGTCCTAATTCCTTGTATAGTCTTCCAAAGGGGGAGAGATGCTTATAGGTCATTGACCTTGGAGCTGGGCATCTGTCCTGCTTCATATCAATTACACTATTAAAGTCTCCAAGTACCGATATTGGCACCTGGGGTGAAGCACCTGCAAAGGAAATGAGCTGACAAAATATTATATGGGGGATGTGTGTGTGTGTGTAAATATGTGTGTGTATATATATATAAATGTATATATAGCAGTCAAAATTAACTCAAGTTCATCCAACTTGCATTGTAAAAAAATATATTTGCCATTCTTGTCTACCATAGTCCTACTGCAGGAGAATACCACACCAGCGTAGACCAGAACAGAAACTCCCCTTGAGTGGGAGGTAAAAAGCAAATGGTATGCCTCTCTAACCAATCGATGCTTCAGAAATCTGGTCACACAGGATGTGGCATGTGTCTACTGCACACAGACAAGGGCAGGACGAAAAGAAGCAATGTGGTCAGACAGATTGTTTTTTTAAAGCCTTATTCATTCCCCTAACATTCCAAGATAAAAATCTAATTGATTGATTTACCATAGGTACAAGAGCAAAATTAAGCTACTAGTCAACCAACCTGCACTTCTTGAAAAATTTCCCTTCGTTCTGAACCTCTGGTTTACAATAATATGCCACTTTGTGTTGGTCTATCACATAAAATCCCCAAAAAATAATTTTAAGTTTTTGGTTGTAACATGACAAACTGTGGAAAATTTCAAGGGGTATGAATACTTTTTCAAGGCAATGTATAACATTTTTGGTTTTGGGTTTAATACTGCGTTAATATCACTTTAAATGTCCATTACAGTGCAGATTTTTAAGTGACTGGTAGCTAGGAGGCACTAGAGACAGTTATTTGAGACATGCTGCTAGATACAGTAAATACATACAGTGAGGTCTTACCAGAACTGCTCTCTGCTCTTGGTTTTCCTCTTTTCGTGTCTCTGCAGAATTCTTCTCTAAGACATCAATTCTGTTAAAAAAATAAAATAAAAAAATCTATGAAAATGGTTAAAGGAGTGAAGCTAAAGCACAGATACATTTATTAAAGGAGAAGTACAGCCAAAGCTAGTTTGGCTGTACTTCTATGGATCACAGGATTGTAGTTTAATCTGCACTCCTGTGACCCGTTATCAGCAGATAGCGGGCTAAATGCAGCTGTGGGCTGATGTCACAGAGTCAGTCCAGGCTCGAGTAAGGTCACGACCAGTGTTGCCAACCACCTGTAGATTTACAGGCAGCTAAGCGAGCCGACCATGCAACTGCGCATGTGCCGTTCCGAAGCCGGCCGGGCTAGGGAAAGCTTGCACGCGCTCGGCGGGTGGTGCATGCGCAGTAACATAATGGCGCCGCCCGGTGCCATTTTCGAAAAGGTGATCAGGCACTATGGCGGTCAATGGCTCATGCAGTGCACTTTCCATAGGCAGAAGTCCAGAGGAGCCGAGCAGGGGTGAGGAGGAGGAGAGTAAAACTGTGGGGGTATATCAGAGTGAGAGGAGGACATCGCTGGGAGCCCGGAGGGTGAAGCCGTGGCATGCAGGGGAGGCCGAGACAGAGACTGATGTGCTCTGTCCAGTTTCCACCATCATATTACTTCTCCACATCATCTGTGTGCTGTGTCCTCCTCCTGTGCCCCTTTTACCTCTCCACAGGTCATGGCAGCACATTGCTTCCCTGACCTGTGGAGAGGTGAAAGGGGCACAGGGGGAGGACACAGCACACTGATGATGTGGGGAAGTAATATGATGGAAGACAGAGGATGAGGCTACCTTGAGGGGGTGAGGAGGAAACTATCATGTGTGAAACCTCTGTCCACCTCCTGCAGAATGTTAGCAGCCTCTGTCCACATCCTACAGTATGTCCACAGCCTCTGTCCACCTCCTGCAGTATGTTCACAACCTCTGTCCACCTCCTGCAGTATGTCCGTAGCCTCTGTCCACCTCCTGCAGTATGTCTGCAGCCTCTGTCCACCTCCTGCAGTATGTCTGCAGCCTCTGTCCACCTCCTGCAGTATGTCTGCAGCCTCTGTCCACCTCCTGCAGTATGTCCGTAACCTCTGCCCACCTCCTGCAGTATGTCCGCAGCCTCTGTCCACCTCCTGCAGTATGTCCGCAGCCTCTGTCCACCTCCTGCAGTATGTCCGCAGCCTCTGTCCACCTCCTGCAGTATGTCCGCAACCTCTGTCCAACTCCTGTATTGTGTCCGCAGCCTCTGTCCACCTCCTGTATTGTGTGTCGCCAACCTCAGACCACCTCCTATATCGTGTCCGCAGCCTCTATTCACCTCTTGTATCATGTCCGCAGCCTTTGTCTACCTCCTGTATCATGTCCGCAGCCTCTGACCATCTCTTGTCTTTTATCACGTCTGCAGTCTCTGAGTGGATCCTAGAAAGGAGTCAAGAGTGGGAGCGCCGCCAGGATGGGGGTTACGGAAGAGACAGATGTGTGTGGAGAGGACGCTGTCTGACTGAGCCCTGCATGGTGCACCTGAGAGGAGGTCATTGACAGCACCGTCAGGCCAGTCTGGGGGGGGGGGGGGGTGTCACTGATATATGTATGTGAATAGAATAATGTAAGGGGGCACTGATATAAAGGTACCCCCCTATATTAGTAACCCGCCCTTACCTTAGTGTATTCACTCTGCGGAAGGTGGCCTCTATTCACCAGAGCCCCCCTCCACATCAGAGTTCCCCCTTACATCATGATCTGCAGCGTTCACTTGCACTATAAGGGGAAATACTGCAGACTCTGATGTAAGGGGGAACTCTGTGCTTGCTGGGTTATAGTAACCTAACCTTCATGTAAATTGAGAAATAAGGTTTTTGACTTTTGTTTAACTTAAACACATATATGTATTTATAGTTCAAATATTGATAGTTGCACTGTTTAGCACTAAAAACTGTTATTTTAGGTACTTTTTTGCAGTGCCAGTAAAGAATGTGGATCTGCCAGTAAATTTCATGATTGTTTGCCAGTAAAAAATTGGTGCCGTTTGTAAATTTAGTCATTCTGCCAGTAAATTTCACTTCGGGGGGTTGGCAACACTGGTCATCCTCCACAGCCCAGCACTCCAGCTGAGTGTGTGTGTGTGTGTGTGGGTGGGTGGGGGGGGGGGGGCAGAGAGCTGGTGACTGACAGTCACTGGCTCTCTGCTCATGGAGCTCTAAGAACTGAGCAATCAGTGAAGTTTAATTGCTTGGTTCTCAGTCTTAGAGCTGGAGGGGGACAGATGCAGCATGGAACTGATGCTGCATCCACCTATGTAAGTATGATTCCAAAAAAAAACTCAACTTCTCTTTTAATCTATTTTCTTTTATAATTGACAATTTTATTAAGTTTTGATAATTTCAATACAAAAATATAGGACACAAATAAAGTGAGTGAAAAGAAGAAAGGAAAATAATAAAAAACAAACTTCTTCGGGTAGCACAAAGGCAACCATCAAATATCAAATATGAGGCATAGCCTATTAACAAAAGAGTATAAAAAGAAAAGGGGGGCAAGTGGGACTTTAAATGAAGCATGTCAATTGAAACATTGACATCCCACCCCTGATGACTGGAAAGAAGCCAAGAAACGCGTCGGGTTCTCAAACTAAGGATGCCCAATTAAGCTTATTTTAATCCTTGATAATATCAATTTTTGTCCTATAGAGTTTGTACTCATTCATGTGATTTTATGTATTTTGATTGGTAATTTATGTATTTCTGTTATGAACTGCATCCGTGTATGTCCATTGATTTGTCTATACTCCAGACTCTCTGATTATTATGAAAATATATTAAGTGTATATCTATATTTATATTACTGTACTACCATTGTATGCATTCAGATCATGGACTACCCCTAGGGGTTATTGATTATAAATTAAATCGAAATCATCTCATCTACTCACATGTATTTATTATTTTTTATTTTCAATTGACATGCTTCATTTAAAGTCCCACTTGCCCCCCTTTTCTTTTTATACAATTTACCCAGGATGGAAGCATGCCATTGCTACTTGGTACTGCGGCAGGTCACTTAAATCTATTAACAAAAGAAGCTGTGATACACGAAGAGTTGAAGCTGTTATAGCTGCAAAGGGTGGGCCAACTCAATATTGAACCCTACGGACTAAGACTGGGATGGCATTAACGTTCATGTGCGTGTAAAGGCAGGCCTCCCAATACTTTTGGTAAAATAGTGTATATACATAATTGTCCCTCTCCTTGCTCCCCCCCCCCAAATGCATATATTCATGTTCCATTAATTTCAACGAGAAACATTGAAGTAAAACAATTGGTAAATCTGGGTATATGGAGGCTTGTGACTCTTCTTTCTTCTCCGACAATTAAGTGCTAGGTGGCTGAACCCCAGAAATCATAGTTTTTGCTTTTAGCATGCCAAATTCCTCACAACAATTATTTTTTCAAATTGAAAAGGCTGCAGGAAAAAGCCCATGCAGTCACGGGGCCCCAGTAGATATTAAAAATCTGTGCAGCTTTGTAAAATGTTCATTAATTTTTTTGTCACACTTGTAGACCATTTGTGTCCCCTCAGCAGATTGGCCAAAAAACCCCAGTTAGTATCCCCCACATCCTGCCAATGATTTTCACATCCTAGCAACTAGGCAGGACAAGGGGATTGCAAAATGGGAGTTTTTGTGACAGGCTTCCGGGGGATCTGAATGGCCTACAGGTATGACAATAAAACTAAGCTAAATTTTTCCTAGCCTCTGTTTTTTTAATACCTATTGGGTTCCTTTGATTTAGAAAAAGTGAACTTAACCTTTGATATAACAGTTTTTGGATTCATTCAAGGATAATAATAGAAGTGTGACTTGTTACCTCTTCTGCATTTTGCCCATCTGTTCAGTCATCTCAGCCTGCAATGCCCGGTACATTTCTTGCGTTCTAGCCAGCTGGCTCATGACTTCTTGCACCTTCTCTGTCATGGTCAGTAGCTGCCCCTCCAGGTCCTTCTGCTTACCCAAATTCTCAGCAATCTGCCCCCTCATCTCCTGCAGATGCATTTCCTTGATGGACATAATTGCAATGCAAATTTTACAGACCATTCCATTATACAGGAGGCATTTTAATTTTCAATTGATTTAAAATAATTGAGAAAATAATCATAACCTAGACTACTGGTTTATATTATTATTCAGGCCAAATGCCAAATTATTTATTCACCTCTGTAACATCTCTAAAATGTGCCCCTTTTTAACAACTGAAACCACCAAGCTCCTCATTCATTCCCTTGTTATCTATCACCTTGACTATTGCAACTCCCTTCTCATTGGCCTGCCTCTTCAGAGGCTATTCCCTCTTCAGTCTATCATGAATGTTACTGTTATACTTATCCACCTTACCAATGCTCAGTGTCTGCCACCCCTCTTCACCAATCCCTACACTGGCTCCCGATCGCCCAGCAAATTAAATTCAAAATACTAACCACAACATACAAAGCCATTCACAGCTCTGCCCCGAGCTACATCGCCAATTTTGTCTCCAAAAATCACCCAAACCGTCCCCTCTGCTCTTCTCAAGACCTCCCACTCTCAAGCTCTCTCGTCTCCTCCTTCCATGCTTGTCTCCAGGATTTCTCCAGAGCCTCTCCCATCCTCTGGAATTCGCTACCTCCACTGGTCCAGCTATCCCCTACTCTTGCCACCTCCAGGCAATCCCTGAAAACTCATCTCTTCAGGGAAGCCTATCACATCTCCAACTAATCTCCTACCACTTCTATGAGCTCATTCCCCACAGTTGCAACCTTTTGTACCACCTTCCCCACCCTATTAGATTGTAAGCTCTTCTGAGCAGGGTCCTCTCAATCCTCTTGTATTTTATTGTATTGTAACTGTATTGTCTCCTTTTATATTGTAAAGTGCTGTGTAAACTGTTGGAACTACATAAATCCTATATAATAATAATAATAATAATAATAATAATAATAATAATAATAATTTATTAGGCCAAATGCTTATAAGAAAATTCCACATTTATTTAAAGAACAGTATCATTTGCAATTAAAAACTTGCCCCATCCCCCCCACCACCCTCAACTTTGTAGTCAGCTATGATATGTACTTCCTTCTATGACAACTTGGCTTATTCAATAATATTCAGTAAACTACTTGTATACAGAGCACCCCAAAAATACAATTATCTGCCAATCTGATAGGTTGTCTGCTTTTCCAATCAGTTTTGCTCCTATTACAACACTAGGATTGATCACATGACTGTAAAAGTTTTCACCCAGGAAGTGTATGACATGTACCTGCTGGGACACTTCCAGGTTCAGCAATCTCGTTTCTTCTTAGCCCTTGTACACACGGTCGGAGAATCCGTCGGATTGTGTCCTATCGGACCATGTCGTCGGATAATCTGACTGTGTGTGGTATGCATCGGACTGATTCCGTCGGAATATCCGTCGGACCCAATTTTCAAACATGTTGGAAATATTTCCCGACCAACTGGGCCGGTCGGACATACTCCGATCATGTGTAGAGAATTTTGATCGGACCAAGTGCCACGCATGCTCAGATCAAATTCCTACATCAAAGCTATTGGCTACTAGCCTGAATGTAGTCCCATTGTAACGAAATTACGTCATCACGTTCTGAAAGATCGGATTTTTCGCCAACTTTGTCCGACCGCGTGTATGCAACAGTTTCGGACAAGATCCGACGGGCAAAATCCGACGGATTAGGTTGGCAAAATTTCCGACCGTGTGTACAGGGGCTAACAGTTTTAAAGTACGTGTAAACCAATATTGTGCAATTTTAAATAAAGTGGAATTATGCTATGGGGATCTTCTTTGTTTCATCCTGCATATGGTGAGAGATTTATTGTAAAGACTGTGTATTGGGACAGGATTTATTTAAAGTGATTGTAAGGGTTTTTCTTTTTTTTTAAATAACAAACATATCATACTTACCTCCACTGTGCAGCTCATTTTGCACAGAGCGGCCCCCGAACCTGCTCTTCTGGGGTTCCCCGGTGGCTCTCTCGGCTCCTCACCGCATCAGATAACCCCCTTAGGAGAAGCGCTCTCCTGAGGGGGTTATCTCGTGGGCACGCTCCCGAGTCCAGCGTTCGGAATCCATAGCCTCCGAATGTATGACTCGGCCCTGCCCCCCACATCATTGGATTTGATTGACAGCAGCAGGAGCCAATGGCTGCACTGCTATCAATCTATCCAAACAAGAGCCAAGAACCCTGGCCAGAGAGACAGCGTGTCCCCGTTGGGTCAAATTCCAGGGCTCAGGTAAGTAAAACTGGGGGGCCAGTCACTGCCAGGTGTTTTTGCAGCTTAATGCATAGGATGCATTAAAGAGGGAGTCCACCCAAAAAAAAATATTAAAAGCCAGCAGCTACAAATACTACAGCTGCTGACTTTTAATAAATGGACACATACCTTTCCTGTAGTCCAGCGATGTCGACAGCTGAGGCCAATCAATCGCTCGGCTCTTGGAGGCTGCCGCCGCCATTCTCGGTGAGGGAATCAGGAAATGAATCGGTGCGGCTTCACTTCCCAGGTTCCCTACTGCGCATGCGCGAGTCGCGCAGCGCGATGAGGATGCTCCACACTGTCTCTGGGACCCGTGTGTGTCCAAGCAGACAGCTCGGCGGGACAGGAAGAGGCATAGACTCCCGTGGGAGTCTATGCCCGGAAGTGGGTGCAAATACCTGTCTTAGACAGGTATCTGCACCCCCTCCCCCCTGAAAGGTGCTAACTGTGGCATCGGAGGGAGGGAGGGTTCCGATGAGCGGAAGTTCCACTTTAGGGTGGAACTCCGCTTTCAGGTGAAAAAACACAAAGGTTTACAACCCTTTTATAAGCACTAGCACTATATTGCAGAGACTGCATTATTGGGACACTAAACGCATTTCTATATGAACATTATATTTTCTTCGTTTTATTTCTCTACAGTGTGGTATTTTGTATTTATATAGACTTGTGATTTACACAATGGTGAGTAAATAATAGAGGTAGTGCGGTGAGCCTTTATACTAATTTATAGGTCCAAGCACCATGTAACAGTGGCAGCCTATTGTTATTGTTATTGACTGATTTATTTGTGCATTCATTTGTTGATTGTTCACATTGTTCCCGGTGGAGTATATCATAGCGCAGTTTAACAGTGACCTATTGAATGCATGAAACTGTCCTGATGAGGCACTTCCTGAACAAACATGGACTTACACTCTAATAGTTCACCTTTTCTTAACTTCTAAGGTCATACCTGGCTTCCTCCTTCCTCCCTTGTTGGTCCAATCAGATGATGGTCCTCATTCCTGCACCACGGGACAGTGGACTTTCGTCTGGGAAGAGAGGATGATTGTCGAAGCCGTGGTGTCCTCTGTGAAGTGGAAGCACAAAAATCATTATTTACTACAGTGGAGAAAAATGGTGGTAAAGTGTGGTAGGAAATTGTTGTTCTATGACAGAACGGAGTTGAAGTACTGAAAGATTAGAGACTTTTTATTTAGCAAAGTAAGGCCTCTTGCAAACGGTACTGCATTTCTGGATGTATTTTCAGTCGTTTGTTTTGCACGTATTTGCGTGTATTCATGTACATATTTGTGCATTCGCACGTACAATACATTTCCTAGACAAAATTCATTAATTCATGATTTTGGTGAACTTATTTTATTTAATTTACTCTGTTTTTCTATGCACAATTGTTGATATATTAATTTCTGCACAGACACTTTATTGATTGTACAATAGGTGTACAATATATAGGGCGCTGGTGCACTGCTGCAGATTACTGCCCTATTCTGCAGAAGTCCTTTATCAGTGTAGGGACTGAGGTACAGTCTGCAAATCACTAGCTGCTATGTCCACAAAGGTCCTTGTAAGGACTGGTATAGGTGTACAATATATAGGGCACTGGTGCACTGCTGCAGATTACTGCCCTATTCTGCAGCAGTCCTTTATCAGTGTAGGGACTGAGGTACAGTCTGCAAATCATTAGCTACTATGTCCACAAAGGTCCTTGTAAGGACTGGTATAGGTGTACAATATATAGGGTGCTGGTGCACTGCTGTAGATTACTGCCCTATTCTGCAGAAGTCCTTTATCAGTGAAGGGACTGAGGTACAGTCTGCAAATCACTAGCTACTAGGTCCACAAAGGTCCTTGTAAGGACTGGTATAGGTGTACAATATATAGGGTGCTGGTGTAGGGCTGTGCTGCAGATTACTGCCCTATTCTGCAGAAGTCCTTTATCAGTGTAGGGACTGAGGTACAGTCTGCAAATCACTAGCTGCTAGGTCCACAAAGGTCCTTGTAAGGACTGGTATAGATGTACAATATATAGGGTGCTGGTGCACTGCTGCAGATTACTGCCCTATTCCTGCCCTGGTGTCAGTGCACTCTATCACGGTGCTGGTGTCAGTGCTCTAGATCACGGTGCTGGTGATCATCTCCTGCACCCTCTTCATAGCCTACTCTGACCTTTCCTCTCCTCCATTGCCTTCAGGACTCCTGAGTCCTGAATTGTCAAAAATTCACATATAAAAAAAGAATGCTTGTAGTTGTCAATCCCAGATTCACTTCATACATGTGTTATGTCAGTGGCCATGTGGTGGGACTATATGTGCACAGCTAGTAATTATTTTGTACGAAAAACAAACAACAAAATACAGCGCAGCAAAGAAACTTGTGATGTGATATGAAAAAACATAAAAATCATTTATTAAATAAAAATATAAAAGAACAATAACAAACACATCTGATACTCCTGGGAGCTTAAAAGCACAAAATCCATCGATTGTAACATAGAATCAAAATGTCAACTGACAGATGTTTTGTGATAAATCTCCCCTGAAGTCTTGTATTTGTGACTTTAAGGCAACAAAAAAACTGCACTGCCACCAACCAGCTGGGACGTGGGGGCTTGGTGATTACAAACAATCCTCACCCAGAGAGGGGAAATTACAGTACTTGATGGAAAACAGAACTTGTCAGGTGCAGATAAAAGGAACTGTGCTCCTAAAGTCACTCACTGTTAGTAGATGGACTGCGAGACTAGGACTCCACCGCTCTAAGCCTGTAGGAGGGAGGGGGGGGGGGGGGGTTGTCCTGCTCCATATGATGGTTAAAACTCTGGAAGGGAGATGCGGGTAATGTAGTCCGAAGTTGGACACAAGGTGCATTTGTATTTGATTTTATATGGATATGTACTTGAATTCTGTTATGGTTTTTCAGACTCAGTGTTTACAAGTTAAAATATTTTTTTTTTTTTGCTAGAAAATTACTTAGAACTCCCAAACATTATATATTTTTTTCTAACACCCTAGAGAATAAAATAAGACAACAGTAAAGTTAGCCCAATTGTTTTTTATATTGTGAAAGATAATGTTACACCAAGTAAATTGATACCCAACATGTCCCTCTTCAAACTTGCGCCCGCTCGTGGAATGGCAACAAACTTTTACTCTTAAAAATCTCCACATTTAAAAATTTCTACAGGTTACCAGTTTTGAGTTACAGAGGAGGTCTAGGGCTAGAATTATTGCTCTTGCTCCCACTCTAAACATCCCTTGTAATATTGGGACTTCAGTCTTGGCGTCCGACCAAGTTGCAGAGGTTCAGTCGGACGGGGAACCAAGTTGTTGCTATCAGGAATGATCATTTTGGTTGGCAGTGGCAATCATGGATCAAAGCCAGAGGTAAAGAGAAAGCAGCCGCCACTAAGGGACCATCCTTCCTATTATCAGAGGCCGGTTTATGGAAGTCTGAAAGAAGTACCAGAGCAGCCTTTTTCACTAGCTGAGGACGGTGAAGAAGTGAGAAATCTTCAGCAACTGCCAAGCCAGGGACTCAGTGGGTTAGTGGGGGTAAGGCTTAAGGAGTATACAGCGGGTTAGCTGTTAGAGCTCAGAGGATCCAGTGATGACTGGGATCTTGAAGTCAAGTCTAGTGAGAGACTGGAAGCTCAGTGAGTGAAGATATACAGTGGGACACTGTGAGATGTAAGAAAAGATCTATAGCAAGTTACTGTGAGTTACATGTAAGGATCACTGTTGACTGTTGCCTAAGGGTGTCCTGGCCCTAACCTTCTCTCCTCCAGTTCTTGTTAAGAGACAATAAATCTCTACTGTTTGCATCCAAAAAGTGACTGGCGCCTAATCATTCCATCTGGCATTACACCCACTGTGCCTAGTAACCCACTCTAAAAAGCATGTCAGCTCTCCCCGATCATGGAGGTCACCATTAGGCCTTTGGAGGTCAGGGCCAGGGCTACATTTATTATCAGCACTATTGTACTACCAGCCAGCACAGAGATCTCATATAGATTGGATAGTTAATGTAGTTACTAAATGATCGCGCTTTTTTCAAATTGAACGGCCTCTACTTCTTTAGCAAGTGAACCCATCAATCCAGTAACTTGCATGTTTTTTCCGACGGAAAATCTGTTCCTGTGTACGGGAATTTCTCTGGAACTTTCGACCGTCAAGAATGCGGAGACGTACAACACTAAGACGAGCTGAAAAAATGAAGTTCCATGCTTCCGAGCATGCACTGAATTGTTTCCGAGCATGCGTAGGAATTTTACGACTCAGAATTTGTACAAATGATTGGAATTTCTGATCAGAACTTTTTCCGACCGAAAAATAAAGAACTTACTCTCAGTCTTTTGCTGGCGGGAATTCAGCCAGAAAAATTCAGATGGAGCATACACACGGCCGTAATTTCTGACCAAAAGCTCACATCCAACTTTTGCTGGCAGAATTTCTGATCGTGTGTATGGGGCTTTAGTGGTGGCTGTTACATACACATCCAAACAGTACTTATAACATTATTATTTTTGACACCTTTACAGTAGTATCCTCCTGATCTTTATCAGCCACTGAGTTAGCATCTGCCCTTGTCCTGCGCTCTCGTCTTGGTCTGCTCTGTGCAGGAACACTCTGTGTGCGGGTAACATGACGTTTGCTCTTCTTCTCCTCAATCCTTGGCAGTGGAGCCAGCTGTTCCCTCATTAGGCTGCCGAGTGACTGACACTTTTTCACAAGAGGTCGGAAATTTCTCATGTCCTTTGGAAACATGTACTCTGGTTCTTCACTCTCTTCCTGGCTGTGGAAAAAGCACACAATGGGATGTGATTCTTCATATGGTAACCTCTCCAGGAAAAAGTTAAGTTCATCTCATGCCAATGTCTGTACTTCTTTCTACTGTCTACTGAACAAATATGATTTTTTTTTTGCCATAATTGGGTAGAGCATCCCACAGAGGCAGTGTACAAAACCTTTAGTATAATACCATATAACATGATAGGAATGAGCGCCCCACTTGCAAGAGCTAATTAAGCTGGCCAAGGACATGAAATACCAGAAACACAGGCAATCAGGCAGTGATCTAATGTTTGAGACTAAAAGATGCCTTCTCCTTGAATGCTCTCACGAAGGAGGAAGGGTGGCATCATTTGGACCAGAGCAGGATAATCCATAAGCAATGCTAGCCAATAGCGTAGGGCCCGGTGGATGTCCATGACCCAGATACAACCTTCTCCTGCAGTAAACCAGGGGGATAGTACAATTGGACAAGCCATAAAATTCAATCTTCTGCACTTAGTAGTGGGCCCAGACCATAGGTGTATACAGCCTATTGCATTAAGGTGTGCACCCCAAAACCCAAACTTACATGCATTTCTCTGCAGCCTCAGCTGCACTGGACAGTGAATGAAAGGGGGTAGTGCTCTGTGCTGAGCCGTTTCCTGTTCATTTACAAACTGAAGCATAGTAAACACAGTTTACTATTTATTTATTTCAGGTATTTATATAGCGCCGTCAATTTGCGCAGCACTTTACATATACATTGTACATTCACATCAGTCCTTACCCTCAAGGAGCTTACAACTTAAGGTCCCTAACACACATTCATACATATAGTAGGGCCAATTTAGACAGGATTCGATTAACCTACCAGCATGTCTTTAGAGTATGCATCAGTTATGAATGAACACAGGGAGTGTGAGTGTGTGTATTCATTTTCAAAAGGAAGGGGCCAATAAATGACATACAGTATCTCACAAAAGTGAGTACACCCCTCACATTTTTGTAAATATTTTATTACATATTTTCATGTGACAGCACTGAAGAAATGACACTTTGCTACAATGTAAAGTAGTGAGTGTACAGCTTGTATAACAGTGTAAATTTTCCTCAAAATAACTCAACACACAACCATTAATGTCTAAACCGCTGACAACAAAAGTGAGTACACCCATAAGTGAAAATGTCCAAATTGGGCCCAAAGTGCCAATATTTTGTGTGGCCACCATTATTTTCCAGCACTGCTTTAACCCTCTTGGGCATGGAGTTCACCAGAGCTTCACAGGTTGCCACTGGAGTCCTCTTCCACTCCTCCATGACAACATCACAGAGCTGGTAGATGTTAAAGACCACCTTCCGTTTGAGGATGTCCTACAGATGCTCAATAGGGTTTTGGTCTGGGGTCATGCTTGGCCAGTCCATCGCCTTTACCCTCAGCTTCTTTAGCAAGGCAGTGGTTATCTTGTAGGTGTGTTTGGGATCGTTATCATGTTGAAATACTGTCCTGCGGCCCAGTCTCCGAAGGGAGGGGCTCATGCTCTGCTTCAGTATGTCACAGTACATGTTGGCATTCATGGTTCCCTCAATGAACTGCAGCTCCCCAGAGCCGGCAGCACTCATGCAGCCCCAGATCATAACACTCCCACCACCGTGCTTGACTGTAGGCAAGACATACTTGTCTTTGTACTCCTCACCTGGTTGCCACCACACATGCTTGACACCATCTGAACCAAATAAGTTTATCTTGGTCTCATCAGACCACAGGACATAGTTCCAGTAATCCATGTCCTTAGTCTGCTTGCCTTCAGAAAACTGTTTGCAGGCTTTCTTGTTCTTTAGAAGAGGCTTCCTTCTGGGATTACAGCCATGCAGACCAATTTGATGCAGTGTGTGGCATATGGTCTGAGCACTGACAGGCTGATCCCCCACCCCCTCAACCTCTGCAGCAATGTTGGTAGAACTTATGCGTCTATTTCCCAAAGACAACCTCTGGATATGACGCTGAGCACGTGCACTTAACTTCTGTGGTCGACCATGGCGAGGCCTGTTCTGAGTGGAACCTGTCTTGTTAAACTGCTGTATGGTCTTGGCCACTGTGCTGCAGCTCAGTTTCAGGGTCTTGGCAATCTGCTTATAGCCTAGGCCATCTTTATGTAGAGCAATAATTATTTTTTTCAGATCCTCAGAGATTTCTTTGCCATGAGGGGCCATGTTGAACTTCCAGTGACCAGTATGAGAGAGTGAAAGTGATAATACCAAATTTAACAAACCTGCTCCCCATTCACACCTGAGACCTTGTAACACTAGCAAGTCGCATGACACTGGGGAGGGAAAATGGCCACTTAATGCCCAATTGGGACATTTTCACTTAGAGGTGTGCTCACTTTTGTTGCCAGCGGTTTAGACATTAATGGCTGTGTGTTGAGTTATTGAGGGGGCAGCAAATTTACACTGTTATACAAGCTGTATACTCATTACTTTACATTGTAGCAAAGTGTAGTTTCTTCAGTGTTGTCACAAGAAAAGATATAAAAAAATATCGACAATAATGTGAGGGGTGTACTCACGTTTGTGAGATACTGTATCTACTAGCTCCTTCCCCCACTCTCCATTCTAGGAGCGAAGACAGGGGGAAGCTGCACCGCACCCAGTATTTAGGGTGTGCTCAGGCACACCCCCTGTGCACACCTATGGCCCAGACGCGATACAAGACTCTTATTCTTGCTTCTCCAGATATGCCACATCTTGCTGCCCACCAAAGACTACTTACACTAGAAACATAAACAAAAAATAGGGCGCACAGGCCTAGTACATTAACCTCATAAATGTCTAATAAATATACTGATGTAGGTAATATACTCACAAAACAAATGCTTGTATCTCAGCTTTTCATAAAAACATAAGCACAAGGCTCTGAGGAAGAGGCAAGCCTTGATACACATTAGCATATGGTATTATTGGATAGTCCTTCGTGAGGTGGATGTTCCATCATGGGCTGATGTTTCTATGAAAAGCTGAGATACAAGCATTCGTTTGTGAGTATACTATCTACATCTGAATATTTATTAAAGCGGAGGTCCACCCTAAAGTGGACCTTCCACTCATCGGAACCCTCCCCCCCTCCGGTGCCACAATCGGCACCTTTCAGGGGGGAGGGGGGTGCAGTTACCTGGATAATCCAGGTAACTGCACCCACTTCCGGGATAGCTCTCTGCGGAAAGGGGCGTAACTTACGCCCCTTTCAGCAAGTGCCCGCCCCTTCCCGCAAGTGCCCCGCTGCCTGCTGGGAAACACACAGATCCCAGAGGCAGCGGGAAGCGTCCTTATTGCGCAGCGCGATTCGCGCATGCGCAGTAGGGAACCGGGAAATGAAGCCGAAAGGCTCCATTTCCTGATTCCCATACCCAAGATGGCGGCGGCAGGACCCGACAGGCGACCTAGAGATCGGCTTCGGGTGCAGACATCGAGGGCGCGCTGGACAGGTAAGTGTCACTATTTTAAAAGTCAGCAGCTGCAGTATTTGTAGCTGCTGGCTCCCGCTTTAAAGACATTTATTGAGGAAAATGCACTAGGCCTGTGTGCCCTGTTTTTTGTTTATTTTTCTAGGATAGCACAATCGGTGCTGTCTGTCATTTTACAAGGGAGGTTGGTAAGTACCGTATTTATCTGCGTATAACACGCACATTCATTTTAAGAGAGAAGTTTCAGGAAAAAAAACTTCAATTTTAAAGGAACTTTGAAGCAAAATAAGCGTCAATGCCCATCTGCAGCCTCATCATTGCCATCAATGCAGCCTGATCAATGCCCATCTGCAACCTCACAAGTGCCATCAATGCAGCCTCATTAGTCCACATCAATGCAGCAGCCTCACCATCGCCATCAATGCAGCAGCCTCACCATTGCTATCAATGCAGCAGCCTCACCATCTCTCCTTTGCCATCAATGCAGCAGCCTCGCCATTGCCATCAGTGCAGCCTGATCAATGCCCATCTGCAGCCTAGAGAGGACAGAGAGTGGGGCAGGACAAACGCCAACAGATTACATACAGTGAGAATCACCTATGATAGACAGAACACTGGTCCAATGGTGGCCCAGGAGACGGGACTTCCTATTACAGAGGCCACCAAGTAAACAGGAGATTCTCACTGTATGTAATCTGACGGCGGCTCTCCCTGTCCCCTCCGAGGCAGCTAAAATTGAATTATTGGCATATAACACGCACACGCTATTTGAACCCAATTTTCATGGTGAAAAAGTGAGTGTTATATTCCAATAAATACAGTAATTGATGTCTAATAGGGTTGGCTATGCAAATACATTGAATACATTAGGGCAGGGGTGTCCAGAGGTGTCCAAACTTTTTCAAAGAGGGCCATATTTGATGAATGAAGTGAATATGCATGAGGGCCGACCATTTTGCCTGACATTCTCCAATAAAATTCGGTCTAAGTGTGTTTGTCCGAGCACTAATACACTGCCCAACAAGAATTCCCTTGCTTTTGTGGCTGTGTGTGGCGAAGAGATAAGCTTGGGCACGTTATTTGGATATACCATATCTATATAACACACACCTTTACTTTAAGAGGGAAGTTTCAGGAAGAAAACTAAAATTTTAAGTAAAGAACTGTGGAGCAAAATAGGGATCAGTGCCCATCAATGCAGCCTAATCATTGCCCATCTGCAGCCTCACCATTGCCATGAATGCAGCCTCACCATTGCCATGAATGTAGCCTCACCATTTCCATGAATGCAGCCACACCATTGCCATGAATGCAGCATCCTCATTTCCATGAATGCAGCATCCCCATTGCCATGAATACAGCACCCCCATTGCCATAAATGCAGCCCCACTATTGCATTGAATGCAGCCCCACCATTGCCATGAATGCAGCACCCTCATTGACATGAATGCAGCACCCCCATTGCCATAAATGCAGCACCCCCTTTGACATAAATGCAGCACCCCCATTGCCATGAATGCAGCATCCCCTTTGACATGAATGCAGCACTCCCATTTCCATAAATGCAGCACCCCCATTGCCATGAACACAGCAGCCCCACTGCCATGAATGCAGCACCCCCTTTGACATGAATGCAGCACCCCCATTGACATGAATGCAGCACCCCCATTGACATGAATGCAGCACCCCCTTTGACATGAATGCAGCACCCCCATTGCCATGAATGCAGCACCCCCTTTGACATGAATTCAGCACTCCCATTGCCATGAATGTAGCACCCCAATTGACATGAATGCAGCACCACCATTGACATAAATGCAGCACACACATTGCCATGAACGCAGCACCCCCATTGCCATGAATGCAGCACCCCCTTTGACATGAATGCAGCACCCCCATTGACATTAATGCAGCACCCCCATTGCCATGAATGCAGCACCCCCTTTGACATGAATGCATTACTCCCATTGCCATGAATGCAGCACCCCCACTGCCATGAATGCAGCACCCCCATTGACATGAATGCAGACTCACCATTGCCATCAGTGCAGCCTGATTCATGCCCACCTGCAGCCTCGGAGGGAAAGGGAGGGGGGCGGGATGAGCGCCAACACATTACATACAGGAGAATCTGTTTTCTCAGCAGCCTCTTTGATACAAAGTCCCGCCTACTATGATGGACAGAACAGTCGTCCAATGGCAGCGCAGGAGGTGGGACTTCCTATTACGGAGGCCGCCGTGTAAACAGGAAATTCTCCCTGTATGTACGGCACTTATCCCGCCCCCTCCCTGTCTCCTCCAAGGCAGGCAGCATATATATCTTTTGTGGCCCCCACTGCTTGAGGATTCGTTGGGGGCCACAAAAGATATACATGCCCAAATTACCAGGCAGGCCATTCGAAACCGGAACGCAGCCCAGACTTTGGACATGCCTGCATTAGGGACAGCTTCTATGTGCCTATTGCAGTCAGTGTCAACTGAGTTGATGCTGTTTACCTGGCTTAGGTTCAGTCCTAATCCATCTGCCAATTCAGCCCTGATCCATCTGTGTTTTATGATGAATCTGTTTTATTCAGTTTTAAACAATCTTAAACAATATTGAGTGATATCATGAGATTAATAATCCAATTCCAATGAATTTACAAGCATACACTGAGATCGTAATAATATTAAGAGGACAAGTGCTGCATAAATACAATAAAATATAGGTCACCAAGGCATGGTAAAATGAGCATAGTAACTGTATTATAGTTAATCCATAGTCCACCAGAAACAATGTTGTAGAGAAACCAAGCGAGATAAATATGGCCTGAAAATGTGGTGGTACTACAGTTAAGCTCACCATAACCTTATGTATGTAAAAGTGAAAGAAGGTGTGGGAAAGAAAGAAAAAAAAGGGGGGAGGGGAAGTAAAGGAAGGGAGGGGCATAGCAATCTACACATGAGAGGGTCCAGAAGAAGAATCATTAACTGTATCTGTTACAAAAACATCAATGTCATAAGAAAACCGGACATGCAACCAAACAGTCCACATAATGGTTTGGGACTCATTCTCATCAGCATCCCATGCTACCATACATTCTATGCATTTGCTCCTGTCCACTTCACTAGCCCAATCAGCTAAAGGAGGACTAATTTAATGATAACAGAGGAGACAGCCATCAAAAAATTACAAATTAAGCTCTTCTTAATTTGCTTATAGGAGCCCGGCAGCATAGACAGTACAGTTATGCAGTGTTCATTTGGAAATTTGTCCCCCACAAGTTTGTCATAGAGATGTAGAATTTTATCCCAAAAGCGGGTAATTCGTGGGCATGTGCCCCAACTGTGTGTCATGGTGCCAGGGTCCTGTAAGCATCTCCAGTCTGTCTGGTACATTAGGATCAAATTTATGTAGAATAGTAGGGCAGCGATACCACCTAGACACAGTTTGATCATTTAGTTCTTGGGCATGAGATGAGATAGACAATTTAAAGGAAAGCACCAATGTTTTGCCCCATTCCATATTATCATGGGATACATTCACTTCCTGTTCCCATTTTGAAAGGAATGGTGGTGCATCTTGATAAGAGATCTGAACCAGAATCTGTTATATCTGGGATAGCGAGTGCTCTGGTCTGCTAGATTGGGACAGCAACGACTCAAATGCTGTTTGTGACCTATTCCATTCGTCAATGTTCAGTATTTTGTCCAGAAAGTGTGTCAATTGAGTATGTTGAAACCAGGCCCCAGAAGGGTTATGGCAGGTGGAGACCATCCGGGGTAAGGGAATTTGTTTTCCATCTCGGAGGGTATGGCTCAAAAGAGGAAATTTTGCCATGAAAGAAATTTTGAATCAGTACAAGTCGGAGGGAAAGAAGTGATTCCAAAGAGTGGGGTCAAGGGGCTAGGTCTTGAGGATAGTAAATCTTTGGTAAGGTAATTGTCCTAAATTCGTAGCGTAGCGGAAGTCATGAGGGGCAGTGAGTCAGTAGGGGGTCAGTGTATTGGGTTTGTCCACAGTCGAGATGTGAGGTCAGGAGATATCATGTCGTTTTCTAATGACATCCACAACTTAGTGGATTTACCATGGTACCAATCAATTATCCTGATTAGTAACGCTGCATGAAAGTATAACAAGAGGTTAGGAAGAGCAACACCTCCTCTGATCTTGAGTAGTGTTAAAATGTTAAAGCCAATTATAGGCCTCTTATGTTGCCAGATAAAATTTCGAATAGCCCTTTTGATCATCTGGAAAAAATCTTGCGGAAGATATATAGAAATTTAGAGAGAATGTCCATATTACATTCATACGGCCAAACCAAGAGATGCTCGGTTTATCATATAATTTAAGACACGTTTGCGCTAGGGGCATATAATTGAGATCTGCCAGGGTAGACGAGGTAGGAATTTCGAGTACAAAGTATTTAATAGCCTTTTTGCTGCCATTTAAACCCAAATGTAGACTGAAGTTGGGATAAAATAGTCTTGGGTAAGGATGTGTTGAGGGCCTCAGTTTTATCGTAATGTACTTTGAAGTTAATTACCAAGTCAAACTCCGTGAATGCTTCAACAATGTCTGGCATAGAGACATAAGGATTAGAAACATATATAATAAGAGGTCATCTGCATAGAGTTATAACTTATAATGACATTAGCCGATAGAAAGACCCTGAATATTAGGATTTTGTCTTATGGCAATGGCAACATGTTCCATAGTGAGTATGTATAATAGCAGTGATAGAGGGCCTCCCTGGTGGGTTCCATTACGAATCTAGTTCGGGTCTGATAGACCATTAAAATTAATCCTCGCCATGCAGTTTCCATAGAGAGCCCGGATGTTAGACTCAAGGCCCTCTTGTTGAAGCGTGCCCTCAAGGAATTGCCAATGAACCCAATCGAAAGCCTTTTTCGGCAACGACTGAGATCAAGCAAGCTTGTATTTGGCATTTTTGGGCATATTCCATCGGGAAAATGGTTTTAAGGATATTATCCCTGGCCTCCCTTTTGGGGGTAAAACCCACCTGGTCAAGATGGATCAGGTTAGATATCAATGGCAAAAGACGGTTGGAGTAAAAGTGGATGCAAATATTGATAAGTGAAATAGGGCGATAGCTACCACAGAGTGTAGGAACTTTCCCAGGCTTAGGCAATACTACGATATGAGCTTCTAGGGCTTGTCTCGGGAAAGGAGAATCAGAGGAGATAGAGTTATATGTTTTTGTAAGAAGCGGTAGGAGGGAATATTGAAAGGATTTATAGAAACAAACAGAGTGACTGTCTGGTTCTGGACTTTTATTAGGCTTAAGAGAGGATATTGCAAGCACAAGTTCATCCTTGTGGGTCGCTCTTGATCTTGCCCCACAGTCATAGGGAGAGTCGGAAGCACTGTGGTAGCGATATACTCGTCTATCTTAGATTGAAAAGCCTCTGATGACATGTTAGAAGGGCATGTAGGTAGAATATATAATCTGGCATAAAACAAGCGAAATAGCTCATTTATTTCCTTAGGATGATGAAAAATCTGGCCATCAGGATGTGTAAGTTTGGGAATAGAAGGAATGCTATTCTTAGCTTGGAGGGCTCTAACCAGCATCCTGCTTTGCTTGTTAACCTCAACATAGAACAGTTTATGTGTTTTGTCCCTAATGGACAGGGTCTTCTGTTCAAACAAGTGCAGTAATTTAAGTCTAGCATCAGATAAGGCAAGTTATGTGGTCAGAGAATGGTTATGCTTATGGGAGCATTCCAAATCCGCACTCCGAAGTGACAACTCTTGAATCTGGGCAAGATGGTTTTGTATAAGTTTAGAGCCATGCTTAATAAAGACCCCGCGTAACACACATTTTAATGCCTCCCACTGAATCGGGCAGAGGTATTGTCATTGCCATGGTCAGAAATTAAGTTAGAAATAGTGTTCCCAATATCTGCAGAACACAGGTCGTCTTGCAATAATGAGTCGTTCAGTCTGCATGTCCAGTCAAGACCAGGCAGATCAGGTAGGGAAACAAATACACCGGCGCATAATCGGACCACAATATTTTGCCGATCCTACTTTGAGGGTAGTATGTCAAGGCATAATGACTTTACAAGAAAAAAAATCAATGCAGGAGTAGGATTTATGAGCTGCAAAATAGAAGGAATAATCCCTATCCGTAGGGTGGAGGATGCGCCAAACATCCATCAGGTTATGCTGAACTAGAAATCCCTTAGAGCTTCTGCCTAATGAAGTATCAAATGCAGGATTAAGGACATTATTAAAGTCTCCAGCGAGAAGGATCACCCCTTTGGTACATTCCATTAATTTATGGAGATATTGAATGGTAAAAGTTATTTGGTCTTGGTAAGTGATGTATATGTTAGCCAGGGTACATGTTTTGCCACTAAGAGAGATTTTCAAAAACTAATTTCTGCCGTCAGGGTCCAAGTGGAATCTAAGAGAGTATAGTTTACCGATTTGTGGAAGGCAATCGCCACCCCTCTAGATTTCGATTGGGAATACGTAGTAGGAAGCCAGGTCAGGTAGTATTTATTCCGCAACGAGGGAATATGGTTTCAGCGAAAATGGGTTGTAGTGCAGAGAAAGGACCAGTAGAAGAAAGCAGAGGCCTTTCTTCATCGTAACAATAATGCCATCCTTGTACACCACAATCCACCAGTGGTCGGGGCCTTGGTGTGTTTAGTATTCTCTGGTGTTACAACACACAGTCTACTGTGCAAATACTGTACATTTGTCCAGAAATTGTAACAGCTAGCAACATGGGAAAGAGTTCTGAATAATGAGGGGTGAGGCCAACAGAGGGAGGCAAAAACAATGTGTTTCCAACCTCTATTGATGAAAATCCAAAGTTGATTGTGTTTTGTGCAATACATAACATATAACACCAAAAGTGTAGAGGCAGGAGTTTTTACCTTTTTACCTAATATGAACTGTAGAAAAGGCAAAAAATAATAATTAAAAAATAGTTGTAAGCAGAGTCTGGACTAGACTTAAAATAAACTGAATGTTAAAATGACTGACAGCTTTTCAAGCTATGCAAACACTGCTTCTGCTCACAGTAATGAAAAGTACACAATATTAGGCTTTATTAATCTGTTGAAATTGACCTAGATTTATTATAGCCAAGTTTAAAGAAGTTGATGAAATATGTTATCTTTGTTTTCAGGCCACTATGATTTTAAAAGCTTTTATCTTCACCAAAAATGGCACCAACCATATCTATATTGTGCCTGTTACCTCTGATCCTGGGTGATGCATTCTGGGACAGGAGAACCTTCTGCTAGGGCCTTGAGGATTGTGGGCAATGGCTCCATTTGATCTTTGGTTTGCTGAAAACCAGAATTCAAAATATTTTATACATTTCTGGACTAGTTAAAATGGTAAAAATCTCTGGTATTCATTATTATTATAATTCAGATAATACTTAATGGAAACGTAATGTTTGACAAGAAGTCAATGGAAATCTTTCCAGTGGGACACAGATGGCATTAGCATTCCAAACTTTTTCCAAAGGTTTAAACCAGCCATATACTGATTGAATTACATTCAGAATGTGGCTGTCTCTGCTTGACAGTCAATGGTTTGATTAACTTCTGTCAAAGGAACATAACCAAAATGGGGATTCCACCATTGTGGTGACTGAATGCAAAAACTAACAGTTTATGGCCAGCTTTAGATACAACATATGACCATCCAGAGACAGACAATTGTTGTGAATGCTGTAATCTACAGGAGAGTACCGTATGTGTGCTCTGTCCCAGCAAAATGGATGCTCACACTCACATTCACATTCACTTATCTTTACATTATTTACTAAGTTAGTGAAAATGTACTTTGCTAAGTGAACACGGTCTACTCGTTTAGTAAATTTAGTAAATCAACATTATTGCATTAACTACCGCCATTTTCATAGACTCCTCTCCATTTCCCTATTATAGCAGTTGGGCAGTGAGTCTAAATATTAATGCACAGTTCAAGAGTTTGACAACACTGTCTTGTGCAGGCCATAGTTAACCTATGAGTTGGGATGTGTGGCCATTACTTGTACTCGCAAGCATCGAGCACTGGAGTTGGAGAGCAGGAAATGTACCATTTCCATTAGGAGAACAAGATACTTTAAGCCATTGCCAGGGGGAAATCTGTTAAAATCATAATATGCAGGACTTTAAAGGTTAATAAAACACATACAATGTAATGTGGGCTTTATTGCAGGCATATAATACCAATGAGATCACGGAAGGAACAAATAACAAATCATATTTAGTCATATGCAATGTTGAGTGTAGGCTACTATGCTGTATTTAACAATTGTATTCAAGATATTTGAATATATACCTGATGGACTCCTTTAAAGATACCACACAGCATGTAGTGGAGTGTAGCAAGTTCATAGGCCAGATCAATGCTGCCCTCATAACCAACTGGTGATACCTCACTGTCCGGATCTGTGACTGTCTGCAGGAAGATCGACATCCCATCCCAATACTGCTCCAAGAAGCCATTCATAAATGCCATGTAGCCTTCCTTTTCTCCGAACCTGTGGAGTTCAACATATAGGATTAGAATCCTTCCTGCAGTATTGTTATGATAGTCAAATTGCGAGTGTTATAGATATGATATTAAATACTGCTATTCATTATAACCTGCCTTTAAACCACTTATTGGACTATGAATGAAAATCACCAAACTGGTGAGGTCCTCCTTGTTCTCCCATTCTGTAAAGCTACCTTATCACCATCAGATTCCAACACCTAAATCTTGGTGGGATGGCAGCACTGTGCAATGACATAGAGACCAATTGCACCACAGTATTGGCACTCCTGCTCTGATTTCTTGTGTCAAAGACATTATGGAAGCACATTTGTGTAGTTATAATAGGAATGTTTAAAATATGTTTAAATTTTGATTAAACACAACATTGAACAAATTGAGGTTTTCAATATTTTCCTGCAATTCCACTTTTGATCTGGAAGAAATTCATGCACTGTGTTTTAATAAGTATTTATCTTTATCAATACATTTGGAATAATTTACTAAAAGGCTTTAAGAATCTTCATGCAATTAAATTGTGTGAATATTCACCTAAATGATCAATTTGTGAATGGAAAATTTCTGTTCACTTTGAGTATATAATCACGTGCACATGAAAAATGTAAACAGTAATTTGCTTTCCACATGACTGGATAATTGAAGTGAATATGCACAAAATGTATTGTCTGAATATTCTAAAGTTCTTGTAATAAATCAACCCAAAACCATTTAATTCACCAAGCTAACACACTACGATAATGGTCTTTTTTTTTTTTTTTTGTCTTTTTTTCAAACAAGTTGACTGTTATTTCTTATTAGGTTTGAATGTCAGTAAAACAGATAAAAAATAAATAATCTTATCTTTATGTTCTTAAAGATTCTCACTTATGCAGATAATGCTATAGCTATTAGCTAGTGGCTATAGCTAGTAGAAGACAGTCACATTCATCTGGCCTTGTTTTGTCATTTTGAAATTGTTCCACCATTCATCCTAGAAGCTTCTTCTGCTCTATCAAGTGTCAGGAACATGTTAATACTTTGTGAATTGAATCTACTGCAGCCTACTATAAGTACAGCTCTTGGAAGAGCTTATCCCTTTAATATTTCATTATGTTCCGCTATCACAATAAGCTATTTGTTCTTTATAACTTCTTGGTAAACTAAGTCACTACAGATACAATCTTAAACAGTGGTAACTTTTCGTGGAACAATGTAGAGCAGGCATAGTCACTATCAAGACTTTACTGTTTGTAAAGCCTGCTTTGACCATAAATGATTTCTAATAAGAATACACAGGTATGCTCACATTTCCATAATAAGACAATGGTACGGTACATCATATACAGATTTACAAATGATCCTCTAGTGGCCATCTCTGTATCAGGGTGTTGGGTCTACAAGTTTGCTTAAAGTGAGCTTGACTTGGTTTTCAATGTGCTTAGGGTAGCAACATTGCTGAAGAACAATAATAGGGGTTGATTTACTAAAACTGGAGAGAGAAAAATCCAGTGCAGCTGTGCATAGTGACTAATCAGCATCTAACTTTAAAATAAAAATAGGCAAATAAAGACAGGGAAATTTAAGCAGCCATGTGGAATGAGTGTAGATATATGGTTCACCAATACCCAAATTCTAACAAAAATGCAGTGCTAAAACAATAAGTGTCCACAAAAATGTGGCCATAAACTGAAGTTTGTCAGAACAGCAAAAATAAAAAGTTCATATTGTTATGGGTGTAAAACATATAAAAGTGCTCCACTTCAGCCTTCACCCAACGCTTGAAAAATAGTGCCAATCCTTCACCAATGGTAGAAATACACACTCGCCAGAGGGATATGCTGTTTATTACTAGAACAATAAGCGCTTTTTGTAAAAGGCATTTAGCATCACCACTCTCACTCCCAGGGCTGGTGCTACCACTAGGCGAACTAGGCAGTGGCCTAGGGGGCAGCCACGGCCGCTGGTTCCATATCACAATGTGTGACAGTAGTAATCCTTTAAGGGCAGCGTGGAGGAAGAGGAGGAGGCGCTGGGAGCTTGTCACAACCTTGATCCAACAGTTATTGGGTCAGGGAGCAGATTTATGTGCTCCTCCGGCCCCTCCCCTTCTCCCGCGCTCGGCGGATCTCCTAACATGTGCAGAGCGTGGATAATGGCTGCCATGGCTGAGCAGCTCCATGACCTCATATCTGGGATGGACGGCCATAGTGGTGGACCTGCCATAGCAGGCATTGCGATCAGCGTGGGGAACCAGTCTGCTGGAGTCTCAAGGTACATATAGCATTACGGTCCTGCTTCACGACACTGACGCATCCTGTGATGCCATTCCCTAACCGAGGGCACCCCAAAGATCCCTGCTACCAGCCGCCTGTCACTTCACACACAGCCCTGATGATATGATACCACCTACTGTCCCCCTGTCATCATCATACTCCTCATCATCCCCCCTGTTCCTGGCATCCCACCAGCCTACCCCCGAGTCCTGTCATCATACTTTTTATCCTCATCCACCTCTACCCCCCATCATATGCATCCCCCTGTCATTATCCCCCCTGTACCCCTCCTGTCATATGCATCCCCTGTCATTATCCCCCCTGTACCCCCTGTCATATGCATCCCCCTTTCATTATCCCTTTATCCCTCCTATACCCCCCCTGTCAAATGCATCCCCCTGTCATTATCCCCCCTGTACTCCCCCTGTCATATGCATCCCCCTATCAATATCCCCCCTGTACCCCCCGTCATATGCATCCCCCTGTCAATAACCCCTCTGTACCCCCTTTTCATATGCATCCCCCTGTCATTATCCCCCTGTACCCCCCTGTCATATGCATCCCCCTGTCATTATCCCCCTGTTCCCCCCCACCATATGCATCCTCCTGTCATCATCACCCCCCCTGCCATATGCACCCCCCATGTCATTATCCCCCCGTACCCCCCTGTCAGCTTCCTACCAACATACCCCCTGTCATCTTCATCCCCCTGTACCCCACTGCCAGCTTCCTACCACCCCACTCCCCGTGATCATCATCCCCCCTGTACCCCACTGCCAGCTTCCTACCACCCCACCCCCTGTCATCTATATCCCCCCTGTACCCCACTGACAGCTTCCTACCACCCCACCACCTTAAATGTACTGGTGCACGTCACATATGATGGACGCAGGAACAATTTTTGTCTTCCAGACACCATCAATGGGCATATACTTTTTTTCTCAGTGACACAAAGGATGTAGGTGCATTTCTACCTAAGTCCCTACTCACCCATAGTGCAGTGACCTATGCTTAAAAAAACTTTTTTTGGGGCAGGGTGGGTGGCGCACGTAGCTGGTCTGGCCTAGCACCTGTTAGCTCCACAGATGGCAGGACCAGACTGCTCTAATCAACTCCACCTGGGTATAGTACCAGAGTTATCGGCATTGTGTCACCAACCAAAAACAATATTTTTGCTCATAGTGTAGTATTTTAATATTCCCAAACATACATTAAAATATCCAGTATAAAAACCAGTTTAAAAACAAATGACGCTTTCAAACTAACATACGGGGCCACCAAACCTGCAGAGAATTGCGGTGCGACCTCTAGCCCTTCACAGTGTAGCTCTACATATGTTTTACACAAATGCGCTTCATCAGGAGCTGTCTCCTTATGTATGTTTTCAACCCATAACAATATAAAGCATCTAACTTCAGCTTGTTCAATTAAGCTTTGACAATAAAACCTGGAAGCTAATTAGTATCTTTGCAGATCTGCACTAGGTTTTACACTTTCTAGTATTAGTAAACCTCCCCCACCATGTATTGCATGTAAGCACTTGTGTTTGTCTTCAACACAATCCCTATGGAGAAGCTTAGATTCTATGCCCAGGCTGTATACATGGGTGGTTATTTACTAAACCTGAAGAGTGCAAAATCTGCATGGAAACCAATCAGCTTCTAGGTTTTATTGCGAAAGCTTAATTGGACAAGCTGAAGTTAGAAGCTGATTGGCTACCATGTACAGTTACACCAGATTCTGAGTGCACCAGGTTTAGTAATGCTCCCCCATGGTCTTGACTTCTCTTCGAGTCCAGGTTAGGCCCAACCCTTATTTTGGCACTGCTGTCCTGCTGCTCGTATTGAACTATCAGATCCCAGAGCCTCTACTGCCCATTGCGGTTCTTCTAGTTGAAAGTTTAAAGTGGTTGTAAAAGCTCAAGGTTTTTTTTACCTTAATGCATTCTATGCACAAAGGTAAAAAACCTTTTGCATGCAGCTCCCCCCTCAGCTCCTCCATATACTTATCTGAGCCCAATCTTGAGCCAGCACTGTGCAGAAGAGCAGCGGCTCTCTCCACTCTCTACCTCCTCATTGGCCCAGAGACAGCAGTGGGAGTCATAGGATCCTGCTGCTGTCAATCACAGCCAGTGAGAATAAGCAGGAATTGGGGGTGAGGCATGCTTTGTGGAGAAAGACTGCATGAGTGCCCTCATAGCAAGTGGCTTGCTATGGTGGGCACTCAACGGGGGGAGGAGCCAGGAGTGCTGGTGGGGGATCTCAGAAGAGGATGATCAGGGCTGCTCAGTGCAAAACTATTGCACAGAGCAGGTAAGAATAACATGTTATTTTTTAAAATAACTGGTTCCTTTACAATTACTTTCATTGAAGAGGACAGGGCTTGATATCACATTACTAATGAGAAAGGTTGATCAAAATTGTAACTATAGTTTAGCCTTATGCTGCGTACACACGAGCGGATTTTCCATCGGAAAAATCTTCGATGGTTTTTCCGACGGAATTCCGCTCAAGCTTGGCTTGCATACCCACGGTCACACAAAAGTTAATGGAACTTTTGACCGTCAAGAACACGGTAACGTACAACACTACGATGAGCCAAGAAAATGAAGTTCAATTCTTCCGAGCATGCGTTGAATTGTTTCCAAGCATGCGTATGAATTTTGCGCATCAGAATTGCTACAGACGATCGAAAAATCTCTCATCTGACTTTTGCTGGCGGAATTTCCGATCGTGTGTATGCGGCATTAGAGTGTAAACTCCCTTTCTACCGCTATACCTACCATATCTATAGACCATATCTACCAAAGGATAATGCAGAGATGCCTAACATGCAAAACATAAAAATTCTAGGAGATTACATTTAAAAATTCCAATGAATGGGGCCTTTCAGACAGCTCAATGGTCAAATGAAAGAGCTTGCATGACAGACTGTCTATGCTCATGTTCATTGCAAGACAGTAGCTTACTTTTGTCAGCCTGAAATAGGAAGTGCTGTTAACGGAAGAATCCTCTGGGAAGAAAATTTGCAACAGATTCACAAAAAAATTGTTTGCTTACGCAAATTGTATGACGTAAGACATGATGCCAAACATGGTTTACTTTAAGCTCAGTTTCGCATTTAAAACTTGACCATTAATTTGTTAGATCATGACTGGTTTACATGTGGATAATATGCAGTGTTAATTTTCACCTTGTAAAGTTTGCAAGATTTTGGAGGACTTTGGCTACTAGGGTCAAAGCACGTGCAGCAAGAGGGTTGGGATGTTCAGGAGATATGTGGAATAGACCTGGGGAGAGGATAGCTGGACACAGGAAGCGCAAGAAGAGGCAAGCGCTGACCATCTGAGAACCCAACTCTGGTCTGTCCCACATAGTTACTTTCTCCTGCCAGCTTGAGAAAACACCCAGTAGCTCTGGAGGAAAAGACCTGTAATTAGAAAAAAAAGAAAGATAGAATGAGTACTTTTTACTAGCTGTTTACATAACAGAAAGGTGGAAATAGAATGTTAGAAAAGAGGGACAATAATTCCAGCGTACTCAGGTATTAAGCTGGATTCACTCTGCTGTACGGAGCGCCTCACAGCAGGGGTCAGGTGCGTCCCTGTTCATCATTTCAGATTCGATTTCGGTCTGAATTTTTGGCTGAATTCAGACCTGAAATGGACCAGAAGACGCAAAGGAGTCCTATGCAATTTGCTCTGGAGCCGCTCCAGAGATGTGTGAACCGGCTCCATTGAGAGCCTGACATGTGCATTGGATGTGGAGAAATCCACATCCAATTCGCAATAGTGTGAACCCAGCCTTAAAGTGTATGTCCAGCCCAAACTATTCTCATTAGGTTTTTGAAGTATTATGAAAGGATAAGAGCCTCTGTTGAGTTTTAAAGTAACACTAAACAATGTACTCTTTCTCAAAAAATAATCTATATACATCCACTACTTAATGCCCCGGTAACCTACTCTTCATTAAATAGTTTCTAACTGCCTCCTTGTAACTTCCTCCGTCCACCTTTCCCCCCTTACTTCCATTTTTCTGGATTGAGCAGTGTTCTTTGCACACTACAAATCCCATAATCCATAGTCTCTTGTCTATCTCAAGAGTGAGCAAAAGAGGGTGGCTAAGCTTATACATACATACAGTGGGACTATGGAGAACAAACATAACCACCCTGTAGGAAGATGCAATCTACTTTCTTCACTGCAGGTGGCGCTCTTCTGCAGCTGCACTACAATTGGAGTCAGGATGAACAGGGTTCCTCTATGGTTTCCAGGGTCACTAAGGAAGCTAGTCCATTGGATGCTGCCACCCCATGTGACTCTGGTAGCTATCTTGGGTCAGGCAGAGCCTTTTTAAGGTCCTGGCTCCCAGGTTTCATACGCATTTGCGATTTGATAGACAAGGGACAGAACTAGTGGCACTGAATGGTTCCTGATGAGGAGGGAAAGCGTAGGGCTCGCAACTTCTCTGCCAATCTGCATTCTTCCCCTCTCTACAGATGCAGTCAGTACAGCTGCTTTCTGCTCTCTACCTGCTGTTGGAACTGTGAGTCTTCCCAGCGCGTTATTTGTGAACTGTCTCTACATTATTCCAATACAAATTCTTTCATTGCATCGGGACTGAGTTTGTTATTTCTACCACACTGCACTGCACTCACAGCAGCAGAAAAAAAAAAAGACAGAATTTTGAACTTTGGAGAAGGCTGAGTTCAATAGAAGGCTTTTTTTGCAGAAAGAATTTTGTGTCACATTAATTAACATCAGGGGCTCTGTCACTGCGTTTTCCCTCATGGACAGTGACTGTTTTACAAATCAGGAAGCAAGGAAAATCTTCAAAAGCTGCCCCTGTTAGGAATTTTCCCTCACTTACTGTTTGGTGAAAGGTTTGTCACCAGTGGCGCTCGTCCATTAGGGGAGCCCGGGTGCCGCCCCCTCTCTCACGCTACCCCCTATATGCATAATGGATAAATTCATGCATTGCATGAATCTATCCATGGCCGCCACGGCCACCCCCTATTCATGCGTCCAGGCCGTTTCTGGGGCAACAGGTGCATGAATTACAGCGGCAGGGGATTTTTTTTTTTGAAGCACTTGATTAGAGCCAGAATCTCTAATAGGCTTCAAACTAGGGTGGACTCGAGTCGCAGAGCATGCAACCTGGAGCCCACCCAGGTGTGTTACAACAGCGAATGAATATTCGCTGTTGAAACACTGATTCTCAATCCAGCCAATCAGAAGTGGGTGTGAGAACCGTTTTATAATTGGACGAAAAGAGAAGACTCCCGGCTGGCCGCTGAGAAAAACAGAAGCAGCTGCAGTGGAGAGCAGGGGGAAGCTGCAACCGTAGTGGAGATCAGGGGGAAACTGCAGCTGCCATGGAGAGCAGGAGAACGGGAGGCCGCTGAGCAGGGGGAAGCCACCACTACCACTACCATGGAGAACAGGAGAATGGGAGGCCGCCGAGCAGGGGAAGCCGTGGGTGATAGAGAGCAGTAGAACGAGAGGCCTCCACTGCCGAGCAGGGGGAAGCCTCCAGTGATGGGGTAAGTGCTGGGTTCCTATTACTTCAATCAACCGATAACTAACAAAACAATGTCATTTTGCAGGGCAAGTTTGAATCAAATTTTCCAGCTTTGGGTCATCACTTGGATATTCTAACACTCTTTAGGATGATGTCCATCTCTACAGTAAGAGAGGGACAATGGTGGAACGTACCTTTGTGACTCTAGAATACTCTGCACAGCCTCCTCACAGCTTTGCCACAGATGCTCCTTGTTCTCATTTAGCTCTTCTGGGGAACAGCGCAGGGGGTCAACTTCATGACTGTCTGTTGAGGCATATATGCGAGAGACAAAAGGGCCTGCGGACAAAAAAAGATTCCTATTTATTATCTTAGGACATATTTTTCATGTGTGATATAATACATTTTATAAGTGCAAGCAAAGTAAGAAGCAACAAAGAAACCTCAAGGAATATTTTATAGTTTTTAATTTGCCAGATAGAAATCAATATTTTTTACTCAAAGTAAACCTTTATGTATCAATTACTTTTTAAATGACCCCTTGAGAAAAAAACGTTTCTGTGAATCAGGTAATTAAACTTATATTTGGAACTAGGGTGCTGTTTCACTGTTAGCCTGGACAAATTTGGAAAATGTCTATTTTCCAGGCAGATTTAAAAGACAGAAATGAATGCATCTCTATATTGATTGATTATCAGAGATTTGGGCAGGATGACCAGAAGCTCCAAAGAAAATAGTTTTTCTCACAATTGGTGAGAACAGGTAAGATCTGTGACTACAGCATGATCCTAAAGACTTTCTGTGCATCTGGCTGACAGTTCTTCTAGAATAGGGACTTCAGAGGATTGGGTTTAAAGGCACAGTATCTACATTATCTTTACAAGCACATTGATTTTATGCATCTGTTGCCTCCACAAACTCCCTAGCGGGGGCCTCCTCCCACACCGGGCCCCATAGCAGCTAAGGTTATATGTACACCACTGAATTAAATTGTGCCTGGAGTTAGGTTTTAACATTGGTATGGTTCAGAAATAATGAGAAAATCAATAAAGATAATCAACCTGAACTTGAAGGTTTACACCCATGAGTTCTCAAAATCCTGAACTGAATGTTGTTTCTAATGTAAGACATCATTCGTAAATTTAAAGATTCTTTATTACTGGCTTGGGATCAATAAAGTTGCACAAAGCAAGATTGGTACATATAATTAAAAAGGGATCAAACCCTTCACGTAATAATTACAGAACTGTATTTGGTAGTAGTTAATCACATGCAACTGTAATGTAATGTTGAAGAAGTTCTGTAGCTTGCCCAAGCCACTTCTTCAGCTCTAATATGTGTCAAGAGAATACCCCAGAATTTATATCCACACAGGTAGCACATATACCTTGAAACTATCGTCATATAAAGGCAGATGTTTTTGTACAAGAACAGGATAGGAGGTGTGTTCTTCACACTCAATAGAACTGAAGAAGTGGCTTGGATGAGCTAGAAAATATCAGCATTAAAAAAAAAGTCCAGTTCAATGTGACAAACTATTACTATGGTAGATATATCATGGCCTGTGTAAATGAGAACATTCACAAACATACAGAACTGCATTTGTTTTGTGCAAAAACAATATTTTAAGAGGATTTCCATGTATGGATATTTTATACATAGTTACATTGGCACACTGGTATATGGGACTAATGTAACTATGTACATACCATACCTGGCCAATGCCCCTGGAAGCTGGAAATCACTGAAGTAGACACTGCTACTACAGTGATCTCCACTTGTCTTCCATGCTGAGTGGCTAGCCTGATGCATTCTGGTCGGCTGCTTGGCATAATCGCCAGTCAGAGAATGCTTTGCATCTACTGAATGAATGCAAAGCACTCTTTGGTTGGACGAGGTGCAGAGGTGGGGCGGTGAAGGTAGAAAGGTATCATTTATTTATTCATTTTAAACTTTTTTTTACATTTCTTCAGTTGCTTCCTGGTTTCTGGCCTAGACCAAAATGATGTCATACATCCCAGGAGTCTTCATAGTTATTTTTTTCTTTCACCTTGAGAAGGGGAGGAGGGGCTTTCTTAGCTAAGCACACCCTCCTTCCTGTTTTCAGTTTGTGGTGCTTAGATACAGTGGGGTTTTGCTTTAATAACCACGCACAACGTTAGTCTGCAGTTTCTTAGGCTGGCAAGATATTTTTTTAAAGAAGTATGTATTCAAAGAGAGAAACATCATTGGCTGATCCAAAAGGCTAATCTGTTTGCTTTTGGGAATCTGGAAATATTTTTTTCCCCATTAAAGCAAATTAGAGCTTGCTTCATAATTGTTTTTATTTTTTCCCGGAGAATCAGTTAGAGATTAAGGATCCTGATCGAAGATGCAAGTTTTTTTATGGTTAAACTTGCTGAATTTGTCATTCTTTCACCCAAAGTAAGACTTCCTATAAGCTGAGCTCTTTCTTCTCTTAAATTATTCTGGCCCTGACTACTAGCAAATGGAGCTCTATTCCCCATTTCATGAAGCCTGCTTTATTTTAACAAGTGTAGCCTAGTGAGGGCTTTCATTCTCCGCACCAAGTGTCTCCTGGAGGTACATCTGTCCCACCATTTTCATGTACTCTTCAACGGCCTTGGTGACAATAGTGTTTTCACGGAATATTAATGATTCTTGGAAGTTAGAACGTGTAAGCTCAGCCGTACCGAGGTCCACCAGGAACTCCTGCAAAACAGTGCACAGGAATAGAAAAAGTCTCATCTAGTGAGTTTGATGATCCTATACATGTCCATTTTAAGTATGAAAATGGCTATCATATAGTTTTATTTAAACATTTTGAAAAGCTTCGATCTCACCTTGGCCTGACCAGTACTCTGCAGGACATAGACCAGTGATCTTCCAAGCTCTTCTTTCTCCCGTGCACTCAGAATGGGCTCCATTGCTCGGCTTAGCTTAAGGTACTTCCAGGTAAGATACTCTGCAAATTCCTTGTACTGCACCAGGGGAAGAACACAGAGCTTTCTGTACCTTCCTCTTAGTCTGAGTGTCACCTCTCCACCAAGAGGCACCCATCTCTCAACTCCTTCCCGCATTCCTTCCAAAGCCAGTGTTACAGTTCCCACACCAGTGGTTCCTTTCCCTTCTCGGAGAAGATGCAGAGCAACATGGCCTGAAAAATGGGGCAAGTCTTTTAAGTTAAAGCTCTCTCCCCAGAACACCACGCCAGACTCAGGTGCTTTGCTTGAGGTTCGGCCATAAAGAGAGCCATCAAGATGGACCTCACAGAAGTAAAGGGCACGAGAGCTAGGACCTGAATTGGGAAGACCTTTGGCTTCATGGATCCACAGACTGAGAGAGGACTCTTCACGCTCAAAATTATCCTAGGCAAAGCAAAAATATAAATGGGTTTATGAACCTGACAAATTATATTTAAAACACTCAGGCGATGGTTGAATAAACACTGACAAACTTACTCACCTTATCTGGTTGCACAATTCTGCGAAGATTTTCAATCCATCGGTCTCGCTCTAGAACAGATGAACATCCAAAACAGCGGCTGCATTTGGAGGTGATGACCTATGAGACATGTAGGATTGTTTGACATTGTCTAATTTACTAATTTTTAAAGTAAACTAGTTTGTGTTTCTAAATGTAACCTTTTGAATTATCAGTCTAGGTTTGAAAATAAAAGAATGAACCTACCTTTTATGGGCAACAGATAATGCTTGTTTTACACACTTTCATAATTAAGGTCCATTGTGTAAGCTCCACTATAGCAGTGCTTTTCAAACTGCAGCCCATGGGCCGAATTCTGCCCTTTGCTTGTCTTTATCTGGCCCCTGGGGTACAATTCCTCCCACTGACACCAACAAGCGGGCGCTACTCCTTCCACTGATACCAACAGTGAGGAACCTTTCCTCCCACTGACACCAGCAATGGGGCATAATTCCTCCCACTGATATAAACAATTAGGCACTATTCCTTCCACTATTACCAATAATGAGGCACTATTTCTCCTTCTACTGTCTACAGGCACTATGCAATTTTTTTACTCCCGCTGACGCTGGGGCATTTTCTACTTCCATTATTGCAATATAGCAATAACCTTTTGCAAACAGCCGCCAGCAGTTATTAGCCTTTAATCATCTCCCTACTTTAAAATAAAACTATGACCTTCCACTTAAGTGTGCTATACACTGTTCAAGTTTCAATTGGTGCCCGATGCAGCTGCTGTTTGGGTACTGACAACCGGTGGTGGCACCTGTCAGGATACAGTAGCCCTGAGAATTCATCCATCTGTGCTCTTAACCTGCAGGCTGAACAAAACAGCGTATGACCAGCTTTCTTTTAGTCCTCCTTGAAAAGTCCTGCATATATCAGTTGATCCAGCCAGTGAAGTCCATCTCATGCAGTTTACAGGGATGTGGGGACAATGCTGCTGCACTGCTCCAGAAGTCAGTGCAGAATTGTCCTTTTATGTAGGCTGTGCCTGCTTGCACTACAGTGGGATGGGGAGATGTTTCAGGGGTCATGGCTATCAGCATTGTCAGCTTGTGACCTTTAAATCAGCAGCTGGCCATATGTAGCCCCATCCAGTTCTATTTAGACTGGCAGACCTGACTTTGCTGCTAGGATCCTCACACTTTTTGTTGTAGTTTCTGGGAGGGGAAGCATGTGAGGCACAAATAAAGGGAAATTTGGCTGAACCAAGGGAGCTTTAAGACACTTTTGTTTTGGTGTATGGGGCCTGTACATAACATAGTAAATGGATCTGAATCTTGTTTAGACTGCCACACAGGAGTCTTTGAATGTTCTTTAATGTTCTTTAAATTTCTGGTTGGCTGTCACAATTTCAAAGAAAAACAGCCCTAAAATGAGATCTTGTTATATTCACCTCAAAGCAGAATTGCTCCCCCAGAATACTGCTATGTAGAGCCCGTATAATCACATCTTTCTCGTTATTCAGGTCAAGAATTTCCACACAACCCAGTGATTCATGGGACCCATGCAAACTCCTGGATTAAACAAAAGAGAATTTATTATCAACTCTTCATTTCACTTTATAAACTACACAATTTCCTGCCATTTGACACAATTCACTCTATTTGGCTGGTGTTTAGTGTACCATAACTGGGACATATTCGATTGATTTGCTAAATAAGTAGAGCATCTTCACTTTTCAAAATAAATAATCACTTTGCAAAGTGAATTTTCACTTACTGAAATAAATTAAGCTGTGCTGACTTTAATCCTCCAATTATGTGCCAACAAAAATCTAGTTTTATTTTATTTATTTTTTAAATTTCATTTACACATAATTGGATAGTCTTTGCAAAGTAGCACTATGCAGCACAAGACATGGTACTTACATTGGATGGGAATTGTCCCTTGTCCTGGTGACTGCTCTCTTATTTTATATATTTTTTACTCTAACCCTCCCCCCCCCCCCCATATCCCTGCAGTGGTAAGCTTCCAATGCTGTGGAGGATAGTAGGAGCCACTGGGCCTGTCATAAGCCCTCAACAAGAGCGCCGACTATGAACATAAGAACACACTAGAAATGGGACTTTATGGGTGCATAAAAATATGCATATAATAATATACACCACTATTAAAATTATAAAAATGTATTCACATTAGTGCCACACATGGCCTATTTACAGATCTTCAGTGTATTGACATTAAAATACACTTGTATCACAGTATAACGTTGGCTTTCCCACCCTACTCTGACAATATATACATCTTTTGTTTTAGTCACATCAGGTGACTTTAAGATCCTAGATAACAGTAGCAGGGAGGATCCCAACAGTTATGTCATGGCCTCTTTTGTGGGTTCCAAATACCTCACTTCCTCAGGATCTGTAAAACACTTGGAGGGGTCTCAGTTTCGCTTCAGCATAAAAATAAAAATTATAACATTCTATTAGCCTTATTATGGATCTTCTATTGCCCCACAATAAATAGTGCATGATCCTTAAGGAGGACAGAGCCTATATAGTTGCATATCAAAACCTTTTACCATCTGCTAAACCATCTTAACTAAACCATATGTGTTTCCCCAGGTGAGGCAGGGGGCAGAAAAAATGCTGACTATGCCTGACCTTTCCATCCTTCTCCTTCATTCATAGAAGTTGTAGTATAGCTTCCATAAATGAAAAGCACCATGCGTGAAATCCAGATGCACTACAAAATCCATCAGATATGTCCAAAAGATTTTAAGAGCCTATTTAACAGGTACCCCCCTCCTCCCTCAATAGAAGCTGTACTATAGTTTCCATCATTATTGCAGCTTACCGGTCCTTAGATGTGGTGGCTTTATTAAATTCTATAGGCTTTTTTTACCTTTATTTTTATCTTCCTGCCCAATATGGCAACGATCACTTACCAGATGGTATCTACAGAGGAGCAGTATTGTCACCCTAGGCTACTGGGTCTTCAAACACCCACTTCTCTCCTTATCTCTATTACATAGAGGTTATTGAGATTTGCAGTTCATAAACAACAACTGGCAAGGCTAATAACATTGTTTGAGATTTCAGTGAAGTGCACATAAAGTTACAAGACACTGGATTTCTGACAAGACCAACAGGTATTTTTCTGTACTTGCAAAAATGTTCTTAGCCTGAAAAAAATTAGTTAAAGCAGCCACCACAACTAAGGACTGGTAAGCTGGAATATATACATTTTTGTTATTAGGTTTAAATATAATTTATTGTAGAAAACACAGAAGCCAGTTTAAAATGCAGACAACTATGTCCAAAGCTGATGTCTTGGTAAGTTGTCCCTAAGAAATAGAGGTCCCTTTGTTTAGTGTTATAATGTTTACTGATTACCTCTCATCTGGTTGAAGTGGTGAAGAGCTTGTTTTTTTCTTGTTCTTCTTTTTCCTTTTCAAAATCAAACCCTTCCAAATTAGAGTAAAAATGTAAGTTACTACTAAAAGAATACAAGACAATGTGTAAGAGATAGGACTGCTGTTGGGCATGCCTCCCAACTTTCTGGAATTATAAAGAGGGAAATAATTTAGCACATAGTATGTAGGCAAAGACCATGTGCATTGCCATGGCCCTGGTTATATGGATCATACAGATCTAATATACAGAAAATGATTAGCTGACCCATACAAAGATTTTTTTTACTCTAATTTGCCCTTTATATTGGCTTTTCAAAATAAGAAATGCAGTGATACAGATGTTGGATTAAAGGTTTAAAATGGTGTAAAACTTTTGATAGTAAAATAGTACATTTTGTATAGAGATGTACACATCTCACCAAAAAGAGGGGCAACTGAGGCTGCACAAGAGACAGTCCTTCCAAATTAGAGACACTTATGCTATTGGGTATTTAGTCAGACTAGAATCCTAATGTGCAGCAATAGTTCAAGATGTTCTGATTCATCAGTGCTTGCTTATGAGGAGTTTCATGTAGGTTGCAGCTTTTACAACCCCAGTTCCCGAAAACCTTGGAGCACTGTGTAAAATCTACATAAACTCTCCATCTCCATATAAACTCATATTTTATTCACAAATAGAAAATAGAAAACATATCAAAAGTTTAATATGAGAAAATGTACCATTTTAACCAGTTAATGACCTCGCCATAGCCGAATGACGGCTACAGCACGTCTCGATAACTCTGGGAGGGTGTACATTGACGTCCTCCCAGAATCCCGCTCTCGGTAATATCCGGACCCGGCGCATCACGGATCACGGTAAATGGCCGTTGATAGCAAATGATGGAGCGATAATGTCCGGTTCCTCTCTCCTCTCTCTGTACCAATCGGTACACTGTGAGGGGAGAGGGAAGAGATCGGGTGCAGCAGCACTGTGGGCTAGATCTGTAGTGTCCACAGCGCTGATCTGTGCCCATTGCAGCCTCATACTCATCCAGCAATCCATCCACGCTCAGCCATCCATCCATACTCAGCAATACTCATCCACCCATGCTCAGCAATACTTATCCATCCATGCTCAGCCATCCATCCATACTTAGCAATACTCATCCATCCATTCATGTTCAGCCATCCTATCCATACTCACCCAAACCCAGCCATACTCAGCCGTACTCAGCCGTACTGAGCCATACTCAGTCATACTCAGCTGTACTCAGCCGTACCCAGCTGTACCTAGCCATACGCAGCTGTACTCAGCCATACCCAACGGTACCCAGCCATACTCAGTCGTACTCAGCCGTACTCAGCTGTACCCAGCTGTACTCAGCTGTATTCAGCTGTACCCAGTTGTACTCAGCCATACCCAGCCATACCTAGCCATACTCAGCCATACCCAGTGCTACCCAGCCATAATCAGCCGTACCCAGCCGTACTCAGCCATACCCAGCGTTACCCAGCCGTACCTGGCCATACCTGGCCCTACTCAGCCATACTCATTCATGCTCAGTCATCTCATCCATACTCAGTCATCCCCATGCATGGCTCATCCATTCCCATTCTTGCTCATCCATGCCACATCAGTTCTCATCCATGCCACTATAGTGCCTCGCAAAAGTGTAAGCCCTTGTATACACGGTCGGACATTTCGACAACAAAATCCATCTGATTTTTTCCAACGGATTTTGTCCAAAACTGGTGTTGCATACACATGGTTGGACAAAGTTGTCGGAAAATTCGATAGTTCGGAACGTGAGGACGTTCATTCGGTGGAACGGGACTACGTTGCGGCTAATAGCCAATAGCTGGTATTCTAAAGTTAATTATGTTCTCCGGATGGAGGAACTGACCGCCACCCTTTACAATACTGAGGAAAAGTTCTGTGAGAAGTGGAGACCCTGGAGGTACTTCACTGGCACTCAGACATACCTGCGGGAGGTTGCCGCTGCGGCCGACCTGGCACCCGCCTGATGCCTATGTTGGCGCGTTAATCTGGGAAGCTGGAAGCAGGCCCTTGGCCATCTTTCATGGATGGATCTGGAGTCCCCCTGTGTGGTCCCTTCTGATACCTACACCTACCCCTCTCCCTTACCCCCCCTCCCCCCCTTCCCTTTTTTTTTTTTCTCTCCTCTCCTCTCTCTCTTTCTTTTTCCTCCTCTGCTACTCTGTATCTATCTCTTCTTTTTTGGCCCGCCGGGCCACGGCCATGTAGGCCCGCGGTGCTGGTACGGACCAGCATGGACCGACTAGCTATGGAACAGCTGATCTATAATGTTACTCTCTAGGAGGGGCGTCCCTAGGATGCTGGAAACCCCCTGGTAGCTAGCTCTTTTGCCACAGATAGCACGGTACGTCCATGCAGGTCAGCAGATGTGCACATTGTATAGGCGACTAAACGTTTTTCACATACGATTTCATATCTTTTACTGCTTGTACATTGCAACGAAGTGTATGACAGAGCCAACCTGTTGTGTTTTTCGAAATGTTTTGTTTACTCTGTACAACTGGCTCTAAAACTCAATAAACGAATAAAAAAAAAAAAAAATAGCCAATAGCTTTGGTGTCGTAATTTGATCTGAGCATGTGTGCCAGGGCCGCTGATAGGCCAGTACAACTGGCCCTGTTGTACCGGGCCCGGGCAAGCTGAGCAGATAAATAATTAATATAAAAAAAATAAAAATCCTCCAGCCATGGCCGATCAGAGTCTGTCCGGCTCAACTACCAACCAAATAGCCCCCACCACCCCCTGGTTTTTTTTACGTTTTTTTTTTTGTGCAGATAGCTATCTGCAGACTAGGTGGCAGCAGGGGAGGGACTATTTCCTCTATTTCGAGTGCGGAAGAATACCTCTTCTGCACCCGCTCTTCATGCTGGCTGTGGCTCAAGTCCCAGCCAGTGCCTCCTCTATCGTGCTGTTCCCCTTGGCGCAGTGGAGTGATTCCTCCCCCTCCTCTTGCGAGAAGTGTCAGTGAGGCGAGCGGTGGTGGCAGAACACAAAAAATAAGTAGCTGGCATCATTGACATTGCATCTGAATGGAATCATTTGTGGACACTCCAGTCCAGGCAGGATCAGGGAAGAAGTGCCTCATGGAGCCCAGCTAAAAATGACACAGGTGTGTGCTTGCTTGGGGGGAATTCAAGATCTACTACTGATGCAGCAGCGTATATACATTATGGTATTATCAGCATTGGTGGCACTGTCTGCAGCAGAATATGGCATTGGTGGCATGGGTGGCACTGTCTGCAGGTAGCACATGCGTTATGGCCCATAAGACATGTGCTGCCTGCAGACAGTGCCACCTATGCTGCCAATGCCATATTGTGCTGCAGACAGTGCCACCCATGACGCCAATGTCATAACGCATGTGATGCCTGCAGAGACAGTGCCATCCATGCTGCCAATGGCATTATGCCATTGGCGGCATGGGTGGCACTGTCTGCAGCACAATATGTCATTGGCGGCATGGGTGCACTGTCAGCAAGTAGCACATGCGTTATGCCATTAGTGTCATGGCTGGCACTGTTTGCAGCACGTTACAGCATTGGCGGCACTGTCTGCCTGCAGAGACAGTGCCACCTGTGCCGCCAATGCCGTAATGTGCTACAGACAGTGTCACCCATGCCGCCAATGCCGTAATGTGCTACAGACAGTTCCGCCAATGTCGTAATGTGCTGCAGACAGTGCCACCCATGCCGCCAATGCCGTAATGTGCTGCAGACAGTGCCAGCCATGCCTATCACTTGTAGAAAAACCTGCACTTTGTTTCAAGGCGGGGGTCTGGGGAGGAGCTGGGACAGGACGGGGCCGAAGAAGGGACCATGGGCGAGGCCAGGGGTGGAGCCGAAGGGGGCCCCGTCAGGTAGGCTGTACGGGGCCCCATGATTTCTATCAGCGGCCCTGTGTGTGCCACTTTGTTCGCTTGGACAAGGTCCGATTGGATCATGTTGTCAGAAAATATTATATCCAGCTCTGAAACTTTGTTGGTCAGACATTCAGACGGAAAAAGTCCGATGTAGCCCACACACGGTCGGATTATCCAACAACACGGTCTGAACTGACCTTTTCCGTCGGAATTTCCGACCGTGTGTACAGGGGCTAATAGGTAGCCAAATTAGATTTCACATGTGTGCCCCTAGAACACCTGATGGTGCCCCCTGCATGTTGGGCCTCTCTATGTGGCCAGGCTGTGTAAAAGTCTCCCACTTGTGGTATCGCTGTACTCAGAAGGAGTAGGAGAATCTATTTTGGGGTGTAATTTAAACAAAAAAATGCATTTTCATTTTCTTTACACATTTTCCAAAAACTTGTAGAAAAAAATGACATGTTCAAAAGACTCATTATGCCTCATAGATTATACGTTGGCTTGTTTTCTTTACAAAATGGGGTCATTTTTTGGGTATTTCCATTGTCCAGGGCCTTCAAAAGTGTAAGATGTAGTCAAGAAATGATATGTGTAATTTATGCGTCTCACACGTGGTATTGCCATACTCAGGAGGAATAGTAGAATGTGTTTTAGGTTGTAATGTGTGCTATGTATATGCTGTGTATGAGAAATAACCTGCCAATATAACAGTTTTGTGAAAAAAAAAAAATCTTGATTTTGCAAAGAATTGTGGGGAAAAAATGACAATTGCAAAAAACTCATCATGCCTCTTACTAAATACATTGGAATGTCTACTTTCCAAAAATCATTTGGGGGGTATTTGTACTGTCCTGGCTTGTTAGGGTTTCAAGATAGGCCGTCGGTGTATCAGGTGTGATCAATTTTCAGAGATTGGCACCATAGCTTGTGGACTCTATAACTTTCATAAAGACCAAATAATATACACCGATTTGGGTCATTATTTACCAAAGATATGTAGCAGTATAAATTTTGGACAAAATGTATGAAGAAAAATGACTAATTTGCATTTTATAACAGAAACGAAGAAAAATGCATTTTTTTACAGACTTTTCAGTCTTTTTTCTTTTATAGCGCAAAAAAAAAAACGCCAGAGGTGATTAAATACCACCAAAAGAAAGCTCTATTTGTGTGAAAAAAAAAGGAAAATAAATCATATAGGTACAGTGTTGCATGACTAAGGAATTGTCATTCAAAATGTGAGCGCACCGACAGCTGAAAATTGGTCTGGTTAGGAAGTGAGTTTAAGTTTAAGTGCTCAGTGGTCAATTTTTTTAATTGATGGCAGCCACGCGTCTCCCAAATAGTTGAGACAAGGCCATGTTTACCACGGCGGAGCATCCCTTCTTATTTAAACAACACTCTGTAAACGACTGGGAACTGAGGAGACCGGTTGCTGGACTTTTGGGAAAGGATTGTTGTTCCATTCTTGCCTGTTATCGAATTCTAACTGCTCAACAGTCCTGGGTCTTTATTGTTGTATCTTTCATTTCAAGATGCGCCAAATGATTTAAATTGGTGAAAGGTCTGAACTGCAGACAGGCCTATTAAACACCTGGACTCTTCTACTATGAAGCCATGCTGTTGTCATAGATGCAGTATGTGGCTTAGCATTGTCTTGCTGAAATATGCAAGGTCGTCCCTGCAAAAGGCGTTGCTTGGATGGGAGCATGTGCTGCACTAAAACCTGGATATATCTTTCAGCTTTGAAGTTGTCATCCTAAATGTTGCTTCTACCAATTCCATACACACTAATGCACCCCAATAACATCAGAGATGAGGCTTTTGAACTGAGTGCTAATAACAAGCCAGATGGTCCTTCTCCTCTTTAGTCTAGAGGATGTGGCACCCATGGTTGCCAAAAGAAATTGTCACATTTTTATTCAACTCACCACAGAACAGTTTTCCACTTTGCAACAAACCATTTTAAATGGGCTTTGGCCCAAAGAAGATGTTCAGTGTTTCTGGATTTGGTTACGATATGGTTTCTTTGCAAGATAGAGCTTTACCTTGCATTTTTGGATGGCATTACAAACTGTGTTCACAGACAGTGATTTCTGGAAGTATTCCTGAGCCCATGTGGTAATGTCCATCACAGAATCATGCCTTTTTTTAATGCAGTGCTGTCTGAGGGCCAGAAAATGACAGGCATCCCTTTTGGCCTTGTCCCTTGCACACAGAGCTTTGTCCAGATTCTCAGAATCTTTTGATGATATTAAATACTGTAAATGATGATATATTTAGAGTCTTTGCAATCATATTCTGAAATTGTTTGATGATTTTTAAACACAGCTTTTCACAGATTGGTGAACCATTGCTTATCTACTTCTGAAACACTCTGACTCTCAAAGATGCTCTTGTTATACCCAATCATGTTACTGACCTGTTGCCAATGAATCAAATTATTTGCAAAATATTCTTCCAGCTCTTCCTTCCTTACCTACTGCCAGATTTTTGTTGTACTGTCTCGATTTTTTGAGATGTGTTGCTGACATTTTTTTGAGAAGTGTTGCTGCCAATTTAGATGACCTTTTCTTTTGTCTTTTAAATTGTATATTTTCTAAGTTTAAACATTTGATATGTTTTCTATGTTTTATTGTGAATAAAATATGGATTTATGGGATTTGCAAATCATTGCATTCGGTTTTCATGCAGATTTTACACAGCACCCCAACTTTGTTGGATTCATTTGATGCATCAGTTTCCACAATCCAACCTAAGGTTGCTTATTTTTTTCAGTATAGTGTACATAAGCAAATATGGGTTGGAAATATCTTTCTGCTCTAATAATAGCTTTTGGTGAACAGAAGGACTTGGTACTGCATTTCTAAATTGTCTGACGGTGGTTTGAATTGGTCACAACACCTGCTTTCAATGTATGGTATGTGGCCTGGTTAGCGCAAAGTCTGCTTACAGCATTATTTAGTAAATCAGTGTGCAGCGATTAGGCCTAAACAGTACTTTGAAGTTGGACAGAAAGCCTTCTGAATATAAAAACTCTAGATGACAAAAGGTTTGTGGACACATGATCATCTCACCTATATAAGCTTGTTGGACAGCTCTATAGAGCTTGTTGGACATTCCATTCCAACACCAAGGCCATTTATATGGATTCATTCCATAAGTGTTTAATAAGGTTGAGGTCAGGGTTCTGTGTGGGACACTTGACTTTCATTACACTGAACTCTTCAAACCATGTCTTCATAGAGCAGGAAGAAAAGGGCCTTCCCTAAACTGTTACCACAACGTAGGAGGTGCACAATTGTCTAAAATGTCTTTATATGCTACAACATTAACAATACCCTTTACTAAAATCACCCAAACTCACTCATATGGAGTGGCCATATAATGTATGTTTTGTATTGTATTTTGTATGTTGGTCGGCTCTATGTAGCTTTTGTAGATGCCCCCTGACTATTGTTATACAGGATTTAGATAGTGACAACAGTTTTTGCTTTACAAAATGAAGGGTGACAGTTTATTTACAGGAGGGTTAGGAGAGCCCTGGTCATGAGAGCTTGCAATCCAAAATATTTGCTATCCAGGCTATGCAATCTTTCGTCTTTGATATAATTATATATATATATAAAAATAAGTGTTCACTTGTCGGACCTTCTGATCACCATCTAATGTCCAGCTTTATATTGACCTGTTTCTAATGAGATCAGTAAAGCATGATTCAAGATGGCACCCGTCTCCTGAGTATAACCGTATAGGGGCCATTGGACCAATTTTTTTGTGGAGTGAATTTTTGTGTATTTGCTCATCACCTGACACAGACCCAACATTTAATCAAAAAATGTGTCCTCTAGAAGATGTGTCCAAAAAAATGTATTTTAGCTTTTTAGTTCACATAATTGTTGCTGATTTTTCTTTTTTTACATAACTACCAATAACAGGCCTTGTATTGTGTGTATGTATGTAGGTCTGAATCCTAATATCTATCATACAATGTAGACATGGCTTTAGCAGGCTTGATTAACATAGATACAATTTATTTTCTAATGAATGATATCAAGTAATAATTTAGTATAGATATATTTTTAAACATTACCTTCACATTATTAAACTGATTCTTTGAATCAAACTCTGAACTTCCATCAACATTTGGATCTATTAATAAAAACAATAGCAGATTTATTGTACAACGCATGTGTGCATAACACAAGAAGGAAGGCTTAGCACAATATAGACTTTCTATTCATGCTTAGTGCTTTTCACTCACCTCCTGGGGTATAGATAGGTAGTAAAATGGAGGTCTGCAGACTCACAGCAGATAGACTAGAAAGCCTCACCCAGCAAAAATGCATTCTTTAGGACTGGCAGTAGCAACGGCAATGCTGCCTACCAGTTCTGTCTCCTGCCCAACCGTATTCACTGCAGCAGCTGTGAGACTCTTCATGCTACATTGCACAACAGTTTCTGGCTGCTAAGGGCTCATGCACATTGGACGTTTTTGCTGCTGCTTCTAGGGGTGTCAGACATTTTTATTTTCTGCCTCTAAACTCCCCTGCACATTAGCCTATGGATCCAAGCACACACATAGACTTTTAGCAATGTTTAGTGGCAGGGAAATTTAGGGCTCGTGCTCATGGAAAAGCCTTTCCTCCTGATAGCAGCATTTTGACAGAAAAAACGTTTGAACGTCTGAAGTGTGTAACGTGTTAAGGCGCATTAAGGCACATTTACAGGCATCAAGTGCTTGAACATTAATTAATTTCCTTAGCCAGAAGGCCAGAATAATAATTTATTCTGCCCATTGAAATTAATTAATGCTTAAGTGCTAAACGCTTTTAGCGTTAACACTCGTTAACAAGCCTGGTGTTTAGGTGTGTGTACATACATCAAGGGCTTGGGCGTTAATTTGCTTCTTTGCCCAGAATAATAATTTATTCTGGCCATTGAAATGAACTGAAGTGGTTGTTAAGCCAACACAATAAAACATCCCACCCCCTCTGTAACATAACGTTATGTGCCCCTGTGCCTGTGTTTTATAAAAAAAAGCTGTCGATCTGTACCTATATCAGAGTGTCTCCCGGCGCTCACATGACTCCTTGGCCCTCTACTCTGCCTGGATGACAGCTATAGTGGGCGGAGCTGAGCTCTCTTGCTGATTTCAGCCGGTGAGGAGGAGAGGAGAGAGCCGAGGAGTCATGTGAGCGCCAGAAGACACACTAAAGTAGGTACAGATTTTTATATATAGCAGACACAGGGTCACATAATGTTATGTTACAGAGGGGATGGGATATTTTTATTGTAGTTATAATAGCAACAGGAGGGTATAATAAACGTGATCAGTTTACAGAGGGGAGGTATAGCCAGGCAGGATCAGCCAGGTTTTCTAGGTGATAGAAGGGGCCAAATTACACAGCTTAAGGCTCTGTGCTGTTAATTATGCTTTCAGAGAACACGATAATTTTTTTTTTTTAGGGTAACAAAATCTTTAGCGCTCAAGTGCTAAAAGGGCCTGGCGTCAACATGTGTTAACAGGTGTTAACGCGTGGTAATGTCCGCTAACATGCATCAAGTGCATCAACAAGTGTCAAACATCTTAACAAGTGCCAGGCAATTTTTCTGCCAAAACATCACTGCTCATTAATACAGTGGCAGTGGGGTTTCTTTTCTGCCTCTACAAGCCCCTGTCACTAAATGCTGCTAAAAGTCGTGTGCTTGGGTACATATGGTAACATGCAGAGGAGTTTAGAGGCAGGAAAAAAAAAACGTCTGTCGCCCCTAGAAGCAGCTGTCCAGTGTGCATGAGTCCTAAGAGGCGGAAATAAACCCACTGCCAGTGTGTCCAAGAGCAGTGGTGCTGTGGCAGAAAAATTGCATGACACTTGTTAACTTGCTTGACACTTGTTGATGCACGTGATGCTTGTTAGCGGGTATTAATGCGCGTTAACACTTGTTAATGCATATTAAATTTAGACACTTTAAATTTTGAGGCTGCTTGCAGCACCAGTGATTGGGACTCAGATAATGGATGCTACATATGTCATATTCACACTATAATACTTTTTGCAGCAATACCCAGTAGGGTTGTGTATTATTATTAACCTTATGATTTTTTTCTATATATATTCTGGTATATTATATATATATATCAGATAAATAAATAAATCATGTGCTGGGCTATCCCCTTAATGATCTGCTGAACCTACAGCAAAAAACTTAAAAAACAAAATTGTTAACGAAAGTGATGTGCCTATAAATTCAATCCCAAGAATAAAAAAAATATATATAAGCAATTGTTTTCATCATACAGCTTACCACATCATATAGCGCAAATATACACACATTTCATAAACTATAAATATTCACACAAAAGTGATCCATAAAGTGCTCAGGTGCATATACTGTAAATCCGTGATACTCTGACCATCCAGGGTAAGTTTTCAGAGTCCTTAATCTGAATATAATAAACGTCACTTGATAGATGACTGTGAATATAGCGATCTTCAGCAGTGATTACACTCAGGTGCTCTCCACCCCAAAAGTAATGGCCGCTCACCTCAGAGCATGTGACCTCACAATTAAGTTTGGACAGCACTAATGAGTTGTGGACTAATGCACCAGACCCATGTGAGTACCCTATAATAGGGCTGTGTTTGCTTTAAATAAAATCTTTTAAAACGTTATTACACTATGGAAGCCTCTATTTGATCTTTATATATGAGGAAGCCACATCTTTGAGCAGTATTTGGACCTTGCAATCTGACCTGGAATCCGTTTTGACAATTCAAAAGCGTGTACTGACCAAACTTAATTGCGAGTTCACACGCTCTGAGGTGAGCGACCTTTACCTTGGTGTGGGGAGCACCTGAATGTAATCACTGCTGAAGATCGCTATATTCACAGTCACCTATAAAGTCACGTTTATTATCTTTAGATTAAGGCCTCTGAAAACTGACCCTGGATGGTCGGAGTATCACGGACTTATATGCACTTGAGCACTTTATGGATCACTTTTGTATGAATATTTATATTTTATGAAATGTGTGTATATTCACACTACTGTATATGATGTTGTAAGCTGTATGACGACAACTGTCACTTATATATCTATTTTTTATTCTTTGGATAGAATTTATAGGCACATCACTTTAGTTAACAATTTTGTTATTTAGGTTTTTTGCTGCAGGTTCAGCAGATCATTAACCACTTCAGCCCGGAAGAATTTACCCCCTCCTGCCCAGAGCACTTTTTGCGATTCGGCACTGCGTCGCTTTAACTGACAATTACGTGCGACGTAGCTCCAAAACAAAATTGATGTCCTTTTTTCCCAACAAATAAAGCTTTCTTTTGGTGGTATTTGATCACCCCTGCGGTTTTTAATTCTATAAACAAAAAAAGAGCGAAAATTTTGAAAAAAAAAGCATTATTTTTTACATTTTGCTACAATAAATATCCCTCAAAAATATATTAAAGCCCATATTTTTGGTAACAAAAATCACAATAAGCGTTTATTGATTGGTTTGCGCAAAAGTTATAGTTTTACAAAATAGGGTATAGTTTTATGGCATTTTTATTAATAATAAATTTTTTTACTAGTAATTGCGGCGATCAGCGATTTTTATTGAGACTGCAACATTATGGCGGACAAATCGGACATTTTGACAAATTTTTGGGACCATTGTCATTTATACAGCAATCAGTGCTATACAAATGCACTGATTCCTGTGTAAATGACACTGGCAGTGAAGGGGTTAACCACTAGGGGGCAGTTAAGGGGTTAAGTGTGTCCTGGGGAGTGATATTAACTGTGGGGGGCGTGGCTACGTGTGGCCCATCACTGAACACCACTCCCGATCACAAGGAGCGGCGATCAGTGACACTGTCACTAGGCAGAACAGGGAGATGCTTGTTTACATTAGACGATCACGGGTATCCCCACGGACATTGTGTCCAAGGGACCCGCGATCCGACTCACAGAGCTTGCCACCACCAGCACGCCCGCAGGCTGCCTCTTAAAAGGCAATGTACAGGTATATTAGTTTGCCTGTACGTGCCATTCTGCCGCAGTAGATCTGCGTGAGGCGGTTGGCAAGCGGTTAAGGGGATAGCGCAGCACGTGATTTATTTATTCATCTGTGATTCTCACACATTAGTATGGGATGTGTTTAGTGCTAGCAGCTGGACTCTCTGTGACAACAAAGGTCTTTTTGCCCCATGCTAGACCTCCCGCACTCAGGACAGTGCCCCTTTAAATTTTGCACTGGGGCCGGTAGCCCTGCCTGCCCCTCCACAGTATGCCACTGCCTCTACTGAGTGCTCTCGCAGAAAGCCACTTCCTATGGGGGCACTAGTATATGCTCGATCCTGAGCCTCACTGTCTGCGTCTATTGACACAGACAGCAGGACTTGGCACTGCCCCCTGCTCTCTGCTCATAGCTTTTGACTGAAAATAGCTGAAGAGCTCTCTGCTCCAAGCCTATGAGACAGGGGAGAGAAGGGAAGAGCTGCTGCAGATGTTCTCATCGCTGGTTTGAGATCAGGCTCAGGTGAATATTTAGGGGAGGGGGTGGGTTCCAGACAGTGTGGCACGTCACTGGCAGCATCTGTTTATGTAGCGGGACTGTGGTGTCATCTCCTCCTCTCCTGGAGAGCGGGCAGCGGCGGCTCCGGTGTCCACTCCTCATGCTTTTTTCGACATGTGTCTTCTCTTCCGCCAAAGCAATTTGGCCAATCGGGGAACAGGTTTCATGCCCTGCCTTCTGATTGGTGGGGAGGAAAATTTATTCACTATCCTCACACAACTGGGTGGGCTTGGAGCGCAATGCTCTGCGCTCCAAGGCCCTCCTTTTTTGAAGTCTATTAGAGCCTCTGGCTCTAATCAGGTGCTTACAAGAAAATACCCCCCCACATTGGAACCCATGGCCTGGTGCTCTGATATGCGCTCCAAGCCCGCCCACCCTTTTACCTTTACAACCACTTTAAGTTTTATACTCCTTCCACTGTTAAAACTATTTTGCCATACTCACAATTGTCCACAGCCGCCTAATTATTGTTATACAGTGCAGGATTTATATAGCGCTAACAGTTTGCACAGCTTCTCCTATGAATCACAAAGGTTGACCCCCCCTCAGAAGATTCTAACTGGTGTAACTACAGTGTATGATAGTCACCCACATACACATGGTCGGATTTTCCAATGGAAAATGTTCGATGGGAGCTTTTTGTTGGAAATTACAACCGTGTGTAGGCTCCATCGGACTTTTTCCATGGGAATTTCCGACGACACACAAAATTTGAGATCTGGATCTCAAATTTTCCGATAACAAAATCCATTGTCGGAAATTCCGATCGTGTGTACACAATCCCAACGCACAAAGTTCTACGCATGCTCGGAATCAAGCAGAAGAGCCGCACTGGCTATTGAACTTCAATTTTCTCGGCTTGTTGTACGTCACCGTGTTCTTGACGTTCGGAATCTCCGGCAACATTGTGTGACAGTGTGTATGCAAGACAAGTTTGAGCCAACACCCATCTGAAAAAATCTCATAGTTTTGTTGTTGGAATGTCCGATCGTGTGTACGTGGCATTACAATATGTGACTGAAAATTGTCTCCCTTATGTTGCCATATGTGAGTATGTTTCTGAAGAACAGCTCTTAGTAACGCTAGACAGGTATCAGTAGTGCTGATGAAAGACTTTTCACGTTGGCCACTTCCTGCAGGAAGGAAGTGGTGGATTGATTCCGCTTTACTGTGTTAACTCCTGATTAGCCAGACCACTGTTTAGGTACTTGCTTTCTGGCCACAGAAATAGTAACTGGTAAGTCAAGTCTATGCCCCCACTTCCTGAACATTGTAAATCTGAAATTCACAAGTCTTCACATTGCAGAAAATTCCAACCTCTTACCTGCCTCTGCTCTGTCTGCAAGCACTGCTTCATTATTGGACACACAACTGCCAGCACGACTCCGGGTGCGAAATGCATCCTGGGGGGGTAGACAGAATTAAAGGGGTCTTTACCATGAAACAGGTTAAACTGCATTTATCCAATATCTGTCATGCAACTTCCTGATTTATGTGTTAGCAGAATTTCAAAAGTACATTTAAAACAATGCTAGCAATTACAGGCAATAAGATAAGTCTCCAGGGTTGAGCATTGAGAACACAGTCTAATCACCAAATTTACAGATTAGGGCTTCCAAACACAAAGCAAATGTTTATTCTGCCTTCTGAGTTCCTCTTGCAGACCCCAGGCTTAGGCTGGCCACACAGAGCGAATTTCTTTCCTGCAACCACAAGTTGTAGGAAAGAAATTCACTTGATTTCCCCCTCAACACAATGTTGACAGGGGGAATCTCTCCCACTAAGCCATTGTATTCTCTGGGGGGGGGGGGGGGCGACCCCACCGGGAGAAGATAGTGAATACTACTAGTGGCTATACCAGCCACTAAAAATCATATGTAAAATTCTGGCAGGCAGGTTGTTCCTAATTTGATTGATCGATTAACTTGGTCTTTCAGTCTGCCCATATATACCCATACAAACCATTGCCTATCTATGACTTAGGCCAGGGGTCAGCAACCCTTTTCCACTTAGGGAACGGATTCAATGTATGTGAATGCATGGAGGGCAGCATGCACCTGCTAATAAATTAAGATAATAATCCTAACATAATAAGTAATAATAACAGTACAGGTTTACCTCATTTTAAGGTGTCTCACTAATTCAAGTTAGTTCACCCCGCGGGAGCATGTGGCTACGGAATCAGCTTTTACTGCCCCCTCCCCCATCCTGGCAGCCAAGCCTGACCAGCCAGCTTGGTCTGGAGATGAGGTTCCTGTCCCTAGGGTAAATGGGGTTCCTGCCCATAGGGGAGATGGGAGCCCCATTTCAAGAGGAGATAGGGTTTCCATCCCCAGGGGCCCTGTCCCAAGGGGAGAAGGGGACCCTAACCCCAGGGGAGAAGTGGTCTTTTCCCCCAGGGGTGATGGGGTCCCTGTCCCCAAGTGAGAAGGGGTCCCTGTGCCCAGGGGAGATGGGATCCCTGTCCCCAAGTGAGAAGGGGTCCCTGTCCGCAAGTGAGAACGGGTCCCTGTCCGCAAGTGAGAACGGGTCCCTGTCCCCAGGGGAGGTGGAGTTCCTGTCCCCAGGGGAGATGGGGCTCCTGTCCCCAGGGGAGAAGGGGTCTCTGTCCCCAGGTTAGAAGGGGTCTCTGTCCCGAGGTGAGAGGGAGTCCCTGTCCACAGGGGTGATGGGGTTCCTGTCCATAGGGGTGATGGGGTCCCTGTCCCCAGGTGAGAAGGGGTCCCCATTCACATCACTCCCATAGTGTCCTTTGTCCCCTGCACCCCCCACTTTAGTGCCCCCTGTACCCCAAAAGTATCCTCTGCACCCCTGCACCCCACCCCACACACACACACACAAACATACAAACAGAGACAGAATAGGTAGAACTTTCCTACCTTACACAGGTGTACAGCAGAGCAGAGATCAACATCACAGGGCTGGATATGGGCGGGAACAGCTGAAAGTAACTTTTCACATTAACAGGCTGGTGATTGGTTGCTGGGATTCACCTGCTGTTTATTGTAAAAAGTTAACTCCAGCGTTTCCCGCCCCGATCCAGCCCAGTGATACTGACTGCTTGCCACTGTTCAATGAAGAGGACAGCGGTGAAAATGTCCCCGGCTTGGTGCCCGTGAATTAATGACGGGCACTGATGGGCCAGACATTTAGTGGTGGGGAGGCCCCTCTCCACTGAAATCAACACTGAGAACTACACATTCCAAGATGCACTGCTGCATGGGAGAAGTGGCACTGATGAGCACTGATAGGCGGCACTGATGGGTAGCACTGCTGGGCACTGATTGGCAGCACTGGTGGGCACTGATTGGCAGCACTGGTGGGCACTGATAGGCGGCACGGAGGGATGGCACTGATGGTCATTGACGGGTGACACTGATGGGCATTGATGAGCAGCACTGATAGGTGGCACTGATAGCCAGCACTGACTGGCATCACTAATGAGCACTGATTGGCAGCGATTGGTGGCACTTGTGGCCACTGATTGCTAGCAATGGAGGGCATTGTTGGGCACTGATTTCCAGCACTTGTGGCGCTGTATTGTAATCAGAGCACTGATGATCAGAGCCCTGATTACTTGTGTGGATGTCCCCTGCGAACAGATGCTGCTGATTGTCTCTCCTCGCCACACACTCTGTCAGTGTGAGGTGATGAGAGCCAATTACCGGCATCTTCGCGTTTACATGTGACCGACTGTGATTGGACACAGTCGATCACATGGTTAAAGAGCCACATCCGTGGCTCTTTACAGAGATTGGAGTTGTGCTGTGTCCTAGCAACATGGCGCGGCGGCAATTGCCGCACTGTGTGCCCCCAAGGGCGCACGAGAACGGCTGTTCTGGGACAATGTCATATGACGTCATCCGTGAACAAGAGCTGCACCGCCCCTCTGTCCATTGATGGTGGACAGGCGGCAAGCGGTCAAACAAGTGCACAGTAAGGGTCCTTTCACACGGGGTGGATCAGTACTGATCTGCCCCGTGGATATCCGCTTGCTCAGCGGGGATCGCCGGAGCGATCTCCGCTGAGCAGGAAGATGACAGGTCTGTCTCTGCACACTGCACAGGGACGGACCTGTCACAGCACCGCTCTCCCCTATGGGAGATCGGGTGACGACGGACCGCAGTGTCCGTCGTCACCCGATCTGATCCGATGACGGATGGAAAAATAGCTTTTTCCTCCGTCACACTTTTTGGGTCGGAGCAGGTCAGATGTCAGCGGACATGTCACCGCTGAAATCCGACGCTCCATAGACCTCTATGGAGCATCCGTTCAGGTCCGCCTGAAAAACTGACAGGCGGACCTGAACGGATCGTCCGTGTGAAAGGGGGCTAAAAGTTACTTTCTGATTTCACTATAATCTGTGTCTTTCACTGTGGTATCTACACAACACTGCTGCTAGGTGTGCCAGTGATTGAGTCTGTTCTTGGGGTTGAAGAGGCAGAGTAAAGAACCAACTATATTCAAGCAGCTCCTGCTGGGGTAGCGTAAGCCCCTGTACACACGGTCGGACATTTTGCCAACCAAATCCGTCAGATTTTGTCCGTCGGATTTTGCCTGTCGGATCTTGTCCAAAACTGTTTACTGCTTACACACGGTCGGACTAAGTTGTCGAAAAATCCGATCATTCTGAACGTGATGACGTAATTTCGTTATGATGGGACTAGTAGCCTATAGCTTTGATGTAGGAATTTGATCTGAGCATGCATGGCACTTGGTCCGATCGAACCAGTTGGTCGGAAAATATTTCCAACATGTTGGAAAATTGGGTCCGACGGATATTCCGACGGAATCAGTCCGATGCATACCACACACAGTCGGATTATCCGACAACACGGTCCGATAGGACACATTCCGACGGATTCTCCGACCGTGTGTACAAGGGCTTACAAATGTGATCCTTATTTTATTAAAACATTAGGTGTCTCAAGAAAAAAAAAATTACCTGCTCCTCTCCTTTTGTCCTTAAAATACGTCCTTCTACAAGGGAGAAGCTTGACACATCCCATACGGGAACTTCAGGCGTAGGTGTGGGAGGAGATATGACCGGCAGCTCTAAAATATACAATTACAGGGCCCATCAAACTAGGAAAAATGTACATAAGGTATCAAACATACATTCCTTTTGACAACTTTTGGTAACTATCCATACTATATCTAAGACTTTATATGCATTATAGGCTAATGTTAAATCTCAGTGCTTCAATGCCTTACAATTATAAAAAAAAACTTGGAATTAACTTTAACATTCTGCATAAATGCTACTTTGTCCTATACCCGCCAATGCATTATTTTAATAAGATATTTTCAGACTCAGAAGCAAATAGGATTATAAAAATAGGCTTGGCTTGTTCCTATAAAAGCATTGTTGGGATGTTTAAACCGAATTTGGTTTATTTTATGAGTGGACTTAGTTGTGATAAATTTCTGCCAGTTCTGTGAGTCTTTCTAGCAATACTCGAGGTTCACACACAGTAACATTTTATTTCTATCCAGGGCTTCTCTTGCACCCTTCTTATGTAGCACCCTCTAGTGTACTACTAAATTAGTGCAAGCAAATGTATTTGACTCATGGTAACGTGAGTCTGAATCTGGGCCAGGGTTTATAGCATGTCAGGATACATGACTCACAGAGGCATGTTTCTGGTGCCTCCACCTGGATCTGGGGGTTTGGAGAAACTTCTAGAAGACAGTGGGCAGAGGCCAGGTGGGTTGATCTGCATACTTGAGGGAATCTGGCCAATCCCCAAGTCTACTGTCCTGGCAGGGTGGCAAGGTCAGCCCTTAAATATGGATGAGTCATGCTAGCAGGGGAGTCGGGTTGAGGAGTGCTGAGGAGGCTGTCGGTGGCCTAGGAGGGATCCCCTAGGTCTGGGGGGGTGGGGATCTCTACATCCAGGCTGGCCTCAGGCTGGCTTAGGAAGACTCTTATAGTATTGCGGTTTGTCTAGGAGTTTTAACTGAGAGCAGTGGGAGCAAGGAGGACAGAGTGAGTACATCAGCACACCCAGGGCTTTTCAAGGGGAGAGACTGCCACGCGTAGTATGCTTTCTAAAAGGACAGCGCTGTGCTTAACCCTTTGTCAGGGCTATGTCAGCCCTTCATTTTCTGAGCTGGCTGCTCAGCTGCTCAGCTCCTATCTCTTCAGTGAGTCACCTGTTGATTCTGCTCGTCGGTCCTGCCTACCTAAGCCGTCAAGTCCAGATAATCTCTGCCTTCGCCTTGGTCACATCTCTAGAGAAGCTCTCCTGTGTTCCTGTAAAAGACCTGCTTGGCTGACATTTTTTTTCTGGCTATAGATCCTGCTTGCTGTTCTACTACACTGTTCTCTGGCTCCCTGACATTTTGACTTGTCTGACTATCCGTTACGGTTCCTAAACTCTGGCTATGTTTTGACTATGTTTGCTCTGTTTACCTTTTTTATTATTATTATTAAACAAGTGAGATTTAACTGTACTTCTGTCTAAAGCCGCGTACACACGTAGCCGTCTGTCCGACGTACTTAGTCTGGCGGACTTCCCGCCAGACTGTACGTCGGACTTTCCGAATGGGCTACTTGCCCACACACGGCACTTTTTCAGCGGACTAATACGGCGTACTAAGTCCGCCGTACTATCCGCCCTACTTTTCAAATGAACAGACTCGCCCACACAGGCGGAGGAAAATCCGCTCATTTCGAGCGCGTCTCCAGATAGGCGGGGCCCGCGAAGGAGACGTCGCTGGCCCCGCCGCCTGGTATGGACTTAAAGGGGAACCCCAACGCCGAAAAAAATTGGCGTGGGGGTCCCCCAGGTCCACATCAGACCCTTGTCCGAGCACGCTACCCGGCCGGCCAGGAAAGGGGGGGACGAGCGAGCAGCCCCCCCTACTAAGCCGTACCCCACCCCAAAGCACCTTGTCCCCATGTTGATGAGGACAAGGGCCTCTTCCCGACAACCCTGACCATTGGTTGTCGGGGTCTGTGGGCGGGGGGCTTATCGGAATCCGGGATCCCCCTTTAATAAGGGGGCCCCGGATACCGGCCCCCCACCCTATGTGAATGAGTATGGGGTACAATGTACCCCTACCCATTCACCTGTAAAATAAAGTACAAAAAAAACACAACACACAAGATAAAATAGTTTATTGCACAGCTCCAGGGGTCTTCCGTCTTCCGTCACAAGGGCTCGCTTAATGTTTGTACCCAAGAAAACGGCTATAAGCTTTTCACGCGGTGGTACAGAACTCCGGAACTCTTGCATAAGTGGAGCCCGAGCACCCCTGAAATATGCTGGCGCTGTCAGATAGCAAAAGGCACACTTTTACATGTTTGGTGGGATTGTCCCCGAATTCAGCCCTTTTGGAAATCAGTCCATACAATAATTCAGAAGGTCACCACTTACACCTTACCCTTTTCCCCAGCACAATTTTTGTTACACCATACTAATGTAGGCACTTCAACATACCGAAAGTCCCTGCTTATTCATTTAATTAACGCTGCTAAACTTTGTATTCCCAGACATTGGAAATCCCAAACTAGTCCGTCCATTAAAGAATGGACGATGAGAGTCCAGGCAATAGCCGACATGGAGGAACTTATACACATTTCGAAAGATACCCCGCATAAATTCACCCAGAAATGGGCTTGCTGGAAGGATTTTGAGACCACTTCAGATTATAAGCTCATTTTTCTCAATCCTTGAATGATCGACGGACAATGTCCCCCATAGGTAACTGATCTGGTTGTATTTTTTTAATACTGTCACCCTGTGACCTGCTGCAATTGTTTATAACCCATTTATGCAGCCTATTTTTGAACTTTATGTGGTTAATCCCGCAAGACTTGTGATGCCCCCAATGTAGTTCTTTCGCCCCTAGACCCGTACACTATATTTAGACTTTTCTATTGTCTTATGATAGCTGGGATGTTATACTTCATTGATATCTACTGATGATTGTTTAAGCTACTTCCCGTACTTCACTCTTACCTCCCTTTCACCTCTCTTTTAATCCCTCCCCCCCCCACCTGCTCCCTCCCCTTTCTCCTTTCCTTGCCCTTCTCACAATGTCCGTCCTTTCCTCCCCCCCATTTTTCCCTCACCAATCTCCCATGTTCTTTTCTTAGATCTAAGAGTATTTTGTAATGTAAACGGTTATACTAGACATAGGGCATAGATCCAAATTGCTCTTGTTACAGACAATATAGGACGATTATATGCTAACACCTTCCGTTTACCTCATTTGATTAAGACTGGAGATTTTGTTTTGTTTTTCTTCTTCATATGCTGTTTACAACATACGTGACTTTGATTGTATGTAAATCTGTTATTTGTATTCTTATTTACAATAAAATATTTCGGAAAAAAAAAAAAAAAAAAAAAATCAAATTGTGTCATAAATTTAGGCCAGAATATATTTTGCTACATGTGTTTTGTAAAAACAATCCTGATAAGTGTATGATAATATGTTTGTGGGAAGCTATGCTACGTATCATTGAAAATTGATCAATCCTGATGTACTGACGGCCTAATTTCATTTCTTGAGGCCCTAAAATGTCTGCACAGTACAGATAAACCCCTTTTTGTAAAGATGACAGTCCAAGATATTTAGTAAGAGGCATAGTGAGTTTTTGAAGTTACAATTTTTTGCCCACAATAGTTTGGAAAATTACGATCTTTTTCCACACAAAATTGGGAGCATAAATTACAAATTTCGTTTTCTGAGTCCATATCACATTTTTCTCCTACTATAATATTGTGTTTTTCTATTTGATACACAACTTTTGCTTTAAAATTTTCATGGGATTGCACAATTTTGAGTATAGTGATTTCACTGTATGTAGCACGCTCCTAGGTAGGTGCTGGAAGACAGTATAGTTTTTTGATCTTTCTGCTTACCAGGAAGATGGTCAGGTAAAACTTAGTGTGCTCTCTGCCTACCAGGGAGCAGGATCTATTGGTTAGGTCTGCTCATTGTACTCAGGTGCAGCTCAACTTGCTCTGACTGTCCCTCACTGGTCCAATAGGCAGGCATATTGGACAGTGGGAGGGGGACCTGAAAAATGAATGCACAGGCTTTGTTACAGCACTGGCAAATGCCAGAGGAAAAGTGCTGCATTGCATGTTGGGACATGGTATATAAAGCCTGAGTACTATGTATGTGCTCAGAGTTAGTTGAGCCGGGGAACAGAGTCCAGGAGGGAGAGGGGCAGCTGCCCTCTCCTCCGTGGAGGGCGCTGTGTAGGCCTGGGTGGTCGACCCAGGGGACTAGAGAGAGAGAGAAGCTGCACTTAGAGGTCCTGCAGAGCTGACTGGAAGGGAAACATCAGGAAGGATCTGATTCTGCTTAATGCAAGTAAAATCTGTGTCTTTGGGGCCTGTCGAGTGAGGGCCACCCCCTTCAGCTAGAAGAGTCAGTGGACGGGTGTCAGTAAAGGGGATGCTAGAGAGTGTCCTGAAGATAATGTAGCGCATCAAGTCTGCTGCTAGTGAGAGCAAGAAGACTTAACTCTTCCATACATGTGGTATGACTGCTTCTACTACCAACCCAGTGAGGTCAAGTGAGAGTTGTCCTTATGCTTTGTGAATAGTTCCAGTTGAAGTATCCCACTTATTCCTTCTCCCAAGTGGGAACCCTCAGCAACCAAGTAGGAGCCCTCAGCAACCAATTGGGAGCCCTCAGCAACTAAGTGGAAACTGTTGACGACCAGCTGCAGGTAATGAGAAAGAGGCCTAAGAAGAACACTCAGCAAGCCCTACAGGGACAGTGCTACATGTATACTGTATATATAAGCGTGGCACAATTTTAATCCATTTTATTATATTGTCAAGAGGTGATATTTACCATTGAAAGTCTTGGCAGTTGATTAGTTGATTATGAGGCTAATGTGAGGTATTTTTATTAATATTCATAATTGAGTTACACGTGACCATAAATGCAGGGGTATGTTCCTGACGCTCATTAGAACTGAAGCAACATCTTAGATAAGTTGCCAAATGTCTTAAACATTACAGGACAAGTCCAATTGAATGGAGCTGTAGTGCTAAAGGTCCACAGACCTCACTGGTACCCTAAAGCAATTGTATACAGCTGCATCCCTCCTGGACATTTTCGGGAAGAACTGAAAACAATAATCCCAACCAAGAATACTGTTAAAATAATGTAAAATGTTTTAACTGCTTAGAAAAACTTGTTTTATGTTTAAGCTATACTAACGATCATCACAAATCTTTGTTACATCAGGCGAGAAATCATGTTATATAGAGCTTCTTTCGACAATGCTCTCCAGAAACAATGATATATGGTCTTCCTGCACAGACATCAATATATATATAAACCATAAAAGGATGGCTGAAAGCACTATGGTATTTGCATGTCAGAATTAGACCAAACAGAACAGGAAACATGTTCAAATTTCCGCTACTGAAACCACATAGATTCTATGGCAGAGTTGCTGACAAAGTGTGTTTCCTCATCAATACAGAGAGATATAGAGATGCTTAATATGTTATATCAGGTACAGGATTATTCTACCAAAACAGCATATACAGCTTATAAACCTTCCGTTTGTTATTAGAACTAAAAAACCCAGCATCATATCAGCTTCATATTTTTAAATGTAATGCTACAAAGTATTGTCACATTTTACTTTATGATTGTGTACGGGAGTTTAATTTGTTTTTATCACATTTTTGTCATGTTACTTGCAGTTTTATAATTGAAAGCTTACCTCCACACAGATATAAAACACAACTGAATCCTCTTCTAAATGTGTTTAATACATAATTTAAGTACATGTAGACCTACTGTATTACAAATAGTTTTCTAAAGCACTCTGCATCATAAATACATTTTATTAAAATATTACTTATTTTGAAAAAAATTTCATCCTGTGTTGCATCTCAGTGCTGCTGATCTCCTGCCTACATGCACTCCCGCATGGCTCTAGAAAAATTAGAGTTGCGCTTAAGCATATCAAAGCGCATCACAGTGGAATAAACTTATGCTGCGTACACACGACTGGACTTTCCGGCAGACTAGGTCCGCCGGAATCATTCTGTCAGACAATCCGATCATGTGTGGGTTAATCCGACCATTTTTTGTTTAAAAAAATCAGATGGACCTAGAAATAGAACATGTTTCTAATCTTTCCAATTGACTCAATTCCTATCGGGAAAACCGTTCGTCTGTATGCTAGTCCGACCGACCAAATACGACACAAGGGAAGCTATTGGCTATTGAACTTCCTTTTTTAGTCCTGTCTTACGTCAATCACGTTCAAAACAAACGGACTTTCAAATGGACTTAGTCCGTTCGTGTGTGGCCAAGTCCGTTCCTTCGGAAAGTCTGTCGGAACTCCGCCGAAAGTCCGTGGGGAAGACTGTCAGACCTAGTCTGCCGGAAAGTCTGGTTGTGTGTACGCGGCATTAGGAATATACAGTATATGTTCCTAAGTTTATTTCACTGTTATTTGCTGTGATTTGCTTAACCACAACTCTGATTATTCTACATTTGTATGCAATTGTTTATATCACATGGTCGAGTTGCTGCTCTGCATAATATTTTTAGATAATTATTTTTTTCTTCTGGCATTAGCGTGGTTTCTGCAGATTTATTTACTTCAGCATGGCTGAATTGCATTTCTCAGGGTTGGTTTCCTGATAAGTAGAATAGTAGAACATTGCTGTATACAGTAATTTGTGTTGAAAAGGCCACTTGTATTTAAAGCGGGAGTTCCGCTGTTTTTTTTTTTAAAAGCCAGCAGCTACAAATACTGCAGCTGCTGACTTTTAAAATAAGGACACTTACCCGCCCAGCGCGCCCGCGATGTCGGCACCCGAAGCCGATCTCTCGATCGTCTCTCGGGTGCTGCCGCCACCATCTTGGGTATGGGAATCAGGAAGTGGAGCCTTGCGGCTTCATGTCCCGGTTCCCTACTGCGCATGCGCGAGTCGCGCTGCGAGATAAGGATGGTCCCCGCTGTCTCTGGGATCCGTGTGTTTCCCAGCAGACAGCGGGGGACCCGCGGGAAGTGGCGTAAATATCCACAGATTCTGCGGATATCTATGCCGGAAGTGGGTGCAGATATATGTACTGTACAGGTATCTGCACCCCCCTCCCCCCTGAAAGGTGCCAATTGTGGCGCCGGAGGGGGGGAGGGTTCCAATGAGCGGAAGTTCCACTTTAGGGTGGAGCTCCGCTTTAATGGTTTTAAGCTGGCTATACAGATATAGAATTTTTCTCAGTCTGCAGGCTGAATGGAGAAACTCTAACAGACTCCACCATCCACGCTATACAGTGCGGATGGAGGAACCTTCCACTGCAGCCATTATATTTTGATAGCCGGGCCCACCGGCTGTCAAAATACATAAACGGCAGCTGCGTCTAATTGGATGTGGCTGCTGTTTGGCCAACAATTTTCCACGCTCCTTCAATTTTTCGATCAAGGAATATCAGATTGGAGACGGCTGGTTCAGCCAGCTTTAGCTTCTTGCTATCTACTGTATAGCAGACATCAGACTGGAAGAAGGAGCACGGGGAGATAATCAGCTGTGTTACAGTGCTGTGGTAACATGATTTTTCCTGGACAGAGGATTGTGGAGGGGGGGGGGGGGGTGTTGCTTGGGGGTGGCTGGATGAATTGGCACTGAGGGACTTGCCCATATTTTGTCATGTTGGATCTTTGTCAACACGTGGTAACAATTAACTTTTACATGTTTAGGGCTGCTGTTAGAAATCATGGGCCCCTGTACAGCCTTCCTTACTTGGCCCCCCATCCCTGCCTATACCCCACCCACCCCCTGGGGAGCAGTGAAACAGTGACACTGACTTTAACTCCCAGTGCCTCGAAAGTCCCCCTTCCTGGGCACCTCTGTTGAACTAATGGGGCCCAAGGAAATGTAATGTAAGCCATGGTAAAAAAGTAGGCGTCGGGTGTGGTCTAGTAAATTCCATACCTCCCAACTTTCTTTGATGGGAGTGAGGGACACCTGTTAGCAACAGTATGTAGGCATAAGACACACACTCTGCCACACCCTCCTTAACCACTTGACAACTGGGCACTTAAACCCGCTTCCTAACCAGACCAATTTTAAATTTTCGGTGCGCTCACACTTTGAATGACAATTACTCAGTCATGCAACGCTATACCCATATGAAATTTTTGTCCTTTTTTCACACAAATAGAGCTTTCTTTTGGTGGCATTTAATCACTACTGGGTTTTTAATTTTTTGCGCTATAAATGAAAAAAGACCGGAAATTCTGTTAAAAAATAAAATAAAATTTGTTTCTGTTATAAAATTTTGCAAATTAAGAATTTTTATACTTATAAATTTTGCCCAAATGTTATACTGCTACATATCTTTGGTAAAAAATAATCCAAATCAGTGTATATTATTTGGTCTGTTTGAAAGTTATAGAGTCAAATCACTGAAAATTTATCAAAACTGATGTACTGATGGCCTAGCTCATTTCTTGAGACCCTAATAAGCCAGGATAGTACAAATACCCCCCAAATGACCCCTTTTTTGGAAAGTAGTCATTCCAAGGTATTTAGAAAAGGCATGGCGAGTTTCTTGAAGTTGTATTTTTTTCCCACAATTCTTTGCAAAATCAAGATTTTTTTCTTTTTTTTTCTACACATATTATTAGGTTATTTCTCACACAGAGCATATGCATACCACAAATTACACCCCAAAATACATTCTACTACTCCTCCTGGGTATGGTGATACCACATGTATGATACTTTTACACAGCGTGGCCACATACAGTGGCCCAACATGCAGGGAGCACCAGCAGGCTTCTTGGAGCATAAATTACACATCTAATTTCTTGACTACCTCTTAGCCCTTGTACACATGGTTGAACATTCCGATGGAAAATGTCCGATCGGACCGTGTTGTCGGATAATCCGATCATGTGTGGGCTCCATCGGACTGTTTCCGTCGGAATATCCAACCGACAAAGTTTTAGAGCTGGGCTATAACATGGTCCAAACTAACTTTTTCCGATTGTTTGTAGAGAATTCCGATCGGACAAAGTGCCATGCATGCTCAGATCAAATTCCTAGACCAAAGCTATTGGCTACTAGCCTGAACGTAGTCCCGTCGTAACGAAATAACGTCATCACGTTAAGAACGCTGCCTTATCAGCGGCCCTGTTTATCCGTTTGTTGCTTATGTATTACAATGGTTGCTCATCTATTAGAATGGCTACTCCTTTGTTGCTCAGGCGGTTGACTGTTTATTGCATCGTTATTGTATATGATTGGCCATTTGTAGCCCATGTAGTTAGGACTGACATTTTCTTGCCTATGTATCTCCAATTCACCTTATTGATATAATATATTCCCTGCAGGCCTGTCACTATCAAACCATAGTCCCCATGTGTCGATGCAGTGCACGTAGTCACTGACTCCCACATGCAAATCTTGCTAGTTATTCGAAATGTAAAAAAAAAAAAAATGTGTACAACCTGAAAGAACATAAAGCAGATGTTACTTTAAAAAAAAAAAAAAAAGTTGCCTTCTTTGTGAGACCGGAACAGGCATAAAAATCAGCATGTCAAGTGCACCAGTCTATCTTTGTGCAGGGGATTGGACTTTGCCAAGCCTGGTCAAATCATACATTTGGCATATGGTAAAACAAATACAGCTTCTCTTACACAACTGTGATAGATTGAGTAGCATTGAATTCAAATGCAAAATGTAGCTTTCATCAACAAAGCCTGCCTTCAGAAACCCTGAATCTGGCCACACGCCATCAGAGTGTGATATGTCAGATTAATGATATTCACCTGTTGTGTAGTGTCAAGGGACATAAATATCATTTTATTTTACATGCTGGCAACTTTTGTTGATCTGACAGATCAAAATATGACTCTTATGTAGTTAGGTTGAAAAAATGACAAGTCCATCTAACTGTAGTTCAAAAATGACGATCATCTTCCACCTTAATCGCTGTTACTCAAGAGAGAATAAATGCAGATCAGCTATTCGTTTAGCTGAGCTCCTTCATGCTGCTTATCAGTTTGGCTGCCCTTCTTTGCATTTTCTCTGGTTTTTCAATATCCTTTTTGATAATCTAGCATGAAAGCAACTCTGTTGATAAAATAAACCTGTATGATAGAGGGGTTCCCTGCAAAGAGCACAATAAATATTCACTTCCCCGGCTGCCCACATAGCTGGTCTCTGTAGCAGTGAAGAGAAATCACCAGCTAAAAATTAGACAGGATTCAAAAAACTCCATAAATATTGATTTCCTGGTCCCCCACTTCTCTCTGTGGTACCCACTTGTGTGATTGCTGCACAAAACTTGTGGCCAGCCGATGGAACCAAAAAGGACAATGTTGGACTAGGAAACTGACACTCCTGGAAGTGAATACTCAATGTCTTCTTTGCAGTTTATCATACAGTTTTAGTATACTGACAGAGCCAATTTAGGGTGGCTAAAGATATAGCATGACAGTTTGGACATACATGCATGATCTGATGGTTTTCAGGAAAAACTTCTATTCTGCTTAATAAACAACATAATCTGCTCTGCCATTTGTAGACGATTGTGCCTGTAGAGAAGGGACAAGCAAAAAAGTGCAGGCAGACTTCACTGCAATAACATAAGTGAGCATAAGTGTTTGACCCTGCCCAACTGACCCAAGATACCCAGGGCTGTCTGCAGACATATACGACATGCGATTGCTTGCCTAATCTTCTATGTTCAGTTTTAGCCACCAAGGGGTTTATTTACTAAAACAGGAGAGTGCAAAATCTGGCACAGATGTACATGGTAGCCAAACAGCTTCTAACTTCAACTTGTTCAATTAAGTTTTGACAAAAAAAACTGGAAGCCGATTTGTTTCTATGCAGAGCTACACCAGATTTTGCATTGTCCAGTTTTAGTAAGTCAACTCCTAAAAGTCTAGGCCTGTTTGTTTTAACAGTTTATGGAGATGTTACTAAGGCTTCAATAAAGTTCATCATCCTAAATCAGGAATCCTTCCTCTCCCATCTCTCTACTTACCCTCAGTCACCTCAACTGGATCCGTTATGTCCTTCTTCCTCCTTTTCTGTGGCAGCGAGACTGAGCCCAAGTAACGTGCAAAGCTCCCTTTTTTTGATTCATTGGGTGGTTTTGACTGCTTTTTTGTGGATGACTTATGTTGGGTAATAAAAGAGGTTCTCCAGTCCTGAAACTTGTTCCACACGCTGCGATTTCGGCTTTTCCATTGATAGGAGGCCAAGGGATTGAGTTCTGGGTTGCTAGACTCGTGGTCTGTCAGATCCTCACAAGGCTCCACCATCTTGTGCCCCAGATAACGGTGATGGCTATGGGATGTAGCACAGGTCTTTCTCAGCCCAGATTGATGTTTTTTTTTATATATGACTCAGTCCTCTTTAAAGCACCATTTAGCCTTTACCTCTTCTTCAGCATGTTATCGTCTTGATGTCTTTTCAGTTTCATCAAGCTTGCTTGTAATTCCTCTTTGCTCCCTTCACCCCTATGTGATTCTGACTGAACACAAACTGTTAGTATCCTTTATCTACAACCCAACGGGTTGTCTATTACTCATTACTATGTTCCTCTCTATTACTGTCTGTGATCTGTCTTTCCCCTATGCTCTCTACCCTCACAACAGGAAATAGACTTTTTTGGAGCTTTTTTTCAAATAACAGTCAACTTGTGGTGTTAGAATATATTTCAGCAACGCAAGCGGGTGATGAGGAGGGGTGGGCGAGACTGTGGTAACAAGCATCTGACATAATTCACAGAACACACTGTTATCATGAAATTTTTATTAAATGCAGCACAAGATACGTTAGAGGCAGATTGACAACGGAGAAAAGATCAGTGTCAGGATTCCTGTAAAGAAAATAAATTATGTTACTCAACATTAAATGCTGAAGAGACCCTGTCGCAGTAATACACGCTGTAGGCATACAATACATACTATAGCTCTTTGCCTGGAATCAATCTGTTTTTAATTTAGTATTCTAGTTTTTAATTTTTACCGACACCTTTGGTAGAGTTGGAGGGTCTACCCCTTTACAACCTGTAGCTTTAACTACTTCTCAGACATCACCAGGAATCCAGCAACTAAATGGGAAGCCTAGCGTATTACTATGCTCAGGAAGGCACCCAGGCTTTCATCTATGTTGCTCAGTGCTAGCCCTGCTTGATCAGACACTTTCTCTTGTTGCCTCCTAGTAGACACAGTGCTTGTCTTCATTTGTAATCTGTTAAAGTGGAGTTCCACCCATAAAAAAATCTTTACATTAATTAACTGGAAAAAAATCTGAAAAAACATTCAACATTTTTTTTTTTTTTACATACTTGTTCAGGGCTGCTGCTATGGGGTCTCTTGTAATTTGCCCCCTTCCTCTCCACGATGCCTCACGTCACTTCCCTTGGCGGCTGTGTTCGCTAGTGCTCCTGGGCGATGTGTGTTATCATTTCCCAGGAGTCCCTGGGCAGCGCCAAGGGGTAGAATCCTGGTATTTGATAGGCTTATCATGGTTGCCATCACAACGGGGCGTGCACTTCTGCTATCGCCACCCATTATAATGGCAACCTGAGAAGTTTCCTGCGCTGCTAAATGAGCTTAGTGCCCATGCACGAGAACGGGCGGTGCATGCTGGTTATTCAGCAGCACCGAAACCCGGAAGTTTATGCTTGTGGGCTTTGTATGCCCACAAGCAACATGGAACCATGCAATAATAACAAATATAGCAGTGCCATTAGTAAGAATAGTGATTGCAGCATTGCATTAAGATCATCTTAAACCCTTGTACACACGGTCGGAGATTCTGTCGGAATGTGTCCTGTCGGACCTTTTTGTCGGATATTCCGACTGTGTGTGGTATGCATCAGACTGTTTCCGTCGGAATATCCGTCGGACCAAATTTTCCAACTTGCTGGAAATATTTTCCGACAAACTGCTCCGATCGGACATACTCCGATCATCATAGCCTACTCCGACGGACAAAGTGCCACGCATGCTCAGATCAAATTCCTAGACCAAAGCTATTGGCTACTAGCCTGAACGTAGTCCCGTCGTAACGAAATAATGTCATCACGTTATGTACAATCGGATTTTCCGACAACTTGGTCCGACCGTGTGTATGCAACAGTTGCATTAAATGTTTACTTATAAAATAAAGATTCTATATAATTAACAAAACAATATAGAGAGCATCAGTTTATTAATGTGTAAACTCAAGAAAAAAAAATATAAAATGTAACTGAACACAAATCATTAGTGTTACCTGTTAGCAACTTCTCATTTGAAAAAGACAATATTAACCAGACATCACTGAAACCCATGCCAAATGTATGTGACAATTAACAAAAACTCTAAGTGGTCTATGTGTTTATAAGCTAAAAGCAGGAAAAAGAAATTAAAATGCATTTTAGAGCAAACAAACACAATATAATACACAATTTTTGTAAAGAATAAAAGACTGTTTGGATTGAGTAAATAGATACCAAACATGTCAAGTCATAAAATTGTCTATCAGTGATATTTTAAAAGCCATTACAGATCATCAGTTTAAAATTGCTTATGGTACTAAAATTATTGCTTTCAGCCCTAGTTCCCACAGAGCTACGGGAAGGAAGCACAATTTCACTCCCGCATTTCAGTCCAAATTTCGGCAGACATCTGTGCGGGTTTCCGCACAGATGTCAATGGAAGTCGCACCCCGAAATCGCAAGAAGTAGTACAGAAACTACTTTTTGAAATTGGTGCAGTGCCACAAATGCAGCGTTGCACTGATTAGTAGGCTTGTGCAATTCGTTTCGTAACGAATCGAAATTCGGGCCGAATTTTGCATCTTTCGGACATTCGGATGCATCTGAATGTCCAAATAAAAAAATAACGAATTACAACGAATACGAAAGAAATATAACGAATGAATTCGAATGAATTCGACATGATTCGGTAATTCTTTAAAGATCTAATGAAACAAAAGGTCAGCTCAAAAGTAAATCTTGAATGTCTATACATACATAAATAGCGAATTTCAACGAATACGAACGAATGAATTCGACACTCTACGAATAATAACTAATTATCCGAAAATGTATTAATGTAACATAACAAATATAACAGAACGAAATGATGTATTTTATGAATGACAACGAACCGAAACTAAACGAAATTTTCCGTTGTGCACAAGTCTACTGATTAGGACGGTGCCATTGCTGGCAATTACTGCCGATTTGACATGTCAAATCGCATTTCAAAATGTACCAATGTGAACCAGGGCCTAATCTGACATTTGTGGTGGTACCTTACATGTGTGATGCGACTTATGGTTACAGGTGCATGGCCATTTAACTTTATATTTATCACAAGGGGCTAACGAGTTCCCTCTCTATGTGATTGCATTGGCAGGTGACAGGTCCTCTTTTTAGAGACATCAGGGATCCATTAGACCACTAATGTCTCTTCTGTCCTCCACTGCAGCTAGTCAAGCATAGAACATGCTTGATTAGCTGCCTCCCTGGCTACAATAGCTGGACAATTACAGCTCGGAACCCAGAAGGGATATAATATATATCTTATGTCACTCCTGGATTCATTAGTCACAGAAGAGATTAGGGCAGGGGTCTCAAACTGGCGGCTCTCCAGCTGTTGCAAAACTACAAGTCCCATGAAGCATTGCAAGACTTGGCAGTTACAAAGCATGACTCCCTTTAGGCACAGGCATGATGGGACTTGTAGTTCCACAACAGCTGGAGGGCCACCAGTTTGAGACCCCTGGATTAGGGAATGGATGTGGTGTTACTTTGTCGGTAGTATAAATGTAATCAGCACTCTTTAGATCTGCCTGGATTTCCTTTATTTGAAAGCAGATTGCTGGTTCAGAAACACAAAACCAGACATTTGGCTGCAAATAATTTTGTTTTACTTTTAAGAATCTTTGGGCAAATTTTGTATTCATTTTTTTTACACATTTAAAAAAATAAAAAAAAATAAACACCGTTTCTTTTCAACCTGCATGCTCATAAGTTTAGCTTTAGGCTCCATGCACACTGAAGCTCAAAAAAGCTATTTCTGGACGCCAGATTGCTGGCAGAAAACGCTGGTTGAAAAACCTGCTTTTAACAGCTTTTTATACTAGCGTTAATGAGCGTTAATGAGCGTTAATGAGCGTTTTACAGCGTTAGCGTTAATGGGCGTTTTTTATAAAAATACACAGAGGACACTCCAAAAATCCCACAATGCATTGAAAAATAGAATGCCGAACACTAATGAACGAGCGTTAATGAGCGTTAATGAGCGTTAATGAGCGTTAATGAGCGTTTGTCGTTTTTTGCCGCTGAAAAACTGCACTTTGAACGCGAATTTCTGGCGTTCAGAAAAAAGCCCATAAACTCCACTGCTCATTAAAGCTGAAAAACGTCCATGTGTGCATGGACACATAGGCTAACATAGAGTGGAGTTTATGGGCTTTTACAAAAAACGCCCAAACTCCAATAAACTGCAGTTTATCAGCTTCAGTGTGCATGGAGCCTTAGATGTCAAGCTCCTATTTATTTATTTATTTTTGGTGGCGGTGATAATATTTTTGATTTTTACTTTCAGATGAGCCTGTCCATCTATGATCTGCTAAAGAGAAATCTCAGAAACAAACAGGTCCTATTTTTTTTAGTCTTTCACATGTGAAATGTGATATAAATTGTGAACTTTCAATGGAATTATGTAGTATACCAAAAATGCTTTGGGTGTTTATTAATCACACTAGAAGGTTTTATGTGGTTCTTAATACCTTAAAGTTCTTCCAAGCAGAGATTTCCTGAAAGAGGGCATCTCCTGGACAGGATGTCTTTACTACTTGTCGGTGGCCTTGAACAGTGTAGTTGGAGGTGATATACCCAGATGTCACTGCACAGCTCAAGAAGCGATCTCTCACCAGGCTCAGGATGGGACCCTCAGGGACTGAAGCCATGAAATTGCCAATAAAGCTCACACCATACCCAATAGAGTTGTGGCCCTTTGTGTGAGCTCCCACCCAGAGCCACCCTCGTCCTTCATAAAGGTATCCATCAGATCCTACCACAAAGCTGGGGAAGAGGAAGAAATGAAGATGGGGTCAAAATGATGATCTAATTACCAGAGCAATTACAAATTATTCATGTGGATCCAATCAGTAATCTTTATTCATTACATTGGAATTGGACTCAAAAGTCTGAGTAACAAGAATCAAAGTTATACTTGGGCATAAAAAATGTTAGTACCAATGCAGACTGCATGTATGCTTTTGAATATTTGAATAAAGCTGCTTGATAGATTCCTGTGCGGTAATTTGTTTTACATGTTTCTCAAAATGTTTAAAAGTGTGTTACTACGCTCTAGTGTATATTAAGAGCGGGGCTTGTGTATTAAGAGATGGCAAATCCAAAATGATTTCGTCCACAGGCGGTCTCCGGGTTAATTTAAAGCTCAAGTTTAACTTGTGTATCGCTACCCCGCAGGAGCCGCTTGGTAGATTGGGTTCTTTGTTCTTCTGCCCAGAGCCTAGGTTCACATGAACTCGCACAATTTCAAACCAGCAATGCAGTACAACTTCGGGAGCAATTTGACAGACATCTGTGCAGGTTCCTGCACAGATGCCTATACAAATCGCCCCCGAATTTGCCAAAAGTAGTAAAGTAATTACTTTTGGGAATCTGTGCAGCACCGCACCGATTTGGACAGTGCCAGTTACAGCAATAGCCGCCGATTTGGCATGCAATTTGACATGTCAAATCGCATGCCAAATTGGACCAATGTGAACCTAGGCTGACTCTGCCAACAATCTCAGCCCCGCTGACACATCAGATTAAGCAAATGGATACTGCATTGCTACTGGGAGCACATACAGTAGTACCTTGGATTACAAGCATAATCCATTCCAGAAGCATGCTTGTAATCCAAAGCACTCTTATATAAAATCGAGTTTCCTCATCAATCAATGGAAACTGAGATAATTGGTTCCACAGTCAATGCTGGTGTATGCAGTACTGTATGTGGCCAGAGGTCTGGGGGCGCTCGGAGACACTCAGAGACATCGAGCAGGACATCGATCGCCTGACTCCACACAAATAATTAAGCTATCCAAGCAGGCCCAGGGACTTAAAGAACCCGTTGCCTATTGGCTGAGACACCCAATCCATTCATGCTCTGACCTTGCAAAGCCACTTGTCATTCTAATGTCACCAGCACAGTGCCACCTAGTGACAGAAGAGAAAATGTGCAGTAATTCCAGAATTAGTGGGGAATCAATTGATCTTCTAACAATTAGCCAGGAAAATTACCACCTGAAAAACGAAATTTATTAGCAACCCTGCCTAAACACCAGGGTGCTACATCCTCCCCCTGCCTAGGAAACTACGTCTCAGAGTTTGCAAAGAAAAAGAAATGGAACTCTCAAACCTGAGAGTGAATGTCCTGGCAAAAACTGGGATAGGTAGGGTAACAGGGAGGGATAAACAAGATAACAGTACATAGTGTGGTGTACCAAATGAGGTAAATATACATTGTATATGTATATAGACAAGTGGCAATTCACACAAGGGCCGATAAATAAAAGACAATATTTATAATTTTACATGTGGCGTACTACCTAACAAGGGAGAGACACAATAACAGCAGACTTATCACCTAACTATCTATCTACTACAGTATCTGACAAAAGTGAATATACCTCTCACATGTTTTGTAAATATTTTATTATATCTTTTCATGTGACAACAAAAATAATGTAAATTTGCTGTCCCCTCCAAATAACTCAACACACAGCCATTCATGTCTAAACTGCTGGCAACAAAAGTGAGTACACCCCTAAGTGAAAATGTCCAAATTGGGCCCAAAGTGTCAATATTTTGTGTGGCTACCATTATTTTCCAGCACTGCTTTAACCCTCATGGGCATGGAGTTCACCAGAACTTCACAGGTTGCCACAGGAGTCCTCTTCCACTCCTCCATGACGACATCACAGAGCTGGTGGATGTTAGAGACTTTGCGCTCCTTCATCTTCCGTTTGAGGATGCCCCACAGATGCTCAATAGGGTTTAGGTCTGGAGATATGCTTGGCCAGTCCATCACCTTTACCCTCAGCTTCTTTAGCAAGGCAGTGGTCATCTTGGAGGTGTGTTTGGGGTTGTTATGTTGGAATACTGCCCTGAGACCCAGTCTCTGAAGGGAGGGGATCATGCTCTGCTTTAGTATGTCAGAGTACATGTTGGCATTCATGGTTCCCTCAATGAACTGTGTCTCCCCAGTGCCAGCAGCACTCAGGCAGCCCCAGCCCATGACACTCCCACCGCCATGCTTGACTGTAGGCAAGACACACTTGTCTTTGCACTCCTCACCTGGTTGCTGCCACACATGCTTGACACCATCTGAACCAAACATGTTTATCTTTGGTCTCATCAGACCACAGGACATGGTTCCAGTAATCCATGTCCTTAGTCTGTTTGTCTTCAGCAAACTGTTTGCTGGCTTTCTTGTGCATCATCTTTAGAAGAGACTTCCTTCTGGGATGACAGCCATGCAGACCAATCTGATGCAGTGTGTGGCATATGGTTTGAGCACTAACAGGCTGAACCCCCACCACTTCAACCTCTGCAGCAATGCTGGCAGCACTCATACATCTATATTCCAAAAACAACCTCTGGATATGATGCTGAGCACATGCACTCAACTTTTTTGGTCAACCATGGCGAGATCTGAGTGAAACCTTTCCTGGTAAAACGCTGCTCTTGGCCATCATGCTGCAGATAAGTTTCAGGGTCTTGGCAATCTGCTTATAGCCTAGGCCATCTTTATGTAGAGCAACAATTCTTTTTTTCAGATCCTCAGAGAGTTCTTTGCCATGAGGTGCCATGTTGAACTTCCAGTGACCAGTATGAGAGAGGGAGAGAGCGATAACACCAAAATTAACACATCTGCTCCCCATTCACACCTGAGACCATGTAACACTAACGAGTTACATGACACCAGGGAGGTAAATTGGGCCCAATTTGGACATTTTCACTTAGGGGTGTACTCACTTTTGTTGCCAGCGTTTTAGACATTAATGGCTGTGTGTTGAGTTATTTTGAGGGGACAGCAAATTCACACTGTTATAAAAGTGTACACTCACTACTTTACATTGTAGCAAAGTGTAATTTCTTCAGTGTTGTCACAGGAAAAGATGTAATAAAATATTTTCAAAAATGTGAGGGGTGTACTCACTTTTGGGAGATACTGTATATACACCTGAAAAATAGAAAATATTTGTATTATTATACAAATGGAGGTCACAGTCTCTCCTTAGCCAAGGAAGACATAATGAGTGCAGGAACACCTGAAAAAGAGAAAATAGACAGCATAGAAAATACATCCTATTCCTAAAATAACACAGTGCAGTAACTACATGTAGCGCCCTGCTCCTGATGCAGCGCCCTACTCCTGATGGGCAGACGCTATTGATTTTTTTTCAATTTAATTGTCTGAATCTGTAGTTTGGCTCAGACTAATTTTCTCTTAAAGTTCTGGTTTCTGTACCAGTCCAGCTCGGTTGCACTGATTCCCACTTGACCGTAGGTGTCCCTGTCACCACTGGTGGGTGTGGAACAGCAGCAGGCTGGATGCATTGAATGCCACCTCTTGCTCGGAAATAGCTCAGTGGGTGTGGTTTCCCTGCTGTGCATTCTGGGAGAGGGTATTTAAGGTACCGACACCAATTTATTGGGTCTATTTCCGGGTCCCTGTCTTGGGGTCCGCTATCCTGACCTTGTGGCCCTCCCGCCTGGGGCCTGTGTCGCATGGATCTGCGCCTCAGGGCCGGCTGGCCTGAGGTTATGCAACTGAGAGGCCCAGGAATGTCTTGGGGTCTGCTGATCCAGGGGGGGGTCCTGTGCTGTCTCGCTTGCGGGGAGAAGCCAAGAACACTGGAGAATCCAGGGGAGGACTTCTCAGGTGGAGGACCGAGCGCAAGGCTGGTATCTCTGGAGGAGCCTGGAAACTCAGTTGGAGGACATAACCCGGATCAATATCCTTACAGTATCACTGGGTCGGCTGAAAGAATCTGGTACTGTATGGTAGTTCTTGCTAAACTCTCAAAATCTTTAAGTTCAATTGAAAAGTCAGTGGCAGAGACTTTGTTGAGCATCTCATCGGTTGCTAGGTCAAGTGAGAGGGGCCTATCCGGTGATTGCTGGATCCAGTCTGTGGAGCTATTTGTCCTCTGGATCTGACTAATAATTCTAACCCTCAAGTACTAGGTGCCTGAACTCCCCTTTATCCTCTAACCCTCTATTGAAGTACTGTGTCTTCTTTCTTTCTTTGGTGTTATCCCTAAATAAATCTTCAAAAAGGACTAAGTGTCGGATTTATCATTATTTGGGCTACCCCCTAAGATGAAGAGGCGAGCAGGTGAGGTAACGGTAAGCCCGAATAAAACCAGCAGCTTCTTCAGGGGTTAGTGCTACATACATAAGTGAATGTTAAGCAAATGTTACTTACCCTCAGCCGAGAGCAGCAAAACAGTGCAAATGCACACTATATATATAAAAAAAACACTTTATAGGTGTTTTAAATAAGCCTTGCAGGAGGTAAATGTCTTTTTTGCATGTGTGCGCTGTAATATTTTGTTCTGTTGTATGTTCTTATGGCTGCACCATCTTTAACCACTTAATAACCGCCCTATAGCCGAATGACGGCTTTAGGGCGGTTTCTTAACTGTGGGAGGCCGTCATATGACGTCCTCCCAGAATTCCGCTCTCGCGCGCCCCCTGGGGCGCGCACTCGAGAGCATCCGTGACCGCCGGGTCCACAGGACCCGGCGCATCACGGATCACGGTAAACGGCCGCTCGTCGCGGCCGTTTACCACGTGATCGCTCCGTCAAATGACGGAGTGATCACTTGTAAACAAACCGGCGTCATGTTATGACGCCGGTTCCTCCCTCCCCCTCTCTGTACCGATCGGAACAGCGGAGGGGGAGGAGATCGGTGTCAGCAGCGATGTGGGCTGCATCTGCAGTGCCCACATCGCTGCTCACCGAAAATTAACCCCTCAATTCCCTGCAAAAACTCTGCAATACCCTGCCATTACTCTGCATTACTCTGCAATACCCTGCAATACCCTGCATTACTCTGCATTACCATGCATTACCCTGCATTACTCTGCATTACTCTGCATTACTCTGCATTACTCTGCATTACCCTGCATTACTCTGCATTACTCTGCAATAGTCTGCATTACACTGCAATACTCTGCAATACCCTGCCATTACTCTGCAATACCCTGCAATACCCTGCAACACTCTGCAATGCTCTGCAACACTCTGCAATGCTCTGCAACACTCTGCAATGCCCTGCAACACTCTGCAATGCACTGCAACACTCTGCAATGCACTGCAACACTCTGCAATGCTCTGCAACACCCACCAATACCCTGCAACACTCTGCAATGCTCTGTAACACCCGCCAATACCGTGCAACACTCTGCAATGCTCTGCAACACCCTCCAATATCCTGCAATGCTCTGCAACACCCGCCAATACCCTGCAACACTCTGCAATGCTCTGCAACACTCTGCAATGCTCTGCAACACCCACCAATACCCTGCAACACTCTGCAATGCTCTACAACACCCGCCAATACCGTGCAACACTCTGCAATGCTCTGCAACACCCTCCAATATCCTGCAATGCTCTGCAACGCCATACTCTGAGATACCCAGCCATACTCTGATATACCCAGCCATAGTCGGTGATACCCTGCAATACCCAGCCATAGACACCCCCCCCCCTCCCGCCGCCCTCCGGTGCTTCTACCGACTCGCCAATACTATCAAATCCAGAATCTTTTTTTTTTTTTTCAGGCTTCCCAGCTTAGAGGTGAGATGCGGGGTCTTATTGACCCCACATCTCACTGTAAAGAGGACCTGTCATGCCATATTCCTATTACAAGGGATGTTTACATTCCTTGTAATAGGAATAAAAGTGATCAAAAAATTTATTTTTGGGGAAAAAAATGTCAAACTAAAATAAATAAAGTAAAATGAACAATAAATTTTTTTATTTTTTTTTTAAAGCGCCCCTGTCCCCATGTGCTCGCATGCAGAAGCGAACGCATACGTAAGTCCTGCCCACATATGAAAACGGTGTTCAAACCACACATGTGAGGTATCGCTGCGTACGTTGGAGCGAGAGCAATAATTCTAGCCCTAGACCTCCTCTGTAACTCAAAACATATAACCAGTAAAAAAAAAATTTAATCGTCGCCTATGGGGATTTTTAAGTAGCGACGTTTGGCGCCATTCCACGAGCCTGTGCAATTTTGAAGAGTGACATGTTAGGTATCGATTTACTCGGTGTAACTTCATCTTTCACATTATGCAAAAATTGGGCTAACTTTACTGTGTTTTTTTTTTTTTTTAAGCACAAAACTGTTTTTTTTTCCAAAAAAAAGCATTCGAAAAATTGCTGCGCAAATACCGTGCGAGATAAAAAGTTGCAACGACCACCATTGTATTCTCCAGGGTGTTTGCTAAAAAAACATATATAATGTTTTGGGATTCGATGTAATTTTCTAGCAAATAAATGATGATTTTTACATGTAGGAGAGAAATGTCAGAATTGTCCTGGGTGCTCCAGAACGCCTGATGGCGCTCCCTGCATGTTGGGCCTCTGTATGTGGCCGCACTGTGTAAAAGTTGCACACATGTGGTATCGCCGTACACGGGAGTAATAGCAGAATGTGTTTTGGGGTGTAATTTGTGGTATGCATATGCTGTGTGAGAAATAAACTGATAATATGACAATTTTGTGAAAAAAAAAAAAAAAGTAAAAAAAAATCTTGATTTTGCTAAGAATTGTGGGAAAAAATGACAACTTCAAAAAACTCATCATGCCTCTTACTAAATACCTTGGAATGTCTTCTTTCCAAAAAGGGGTCATTTGGGGGGTATTTGTACTTTTCTGGCATGTTAGGGTCTCAAGAATTGAAATAGGCCGTCAGTACTTCAGGTGTGATCAATTTTCAGATATTGGCACCATAGCTTGTGGACTCTATAACTTTCACAAAGACCAAATAATATCCACCAATTTGTACTTATTTTTACCAAAGATATGTAGTGGTATAAATTTTGGCCAAAATTTATGAAGAAAAAATTACTAATCTGCTAAATTTTATAACAGAAATGAAGAAAAATTCTTTTTTTTACAGAATTTTCTGTATTTTTTCTTTTATAGCACAAAAAATAAAAAACCCAGCGGTGATTAAATACCACCAAAAGAAAGCTCCATTTGTGTGAAAAAAAGGACAAAAATTTCATATAGGTCCAGCGTTGCATGGCTGAGTAATTGTCAGTCAAAATGTGAGAGCACCGAAAGCTGAAAATTGGTCTGGTTATTAAGGGTGTTTAAGTGCCCAGTGGTCAAGTGGTTAATGCATCTTTCAGGGTGTGCCCCCCAAATATCTTGTTTTTCAAATGTACACTATGACACATTTTAATATATATATATATATATATATATATATATATATATATATATATATATATATATATATATATATATATATATATATATATATATATATATATACATAGATAGATAGATAGATAGATATAGTAATCGTGACTGTAGCTAAGCACATATACAGATGAAAATTGTGCCCCACCCCCTCGAAGGTGCCACCCCTTTTTCATGACAATCCTAAAGAAGAACTCTAGCAACTTCTATTAAACTATTTTGATATTATGTAGATCAGGACTCACTCGGGTTGGCACTGTCACGCCACCTAGTGGTCAATGTATCCAGAAACAGTCCCTGTATAGACATATATATAAAAATTTCAGTCCAATTTTAAAGTTTGAGGTGAGAACTTGCCCTTTTTGCCACAGCTTAGTCTACCTATCTGGCTAAACATTCCAGTGTCCTTGGAGCCCCAAAGTCCATCAATATTTCACTCAGGGTGTGATCACATATAAATAAAATTTTCCCAGCAGTGTCCCTTCTTGGGGATAACTCCGAGGACAGGAGGCATGACTGTAAACAGCAGTAGGCCATGCCATAGTGCAAGAGACCGCACTTGCCAAAGGTGAAGTCCATCCTCTGGTACCCCTTGCATTTTAAATCTCAGTCTTTCCACAACACAGCAGGGGACTGAGAATAATTTTCTTCATTAACAAAAAACAGCACACCTTGAAGTCTCTCAACTGCAAATCAACGTGTCACTCTCAAAGTGAGGTACACTGGCATTTACAGAACATGGGCCAGCATGACTCAGCTAAATAGGAATGTCCTCACATCAACTCTCTTTTTGAAGGTGGAGTAGCTTTGGTTAAGCATCCTGACTCCACAAAGCACACATTTGTAATACATAATGATTTTGGCAACTTGACACAGTTCAGTAACATTCACCAGTAATATCTGGGATCTGGCAGCTGTACAGGTTTCCCACTTGTATCAGTGGTAGTGATATAATGCTGAAGGTCTTTCTTGTTAGGCCTGTGAATGATCACACAGTCTGGGGTAATATGCTGGTCATAGCCCCAAGTTTATGACACAGAAGAGTACCTTTCAGCATACCTTGGGGATAGCTTTTTTTTTTTTTTCAATTAACAATTTTTATTAGGATATGCAAAATGAAATCAACATTACACAATCTTGCAAGAATCAGTACATGCCAAAAAATGCAGCGGTCGGGTGTACATGTAAAGTGTAACTTTCAATTACGTAATCTGCAATGCCAAGGTTGATAGAACAATATCAACAATTACTGGTATACATCTCCCTACAGAATTAGTCGGCAAGGTACACAGATAGCTAAATCGCAGCACACAGAATTAGTAGTGGAAAGGAGTATCGAGAAAAGAGAAAGAAAAGAGTGGGGGAGTTTAAAAAGGGGGGGGGAGAAGGGGAAGAGGGAATGAAGGATTTAATGGATAGATAGGCCACCGTTCCGGCCCCCAGGCCAGCTCACCTCGTGTCCTCCTGAAGATGCCAGCGCCCCCAGATCGCATCATGTTCGTCCAGCCTATCTCTCATTCTGGCCGTCATTTTTTCCATCAGTTCAACATCTTTAATTCTAGCGTATAGGGCCTCTTGGGATGGGGGCGTGTTTTTTTTTCCAATTTAGGGCTATTTGACAGCAGGCTGCTGTGAGTATGTGGCAAAAGCAATTTCTTGTACGGTTTGGCCATTTTCGGTTGAGATAGACCAAATAGGAAAATTTTTGGTGTGAAGAGTATGGGTGTTTCAAAGAGGTGGATCAGTAATTGTTGGACAGAAGTCCAGTATGGAGTTAATAGGAGACACGTCCAGTAGATGTGGAAGAGGGAGCCCCTTTCGCGCTGGCACCGCCAGCATCGGTCAGAGGTGGAGGGATATATTTTATGCAGGAGTCTGATACCAAAAGTAGACAATCTTATAAGACTTTTCTTTATGGAGAGTACATAAAGAGCTCTTGGCTGCCTGCCTCCAGACTGACTGCCACGCCTCCACTGGGAGTTTCTCCCCCAGCTCCATCTACCACCTTGTCATGTACGCATGCTTGCCCTTCATGCTCGTTGGGAATGCGTTAAGAAGCTGATATATATCCGATATCAGACCCCTACGATTACGCCCTTCTAGTATTATCCGTTCAAACAGAGATGGCAGAGAGAATTGCAGGGTAGGGGTTAGGGTCTGGGCAAAGTGTCTAATCTGTAGGTAGCTAAAGAGTGTCTGTTTTGGCAGGTTATGTTTGGTCTGGAGCTCCGGGAAAGTCAGCAGCCTACGGGTTACAGGGTGTACCAGGTGACCGAAGTGAAACAAATTTCTAGAGGCCCAAGGCCAAGACATCTGGTGAGTGAGGCTGCGTGGGATCTTGGGGTTATAAAGGAATGAGTTCATAACTGAACATTTTGATTGCAATACCCCAGAGCTAGACAGCCTGCGTCAGAGCTGCCGGAGGTGGGACATCGGTCCTAGCATTCGGTTTGGAGGTACCGCCACGTTCATGTTCCATAGGAAGCTATTAGGATGGATTGGGGCCAACCATATTTTTTCAATCTGCGTCCATTTATTATAGGACCTCTGGGGGAACCATGAGAGCAACCCCCTTAATTGGGATGCTTGGTAATATTTTTCAAAATTTGGAAATGCCAAGCCCCCATCGACACGGGACGCGGTCATGACAGAGCTCGGTATTCTATGTTTTCGGTAGTTCCAGACATATCTCAACGCATCGCCTTGGAGCTTGCGTAGGTGGGCGTAGGGGATGGGGATGGGTAGTGTCTGGAAGAGATAGAGGAGCTTCGGAAGGATAACCATCTTAACCTCCCTGGCGGTACGATTATTTCGGATTTTAGGTGCCAAAAGCGGTACAATTATTTTGCATGAAAATTTGGCATTTTATATTGTAGTCCTGTAATTCTTAGCAATAACTCACTTAAATCTGTCCAAACCAGAGTCTAGCAGACATCCCGGGTATGATAAAGTTTGAAAAATGAAATAATAAATTATAATATAATAAATAACTATAAATAATTGTACCAAATAATAATATAACAATAATAAAAATGATTCAATAATGTAATCAAATCAAAAACACTGAAATTTGCTCAGTTTCAGAATTGTCACTGTCATTACTTTTCAGTATTTGATGACAGATCTCCCCACAAATCGCTTTCCCTCAATTCTGCGAGTGATTACTATTTATTATTGCTGTTTTCTAGCTGGTCTAAAATCATTTTTGATGTAAAGGGACAGTTTTGGTTGCTATGGACAATCTCCAGTTTCCAGGCATAAAGAACAGTTTTTATTATATAAAACTGCATGCAGAGCACTGGACAGACCACTAGGGACAAAGGGGATGTGAAATTATTACATACAGCAATGTAATCTGTAAGATTACATTATACTGTATGTATTGTGAGTGTTTCACTTTTTGAATTTGGCGCCAATCTCCGTCCCCGTGCGTCGCAACGCTTGCAGGGAACGGAGCTCGGCTCTGTGATAGATCGAGCGAGACACGGCTCGCTCGTACAGCGAGGGGACATCGCTGGATCCAAGGGAGAAGGTAAGTAAATGTCCTCCTGGATCCAGCGATGCGGTCCCGAGTCTGGCTCGGGGTTACCGCTTTTGGTATAAAAATTCCACCCCGACTCGGGAATACCGCCAGGGGGGTTAATAGATGCGATCCGACCCAGGAGAGAAATCTGGTGGGGTCTCCATTTTTGGAGAAGCGCTCTTATCGAGTTGTACAAGGGAGGGAAGTTAGCTTGATATAAAGTGCTATAAGAGGGAGTGATACAGACACCCAAGTATTTAAGAAAGACGGATTCCCATCTATAGGGGAAAGCGGACTGCAGGTGTCTGACCTTCACTGCCGGGGTTAAAATAGATTCCAACTTTAATGGAGTATATTTTAACCCCTGCAGCACTGGCATAAAGTGACAAAAAAACAGGCTGACACTCTCCCATGAGCAATGAGACATGTTGGTTCTTCCCCACATTGGTGGAATGCACAATAACACAGTCTATACGCAGTAAAGATGTTACTTGCCACCTTCCCACAGAGCCAGACGAAATCCTGATGTAGCTGTAGCTGGTTGCCAGGGGCGACTGATGCAGGAATAATGCCTTTTCACCACGTTGGGCACCAAATATAGCAAGGGCCCCGACCCCTTGAAACCTAATGGTGACCTCCAGAATCATGGAGAGCTTACATCCTTCTTTGTAGAGTGGGTTACCAGGCATGGTGGGTGAGATGCAAGAAGAAATGCTGGGAGCCAGTCACTTTTTGAATGTAAACAAGAGATTTATTGTCTCTTAATAGAACAGTGGGAGAGAGGGTTAGGGCCAGGACACTCTTGAGTATATACAATGGTAATTGGCAGACTCCGAGACTTCTAAAGGTAGACAGCTATACTGTGGAACACTTCTGTATAGGTAGGACCGCTGTCTCCTATGGCAACTAATCTTGCAAAGGTCAATAAAAGGTAGTTATACATAACTCTTGGTAACACAGAACGGTCCCTTTCTTATCTCACTGTAAATCTTCATTCACTGAGCTCCCAGTCTCACAGTAGACTTCTAGATCCCAGTTGTCACTGGATCCCCCTGAGTTCTTCCACAGCTATCCCGCTGTATACTTGTCATAAACCAGATGTGACCAGAACTGTGTGACTGCGACAGAGTGAACCAAACATAAATAGGTGAAAGTACGTTTATTAAGGTAAATGCATATAAAGGTGAATACACCACCAATACAAAACAGAGTGAAAAAAACAAACAACCAAACAGTGATAATAAACCAACCAGCATATATAGCAAAAGGAAATACCTGAATCGTAGTCAAGCCAGGCCAGGGTCATAATCAGGAGATCAGCAGATGGGGGCCAGCAGTAAATAGACAGGGAAAAGGTGGAAGGGATCAGGCTGTAAGGTAAGGATCCAGGGATACAGGAACAGATACAAACAGGTACAGGATACAGGAATCAGGGATCAAGTTCAGAATCAGGATCAGGCTAACAGGTAAACAGTATGCAGGTCAGGGCACAAGGACAATACCAGGGCAAGGTGTGTGTGTACTTGCCGGGTATTTATACTATTACTTGCTATCAAGCTCAGGTGGTGCCTTACTGCAGAAGGTAATATCTGCTCCACACTGCCAGGATCCATCTGCTGGTGGATGCCAGTACTGCGGCCCAAAGATGACATAACACCAGCAGGGGAAAGCTCTCCTGACAGTTACAAACAGCCAGGAGACACCTACCGGTGAATCTCAGTACTGAATGCCAAATGATAGATATTACCAGCGGATGGAAACTTTGCTGCACTTGTTGAAGGTTTCCCACTTCTTCACCGTCCCTGTTTGGTGAGAAGACTGCTCTGGTACTTGCTCAAGCTTACTTACTGTAGTCTCTGGCAGGAAAATGGATGTTCCCTTAGTGGCGATAGCTTCCCTTCTACCTCCGACCACAACTGGTTTCCCGTCTGGCTGAACCTTCTCAACTTGGTTGGACTCCAATCCTGCATTCTCAACCTATGCTGCTTCTCCTGCTCCTGGATAGGCTTCAGGCAGCCTAGCAACCAGGTGTCTCTGGGATAGGCCTCAGGCTTCCTGCCTAGCAGCCCGGGGCAGCATAACACACATCCACCTAGACAGCCATCCAGGTGGCCCAGAACACCGATCACCTGACTCCACCCAAATAAATAGGCTCTCCCAGCAGGCCAAGGGGCTAAAAGAAACCCTTGCCTATTGGCTGAGACACCCCATCCATTCATGTTCTGACCTTGCAAAGCCCCTTGTCATTCTAATGTCACCAGCACAGTGCCACCTAGTGACAGAAGAGAAAAGGTGAAGCGATTCTAGAATTAGAGGGGAATCAATTGATTTTCTAACAATTAGCCAGGAAAATGACCACCTGGCAAACTAAACTTATTAGCAACCCTGCCTAAACACCAGGGTGCTACAGATACATGCAGGAGGCATGTATATCCTTATAGATAACCACTATAGCAGTACTTTAGAAAGGATGAGAGTGGGTTTACATCCTTTTTAAGGGTGCTGGCTTCCCTGCTTGGCTGTGTCTGAGTCACTGACCAGGAACAAGCATGCAGCACCAGGGGGTAGACAGAAGAAGCGACTCCCTTGGGCAATTCAGAAGGAAGAAGATCGGACTATCCGGCGGACTTAGTCAGGTAGACCAGAGTCCTCCAGAAAATTCGATTGTGTGTGGGCAGACACAAAAGTCCGGGGGACTTAGAAATAAGACTTGCTTCAAAATTGTCCGCCGGACTCGGCTTTTAGCGGATAATCCGTTTATCTGTGTGCTAGTCCGGCGGACTAAAACTGACGCTAGGCCAGCTATTGGCTACTGGCTATGAACTTCCTTATTCTAAGTCATCACGTTAGAATCCCCTGGACTTTTGGAGTGATCGTGTGTGGCCAAGTCCGTTCGCTTGAAAGTCCGCCGAATAGTCCGATCATGTGTACGCGGCATTAGAGGAAACAAGGTATGAAGGTGACAAATGTCTGACATTTAGCTGCAAATCAGTGGCAGCGGGGTGACTACTGAGAGTTCTGGAATAGCCTTGCATGCAGCAAAATATCATGTGAAGGTGCCCAAAGGAGCAAAAGGAAATGAGATGGTGTTTCCAGGCTCCTCAAAGCCTAGGGTGGCCTTTTCAAGGAGAGGGGCCTATATTTTGCTGGAGATCAGTAATGGCCTGTAATGCAAGGCGCAGGGGTGCCGCCCCCTTATCAATGCGTCCAGCCCCCAATCTACATGTAGGGTGCCGGAGACATGGATTCCAATGGTTGTTTTTTTAAAGCACATGATTAAAGCCAGAAGCCCTAATAAGCTTAAAAAAAGGATGGGCTCTGGGCACAGTGAGCCCATCCAGTTGTGAGATGATAGCAAACTAATATTCGCTATATTCACACCAATTCTCCTCCCGACCAATCAGGGCGTTGGATCCTGAGACCCATTTCCCAATTGGCCAAAAGCAGAAGTGATCCTATTGGCCTAGGTGGAAGAGGGAGGAGATGCACGGGAAGAAGCCGCCCGTCAGCCACAGGGAAGCGCTGCCACAAATGGGGTAAGTATGGGGCTGGGGCTGGCAACCCACAGATTAAGAGGGGGGCATTGTTTGCCACCCCCCCAAAAAATATACCACCAGCCGCCACTGCTGGAGACAGGTCTTGCCTCTGTGAGAAGTCTGCTGAACCTAAGGGGTTAATCCGCTGCATTGTGTAAAAAGGCTGTTTGATTCTGTCTTCTCTGTTCTTCCCCTTCTTCCACTATCTCTAAACTAAGATGACCAGATTTTTTAAATTAAATCCGGGGACATTTTTTATTTTTTTTTAATTGGCAAATGGTAAACTATTAGCATATTCTCCTCAAATGATATATGCAGTGTATGTGGTATGTGTTTATAGAATAATTGTATGATATATACTTTATTTCTGAAAATCATTTCATACCAGCCCCATAGAATTATTATACCAGCCCAACCCCATAGTGTCATTATATTCTTGTTCATAAAAGGGAAAACCATGCATTTTAAAGCACACCTTGTTCAGTGCCCAGCAGCCCAGCCTTACCTGTGATCAGTGCATAGCGAGCAAGGAGAGGAGACGGATTATACAGAGCAGGGACCTCCTGTTTACCCCATGCGGCCGGTGTCCTCAGACGAAGTCCCACCTCATATGATAGACATCACCAGTGTGCTGCCTATCATAGGAGCTGGCCCAGGAGGTAGGACTCCCCCCGATAGCTGAGTAAGCGGGAGATCCCCACTCTGTATAATCCGGTGGCGCTCGCCCCCTCCCTGTGCGAGACACCCTAGTGGGACCCATGATAGGGCTGGCCCTGGGCGCCCCCCCTCCCCCGCACCAGCTCGCGGTGTACTTGCCCAGGATCGTCCTTGAATCCGGGGACAAAACTGGGGACAGACAGGCTCCGGGGACAGTGTCCTCAATCTGGGGACTGTCCCCGGACATCTGGTCACCCTACTCTAAACCATCTCCTGAACAGAGGCTATGGACAAGTTGTACATGCTCAGTTTGGTGTGTATTGTTAGAGATTTTTTTTTTCTTTGGAGAGTGCATGGGATCACCCCAGGGTGAATTAGCCTTATAGGACAGTCAGAGCAGAATGAAAACACCTCCTACAAACTTTAACCAGACACAGATAGAAGTCACAAGACTGCTATATACTGCTAATGAGAAAAGGTATATAGCATTTGTACTTACTAAAACTATTGCATTTCCATGTTCTCTGCACTGTGGGAGCCCAGACAGTGTTTGCAGGGTCCTGAGTTTAGTTACACTGTAACTTCTTTTAAAGTGGCTGTAAATCCTTACAGACCACTTTGACCTACAGGCAAGCCTAGATTAAGGCTTACTTGTAGGTCCATGAAATATCTCCTAAACCTACCTGGTTTAGGAGATATTTGCAAAAAGACAGGCACCGCTGTCTATGGCGCATGAGCCATAGACAGCGGCGCGCAGGCACACTGAGCATGTCGCTGCTCACAGCGTTATGCCATTAGTGGTGGCTTTGGTGTGCATGCACGGGAGTGACGTCATCGCTGCTCTGGCCGCTCACATTGCCAGAGCAGCGATACCCGGAAGAAGATGGACGCTTTGTGCTACAGGGGACAGCGATGCATAGTAGCCCATTATGTTTTACCTTTGTAGCAGCGGCTCCTGAAATTATACCTGAACTGCAGTTTGGTTTGGGTATAATTGTCTAAATTTAGATTTCAGCATCAGTCTGACTGGACTGTGAGATGTTCAGCCTGGCCACAGGGAGCACTGTCTCTTCTGGCAGGCATGGAACTATGGTCTGGTTAGGTGCTTAAGTTACTCTCTCTCGGAGCCCGCCCCGTGTGAGTGGCGTTCTCACTGTGCTTTCTGGGAGAGGGTATTTTAGATGTGGACGTCACGTGGTTCGGGGTTTCGGTCCAGAATGAGGTACTGACTTCATGGTCCTGGTCCTCCTGACCAGCCGCCAGGAAGGCTATGCGCTGGGGTGCGGATCCACCAATTTTGATGTCTCTGGGTTGGCTAGCCCGAGGTAGGGAAACTAAAGAAGGATTCTGAGGTGGTTGGGTGCCGTCTTTGGTTTGGGAGAGACTCAGTGACTTCAAGCATTCCAGGGGAGGACTCTTCAGAAGACCACGTATGGGTTGGTTTCTTAGTAAGAGCCTGGAAGGGCTGAGGTACCCGAGAGAATCTGGTCGTGTGGATATTGCCAAGCTGGCTGAAAGATCCAGGTATCCTACGAGTGTTATCAAGCTTAGTTTCCCTACATGTTCTACAACAACGTCTGTGGCAGAGACATTATCGTGTATGTTCTACAACGTCTGTGGCAGAGACTTGTTCCTGAGTAAGCACCTTGTTGGCTGCTAGGACTTGTGAGAGAGGGACTGTCCAACCTGAGTGATCATCCAGTTGCGAATGGTTAGTCTCTGGATCTAGTCAAAGTAAGCAAGTTCTTCAACATTTTGACTTTGACACTAATGCCGCGTACACACGATCAGACTATCCAGCGGACTTAGTCTGGCGGACAAACCGCCGGAAAGTCCGCCGGACTTTTCGAACGAGCGGACCTGCCCACACACAGCCAAACTTTTCCCGTGGACTAGGTCCGCCGTACTATGGCAGGAGTCCGCCGTACTTTTGAAATGAACGGACTTTCCCACACACGGAGGAAAGTCCGTTCATTATGAACGAGGCACCAGGTAGACGGGACTAGAGCAGGAGGTAAATGTCGCCGCCTCCATGGGTGAGATTGGCACGTCGCTGGCCCCCTCACCTGGTATGGACTTAAAGGGGAAGCCCTACGCTGAAAAAACGGAGTGGGGGTCCCCCCCAAGTCCATATCAGACCCTTATCCGAGCATGCAGCCCGGCCAGTCAGGAAAGGGGGTGGGGACAAGCGAGAGCCCCCCCCTCCTGAGCCATACCAGACTGCGTGCCCTCAACATGGGGGGGTGCTTTGGGGAAGGGGGGCCGTGCGGTCCCCCCACCCCAAAGCACCTTGTCCACATGTTGATGAGGACAAGGGCCTCTTCCCGACAACCCTGGCCATTGGTTGTCGGGGTCTGCGGGCGGGGGGCTCATCAGAATCCGGGAGCCCCCCACCCTATGTGAATGAGTATTGGGGTACAATTTACCCCTACCCATTCACCTGGTGAAAAAAAATGTAAATAAAACACAACACAAGGTTTCAAAATAATTTATTGCACAGCTCCGGGGTCTTCTTCCGTCTTGGGGGGTCTTCCCGCTGGACTCCTCCGCTATCTTTTGCTAGCTCTTTTACTAGCGGAGGAGCCCATCTTTCTTCTTCGTCGCCCCCCGTGGGTGTTCTTCCGACTTCAGGGGTCTTGTCCCCCTCTTCGGGGGTCTTGCCCCCCTCTTCGGTTCTTCTTGCCGGGCCTCTGCTTTCTTCCTTTAGCTCTTTTACTAGCGGTGGCCCGGTCTTCTGTCGCCGCCGCCTCTTCTTCCGACTTTGGGGGTCTTGTCCCCCTCTTCGGTTCTTCTTGCCGGGCCTCCGCTCCTTCTTCCAGCTCTTTTACTGGCGATGGCCTGGTCTTCTGTCGCCGCCGCCTTCTCTTCTTCTTCTTCTTCCTTGAGATGTTGACTCAACACTCTCTCTGGCCGCAATGACAGGGACACGGTGTGCGGCGACTTATATAGGGACAATGGGCGGGGTCACCGGGTGATGTCCCCGCTCCTTATGATGTCACAGCCCCAGCATCCTCTGGGACTGTGACATCATAAGGGGCAGGGACATCACCCGCTGACTCCACCCATTGTCCCTATATAAGTCGCCGCACATCATGTCCACCGGTATCTGGGGGCCCCCTTATTAAGGGGGCTCCCGGATTCCGATGTGCCCCCCGCCTGCAGACCCCGACAACCAACAGCCTGGGTTGTCGGGAAGAGGCCCTTGTCCTCATCAACATGGGGACAAGGTGCTTTGGGGTGGGGGGCCGCAGGGTACTACCTTCCCAAAGCACCCCCCCATGTTGAGGGCACGCGGCCTGGTATGGCTCAGGGGGGGGGCGCTCGCTCGTTCCCACCCCCTTTCCTGACCGGCTGGGTTGCGTGCTCGGATAAGGGTCTGATATGGACTTTGGGGGGGACCCCCACGCTGTTTTTTTGGCGTAGGGCTTCCCCTTTTACGCCCATACCAGGTGACAGGGCCAGCGACGTGTCAATCTCGCCCATGGAGGCGGCGACATTGACCTCCCCTGCTAGTCCCGTCTACCTGGAGCTACGTTCAAAATGAACGGACTTTTCTCTGTGTGCAGGAAAGTCAGTTCATTTCAAAAGTCCGGCGGACTAGCGCACAGGCGGCCGGATTGTCCGCCGGACAATTGTTTAGTCAAAACTACTTTCTAAGTCCGCCGGACTTTTGGGGAAAAAAAAGTCAGCCGGAGCCCACACACGGGCGGATAGTCTGATCATGTGTATGCGGCATAAGAGTACCTGAATTTCCTTTCCAACCCTCTGATCCCAATTTAAGAGACTGTTCATTATTTAAGTTTGCAAATAAAATCCATTCAAGTGGATCTGTTTTCGGTCTCTCAAGTTACTGGGCCATTTACCACGAGACACACCTAGACGTGCAACAAGGAAAACAGAAGGTAACGGTAAGCCCAAATCTAACCAGCAGCTCCTTCAGAGGTTAGTGCTACACCTTTGCAGGGAGACAAAGAGGAAGTAAACCCATCAGGGTTTACTTCCTCTTTAATTTGTCCTTGTGTGAGAATGACACATAACTTGGTGCCATGAGTACTGCAAATTCAACATTGTTTTGCTCATAAACCATACAAACATGCACAAATGAGTCCTCTAGTTCTATCAGCAAGCCATGATATGAATGGCATGGTGATGAGTGATTTAAACAAAAAAGTAAAAAAAATGTATGTTCATTTTTGGCACATTTATATCTTTTTGGGATTTTTTAAAATGTATTTTGTATATGATTGCTGTTAACTTATTTAATGTTCCTGACTTCAATTGGCAATTCTCTTTCCCTATGTGCAAATAATCCCCTAAAGGGACTTCTGGTTAAATGCCACCCTTACCTGTAGCCAATGTCATCCCATCCACGGTCCTCCTGGTGGAACCTCTGCATACTGCGCATGTCTGCGCTACAGTCTTTGAAGGATAAGCATGGCCTGGATGGCTCATAGGTGTGATGGATGTAGATGTGCTGCAGAGGTAAACGTAGCAGGGTCGGGGTCCCTTTATATGGCTTAGCCGCCCACTGACAGCGAGGTATAACTGCAGGACAATCTGGGGAGGAAATAAATCATTCATTCATTCAACCTGGTAAATCTACTGATTAAATAATTCATGGACTATATTCATATACTGTATCTTGTATAACTTTTGTGACGAAAAGATGGCTCTGTTTGCACTGGAGGAAGACAAAGAATCCAGTAAAAGATGTTATCAGGTATTTTCTGCTGGCAAGTTATTTCTTAATTATTAATTTAATATTTGTTTAATCATTTATTCTATATAATAAAGAATTACATTTTTTAAACATGCCGATCCTAAACTATTGTGTATTCGTTTATGGTAATGAAGTAACTGTAACTAAAGATAAATTAGTATTAGAAATAGAATTAAACTCCAGACCGGTATAACAGACTTAAATGAATGCAGCTTTGTGTAGGTTAATACATCATAAATGGATTTGTAAATGTCCAGCAGAGCTCAGAGTGAGAGAGGGAGAAGCTGCACAAGCAACCAATACGTTAACATACTGAAAAGGAGCATGTTATAAGAAGGCAAAAGCAGAGTGACAGAGACATAGCTCATCACTGTGCTGCTTCTCAATTACTGTCCAGTTTCAGGTTGAGGTGGGCCCATGATACTGGCTCAGAGGCCCAGGCTTTTCTGGGCTCAGAGGAAGTGGGTTTAATCACACTGGCCCTCATTCAACTCTAGTGGTGGCCCGTCCATCCCCTTACTTGTGCGCCTGGCCCCTAATCTACATGGAGGGCACCGGACGCAAGGATTTCAATGGGGTTTTTTTTTCTTTAAGCATATGATTAGAGCTCATCCAGTTGTGTGACAATAGTGAATTAATATTCACTATTATCTTCCTGATTCTCCTCCCTGCTAATCAGTAAGCGGGTCTTAAGACCCGACTGACCGAGAGGAGAAGCGACCGTATAGGCCGTCCGAGGAGGAGGAAGCACAGGGTGAAGCCGGCCGAGGAGGAGGAGATGCAGGATGAAGCCACCGAGGAGGAGGAGAGGCAGGAAGGAGCGGAAGCTGCCTGCGACCTAGATGGGGTAAGTGCGGGGTTGGTGGACAAGCGAGCGACAGGGGGGTTTAACTGACCGAGGTGGCTGGTGGTGGGTTTCGTTTGCCCCACCCCCCCCAAAAAAAACAATGGAGCACCAGCCGCCACTGTTCAACTCTAAGGCTGGGTTCACACCAGTGTGAATTGAATGCGGGTTTCCCCGTATCCAATCTGCATGTCAGGAGATTGTGTCCGGCTCTCTCCGGAGTGGCTCTGGTGCGGATTGCACAGGAGTCCTGTGAATTTTCTGGTCCGTTTCAAGTCTGAATTCAGCCCAAAAAAAATCGGGCTGAAATCAGACCTAAAACGGTGAATGGAAACGCACCGGACTCCTGTTTTGAGCCGTGCCATTCCTCAGTGTGAATCTAGCCTAAAGCTTGTGTACATCTACAGTAATAGTACAAGAAGTACCACAGGGACAGCTCCAGGTTAACCACTTTAAGAGTTTTTAGATGTGGTGTTTACAAGTTAAAAAACTTTTTTTGCTAGAAAATTTTTGAAAAAATATTTTTTTTTAATGAAAAAATAAAACAACAGTAAAGTTAGCCCAATTTTGTTTCATATTGTGAAAGATAATGTTACGCCGAGTAAATTGATACCCAACATGTCACGCTTCAAAATTGCGCCAGCTCGTGGAATGGCGACAAACTTTTACCTTTAAAAATCTCCATAGGCAACATTTAAAAAATTCTACCAGTTGCATGTTTTGCGCTATAGAGGTCTAGGGCAAGAATTAAACATCCCTTGTAATAGAAAAAAAAGCATGACAGGACCTCTTAAATATGAGATCTGGGGTCAAAAAGATCTCATATTTACACTAAAATGCAATAAAAATGTAAAAAATAAAATGCCCCTTTAAGAGCTATGGGCGATAGTGAGGTTATGACGTCATCTTCCGCCCTGCAGTGTCATGGAGACAGTTGGGGGCCAACTTCCCCTCACTCGTCTCCATGTCAGCCCAGGGGACAGACGCAATCGCCTCCACTGCTGCCGACAGCTTTAGTAAGCAGCGGAGGGAACCTGATCGTGGCGGGGGGGCCCTCTCCCGCCATAGATAAAAGTGATCTTGCGGCGAATCCGCCACAGAGACCACTTTTATCTTGTACTGGACCGCCGGCCGAACACGGGGATACCGGGGTTATGGTAGATAGCTGCTGCCATAACAACAATATCCGACCCCAAAGTAGGGACGTACATCGGCGTGCGGCGGTCCAGATGTGGTTTAGGAGAGTGTTGTAGAACAATCTGCTTTTTTGTTTCACCTTTTCAGTTTTTTTTTTTTTACATTTGCAACTGAAAGGGGTTGTAAACCCTCAGAGTTTTTCACCTTAATGCATTCTATGCATTAAGCTGAAAAATATCTTTTAATGCAAAGCGCCCCCGAGCCCCCCTTATACTTACCTGAGCCCCAAAATTTGCGTGATGGGAACGAGCACACCAGCTTCGGCCGGTGTCTCGTATCCTTATTGGATAGATTGATAGCAGTGCAGCCATTGGCTCCCGCTGCTGTTAATAAAATCCAATGACGCGGGTGCCGGGGGCAGAGCCAAGTCCGGCATTTGTGTCTATGGACGCAAGTGCTGGACTCAGGAGAGCGCCCGCAAGCTAACCCCCTCAGGAGAGTGCTTCTCATAGGGGGTTATCTGATGTGGGGAGGAGCCGCGAGAGCCGCCGGGGGACCCCAGAAGACGAGGTTCGGGGCCACTCTGTGCACTGCAAAACTAGCTGCACAGTGAAGGTAAGTATGATATGTTTGTTATTAAAAAAACAAAAAAAAACCCTTACAATCACTTGAAGTTCTACTTTAACCATTAGCTGCAGTGGATTCATCAGGGGTGTTTTAAAGGCGCCTGGAGGGTTCTGGATAAACAGAACCAGCCACAACCTATATGCTATCACATAGGGGGCTAGTTATGTAAAAAAAAGTTTTAAACATTTAAAGTGATAAATAAAAAATCCACACCCCTTAAGATATATACAAAAACACATGTGTTGGGGTGCCTACTTGTGAAAATGATGATTGCCCTAAACATGGTATATAAATGTGTGTACGCTGGAGTGACAGCAATAATTCTAGGCCCATTTTTTTATGGTTAACGCTAAACTGATTATCTGTAGGGACTTTTTAAGCATTGCCTTTGGACTATTTTGATACTGAAAATTGTTGCCATATCACTGGCACATGCAATTTTAAGGCTTGACATGCTAGCTATTTATTAATTTGGCACAACTTCATGTTTTTTTTTCTTTAATTGGGTAATATATTGGGGTTAATTTACTAAAGGCAAGCAGACTGTGCACTTTGCAAAGTTCAGTTGCACTTTGCAAGTGCAGTTGCTCCAGAGCTTAGTAAATGAGGTAAAGATTCACTTCGCAAAGAATAAGCAATCACGTGCAAGCAAAATAAAAAATAAAAAACAGTTTTTACTTGAACATGATTGGATGATGGAAGTTAGCAAAGCTATGGCCCATATACTAAGCTCTGGAGGAACTGCTCTCGCAGAGTGCAACTGCACTTTGCAAAGTGCACAGTCCATTTGCCTTTAGTAAATCAAATCCAGAGTGTCTATGTGCACTAAAATAAACGTGTGCCTTTATTTACCAAAGATATGGATTTGATAAACCATTGCGTCAATCTTATATAACATGACATTTTTGCTTTCAGAATATACACTGAGCAAAATTATAAACACAATACTTTTGTGTTTGCCCCTATTTAACATAAGCTGAACTCAAAGATCTACAACTTTTTCTATGTACACAAAAGGCCTATTTCTCTCAAATATTGTTCACAAATCTGTCTAAATCTGTGTTAGTGAGCACTTCTCCTTTGCCAAGGTAATCCATCCACCTCACGGGTGTGGCAAATCAAGATGCTGATTAGACAGCATGATTATTGCACAAGTGTGCCTTAGGCTGGCCACAATAAAAGGCCACTCTGTAGTAAAATGTGCAGTTTTATCACACAGCACAATGTCACAGATGTTGCAAGTTGGCATGCTGACTGCTGACTGCACCAGAGCTGGTGTCCATAAAGCCATCTCAAAAGGCATTTCAGAGAATTTGGCAGTACATCCATCCAGCTTCACAACCGCAGACGATGTGTAACCACACCAGCCCAGGACCTCCACATCCAGCATCTTCACCTCCAAGATCGTCTGAGACCAGCCACCCGGACAGCTGCTGCAACAATCGGTTTGCATAACCAAAGAATTTCTGCACAAACTGTCAGAAACCGTTTCTGGGAAGCTCATTTGTAAGCTCGTCATCCTCATCGGGGTCGTGACCTGACTGCAGTTTGTCATCATAACCGTCTTGAGTGGGCAAATGCTCACATTCTATGACATCTGGCACTTTGGAGAGGTGTTCTCTTCATGGATGAATCCCGGTTTTCCCTGTACAGGGCAGATGGCAGACAGCGTGTATGGCGTCAAGTGGGTGAGCGGTTTGCTGATGTCAATGTTGTGGATCGAGTAGACCATGGTGGCGGGGTTATGGTATGGGCAAGCGTATGCTATGGACAATGAACACAGGTGGATTTAATTGGTGGCATTTTGAATGCACAGAGATACCGTTATGAGATCCTGAGGCCCATTATTGTGCCATTCATCCACGACCATCACCTCATGTTGCAGCATGATAATGCACGGCTCCATGTTGCAAGGATCTGTTCACAATTCCTGAAAGCTGAAAACATCCCAGTTCTGGCATGGCCAGCATAGTCAGTGGACATGTCACCCATTGAGCATGTTTGGGATGCTCTGGACCGGCGTATACGACAGCGTGTTCCAGTTCCTGCCAATATCCAGCAACTTCGCATAGCCATTGAAGAGGAATGGACCAACATTTCACAGGCCACAATCAACAACCTGATCAACTCTATGCGAAGCAGATGTGCTGCACTGCTTGAGGCAAGTGGTGGTCACACCAGATACTAAATGGTTTTCGGACACCCCAAACCCCCCAATAAAGTAAAACTGCACATTTTAGAGTGGCGTTTTATTGTGGCCAGTTTAAGGCACACCTGTGCAATAATCATGCCGTCTAATCAGCATCTTGATATGACACACCTGTGAGGTGGATGGATTATGTCGGTAAAGGAGAAGTGCTCACTAACACAGATTTAGACAGATTTGTGAACAATATTTGAGAGAAATAGGCCTTTTTTGTACATAGAAAAAGTCAGATCTTTGAGTTCAGCTCATGATAAATAGGGGCAAACACAAAAGTGTTGCATTTATAATTTTGTTCAGTGTATATACACATTATGAGGGTTTTCACTGGTCAGGCCTAAAATGTGCATTTTATAACGTATGAAAAAAATGGCTCCAGGACTGGAGTGATTAAACAATGCTTTTGTGTTTGGGACCTTATAGAGCTTTATACACCTGTAACAAATATAAATCCACATAATAGCTATAATATTATACCCAGATATTGCTGCTCAAACTGCTTTGCTGCTGCAGCTGTGGTTTCTTTCAGCTCTTCCTCTGTCATATTAGGAAGGTCAGAACTTGGAAATTGTTTCCTGTAACATTCAATTGCTTTCCCTATCTCATCTCCTAATTCACCCTTCTCCAGCAGAGCCTGGAAATTCTGCCTCCTGTACGGGCTCCTAGCTGGAATTCCCCCATAGTAAGAATGAAGTAGATCACTCATCTTCTGGGTTTCATTTATGATCATCATTTCTCTCAGTAGGGCACCATCCAATACACCATTGATGTTGGCGAGTGTCAGATCAGTTATAGAAGGGGCTCCATGTAGCTGGAAGGTTTTTGGATCGGTGGTAGAATCCCAGCACCCATCAGGAACATATAATGGCACCTGCAAAGAATCTTTTAAACTGGCAAAATGTAATCCTAGCACACTTGGAAGTGAATTTCGACATGTGGTATTGCTGTGTGGCTCTTGGCTTGGTCCTGTATCCTTGCTGAGTTCTTCATCCCTTGTGTAATCTTTCAATTTTTTCACATCACAGTTAGCTTTCCAACCACAGACCACTGTGTCAACAAGAGACCTTAAAGCCACTGTGCTACCATCAGGAGCCAAAACAACTCCTTTTTCCTGCCAAGGCATGCCCTCTAAACGTATCACCTTTTCCATCAGCAAAGCGCGAGCAAGAGCAGCTTGTCTATCAGACAGATATTGATGGGACTGGAACTGCTTATTATTAGAAGACAGCAGGAGCTCAGCAACAGCCTTAGCAGGCCATTCTGGCAAACTGGACTCCAGCTCCTGTATGAGATCAGTGAAGGTTTCCATCTTCATAATAGCTGGAACAAAGGAAACATAGCAGTTAAAAATTAGCAAACTAACAACTTAAAAAGACTTATCACCCACACATCACGCCATACTGACCACATATGTACAGATACAGGGCATAACTAAAAGTGTTACATGTATAGTATCTGATAGACAAGAAACAGATTATGGAGGGTGAAGAGTGTGATTCACAGCAAATAAACGACACAGAAATTCCCCTATGTACTTAGAGAAACCGATTGTCAGACACTGCAGAAATCAGGGCCGGCTGGCTCCTCTGATAGACAGCACACTGGTGCAATGCTGGGACGTGTGATGCCCACCATAGGCAGTGCCGGGACAAGGTTATTCAGTACCCAGGGCGAAAACTGCTGTTGCATTCTATGCATTAAGGTGAAAAAACATCCGACAATGCCGGCCCCCCACATCCCCCCGTTTTACTTACCTGCCCCCTCGAATGTCCCGCACTTGCGCCCAACATACTTGCGCCCAACATCCTCTTTGCCACTCACCCTGGCCGTTGATTGGCTAGAGTGGATGGATTGAAAGCAGCGCAGCCATTGGCTTGCGCTGCTGTCAATCACATCCAATAAGGAGGCGCGCCGGGGGGCGGCGTCAAGTGATACAGTGAGCGGCTACCGCCTGTTGTATCACTGGAGCGTGCCAGCAAGCACTCCACATCTTGTGAGGGAGCTCACATGAAGAAGATGTGGAGACCTTGCGGGGAGGAGCCGAGACAGCCGCCGAGGGACCCCAGAAGAGCAGGTTCGGGGCCACTCTGTGCAAAACGAGCTGCACAGTGGAAGTAAGTATAACATATTTGTTATTTAAAAAAAAAATGCCTTTAATTAACTCACTAATGCAGCACAAAATGGTTAATTAACTGCCACTGGTCAGTCACGAATGCATCAGTGACCAGTGGCAGTACATTACCCCCCCCCATGAATTTATTATTTTGCAGATGGTATCATGGCAGTCATTATCTGCTTACTTGTGCCGTGCGATACACACTTCTTTGTTGATTCCCCAAGCTTCTCGGCTCCTCTAGGTTGCAGCTCCGGCAGCAGCTCTCTTTGTTCCTCTGAGTCCTCCCACCCCGCCTCCGGCCATGAGTGATGTTACGCCGCCGGGCCGGGACTACTAAGTGCCTTCATAGGGGGAGTAAAGTACTGACAGGGAAGGGAAGTGAATGGCTTGTGCCGGGTGCCGGAGCGCACTCAGGACATTGTTACAGTTACAGCAGGTACAACTATTAGCAGCGCCGGCTAGTGTGTACAGTCACACACAGTTGTGAAGCTTACTGTCGCCACTTCATCTGCATTACCGCCCAGGGCATCTGCTCCTTCCGCACCCTTGTACTTACCCTGATCATAGGAGCCAGTCCAGGAGGCTGGACTTAGTGTGACAGCAGCAGCGCCGGGTAAGCGGGAGATTCCTTCTGTGTAATCCGGCAACTCTCCTCTCCCCATGAACTTGCAAAGCTGTGCTTATGGGCATTGCTGAGGCTGCATTGATATGCACAGGTAAGGCTGAGCTGATAGGCACTGATCAGACTGCATTGCTGAGCACTGGTCAGGCTGCATTAATGGGCACTGATGAGGTTGCATTGATGGGCATTGGTAAGGCTGAGCTGATGGGCAATGATGAGGCTGCATTGATGGGCATTGGTGAGGCTGAATTGATGGACACTGGTGAGGCTGCACAGATGGACACAGGTGAGGCTGAGCTGATGGGCACTGATGAGGCTGCATTGATGGGCACTGATGAGGCTTTATTGATGGACACTGGTGATGCTGCATTGATGGGCATTGGTGAGGCTGAGATGATGGGCACTGTTGGGGCTGCATTGAAGGGGCAATGGTGAGGCTGCATTGATGGGCATTGGTGAGGCTGCATTGATGGGCATTGGTGAGGCTGCATTGATGGGCATTGGTGAAACTGAGCTGATGGGCACTGATCAGGCTACATTGATGGGCACTGGTGTGGCTACACTGATGGGCACTGGTGCGGCTGCACTGATGGGCACTGGTGCGGCTGCACTGATGGGCACTAATCAGGCTGCATTGATGGGCACTGGTGTGGCTACACTGATGGGCACTGATGAGGCTGCATTGATGGGCACTGGTGAGGCTGCACTGATTTGCACTTATGAGGCTAAGCTGATGGGCACTGATGAGGCTGCATTGATGGTCATTGGTGAGGCTGAGCTGATGGGCACTGATGAGGCTGCCTTGATGGGCACAGGTAAGGCTGAGCTGATGGGCACTTATCAGGCTACATTGATGGGCACTGGTGAGTCTGCATTAATGGGCATTGGTGAGACTGAATTGATGGGCACTAGTGAGGCTGCATTGATGGGCACTGGTAAGGCTGAGCTGAGGGGCACTGATGAGGCTGCCTTGATGGGCACAGGTAAGGCTGAGCTGATGGGCACTGATCAGGCTACATTGATGGGCACTGGTGATGCTGCATTGATGGACACTGTGAGGCTGTTTTGATGGACACTGGTGAGGCTGCATTGATGGACACTGGTGAGGCTGCATTGATGGGCACTGGTGAGGCTGCATTGATAGGCACTGGTGAGGCTGCTTTGATGGGCACTGGTGAGGCTGCATTGATGGGCACTGGTGAGGCTGTGATGATGGGTGCTTTAACATGCATGGTTTTCCCTTTTATGAACAAGAAAATAATGACATTATGCTGTTGGGCTAGTATAATAATGCTATAGGGCTGGTATAAAATTATTTCCAGGGCTGGTTTTTATTCCCAATCTGGCCCTGGCAGAAAGGTATTATCATTATTATGAGATATCAACAACTCAACCAGCTAACCTTAAGGTTCTTTTCACACGGGACGGATCCGTGATATTCCGCCCTGTGAACATCCGCTTGCTCAGCAGGTATCGCTGTTGATCCCCACTGAGCTGGGGGATGACAGGGCGGTCCCTGCACTGTGCAGGGACCGCCCTGTCAGATCTCCGCTCTCCCCTATGGGGAGATCGGATGAACATGGACCGTCTGTCCATGTTCATCCGATCCGCTCTGCAGACGGATAGAAAAATAGGATTTTCCTCCGTCTGCAGAATCGGACCATAGCGGAGACGGATGATATCGAGTGTTAGCGGCTGACACCAGCTATCCCATAGGGATGCAAGTATGTCCGTATTTCATCCAAAAACAGATGGATGAAATATGGACATACTGTCCGCATGTGTGAAAGGGGCCTTAGGAGACTGAACAACATTGTTTGTGGACTGTTTGATCTGTACCAAATGCTTATACCACGAATAATAAATACATTGAAATCAAAAAAAGAAAGCTACAAAAAAAAAAAAGCCTCTATTGTTCCTAAAAAATATACGATATATACAGTTCATTGAGTGCCAAAATATTCTATAGGGCAGGATGTAAGTGAGGAATTTCCTAACTACTGCTAAAGAATCCCCAATTGGCTCTAAATGTTCACATTCAATGTAGTGCAGTAACTCTCATGTCGCGTACACACAAATGGACTTTCCAGCAGACTAAGTCTGATGGACTTTTCAGCGGAGTTCCAACGGACCTCAGAACAAACGGACTTGCCCACACACAATCACTCCAAAAGTCCACCCGTTTAGATTGTGGCGACGTACAGCACGTACGACGGGACTAGAAAAAGGAAGTACGCCACCCTTTGTGCTCCTTCTGCTGATCGCGCGTTTATCTCTTTAGCTTTGACACAAGCCCAGTCCATGAACAGGGCGAGGAGGACTTCATGGATCAAGAATTGGTTACTCCAGCGTGACCAGTTCTCACACATGCCTTTGCTTTGTGAGATTCAGGAGAATAATCATGAGGATTTCAGGAATTATCTCAGGATGACGGACCCCATTTTTCACCATCTGTTGGCTTTGCTGACCCCTTATATCAGCAGGCAGGATACCTGCATGAGGCAAGCCATTACTCCGGAGCAGAGGCTAGTTGCCATGTTGCGCGGTACTTGGTGACAGTTAGAAGCCTTCAGGACCTCAAGTTCTCTACAGGCATCTCCCCTCAGGCTCTGGGGATCATTATTCCAGAGACCTGTTCTGCCACCATTCAGGTCCTGCAGAAGGACTATATTAAGGTAAGATTTCTCCTTTAAAGTGGTTGTAAACCCTTACAACACACTTTGACCTACAGGTAAGCCTAGATTAAGGCTTACCTGTAGGCCCAAGAAATATCTCCTAAACCTACACGGTTTAGGAGATATTTGCCGAAAGACAGGCACCGCTGTCTACGGTACAGGCGATATGCCGTGAGTGGCGGCTCCCGTGCGCATGCGTGGGAGTGACGTCATCGTGGCTTCGCCTAATGACAGCGGCGGAGCGGCGAGACCCACCGAGAAGATGGATGCGCCGGACTACAGGGGACAGTGGTGACTTCGCTGGCTCCTGTGTCAGGTAAGTGACACATAATGGACTACTATGCGATGCATAGTAGTCCATTATGCTTTACCTTTGCAGGGAATGAAAGAGGAAGTAAACCCATCAGGGTTTACTTCCTCTTTAACATCACATTCTATGTTTTTAATGTTTGCTAATGTATTGTATTTCTTTCATCGTTTCATAATTACCATGATTGGAATATGCTGTAATATGCTGTGCCCCTTTGTCCTCATGCATGCTGGAAGCTTTTAAACTTCCTTTTTTGTCCTTCATGCATATTTGCCCTCACTATCCTCCCCAGCATGCTCTTCTGGGACCATAAACACCTATAGCCTAGTCACTTAGCAATGTATTTTGTCAGCTCCATAGTATTGCTTTCCCCAAATCACCCCCTAAAATGTGTAGAAATGTTATCTGTGTCCTTAAATTCATGCAGAGTGTCAGAAGCTTTTTTTTTGGTGGGCCAAACTCATTAGGAACCCCCTCCCCCAACTGCTAAGTCAGCTGATACCAATCCTCTATCTGCTATATAAAAAAGGGTACTAGTGCACACAACCCCTACTAATATCCCTGATACGACTCTAACACTCAAAAATTACTAAGGGAATCTGCCAACATATATAGTGATCTCTGCACTATCAAGAGAAATGTGATAAAAGTAGTATGTGGCGCTACCTAACCCAGGAGTTAATTATTGATAAACTACAAAAAATAAATAAATGAATACTATATCAAAATATGTGCAAAATAAGCAATGTGCAAACCATAAAACCAATGTGCAGAAAATGCTAAAGTGCAAAAATTGCATAAAGTGCAATAAACAACACACTTATAAATATGCTGTGCAGTAATCTTATAAGTGAAATCCACAAACAAAGTGCAAAGAACAAAAGTCCATATAACACAGCAATATCGTGACCTTAATAACAAAAGTGCTGTTCAAAATGAAAACTCAAGCAGTGAGAGTCAAAGAAATGTCCATGCAGTCAAATTAAGGTGTGGGAAGACACCAAAACTGTGACAATCCACCGATAATCAACACTTCAGTGCTCTGTGCACCCCTTGTTTCCCCCAGCCTCTCACCTCAATATACGACCACTAAGGGCCATAAGACGCTGTATAAGCACTGATGACAATCCCAATCCTCCTTTATTCCTCATATAACCAGCCCGTCAGTGTTAAAGATAACATCAGCAGTAACCATAGATAGGATTAGAAAAGAGGGGGGGCTCCAATGTGTAGTAAAAAAACAGCTTTAATGAAGTAAATCCACACTTACATATAAATATTCACAATCGCGGGTATACAAACAAGCAAACTTCCAGTCTCGGTCGCGACCGGAAGTGACGACAGTGACACCTGGCTCCTCCCTGATGCGTTGTGTCACATCCACGTGACTTTATCAAAGGGCCTATCCCCTTTGATAAAGTCACATGGATTTGATGCAACATATTATTTATGCATTCAGCTCTCAATGAAGTGGAGAGGGTTACCTGTCCAAAACATCCCCCCCCTAAATTTTTTGCAATGGGCCATCAGATGGGGTGAGGAATCTGATAAGGGGACCTTATACTTTTGGCTTTAAATACTAATTTCCAAAAATGTTATACGGATCTTGGCCAAAAATGTTTGTGTCTAATCAGCTTGCAATGTTTTCTTGTTTGACTCCACAGTTTCCTTCAAAGCCACCAGAATGGCAGACTGTGGCCTTCCACCCGTTGGGACTTTCCCAATTGTGGAGGTGCAATTGATGGGAAACATGTCCGCGTCGTCCCACCCGCCAACTCGGGGTCCTACTATTATAATTACAAGGGGTGTAACAGTATAGTGATGTTGGCGGTGGTGTCAGCTACCTACGAGTTCCTGTATGTGGACGTGGCGAAAAATGGCCGGATGTCGGATGGTGGAGTGATCACACAGACGGAGTTCTACTGGCGTCTCCAGATTGGCAGTTTGGGCTTGCCACCTCCAGAGGAGAATGTGGAAGGACCCCCCTTCATCTTTGACGCAAATGAAGCGTTTGCGCTGGGGGACCATCTTATGCGGCCATTCCCTATGAGGGCCCTCACCCCGGACCAGAAGATTTTTAATTACCAGCTGGCCAGAGCCAGAAGAGTGGTGGAGAACACTTTCGGGATAGTGGCCAGCCGGTTCCGCCTATTTTTGACACCCATCCACATGGCAGAATATAAACTGAACCATATAGTGCTTTCCTGCTGTATTCTGCACAATTTAAAAAAAAAAAATACTCTCCAAACCATGTGGCCTCAGTTGGGCCTGAAGCAGACTTTCCAGAAAATGCTAACCTGATGGCACTTGAAGTTGGCCGTCCTGGCTTGCCCCCCCCCCCCTCCCAAAGCTCCCACGAGGTCAGAAACAGATACACAGAGTACTTTGCGGTAGGGGGGGGGGGGCTATTGATATGCCAGACAATGTCTGAGAGGCATTTTTTAAATAAATTTCTCTTTCAAACTGCAATAATTTTTGTTTTCATTTACTGCTTGGGTTTGTTTTAGGTGTCTCCTAGCTTTTTTTTTTGTTTATTTTTTGGGCCTTTTTCTTCAACAGTGCAAAACAAATTTCTGTACGAGATGAGGTGACAGTCTCTTCTTCAGATAATATTATTATGTTGTGGGTCTGCTACACATACACCTTGTTTTTGTTGTTAATGTATGTAGTGCATTACTGACAAAAATATTCCTCATTTTCAGCACCATGACATAAATGTGTGGAGTCATGAAAATGGCGTGATTGGAGAAAATTCTAAAGCACTGTGGGTGTTATTTACTAAAGGCAAATCCACTATGCACTACAAGTGCACTGCAAAAGTGCACCTGAAACTGCCCTTGGAGTGCAAAATGGATTTGCCTTTAGTAAATAACCCCCATTGTCACAGAAAACAACAACTTTACTACAAATACTGCTTTTGCAAATTGAAAAAGGAAGCCACACATTGTTGATAATTAAACTTTTCACATGTGCATTTATAAGAGTTTTACAACAAACCAACATATCTGGTGTATATAACATTATTTTTGGTAACATTAGTATAACTTGCAATTTTAGAGGAAACAGGCATGTATTAAAAGCATAACATACAGAACTGAGGAACCAATTTGAAAAATGAAGGCAATATCAGACATGAGTAGGTCCAAACTGTGTTGATATTGCCATCATCATATGGGGTGTCACCCCTGTAAAAGCCAAATTTGGAAGATGCACACAAATTGTGATTCAAACTGGGCATTTTCCTTCTGATCCCATGCCTAATGTCAACATGTGCTATCTCCCATCATGGGGGATCAATGTACGTGTTTTGGGGGTGCAACCCCTTCATCTCAGCCACTTTAGTAGCAAGGAAGGGGTTGCACCCACAAAACGTGTACATTGATCCCCCATGATGGGTGATAACACATGTTGACACACTGGGGGTTATTTACAAAAGGCAAAATCACTTTGCACTGCAAGTGCACTTGGAAGTGCAGTCGCTGTAGACCTACAGTAAGTGGGACATGCAAGGAAAATAAAAAAACAACATTTTAGCTTGCACATGATTGGATGATAAAATCAGCAGAGCTTCCACTCATTTCAGATCTACCCCTCAGATTTACAGCAACTGCACTTCCAAGTGCACTTGCAGTGCAAAGTGGATTTGCCTTTCGTAAATAACCCCCACTGTGTGCATCTTTCAAATTTGGCTTTTGTCAAAATATAAAACTGTTTTTTAAAATATAAAATCGATGCCAGCTAGTTTTGGGTTTTTCAGATTCTCCCTAAAACATTAATGATGTTCTTCATTTTTTGTTGAACCTCTTTGATGTTTTTCTTGAGATTATCTAAATCGCGATTGCACCCCATTATCTCCCCGATGAGGATCTGGGCACTTTCACCGGTGAAATGCAATTCTTCTTTCACAAGATCCACATCACCTAAAAATAAACCAAAAAACACACCATGTATTATAAAAATGCAGGCATACATCTATTACCTGAAGCTGTGGTCTCAGATACTTACCTGTTGTGGTGCCAATTTTGCCAATTTCAACATCCTCTCCTTCCTCCTCCTCCTCTGCTTCTGGTTTTTGGATCTCCCCTTCTTTGGGAGGTGTGGGGTCACTGGTGTCCTCAGACGTCCTGAGTCTTCTCTACCCTATGAGAATGTAAAAAAGGAATACTTAGCACACTGATATTTGAGGGCAGAAATAGGAATATGAAACATTGCTTGGAAGTGTCGTACAATTGTCTTTTTTGGCAGAGTTCAAAGCTGAAAACATTATTTTAGAGACTTTCTAAAGCTGGAATACTTACCTGTTTTGTGCAAGTTTGACAGATGGAGACACCCCTATAGTATCCACGTGTGTAGGACACCCTAATAGAAAGGGTGTTCTGGTGTCCCACACTAGTGAGTCCAGATGTGTAAACAGCTACTGAGTGTCCTCTCCTTTACACTGAATCAAGTTTGTATTTCATTCAATTACAAACCCCTCAAGACAACAAACTTCCTTTGACTAGAAATAGGCATGAACAAATGTAGTTAAGTGCAACTTATCCAAAACATTGTATTTGAAGTGGGTGAACGAACGATGTTTACTATGAACGATTGAACCCATGAACATGGAAGTGGCCATTTTAAACTGTACAACACTAAATAAAAGCACATGGAGCAGTATGTAAGCAATAATAATAATATGAACACACAACTACTTACTTTTTTTAAGAACTCGTTTGATCCTTCTGTACTAATCGTGCTCCCTCAGTTTCAGGTCTGACCAGCGTTTCCTCAGTTGATCCTTGGATCGCCGTACCCCAAAATTCTTCTGAAGACTCTTCACGACTGTAGTCATAATATTAGCCTTTCTGATATTTGGGTTTGGGTAAGGTCCATACTTACCATCATAGTCGTTCCTCTTCAATATGTCCACCATCTCCAACATCTCTACAAAAGACATGTTTGAGGCCTTAAATCTCCTCTGGGATCGGGATGTTTCTGGCTCCGTGCTTTCCTCGTCCTCCTCCTCGCTAAAGGAATTATCATGCACCTGCTGTCTCTCCCCTATGTCCCCACTGCGCCGAAAGAGAAGGGGCGGGGAATAGACTACAAAGAACGTCAGGGTTGGGCGGAGTTTCATGCATGCGCACTGTATATAAAACGTAACACACATACGTCGTACGTACGATCTGTGAGCGGAGGAAGGAGTAGCGGAAGTGCTGATCGTTCGAACAAAGGTACTTTTAACTTGTTACATCAATAGCCTATACTGCTTCTAGATTGAGGCTTATATTGGCACAAGATTAGAAGAGTTTAACCTGACATTAGGGTTTGTCTTTTGCAGAGAATATGGATCCCTTCAAGGACTCACATTTTCTTGGCATATTCAATGATATGCTCAGGGAGCTGCCCTGCCTGTGGCAGGTGAACCACCCCTTTTTTAAGGACCTAAAAAAGAGGAAGGCAGCGCTGGAGAAACTGCTTGCTTTGGTGAAGATGATGGTCCCCACGGCAGACATAATTGGTGGCCTGAGGAGTACATATCTGAGGGTACACAAGAAGGTCCAGAGTTCCCTAAGATCAGGAGATGCAGATGACGTTTATGTCCCCAGGATGTTGTACTATGACAGGCTGCATTTTCTGGCAGACCAGAGGGAACCCAGGCCAGCACTCTACAGTCTTCCTTTAAGGCTTCCTTCCCCCCAGCTGAGGCTTCCGATTTCCAACCTGGGCCTTCAAGGCATGCAACATGTGGAGGAGCCCAGCTTGAGTCAGGTATAACATTGTTCAACATATTTCTTGTCGTACATTTAATGATGTTAACTAGATGTTATTATTGATCAGTAAGTTCTGATTTAACAAAGTGTTTTACATATCAATAGACAGTAGTGACCAAAAATGATTGGGACAAGAATGAAAAATGCTGGTGTAGCACTGACCCCCAAAGGAGCTGCTGTTTTTTATTGGGCTTACCGTTACCTCACCTGCTCACTGTGTCCGTCTTAGGGGTCCCGTTGTAGAGTAGATTAAAGAATGTTAGCTCCGACACTTAGTCCTTTTTCCAAAGATTTATTTGAAAGAACAAGGTTTTGCAATAGAGGGATAGAAGGTTAAGGGGGGTTCAGGTACCTTGTAATTGCGGGTTATAGGTATTTCCTTGATCCAGAGGACAAACAGCTTCCACAGGCTGGATCTAGCAATCGCCGGATAGGCCTCTCTCACTGACCTAGCAGCCGGTGAGATGCTCAAAGTCTCTGCCACAGACTTGTCAATTCAAATGAAATCATTGTGCAATCCTCTGCCACAGGAAAGCACAACCAGCAACTTGTTGAGAAATTAAAGAGTTTCCACACAGTACCAGTTTCCTCCAGCCGATCCGGCGATACTATGTGGTAGGTGACCTGGGATGCATCCTTCAACTGAGTCTCCAATCTTTTCCAGAGATTCCAGCCTTGTTGCTCAGTCCTCTCATGAAAAAGTCCTCCCCTGGATCCTCCAGTCGCTTGGCTTCTCACCGCAGGCAAGACAGCACAGGACCCCTGAATCTGTAGGCCCCAAGACTTTTAGGGAAACCCTTTCAGTTACAAAGCCTCGGACCAGCCGGCCCCCAGACATAGAAACAAGCAGAACACACCTAAGGCCAGGAGGGCCATGAAGTTGGGATAATGAACCCGGAAAAAAAGACCCCTCAAAATGGCGTCAGTACCTTAAGTACCCTTACCCAGAATGCACAGGGGGTGAACCACTCCCACTGGGCTATTTCCGAGTAAAAGGGGTACCCTCTGTATTCAGCCTGTTGCATTTTCAACACTTACTGGTGGTGACAGCGACACCCACGGCCAAGTGGAAATTAGCACAACCCAGCTGAACTGGTACAGAAACCAGAACTTTGGAATAATTAATCTGAGCCAAACTGCAACTTCAAACAAACTTAAATTTACAAAACAATAGCGTCTGCTCATTAGGAGCAGGGCGCTACAGTAGGGTCAGAATGATAGTCTGTTCTATTTATTAACATTCAATTTGCAACAGTCATGGGCTGATAATTGTGTGATTGATGAATAAAAAACTAAAACAATGTCCCATTTACATACACAAGAAGACCTCAGCCGGGAGGAGGCTGTGGCAAGTGGCAGCTGGGAGGAGGCTGTGGCAAGTGGCAGCTGGGAGGAGGCTGTGGCAAGTGGCAGCCGGGAGGTCTCCCTCCTCCTCCTCCACCTCCTGCCACAGCTACAACAGCAGAGCCACAGCCTGGAAGGAAGCCTGGATGGAAGTGTCTAAGGAAGACCAGAGAGTGATGGCCTGGGTTCAGTCTGGTCTGACAGAAGATGCAGGCTCTTGTATAACCACAGCCTGGGGACATAGATGTCATCTGCTCTTCCTGATCTCTTGGACTTCTGGACCAGACTGTTCTCCCTTAGATATGGACTCCTCAGGTCACCAGTTTTGCATTTAAATTATTGATGTCTGCCCTGGGGGCCAAAGGCTTTGCCAAATTTAGCAGTTTTTCCAGCGTTGCCTTCCTGTTTATTTGATTATGACACCTAATAAAGTTTTTTTTGGTTAAAGAAATACTTGCCTATGTGTTTTAATTCAAAAAGGACAGTTTATTTGTGAGTAGGCAGGTATGTTTCAAAAATACAAAGTCAAATTAACAAGGGGCACCAACACCAAACAACCTCCTCGAGATTAAAAAATAAAACAATAAAATAAAAAGATAATAATGGCATTGTGGTAAGTTGACACACAAAACACACCAAAAAAATTACGAAGATGACCAAAATTTTAAAAAAGGAGATCTTGATTAAAAAAGCAACCACAAAATAAAATAAAAAATTAAAAGATAAAAATCCAAAATGATTTGGGAGGTCTGACGAATAAAAATATTCTGTTCATGAAATCAGGAAAAATAATAAAGAAATACGTTTTGGAGAAGTGTGTGTGAATATGAGCAGCAAAACAACCTCATTCTTCTAGCATTATAAAGAAAAAGAGAATGCGCTGCATTAAACAATTTTTAACATTGCAGCATGACGATTGTGCTATATCCATTACGAACGCTGGTTTTACCTGACCGAGCGATTCCCTCTCATAATTTATTCTGAGCATGCGTTGCACTTTGTGCGTTGGACTAGGCTACACACGGTCAGAATTAACATGATGGGATCATGTTGTCGGAAAATTTGAGATCCAGCTCTCAAACTTTGTGCGTCGTAAATTCCGATGGAAAAAGTCAGATGGAGCCCACACACGTTCAGATTTTCCGACAACATGATCCGATCGCACATTTTCCGTTGGAAATTCCGACTGTGTGTACAAGGCATTAGGCTTGAAGCTCATAACTGGAATGATTACAGGAAAATAGAATCTAATGCCGCGTACACACGATCGGATTTCTCGTCGAAAAAAATATGACAGCTTTTCCGACAGGATCCCGCTCAAGTTTGCCATGCATACACACGGTCACCCAAAAGTTTGCTGAAATTACGACCGTCGAGATTGTGGTGACGTACAACACTACGACGTGCCGTGAAAATTAAGTTCAATGCTTCCGAGCATGCGTCAAATTGTTTCCAAGCATGCATAGGAATTTTGCACGTCGGAATTGCCACAGGCGATCATATTTTCGGCTAGTAACTTTTCGCGACTGAAAAATTGAGAGCAAGCTCTCAATCTTTTGCTGGCTGGAATTCCGCCAGCAAAAGACCGATGGAGCATACACATGGTCGCATTTTCTGACGAAAAACTCTGATCGGTCTGTTGCGGGCCGAAATTTGTATCGTGTGTACGTGGCATAACTGTTAGCTATAGGGTACTGCACATACTATATCATGTACTTACGTATCCTCATTACTTTCAGTACTGTATCCCCACAATGCCTGGTGTGTCACTTACTGTGAGACGGAGCTGCTGAAAAACATGCAGGAAGAATAAAGATGCAGATCAGACGGCAGACAGCCATGTTCACCTCAACCTGCGCAGTGAGAGAATGGAAAAATAACACCTAATTATTTCATACTGTAAATTGATCATGCTTCCTGTAATGTACACACCAGGAATTATATAAGCTGTGACCTTATCAAAAGTTCTGTTCTTGCACAATGATCACAGGAACTAGTTTTGCCAGTTAAAATGGCACGTACAAGGTGGTAGAAGCAAGACATAAATATTTATACTATATACGAGGGCTATTCCAAAAGTATTGCAAAAGTGGGCATAACTTCTTTATTAACTTACTTAGGTTGTTCAAATTTTACATGTTAGTAGAGTCATTCTTCCTCTATAGTAAAGCCTGGTACACACTACAAGTTTTTTTTCGTTTAACCTAGTGGGTTGAACGAAAAAAAAAACTGACAGCTCTGGTCGGAGCTTCTGTACTAACCATCCGAAGTTAGTACAGTAATCTCCCCTGCTGAGCTGCTGTGTTCTGACAGAGGGAGGGCTCCCCTGCCAGAACACTGTGATCAGTTATCTCTGCCAATAGCGCCTGTAAAGAGCCTCTCCTCTCACTCCAGTGTGAAAGCCAGAGTGTTTTCACACTGGAGTGGTGCGCTGGCAGGACTCCAAAAAAAGTCCTGCAAACCGGATCTTTGAGGCGCTGTAGGAACAGTGTAAACACCACTCCTACAGCGCCCCTGCCTTTTGAAATCAATGGGCAGCGTCGCTGAAGTGACGAAAAAGCGCCGCTGCAGCAGCGCTTTGCAGGTACATTTAACCCCTTTTCAGCCATTAGTGGGGATTAAAAGGGTCCTGCTAGTGGCCAAAAAGAGCCGCAAAAACTATGGTAAATCGCCATTAAAAATAGCGGCACTTTACCACCGAAGCCCTCGACCCCCCAGTGTGAAAGTAGCCTTAGAGCCTTTTCACACTGAGATGCTTTTCAGGCGTATTCACGCTAAAAAAAGCTTCTGAAAACTGCTTACCCTTAATAGCAATGGATGTATTCACACTGGAGCTGTGTACTGGCAGAGCAGTGAAAAAGTCCTGCAAGCAGCATCTTTGGAGCATGTTTGGGGCGCTTAAAAAAGCGCCTCAAAAATGCCCCTCTCCATTGAAATGAATGGGAAGTGCTTCAAAAGTGCTTCAAAAGCGCCTGAAAAGCATGCGAAAAGTGCTGCAAAATGGTTCTTGACCTTTAAAAAAGCGCACTGCTAACACCTCAAAGGCGTTTGAAAAGTGCCAGTGTTTTATGGGCAGTTCTCAAAAGCCTCGGTGTGAAAGGGGTCTTACTATAAGGCTGCTTTCACACTGAAGCACAACTATAGCACTAAAAATAGCTCCTGCATAGTGCTTGAAAAGAGCATCTCCTGTCTCTTTGGTGTGCTTGCAGGATGGTAAAAAAAAGTCCTGCAAGCAGCATCTTGGCAGCGCTGTAGGAGTGGTGTATACACCGCTCCTAAAGCACCCCTGCCCATTGAAATCAACAGGCCCATCACTGTAGGTTTTAAAAAATAAATAAATAAATAAAAATTTGATGGACTACTCTGCCTTTTTATTGCGATCACATTTCTATGTTTCTATGTTTAGCAGAAGGAATTCATTTAGATACTTTATTGCTAAGTTAACAGAAATTTACAAGTTGCATTGAAGTAATAGGGCAACCGGGGTGGTCACACCAACACATCTATTCAGCAAACGTGATAGTCAGCTTCCGACGTATATAAAACAAACTTTCCAAATACCATTACATGTTAGATCAACTGTATTAGCCCACAGTAAATAGAGAACTGTAATATACTATTAATGCATGCAAACGCATTAGGGCAATGAAGGAAGGTTTTTTTTTTTATAATGGCAATTTTTTTTTTTATAATGGCAATTTGCATATACCAAGCTCCAGGACTGGAATCGAGGCTCCACCAGTGCAGAGCTTGCTCAGGAATGGCAGCAGGCAGGTGTGACTGCATCTGCTTGCACAGTGAGGTGAAGACTTTTGGAGGATGGTCTAGTGTCAAGAAGGGCAGCAAAGAAGCCACTTCTCTCCAGAAAAAACATCAGGGACAGATTGATATTCTGCAAAAGGTACAGGGGTTGAACTGCTGAGGACTGGGGTAATGTCATTTTCTCTGATGAATCCCCTTTCTGATTGTTTGGGGCATCCAGAACAAAAACCTTGTCCGGGGAAGAAAAGATAAGCGTTACCATCAGTCCTGTGTCATGCATCCTGGGACCAGTGGCGGCTGGTGAAGTTTTAGGATGGGGGGGCGCAAGACCCCGCCCATCCACGGTTGGCCCCTCCCACTTCTCATAAGCCACACCCAGAAATTTCCAAGATTATAGTATGAATTTACATAGTTAAAGGCCCCGTTATTACATCTGATTTATCTGCGTGGGTGTTCTGGCATCACATTGTAACAGTTAGATGAAAACTGTTAATGCTCCCAATTTCAGAACTTCTGAGAGAATTTAGTTGCATCTCCTGTTGGGCTTTTCCAATAAATTCAGGTGAGGCTTGCGTTCCTCACAGCGGCATTGTCTCCTCCGAATGCCTGATTAATACGCAGAGGAGAAAATGTTATTCCCCTTCAAGAGATGGGAGCGAGAGCAATTTAAGGATCATTTTCCTGGCTGGTAAGACAATCGTCAGATGAGTGTGAAATTGTTGCAATTAGACTGCAGAATCTATTGACTCACGCTGATGAAAGATGGTGCATGGATTGTTCACGCTGCGAACGGCACTCAGTGGGGCTGCCGTCTCTCCCGCTTGAATCCAAACCAATGTCTTTTTATTTGAATGATTCTTGATTATAAAATAAGTTTGTTTTATCGATTGGGATTTGTAACAAATTTAATTATTTTTGGATCTCTGTGGTTGAAAACTTTTATAAAAAGTACTATAGGAACACACACACACCATATAAAATGGCTTTGCCACGAATAGAAGATTCCACCAGGGTACTGAAAACTCTGAAGGCGTCTTAGACCATTACACAAAGCAGACAACTGATTGGTTTAGGCCAGGCAGACCATGCCTGATAGACTTGCAATAAGATAAGCAATGTACAACATTCTGCAGCACCATAAGAGAAGTGTCTGTATATCTAGTGAGCAAAATAACACACACACACACACACACACACACACACACACACACACACACACACGAAGCCCACTTACCTGACTGTGTCACCTCCGCAGCCGCTCCTCACACCGCTCTACTCCTCTTACTTCCTGTTTCCTCTCTCAGGTGAGATGGGAGAGAGAAGACAGGAAGTGACATCTGAGTCAACTCAGATGTCAATCAAACTGCCCGCCCGCCCGGCCGTAGTAACACATACTACAGCGCCGGGCGGAAGCTACTCAGTGCTTCAGAAAGCGCCCTGAGGCGGGCTAAACGCCCGCAAATGAAGCGCCACGCCTGCAATCTCATGATTGCATTGGCGTGGCGTTTCCCGGCGTGCACTGTGACCGGCGCTCGAGCACTTCCTTAAAGACCATTTTTTTTTTTTTTTTAAAAGGGGCAGTTTTAAAACTTTTTTTTTTTTTTTGACATTTTTTTTTTTTTTTACCACACAGGGGGGGCGGCGCCCGGGCGCCCCCTATGGACGGGCCGCCACTGCCTGGGACTATTCATGTGTGGGGTTGAAAAAGAAGGGTCAACACTGCCTACATCGACTCTTTGCATAAACTTTATGCCATTGTCAATAAAAGTCTTTTACACTTAAGAAATTCTTGTAATCCTACTTCAGTATACCATACTAACATCTGATAAAAAGATCTAACAACACTAAAGCAGTAGATGTTGTAAAAATTAATATTTGTGCCTGTTGGAAGGTTTAATATCATATTTCTGGTATTTCATTCCCTGGTTGATACAGGCAGATGGCCCCAAGTTGGAATGTAACCAGTTACACATCAAAGCTTTGTAGCATATCAGAATCTGCATCTGAAAGCAAGCAAGGCTGTAACAAGAGCTTGGCTCCGGGCCGACTGGTGTGATAATACACTGCAAGCAATCTTCATAGAGAACCATGGCTGCCAGGATGATTGATGATGGTGGGTGACAAATATCAAAAGATCAACAGGCACCTAGAGATAATACATAGACTTGTGTACTTGTTTTCATAGCTAACCTTATATCATTGTGCTTATCAGAGTTTTACTAGACTAGCTAATTATGGGAATAGACAAGTTCATATACATATGCAATAAAGAGGGAGGGAATATGTAATCACCCTCAAATAATATTTTGTTTCCAATTTATAACAGTTATTTCATTTGGCACCCCAGAAAGCGTGTGGAATTTATTTCTGCACAGAATCCAAACCCTAATGTATTTTTGTCTTGAGTACCTATAAGCTAAAGAATCAACTACATCTAGAACTGAAAGCTTGCTCTACTGTGGACAAAGATTTGCGCTGGTTCGTGAATTCAGAAGCCCTGCTTGAATGGTCCTGAAAGTTCTATGAAATATTTCATCAGTGAGCGGACACAAAAACCTGGTGAAATTTTTGGCTGGTATATGTATATATATATTAACGTTTATTGTATTGTTAGGGTGCGTTAGGCCTGTGTAGCCAGTCAAGAGGGCTGGTGAGAGAGAGGCTGATCACCCTTAGTTATCTGATGTAGCCTGCAGATTGACAGGATAAACCACACATCTTTGAGGAGAAAGTGGGAAAAATATAGATTTTTTTTATTTTTTCCCAAGTGAGAGTAAAATAGCTCTCTGTTCCAATAGAAGTTCAACGTGAATAAAAAGGGGGCTTTATTTACTTGTTTTATTTAAATTTTCTTTGTAATTTAAGGAAAACATATTTTGGTAGAGGAATCTGGACAGCACATTCCTCATTTGCAGGCATTAGGGGACAGCGCCATTCCTACCCTTCCTTTTTTCCTTAGAAGTTCAATGTGGCCGCTGTTCTGAGATAATAAGGCTAAAGTCAGTGGTAATAGTAGAGCATTGATTACGAGTGTGCTCTACCTTGTTTGCTGTAGAACTACAAGTAATGCCGCGTACACACGACCAGACTTTTTGACGGACTAGGTCTGACTGTCTTTCGGACGGACTTTCGGCGGAGGTCCGACGGACTTTCTGAACGAATGGACTTGGCCACACACGACCGGATTAAGTCCATTCGAAAGTCCATTCATTTTGAACGTGATGGCGTAAATGGGACTAAACAAGGAAGTTCAATAGCCAGTAGCCAATAGCTGCCCTTGTGTTGTATATGGTCCATCGAACTAGCACACAGACGAACGGTTTACCTGTTTTTTAGTCCGTCAGACTTGAGTCCGTTGGATAGATTTGAAACATGTTTTATTTCTAGGTCCGTCTAACTTTTGGGAAAAAAAAGTCTGCTGGAGCCCACACACAATCGAATTGTCTGACGGATTCCGTTCCGCCGGTCCAAGTTTGCCGGTCTGATTGTGTGTATGCGGCATAACATGTAGCTTTTTAAACAGCTTTTTATCTGTGTGTTTTGTCTGTGTGTTTGTGTATGTGCATTGTCTAAGCAACTATATAACTATATATAGACTAGATGAGCAACCCTCAGTGTAGACTAGTTAGCATATCAATTGAAGGCATTGAAGATTTTATTAAAAAACATGTCTGTGTTAAATTTGATACTATGCCAGAAAATGGTTTAACACACCAATTCAGTGACCTTTTGAAACAATGTAATATTCATAATGATGAGGCAAAACATAAAAGATCTTCAAAAAAAGGTAGGAAAGAGAGAATGGCCAATGTTGTATGCATGTTGTTGAAGATGAAAGATGTCGCTGAAAAAAAAGAATTTGAGTGGTATAAAGATAGAACACAATTAATAGGAAAGATAGAAGATGTGAGTAAAGGTATTTCAGCTATAGCTACGAATGCAGATACAAATGTTTGTGAGTGTTATGAACTGAGGGATGAGATTGAACAACTGGTGATTGAGAATGGTTCGTTGGAGCAGAGATTGGATGAGTTGGAGGAAACATGTATGTTGAGGGAACAATGTATCGCATCTTTAGGACAGGACAGAGAGAGTCTGGGAATGAAACTGCAATAGAAATACTTAAGAGAGAGTTATAAGAATGTAGAACTCAGCTACAGTGCCTTGCAAAAGTATTCGGCCCCCTTGAACTTTTCAACCTTTTGCCACATTTCAGGCTTCAAACATAAAGATATAACATTTTTATTTTTTGTGAAGAATCACCAACAAGTGGGACACAACTGTGAAGTGGAACGAAATCTATTGGATTTTTGAAACTTTTTTAACTAATAAAAAAATGAAAAGTGGGGCGTGCAAAATTATTCGGCCCCCTTGCGTTTACTTTGTAGAGCCACCTTTTGCTGCGATTACAGCTGCAAGTCGCTTGGGGTATGTCTCTATCAGTTTTGCACATCGAGAGACTGAAATTCTTGCCCATTCTTCCTTGCAAAACAGCTCGAGCTCAGTGAGGTTGGACGGAGAGCGTTTGTGAACAGCAGTTTTCAGCTCTTTCCACAGATTCTCGATGAATTCAGGTCTGGACTTTGACTTGGCCATTCTAACACCTGGATACCTTTATTTGTGAACCATTCCTTTGTAGATTTTGCTGTATGTTTGGGATCATTGTCTTGTTGGAAGATAAATCTCCGTCCCAGTTTCAGGTCTTTTGCAGACTCCAACAGGTTTTCATCCAGAATGGTCCTGTATTTGGCTGCATCCATCTTCCCCTCAATTTTAACCATCTTCCCTGTCCCTGCTGAAGAAAAGCAGGCCCAAACCATGATGCTGCCACCACCAAGTTTGACAGTGGGGATGGTGTGTTGAGGGTGATGAGCTGTGTTGCTTTTACGCCAAACATATCGTTTTGCATTGTGGGCAAAAAGTTCGATTTTGGTTTCATCTGACCAGAGCACCTTCTTCCACATGTTTGGTGTGTCTCCCAGGTGGCTTGTGGCAAACTTTAGACAAGACTTTTTATGGATATCTTTGAGAAATGGCTTTCTTCTTGCCACTCTTCCATAAAGGCCAGATTTGTGCAGTGTACGACTGATTGTTGTCCTATGGACAGACTCTCCCACCTCAGCTGTAGTTCTCTGCAGTTCATCCAGAGTGATCATGGGCCTCTTGGCTGCATCTCTGATCAGTCTTCTCCTTGTCTGAGCTGAAAGTTTAGAGGGACGGCCAGGTCTTGGTAGATTTGCAGTGATCTGATACTCCTTCCATTTCAAAATGATCGCTTGCACAGTGCTCCTTGGGATGTTTAAAGCTTGGGAAATCTTTTTGTATCCTAATCCGGCTTTAAACTTCTCCACAACAGTATTACGGACCTGCCTGGTGTGTTCCTTGGTCTTCATGATGCTCTCTGCGCTTTCAAGAGAACCCTGAGACTATCACAGACCAGGTGCATTTATACAGAGTCTTGATTACACACAGGTGGATTCTATTTATCACCATCAGTCATTTAGGACAACATTGGATCATTTAGAGATCCTTGCTGAACTCCTGGAGTGAGTTTGCTGCACTGAAAGTAAAGGGGGCCGAATAATTTTGTACGCACCACTTTTCAGTTTTTTATTTGCTAAAAAAGTTTAAATTATCCAATAGATTTCATTCCACTTCACAATTTTGTCCCACTTGTTGGTGATTCTTCACAAAAAATTAAAATTTTATATCTTTATGTTTGAAGCCTGAAATGTGGCAAAAGGTTGAAAAGTTCAAGGGGGGCGAATACTTTCGCAAAGCACTGTATCTCAAAAAGATTATGCCATTCTATCTTTGCCAGATTTTAGGGAAATTTGACACGAGTGCTTCACCCATTAATCTCTCGAACAGGCTGAAAGCTGTGGTGACACAGTACATTTTAAACAATAGGGATGCATGCGTACTCCTTCGTGCATGGCTTCCATTGCAATTGTGTCAAAAACTGCAACCACCAGTTGGGGGTCATAGAGGTCTAAACTCTAAACTCAAATTGGGCAAACTTGCAGATAGAATGAGGAGGAAGAAATACTAGGGGTTCAGACTAGGGATGGGCAAATGGTTCGGCCCAAGCATAAGTTTGGGCCAAACTTTGGTTGTTAGGATGTTCTGCGAACACCGAACAATATGCAGTGTCCGGGGCAAATTTGAAAGCCACCGGAAAGCCACCGGAACACCGTTAAAGTCTATGGGACACTACCATGAAAAATCAAAAGGGCTCATTTTAAAGGCCTATGCAAGTTATTGTCATAAAAAGTGTTTGGGGACCTGGGTGTTGCCCCAGGGGACATGTATCGATGCAAATTTTTTTTTTAAACTGCAGTTTTTTCAGGAGTTTTTTTTTTAATGCCTAAAGTGAAACAATAAAAATGAATTATTCCTTTAAATATCATGCCTGGGTGTGTCTATAATATACCTGTAAAGTGGCACATTTTTCCTGTGTTTAGAACAGTACCACAGGAAAATTACATTTCTAAAGGAAGAATTGTCATTTAAAACTGAACGTGGCTGTAATGAATTGTTGGGTCTCGGCAATATAGATAAAACTCATTGAAAAAAAAAACATTGGGACATCCATAGTCCATTACCAAGCCCTTTGGGTCCAGTATGAATATTAAGGGGAACCTCAAACCAAAATTAAAAAAATTGCGTGGGGGTCCCCTAAAATCCATACCAGGCTCCGCCCTCAGTTATATAAGAGCTGTCACAAGCGAAGACGCATCAGGCGGCGGAAGCCTCCTAAGGAGGCGGATTGGTTGTGGATTTTTTTTTGGTCTGGGCGGTGTGATAGAAGAAGATGAATGGACATTGTGGGACATTTTTACGTTTTATTTTTTAATAAAGGACTTGTCCCAAGCTGTGTTTTGTTGTTTTCAACAAGTTGACACTTTTTTGTGAAATGGTAGGGGTACTCTGTTACCATTTCACATGGGGGGGAGGCCGGGATCTGAGGGACCCTAAGACCCCCACAACCACTGGGCAAGGGTTGTGGGGATGAGGCCCTTGTCCCCATCCACATAGCAGCGATTCTCAACTAGGGTTCCTCCAGAGGTTGCTAGGAGTTCCATCACAATTGAGCAATTTCTGCCACTCAGATAAGTTCCCACAGACACCATTTTTTTTAGCTATATGTAAGGAGGTAATTGTTCCCAATGACAACAAGTGTAAGGACCATTCTTCCCGTTGACCATCACACTAATGTATCATACACTTTTATTGTTTCATTTTAAGCATTATTAAAATCACTGCTCCCGAAAAAATGACAGTTTTTAAAACTTTTTTTGCATTGATACATGTGCCCTGGGGCAGGACCCGGGTCCCTAAACCCTTTTTAGGACAATTACTTGCATATAAGCCTTTAAAATTAGCACTTTTGATTATTCATGTTCTAGAACCATAGACTTTAACGGTGTTCGGACTAATTTTTTGCCTGTTCGCATGTTCTGGTGCAAACCGAACAGGGGGGGGGGGGGGGTGTTCGGCTCATCCCTAGTTTTAAGGTATAGATAAATGTATTGTTTTTGTTTAGCATTTAAATTGAGAACTTTTGAAAAGCAACATACATGTTTTTTGAAAATTTTGCTCTTACCATGGGGATCTATTTTAGAGTGGGTTCATCCTAAAGAGGTCATGGTTGTTTTGATAATTTGTTCAGAGTTGCAGAAGCCAGGAATACTAGGTTCCTGGGTTCCAGGAGCAGATATAGCAAGCGAGCAGATATTGTGGATAAGAATTTGATTCTGCTCTTGTTTTTCACTTCCAGAATCCTGGTGGAGTGAGATTGTATGCCTATAGGCTACAGAAATAAAAATCTGGCAAGATCGTTCAGATTATTAAGAGTATGCTAGAAATATTTGAAAGGCAATGTGGAGATGGATATATGATTTTACATTTTACCCATGCTTTTTTATTCTCATTTGTTATTTTTTTAAGTGCCACGTCAAAAATTCACAAAACTGAAACATTCCTCACGCTTTGTACCAGAAACATTTTACTGTCATTTTTAAATGGGGCTAATGATAGTAAAACAACCATTATTTATTTATTTATTTATTTTAAGTGACACAAAAGATTACATAGCAAATAAAATAAAGTTTACAAGCTGAAAGCTTAGCTTGTCCCCTCAAAAAACTATGGGGTTGATCTACTAAAACAAGAGAGTGCAAAATCTAGTACTGCTGTGCTTCCAGGTTTTGCTGTCAAAGCTTAAGGCCCCTTTCACACTGGGCGGAGTCTGCCAGCGGATCCACCCGCTCAGCAGGGAATCTCTCTGCTGATCCCTGCTGAGCGGGTGGATAACAGCTCCGTGTCCGCTCCGCTGATGATGAGTGGACACAAACACAGCAAGCTGTTCTCTATGTGGCTGTCGGATAGACCGCCTGTCCATTTCCATCTAAATGTCATTGGAATGGAACGGATCCCTATCCATTTGTTTTTAGCGGACAGGATCGGATTGGATGTCAGTAGGTGTCAGCAGACACACGTTCACTGACATGCGCTGCTCCATAGAGAAGAGTGGATGGTCTGATCAAGTCCTCTTGAAAAACTGAAAGGCAGACCTGATCAGACCATCAGTGTGAAAGGGGCCTAATTGAACAAGTTAAACAAGTTGAAGTTAGAATCTGATTAGCTAGCATGCACAGCTGCACCAGATTTTGTTCTCTCCAGCTTTAGCAAATAAACTCCAATGTGTGTGTCATTTTGCAAAAACAAAGTTACTGCCCCATAAAGAGGCCTATAGTGGAAATGTAAAAATTGTTTACCCATAAGGCTGGGATCACATATGTGTGAATTGAATGTGGGTTTCCCGGCATCCAATTCGCATGGTATGCGAGTGTGACTGGCTCTCAATGGAGCCGGTTCACACATGTCTGGTCCTCATTCCAAAAGGGTCCTTTGCATGTTTGGGTTCGGTTCAGGCAAAAATTCGCACCTGATTCGCACCTGAACCAGGGAACCGGAACGCACCGGACCACATGCTGGGAACCGCGGCTGCACATATGTGAACCCAGCCTAAAGCCCTGTACACACGATCAAAAATTCGGCCAGCAAAAGACCGATAAGAGCTTATGGTCAGAAAATGCAACCGCGTGTATGCTTCATTGGACTTTTGCTGGCCGAATTCCCGCCAGCAAAAGATTGAGAGCATGTTCTCAATTTTTCGGTCAAGAAAAGTTTCCGATCGTCTGTACCAATTCTGACGCACAAAATTCCTACGCATGCTCGGAAACAATTCATTGCATATGCTCAGAAGCATTGAACTTCATTTTATCGGCTGGTCATAGTGTACATCACGCGTTCTTGACGGTGGAAAGTTTAGCGAAATTTTGTGTGACCGTGTGTATGCAAGCCAAGCTTAAGCTGAATTCCATCAGAAAAACCATCCAAGATTTTTCAGATGGAAATTCCCCTCGTGTGTACGGGGCAAGGTAAAGTTCGTCATACATTGAATAAAATTCAACCAGTTCAGCAGGGAATGGTCGAATTTTGATCAGTGTTTGGACTTCCCATTGATAATCAGCTGATTAGTGTATTCTGACATTGGTGGGTGCCTCTGTCAGAATACAATGTCCCGGTGGACTGAACAAAAAAAACTAACCATGTATGGCCAACTTTAGAGAGCTGAAGTAGTTAAAATGTATATAAAGAGCATTATAGGCTATAAAAAGCATGGAACTAAATAGCTTGGGAGACCAGCAATAAATGATGTGCAAAGTAGCAGGGACATTGCAAGGTATTTCATTCTTCAGCCCAGCACTTGGATTACAAAACCAAAAGGAACATAAAACCTTTTGACAACCTTACAAGTTCTTCTACCACTTCTGAGGTGTGACAAATTAATTTATCCCGGTCACATGTAGTCAGAATAAAACCCAGGATGGAATGATACTGACCAGATATTCCTCATAGCCCAGAAAATCTTTTCCTGCTCATACTCCATAATCCCATTAATCCATGTCTTCAAAAATCAATGCTGCCATCAATCATTTTTTACATTGATTAAATTGACACCGGAGTATCCAGAAAGATATGTTTTTCATCACCATTTTACAATAATATATTATAGATGCTAAATCGAATACAATGCTTTACTTACCAACGTTCCTGATACCCAGCTTGAATCAATTTGTATATTTAGGGATTTTCAGCATAATCCAAACGTTTGCATGAATTTTACTTTCATGATAAACAGGAAAAAAGGACATATCCTGAATGGAGTAAACTACAATAATTTCCTCTAGGGAAGGAAGAGGAGGTCTGAATGGTTTTAACTCTATCAAGGATTAGGTCAGCATTGACTAGGTTAGGACAGAATTAAGGACTAATAACGGTAGTCTGATAACCTATATATTGTTGTAATACATTTCAAAATTATTATGACAATATATGTAAAATGCCTGCTGGGAGGATATTATTGTTCTATTGATGAGTATCGGTTCAATTAACCCAAGTGGTAGATGTAGAACTGTAAGACAGATTACAGTTAAGGATGAGCTGAATGTACCTAAAGTTTGGGTGCCGAATCCAAACCCTATTAAAGTCAATGGGAACCAAATGTTAACTACAGTAATGGCCAAATTTTAGTCTAATAGGCATGTGGTTTTCAAGCAAATGGTATGGGGGACCAGCCACTCCACTGGAGACATGTACCAAAGCAAAGCAAATCAAAGCAAAATAAAATTAAAAAATTCCGGTCATATACACCTGTCAATGAATTCTGAATCATTTCAGAAATATCTTTAATATTAAACTGATGTCATAGGCACAAGCCCTAAATCCATCTACACAAGCCCTTTGACAACAATTTTTCCTTTTCTAACGGCCTACTTTTTCCTGGTGGTACAAAACCTTTATTGTATTTGTCCATGGTGGAATTGTGTCCTGCTCAGAGAAGAGTATAGTCCTTTACTGCTCTTCTGTATGAAGTTTAGGCTGTTTACATTAACATCGCCCCTTACCAATGAGATAATCGATTCGCTGGATCTCTGACAAAATGTAGGTGACCCAGGAAGTCGGAGGGAAATTTTGTACTTACCATTGTTTCCACTAAATATACATGCTGCTTGGAAATTAAATGTTGGGTTTTGTGTATAAACATTATCTATATGTCCTGTCATTCTATTGTCTATTACTAATCTCACAAACACTTTCCTTTTCAGGTGCCTTTCCGACATGAAGTGGAGTTGGCAGGATGCAGAGGCCATCTTTAAAAAGATGAAGGTAACTTTATTAGTATATAACTAAGGGGGCATTTATAAAGTGCAGCCATGGGGTTGTGAAAAAAAACTGGAGCACAGCTTGATTATTTGACTGGTCGAAACACACATGACCAGCTCTCCTCCAATCATAGAGCAGCTCAATGAGCTACCACAGAGTACACACTGTGACCCCCACATTGTGAATTAGCTGTAAAATGTGGACCATGGTGTGCATAGCCCTATGGAGTATCCCGTTTTTAATTGTATTTCATTTTGATGTTTTGCCGATAGAAAACCAGATTCTGGGGGCATGGCCTGGACATGGCCGAGTGAAGAAGTACTACTGCAGAGCTCCCGGCCTCGGATCCCCTTTCCCGGCTTATTTCACTCTGTAATTCGGTATGCTACCATCTAAAAGGCATAGAACCAGAGCTACAACACAGGGGACCCCCACTGCCAAAAACTCCGCTGCTTTTTTAAACAAATACCAGGACCAACAATAACCCCGCTCAACCTCCGGTGTGATATGTCCTCCTCGAACCCCGCCGGCATCTGCTGACATGGACCAGCATATTAGGGCCCTTCTCCAGGCCCTCCCGACCAGGACAGACATAGAGGCGCTGATCCTCTGCCTTGAGGAGACTCACCGCAGGGACATCCAAGAGGTGAGAGGAGAGGTGTCCAACTTAGCGGAACGTGTGACTACAGGGGAGGCCTCGGTCTCCTCACTGGAGAGACGGGTGGCAGCCTTGGAACAGGCAAGAGACCAGCACCGGGACTCTGCCATCGCCTTACAACTTCACCTCGAGGACATTGAGGACCGGAGCTGCTGCAACAACTTGTGGCTCCGAGGCATCCTGGAGTCCTCTGAGGCAGAAAATCTAGGAGAGGTGGTTCAGGGAATCTTCCACATGGTCGTGGCGGACCCCGAGATGTCCTATGAGTTGGACAGGGTCCACAGAACACTGGGCCCCAGATCAACGGACCCGAGCAGACCTCGCGATGTGGTGTGTTGGTTCCACCGTTACACCCAGAAAGAATCTGTGCTGAGGAGTGCCTGCTAACACGGTGATGTGGAGCTGGAGGGCTCACAGGTAAAGCTGTTACGAGATCTCTCCAGAGCAACGCTTAAGTGCCTTACTGGATCTCGTGCGACGGATGGGCTATACCTATCACTGGGGCTACCCCCTATCAGTATCTATACGGAAGGATACCTCCTCGCTTACGCTCCAGTCTCCCGCGGATCTACCTGCTCTTTTCCAGTACCTAGGAGAGGAACCGATCCCGAACCCTGACTGGCTTCAACTCTTGCCTCGTCCGACGGGCAGATTGGGCTCCCTTATGTTTAACAGTTGGCTGCCCCGCCGCCCACAGAGAGCAGGAAGAAGACGACGCTCAGCATCTCGAGAAATACACAGTGAGTAACATCCCAGCCTTTCATTTAGTCTAGCTTCCACCCGTCAGTACTTCTTTTCAATCCCCCGCTTCTTACACCCCGGTGGAGACCCCCAGGTGGTGGACACCCTTAATAGTGGCGCCACATTTGTTTTGACCTCCTACTGCTCCTTTTAATGGTCGTCGCCATGTTTCGCTCTGTCCCACATTGGCGGTACAGAGTAGTGACAACAAACCTACGCACTTTCAACAGCAATGGTCTGTGATGCAGCTCAGGATGAGGGCGCGGGTGCAGTGGACCCTGTAGGTGAGCGGGACTGAGTGGGGAGTGAGGGATGCTGGCATTTAGGGGACGGTGGCTTAAACATTTTTGATGACCAGACGTTTCTCCCTGAACTGCCCCCGGGGGACTTACTCCTGAAATGCCCCCAGAGGCTGGGATAAGCGGCCATACTTTACGAGACTCAACCCCCCCCCCCCCTCCTGGGGCTATGTAGCTCAAAGGAGACATAGCCCGGCTCTACTCGCTTGACCGCCTCCTCCCCCGTGCACCCTGCTTAGACTCTACTTGATATCGTGGTGTGACCTCCCTTGGCAAGCTATAAAGCTTACTCTGCTGTGGATTGCCCCTCGCGGCTGCAAGTGGGTGAACTGGAACCCTAGACATCCGTAACTTCTTGGAAAAGTTCAGAGGACCTGTCTCCCCAACGGGAGGGCTTGAGCTCTGGGGTAAGGGATAGACATGGCAGTGCCTACCCTGGGACAGCTGTGAGTCTGCCACCCCTTCCGGTCGGGGGGTGTTTTTTTTTTGTACACGATGCATATTAAGTGAAATGTCATTTATTGCTTACTCTTGATTAAATGCTACCGTCATAGTGCTATCCAGCTGACGTCATCAATGAGTGACGGAGATTGCACTGGGGACTGTCGAGCTTCAGAGTGTGCACTGCATAGCTTCAACAGACGGAAGTGTAATCTCTGTCTTTGAGATTGAGTCCCCTACAGCACTAGCAGAGCTTTGTGCACCAAGAACTAGCAGTGATGGACTCTACATTTGCCCTCCCTTGTCTGGAGTCTGGCCGTATCCCTTATTACAGGCCACGTCTTGTCAGCGAAAGTGTAATGCTCTTGTACACCTTTCCGGTGGGTTGAGAATATGTATTTTATGCTGGTGGGTGGGATGCTGTGTTATAGTAGTGCACTTGTTACAATTTTTTTGTATACTGTATAACTTCTCTTTTTGCTTTGTTACATGGGTCTCTCCGCCCAGAACTAATTCTATAGCTGCGTGGGGAGACCTATTGAACATGACTGCCTTGGGTTTTATGCTTTACAAAGATTCCATTTTTTTTTTTTGCCTGGTTAAATGTTTTTTTGAAATTGCTTACTGACATTTTTACTTCGATCTGCCGGGGGTGGGGAGGGGGGTTCGGGAGTTCATTCTCCGACCAGTCTGTCCACTGCCCCACCTAGCACCGCGCTATAAGTCCAGTATATAGCTGGTGAGCGCTTTAGCAAATTTTTGCTATTATAGTCCCTTCTGGTCACACTTTGAGTGTTCACAACCTCACTTCTTACTTTTCCTTGGGTCATGAGGCCCAGCTTCTCCCTCCCCCCCCCCCCCCTACATCCCCTCTCTCCCCCTCCTTTCTCCTTGCCCTTCTTGGGCAGTTCCCTACATCTTCCTTGATCCCACCGCCCCTAACCCCTTAATAACCCCTCCTCCTCTCCCTCCTGAGACATGATAGTATACTCGATTAAAGTGACCTCTATAAACACCAAGGGCCTGAACTCCCCAGAAAAAAGAGGATCCTTTTACAAGAACTGAAAAAAGCATGCACCGATGTAGCCTTTATACAAGAAATGCACTTCAAAACAGATAAACTTCCTTTTCTGCAATGCAGATCCTTCTCTCAGGTCTTCCACTCTACTACAAAAGGTAGTGGCAGCCCCTTCCTTTCACCACTAGGGTTGTATTTTGTTTCATGTTATTTTTTATTCTATTTCATTTCACTTCAATTTTTCTTCATTTTCTGTAGATTGGGTTGTTCACCTATAGGTGTAGTTTTATTAATAATTTAGAGTCCATAGCGCACCTTTACCCTTCTTCTTCTTTTTTCTTCCACTCTACTAACCCTTCCTCTAAGGAGAATCCATCCTGATCTCATGGCTTTATCTGGACTCTCATGTGGACCCTGAGGGGCGATATGTTTTTGTGAAGGGCCGTATTGGAGAGATCCCTTTCACATTTGCAACGATTTATGCACCTAACGACCACCAGGACAGATTCCTTTGGTCTACACTAGACAAATTGACGGAATACAGAGAGAGTCAATTAAAATTAATACTAGGGGGAGACTTCAATGTCCCGTTATCGCCCTCTTCGGACACTTCCTCAGGTAGTTCCTCGATCCCTACGGCAATCAGGCGGCGAGTAACGAAGTCTTTCCTGAAGACCCAGTTAGTGGACATTTGGTCTCCAACATTCCGGAGAAAGGGACTATACCTTTTACTCCCCTCCACACAAATTATATTCTAGAATTTACTTTTTCTTGATACCGCATGACCAACTACATTTAGTGAGCTCTTCCTCCATTGGTCATATTACATGGTCGGACCACGCACCTATAGCCCTTACCTATACCCTCTCTAAAAAACCCTCACCCAGGTCACTGTTCTGGCGCCTGAATGAGAGCCTCCTCCAGATACCAGAAGTACTGGCAGACGTGACCAAGGAGTTAGACTACTACTTCCAAGAAAATTCTACACAGGGCTGCGATCCGGGGATTGTATGGGAGGCGCACAAGTCTGTACTTGGTGGGTCCACATTAAACATGGTGCACGTATCAAAAGAACACGGAACAAACAACTTGTTAAACTTCTCAATGACCTGGCTTTGATAGAAGCGAAACACAAGCACGCCCCTTCACAGCCCTTGGAGTTCGAACTAGGGACCTTACGCGCACAGATAACAGACCTGCTTCATTATAAAGCTAAAGCGGCATTGCAATTCTGCTGTAGGGTGTCTTACGAGTCGGGCGACAAATGCGGGAAAAATTTAGCTAGGTCGGTAAGAGAAATGAAGTCTAACCCCTATATACCGCATGTAGTAGACCCGAATGGTCGAAAGGCCTCGACACCAACCCAGATAGCCAAGAGATTTGGCAATTTTTACTCCTACCTTTACAATCTACCTAATCCTAGATCTAACCAGGGGGACATCGACAAATATATCACAAACTCAGGCCTCCTGACCCTCATATCAGAGACTCAAAAATGTCTAGATGACCTGATTACCTTAGAAGAGGTGAGGCCATAAATTCATTAAAATTAGGTAAAGCCCCAGGTCCTGATGGATACACGGCCCAATACTACAAGACCTTCCTTCCCATACTTGGGCCATGCTTAGTGACACTCTTCAACGCTCTGGGCTCTAGTGGGGAGTTCCCCAGGGACACCCTTAGAGCCCACATCGCGTTAATCCACAAAGAGGGTAGGGACCCAGGATTGTGTGGGAGTTACAGGCCCATCTCCCTCCTAAATTTAGATTTCAAATTATTCTCCAAAATCCTGGCCACACGACTAGCACAACATCTCCAATCCCTTATACACTTGGACCAAGTGGGCTTCATCCCCACAAGGGAAGCAAGAGACCATACCATTAAGGTAATGAGTCTGGTGCACAAAGCAAAGTCCTCTAGGACCCCCTGTATTTTTGTGAGTACTGACGCTGACAAGGCCTTTGACCGAGTATACTGGAGCTTCATATTCCCGGTCCTCCTTCATATAGGTGTGGGGGAGCGGATGATGAGCTGGATAGGCAAAAAAAATTCCCACCCTTCAGCTCAAGTTAAGGCAAATGGAGTGCTCTCTTCTCCTTTCACCATTGAAAATGGAACCAGGCAGGGTTGCCCCCTTTCCCCTCTCCTGTTTGCGCTGTCCTTAGAACCCTTGCTCTGTACGATTAGGCAAAATCCAGATATATCTGGTCTCCAAATGGGTAACATCAACTGCAAAATATCTGCCTATGCGGATGATATGCTGTTCTCTTTGACAAACCCCAGAATTCCTTTACCGAACCTGCTCCAAGAATTTAAAACATACGGAACGCTCTCACACTTGAAAATAAACTTTTCCAAGTCGGAGGTGGTCCCCGCACAAACCCTGCTAGATTTACAGTCCAACTTTTGGTTTAAATGAACTGACATGGCCCTTAAGTACCTGGGCATCTACATTCTCCCAGATATCTCCTGCACATTTATGCTGAACTTCCCCCCCTAATTAAGGCACGCCACCTACTCCACAAATGGCACACAGGCTTCCACTCCTGGTTCGGGAGATGTAATCTCATTAAAATGAATATACTACCTAAATTTACCTATTTATTCCAAGCCCTTCCGATTCAGATCCTGGCCCCATTCTTTAAACAAGCTCAGTCTCTACTCATCCACTTTGTTTGGGCCCATAAGAAACCCAGACTCAAACGGTCACAACTAACACTCTCTAAGCAACAGGGAGGGTTGGCGTTTCCCGACCTACGACGATACTATCTAACCTCCCACCTCGGTCGCATTTTAGACTGGAATCGTAACAATGCCACCAAACTTTGGGTCCAAATCGAACAATCCCAAACCTGCATCCCTGTGAAAAGTGCCCTGTGGTGCTATAAGGACTTACCCCCAACATTGAAGTTGCATCCTACTATAGGGATCTCTCTAAAACTCAGCCATTTGACTGTTAACCAACTAGCAATAACTATGCCCTCTCCCCTATTCCCTATCCTTGGCCACCTGAAGTTCGAACCAGGGATACACTCTATAGACTATAACCCCCTCAGAAACTCCAATCTAGACCATGCGGCTAAATTTGTAATTGGAGCAAAATGGCCCTCCTTACTGACCCTAACCGACCCATCAGGAATCTTTCAATTACCTTTCTGGAGAGTGGCACAACTTCATAATTTTCTCCACTCCATACCTGACCCTCATACTTTCACTAGACAGCAGACGGAATTTGAAAATCTCTGCGTGGGGGAAGGTCCCTTGGTCCATATCCTCTCCCAAGCATACTCCCTGCTAAACACGCTAATAGACCACCCACACTTACCTTGCCTATCTAGTAGGGGTGCACATCTTCACTGGTCTCACGATTCGATTTGATTATGATTATCTGGTCAACGATTCAATTCGCTTCGATTCCGCGATGCATTATGATGCATCACGATTACTGACATGCTCCCACTTCCGCTTGGGCCACCTAGACGGCCCTTCCTCTCTGCAATCTTCTGGGACACATCACAGGTCCCAGAAGATTGCCCGGCTGTGCAGGGCAGCACAGTGAGACATGCACACCTGGCTGTGAAGCTGCAAGATGTCACACCTGGATGCCCACAGTAGTATTGCCAGCGCCGTGGACAGGCAGGGGAGAGAATGGAGGCTTTGAGTGGCCACATCGCTGGATTGTGGGACAGGTAAGTGTCTTTTTATTAAAAGTCAGAAGATACACTTTTTTTGTAGCTGCTGACTTTTAATAAACAAAAAAAATTACTAGGTGGCCTCTCTCTGCCAGCGATCTGCTGGGACCATTGTCTGGCCAATGGCAGAGCACAGTGCGCGTCCGGCCGTAAGCTGTCACGGGTGCGCATCACTGTCCACAGTAGATATGATGGTGCTAAGGAGAGGAGGGGGAGAGGAGAGATGCTCCATGCGGCCACATCAATGGACCGTGGGACAGGTGAATGCGATTATTAAAAGTCAGCAGCTACACTTTGTAGCTGCTGACTTTTAATAAACTAAAAAACGGGTGGAACTCTGCTTTACTATGTGCACTGATCTGATGCACTACAGGGTACAAGAATTCACACACACCCGGCTGCTGGGAGGTCAGGAGGGATTAGAATCCAAATCCACAACTGACAAACAGCCCTGTGAAGTTCCCCGTACTGTCTCTGTGATGACATTTATCCGGCCGCCCTCGTTTGTACCTTCTAGCACACTAGGAGTTAACACAGTGGAATGTGCAAACGAGGGGGGGGTGGGTAAATGTCATTACAGAGCACATGTAGGAGCCAGTGTATGTAGAGTACAAACATACTTGTACTCTACATACTTCTGCTAAAAAATACCTGTGTGGTGAAACTGGTGATAAATGCAATTATAATCCATTAAATGCCCACCGCTGTATGTGCATTGTAAAATATATGCAGCTTTTCATACCTTGTTTCTTAGTGTGTGTGTAACTGTATAAGTCGCTCATGTGACTGCTCACTGCTCTCCTCGTTCTGGCCCGCCTCTCTCGTCTCTCAGGCTCATGTCTCTCGTCAGGTCAGTGGGTGTTCTCAGCCCCGCCCACTGACTGTAGCTATCAGATTAGAAGAGAGGCGGGCGGGGCTGACATCAGGAGAGACGTAAGAGGAGAGGGGCTGGCCGAACTGAGCAATCACATGAGCGGTGTATACAGTTATATACACACGCTAAAAAACGAGGTATAAAGCTGCACATATTTAAAGAAAACACATACAGAGGTGACCACTTAATGGATGATCATTGTATTTATTAAAAAAAGGCATTTTAACAAAAACGCTTAGATCTCTCTTCCGGGAGGGGCGGGACAAGTCAGGATGACGTTACCCGACATCGATTTTTTGGGTCGCATGCATCGATGTCGCATCGGGGATCCCCGAATCGCAATGCATCGATGCAGCGATTAAATTCCACACTCCTACTATCTAGCTGGGAGAGAGATCTTTATTGCTCTTTTTCCCCGGCACAGAGACAGCGCATCATTGCTCTAACCCTTAAGACCTCTCTCTGCACCAGAATACAAGAGACACATTTTAAACTCCTCACCCGATGGTACCTGATGCCATCTAGACTACATAGATGCTTTCCCTGACAGATGTTGGAGATGTGGAGTAGAGGAGGGCATGCTGATTCACATCTTTTGGTCCTGTCCCAGACTGACAAATTTATGGAAAGAAGTCCGAAGTATAACACAAAAATTTACAGAATTCCCTATCCCGGAGGAGGCAGCATTCTTCCTTTTAGACCATTCTCAGATCCCTGTTAAGAAATACAAAAAATCACTCCTAAGACATCTACTAAATGCAGCGAAATCCTGCATCCCCCTATATTGGAAACAAAGCACTGCCCCGTCCATTGCACACTGGATTAGAAAATTAGAGGAGATTAAAAAGATGGAGGACCTGATCCTTATGGCGCAAAATAAATAAGAACGTTTTAAACAAACCTGGGACCAATGGAATGTTTTTATATTCTCTTCTGAGGGCCACCGCCTGTTGTCATCATAGTGCCTCACTCTTTACATGTTCGAGCCTTCGGGCTTAAGCTACCATCGTGCCTCCCTCCACCCTCTCCTCATCCATCCCTATCTCCCCTTCTTCCCACCCCCCCCCCCCCCCCTTTCTTCTTCCTTTCCTCCCTATACTCCCCCTTTTAAGGAAAAGGAAAAAAATCAGGAATGACGGCCTCCATTCCCTCATTTTCGGATGGCCCATCTTGGGTAGCTCCGAGGCTTTGCGTCCATAGATCCTCACATATTATCCTATAATGTGCATTGAAAAGACACGATGGTCTGAATTACAATCTCAGTTGATGATACATCTGCAATGTGCAGTGATGGTGAGGCATTCTGTTCCATTTTCACTTCTTTACTGTATGTAACGCGGGGACCGTCTTCCCCTGTTTGGAGTTGAATAAAAATGATATTTGAAAAAAAAAAAGAAAATCAGATTCCAGAGGACTTCTTCTACAGCACCAATGGCGATTATGACTTGGAAGGCCCAAATGCAGCTGCTGACATTATTAAAAAGTTCTCATTCGGATCTGGACTTACGGAGGATTGGGCCAGAAAGTAAGTTGTCATTATTACTTCTCCTTCTATTCTGTTCCTTTTCTATGGGGTTCAGAATCACATCAGCTCTAAATGGATGATGCTGCCTGTTCTGAACATCCTAAAAAGTCTATTGCCAGTTTTAGTTGTCTGGTCATTATGTTTATATGTTTTACTTTTTTATCTTTCAGACTCTTGGAGGATGCCCAGTGGAATTACAATCAGGCAAGATGTGACTTTGCATATATGAAGGTAAGAGCATTCAACTAGAATTAGAGTTGATTTTTTCACAATACTTTATCACCTAGTAAGCCCTGGTTCACACTGATGCGATTTCATATGCATTCCAGAATGCATAGAATTGCATGACAAGTGAAATAACATGACTTTATATATGCACTTTGATTGCAATACATTTTTAAAAAGGGTCCTGCGTGTGGAGAAATTTTCATCTCCATAGAGTGTAATGGAAACTGCATGGAAAACACATAGATGTTCAAACACTAAGCGATTCCAGTGCGGTCTCTAGCAGGCTATAATGTCTTTCTGAGTTGATTTTCAGAAAAAGAGGGATAAAGATCATAACTGCATCCAAATCGCACCTGAATCTGCATGAAGTCACATTGGACATTATCCTTGCAATCACACTACAAATCTCAGGTAAATCGCACCACATAAGTGTGAACCTAGGCTAAGGGGTTGTTCACACAAGCAGTGTTGCCCAATACAGTTGCAAGCACAAGGAAAATAAACTTATTTCCAACTGTTTCAGATCACACTAATGCCCTCCATTGGTTTGCACTGAAAAAAAAAAATAGGACATAGTAATAGTATACATTATAACAAAGAGAAAGGGGTAATAAAATGCACTAGAACACCTGCAAAAAATGCATTAGGCCCCTTTCACACTGGAGTGGGGGGCGGCGTCACCGGTAAAGCGCCACTATTTTTAGCAGCGCTTTACCGTCCTATTTGCGGTATTCGGCCACTAGCGGGGCACTTTTAACCCTGCTCCAAAGATGCTGCTTGCAGGACTTTTTTTAGTGTCCTGGAGACACAGGAGCGGCTCTTTCAGTGTGCTTTGCAGGCGCTATTTTTAGCGCTGTAGCGCCTGCAATGTGCCCCAGTGTAAAAGGAGTCTTACAGTGCAACATAAATACACATGCCAGCATACACGGTAACAAACATAACTTACACACTTTCTTTTTTATATTTTGCAGGCACATCAGGATGTTCCAGAAGATGCTTTAATTCCTTAGCGCCATAGGAGCATTCAAGCCAAGACTTTTGATGGAAACCACCAAGCCTGTTACCCTGCTCTAAAGAGAATTTTGATAGATGCCAACAAAGCATATTGTACCCTGTTCTACAGAGAAACCACTAAGCTCTGCAATCCTAATATATAGATGTGCGTGTTGTGCGGTACGTGTTGTGTGGTGCGTGTTGTGCGGTGCGTGTTGTGTTGTGTGTGTTGTTTGGGGTGTGTGTTGCGTGTGGTGTGTGTGTTGTATGTGGTATATTTTGTGTGCGTGGTTTGTGTGCGTGGTTTGTGTGTGTGTGGTGTGTTATGTGTGTGTGTGGTGTGTTATGTGTGTGTGTGTGTGTGTGGGGTTGCCACCTGTCCAGGATTCACCCGGACAGTCAGGGTTTTGAATCATGTGTCCAGGTTTCAGACAGACTGAAACCCGGACACATTATTCAAACCAAGCAGTGGATCCTCACGTAACCAAGATAGTCACACAAATCTGTTGTTATCCGGGAGCTGCAGGGGGCTGTCTTGGGGCAAGTTCGGCATCACTGGGTGGCAGGGTGATGATGTCAGAAAGAGCAATTTGGCCACACCCACTGTTCGATGCAGCACGCTATGCACATCACATTACTACTCTCCTTGGGGCACCCAGTGTTCGGGTTTGGCTTGAAGAAATGGTGGTAACTCTATGTGTGTGGTGTGTGTTGTGTGTATGTTGTGTGTGGTGTGGTGTGTGTGGCGTGTGGTGTGGGGTGAGTTGTGTGGACTGGCCAGAGAGGGATTACTTTGACGCAGTTGGCCAGCTTAAACATGTATTGCAATGCATGTGAACCAAAAATTCCTGTTTGTATGCAAAGTTTGCAAGAAATGTATAGAAATGTATAGCAGTGCGAGAGGATTGATGCACATGATGGGTTATGCATACAGTATGTGTAAAGATATTTGGATCTGAACAAAGACATATTTCTATTTCTGTTCTACAGAGAAGTTAGATTGATAGAGACCATCAAACTTATATATCTTGTTCTACAGAGAATGTATATTATTCTAATAAAAAATATTTTTGACCATTTATTAAAATGGAGTTATGAGAAAAAAACTGGGGGTCCTGATTATTTCACTTGTCAAACACACATGACTAGCTCTCCTCCAATCACAGAGCAAGTCTGTGAACTACCATGCTGCTTTTCGCATGTAGCCACACACCGATCGTTTACCTGTGGATGTCGGAGTTGGACACAGCTGACTGCATCAAGGCTCGGACATTCCCAGGTAAACAGTACACACGGTGTGCGGCTATATGTGAATAGTGGGGACCACTGTCAGGCTGTCATTAGTTTAGAGGCTGACCAGCTGCTGCTATTCACATTTCACACAGGTCATTATACTGAATCTGCCACTGGAATCCAAAGATTGCAGATAACCAGCCATGTGAAGGAGGCCTTAGGCCGTGTACACACGGTCAGACTTTTAGGGAAAAAGTCAGACAGAATCATTTCATCGGGTAGGGAGAGTAGGTTCTTCTGGGTAGGGCAATGCTCATGCGCAGCACCAGTGGCTCGCTCCTGCTGTGATTACACAGCAAGAGCCCAGTGGCGGGTCCTGCAGACGCGATAGTTTGTTACAGAGGCAGAACGGGGGTCTACCTATGTAAACAAGGCAGATCAACATTCTTTCAGCAGGGAAAGCGTGGATCCAGTGTTCCTGCAAAGCATGGACATGGATCCATGCCTTCCCTTAGTCCCACACAGTGCACAAACACTGGCTGGGCACACATTTAACCCCTTTTATTGCCCCTGATATTTACACCTTCCCAGCCAGTGTCATTGGTACAGTGACAGTGCATATTTTTTTAGCACTGATCACTGTACTAATGTCACTGGTCCCCAAAAAATGTCAGAAATGCCGCTTACACGCGATCAGGCTATTCGGCGGACTTAGACGACGGTGACGTCATAAGGGGCGGGGTCACCCTGTGACATCACCCGGTGACCCCCGCCCTTTATGCCTATATAAGTCACTGCGTACCGTGTCCACGGCATTACAGCGGGAGAGAGACGTGTCAACATCGGAAGAACAGAAGAAGAAGAAGACGACGGCAACGATGAAGGAGAAAGCCGGGCTCCTCCACTAGCAAAAGAGCAGCAAAAGAGCAGAAGAAGAAGAACCGGAAAGAGCGGAGAAGTCAGAGAAGTCGGAAGAAGACCCCTGAAGTCGGAAGAAGACCCCCGGACGGCGACGACAATGAAGGAAAAAGCTGGGCTCCTCCGCTAGCAAAAGAGCGGCAAAAGAGCAGAAGATAACTGAGGAGCCCGGCGAGAAGATCCCCAAAATTGTAAGAAGACCCCGGAGCTGTCTAATAAACTGCTTTAAAAACCTGTGTAGTATGTTTTTTTTTATTGACACTTTTTCCCTCAGGTGAATGGGTAGGGGTACGATGTACCCCATATTCATTCACATAGAGTGGGGGGCCAGGATCTGGGGGCCCTCTTGTTAAAGGGGGCTCCCAGTTTCCGATAAGCACCCTGCCCTCAGACCCTGACAACCAACAGCCAGGGTTGTCGGGAAGAGGCCCTTGTCCTCATCAACATGGGGACAAGGTGCTTTGGGGTGGGGGGGGCGCACCTTGAGGGCATGTGGCCTGGTATGGTTCAGGAGGGGGGGCGCTCGCTCATCCCCACCCCCTTTCCTGGGGGGCTGCGTACTCGGATAAGGGTCTGGTATGGACTTTGGGGGGACCCCACATTGTTTTTCGGCATAAGGATTACCTTTAAACCTCTTATTAGGTGACGGGGCTCGCAAGGTGTCAATTTTGCCGATGAAGGCCGCGAGATTGACTTCCTTCTCTAGTCCCGTTGTACCTGAAGTCATGTTCAAAATGAACGGACTTTAGTCCGCGTGTGGGCAAATTCATTTGGAAAGTCCGGCGGCCCTCCGCCAAAAGTCAGACGGATTGTCTGCTGGACATAGTCCGACGGAAAGTCCGTTCGCGTGTGGTCGTGTGTGCAAGTCCGCTCGTTTGGGAAAGTCCGGTGGACCTCCGCTGCAAGGTCCGGCGGATAGTCCGATCGTGTGTACGCGGCAAAAGTGTCCAAATTGTCTGCCGCAATATTGTAGTCCCACAATAAGTCACTGATCGCCACCATTACTAGTACAAAAATAAATAAAATTAAAATATTGCTATAACTTTTGCACAAAACAATCAATATACACTTATTGGGATTTTTTTTTTACCAAAAATATGTAGCAGAATACATCTTGGCCTTAATTTATGAAGAAGTTTGATCTCTTAAATGTATTTATTGGATATGTTTTATAGTAGAAAGTAAAAAATATATATATTTTTTTCAAAATTGTTGATCTCTTTTTGTTTATAGCGCAAAAAATATATACCGCAGTGGTGACCAAATACCAGCAAAAAAAAAACTCTATTTGTGGGTGCAGTGGATGGCATTTTGGACAAAATGTCATACGCATGTAAATGTACTATTTTCCTCAGAACAGTAGGGGTTCTGAGGGTTAATTACATAGGTTGGCCTTAACGTCAGTCTGGCCGGGCTGTGTTAGAAGTTCTGCCTGGTCATGTGAACAGTGAGGTGCACATGACAGGCCAGAACCAGGCCTGGTTTAAATGCTTTAGGTATCAGCCTTCTCGGAACCAATCAGTGGGAGTGCCGGGGCCCACTGGGGAGTCTGGGAAGGGGTACTTAAGAGGTGTGGGTCACGTGGTTCAAGAGAGGAGCTTGTGAGGCCCGTGTGGTCTGTTCTGGTTCCAGGACTGGGGTAGCCCCTTGAGGGGTCCCGGTCACGGGGCGTTCGACATCCCGCAACATGTTCCTGTTAGAGGCCCCCAATAGACCTGCCTGGTCTGGGGTAGGGATCCATCTATTCCCGAGTCTCGGAACTTGCTAGTCCGAGGTGCAGTAACTGAGGGAGGATTCAAGGTGTCCAGGTGTGCTCTCGGCTTGGAGAGGCACCACAGCTCAATGAAGTGACCGGGGGAGGACTCTTCGGAGGAGGGCCAACAAGCGGCATCCTGAGAAGTGCCTGGTTACTGAGTTGGGATGGACATTGACGAATTCACACTTTTCCAGTGCCATTGAGGAGACAGAGAATGTTCCAGGTACTGAGGAAAAGGTTCCTGTTGACCCTTAGTTACAACTTGTACACGTTCATAGAATTGCTTCAAGTTTTGAGTCAATGTGCTGACTGGCATGATCTCTGGCTAGAGATCTGTTTAGCCTTGAAGTACCCAGCTGCGAGTGGCTACTCTCTGGGTGGAATGAGAGACTTTGCTAGACCTGCAGTTCAAGGTGCCTCACCCGTGCCCTCTGTTCCCATGAGAGACTGTGTTATTGGATTTTACCACTGCAAAATAAAACCTTTCAAAAGGACTTTATTTGTGTCAGTGTTCAAGTTGTTGGGTATCAACCCTGGGAACCCCTAGACGTGGAAGAACAAGCCAAACGGAGGTAACCGGTAAGCCCAATAAGTCAAGGTCGCCCTGCAAGGGTTATGGCCGCTATTTGGGGAAAAAGGAATAGATTTTATTTGGGCACAACATCACACGTCCGTGCAATTGTCAGTTAAAGTATGCAAAAATCAGCCTGGTCATGAAGAGGGGATAAATCTTCATAAAGTCAAGTGGTTAAGCTTTACACCATGTATAGGTTCTGTAACCCCTCATATTAGAGGTATTATATATAACAGAACTGCATTGGAATTGTAGGCGGGGCCTAGGCTCAGGGTACCCAATCAGGGACGGACTACACACACAATTCTGGATGGTATAATTTATTTTGTATATTGCACACTGGTTAACAGTAATGAATAAAGACAGTTATTTGTAGGTATTGATATGGGGCAATGTAGACCTCAGTAGAAAAGTCTGTTTGTTTTTTTGGCTGGAGTCTCCCTTTAACAAGACTTTAAAGTTGTTGTAAAGCCTTTCTATGCATTAAGGTAAAAAACCTTCTGTGCTGAGGATCCCTTACCTGAGCCCATTTTTGATCCAGCAATGTGCACAAGAGCAGCAGCTTTCTCCCTTCTCACTGGGCAGATTGATAGCAGTGGGAGCCATTGGCACCTGATGCTGTCAATTAAATTCTGTGATGGGGAGCAAGGGGCGGGGAGGGACAATAGATACAGACAGGGTGGCTGGGGAGCGAGCCCACATGAGTGCCTCCATAAAAAGCACCTTTCTATAGGGGTGGAGCAAGGAGCGCCGGGGTTGGGACCTGAAAAGAGGAGGATCGGGGCTACTCCGTGCAATACAATTGCACAGAGCAGGTAAGTATAATAACATGTTTATTATTTGAATACAAAAAATTTTTAAAAATAGAAAGTTTAATAACATTTTAACACTTGCTGCTCGTTCACACATTTCCTTCTCCCCTACTATGCCCCCCCAGGTTTTATAACATAAAAGTTCAATATTCATCAGTAAGCTATTTATATATTCATGTGGACTTCACCTACCACTTCCTGCTTATCAACCTTCACTACAGACTTTACATCACTGCTGATGATCACCATTGCTGAAGTCTGCAAAAAGACAGAACACAGGAGGGAAAGAGTTACAAGGAAGTGACATCACATTAAAAACATTAACTACCCAATCACATGTAAAACTATAAAACTGGCATAGGCAACTGAGGCTTTCAAGGCTTATTTCACCTTTAGAATAAAAAAATTAATAATAATATTACTAATAGTAAATGGACACATATTGTGCAAAAAGAAAAAAATTGCATTTAATAATTATTTGCATTGGAACCTGTAAAGCATGGAAACTGTGATCTGTGGATGCCTGATGTAATGCAGAGGCTCCTATAGACTATTCCTTTAGTCCCAGGTCTGCATGAAAGGTACAAACCTTTAGTTATGGGACTGGAGCAGTGTTGCCAACCGCCCCTAGATTTACAGGCAGCCTTAAATTTAACCCCTTTTTTGGGCTGCCCATTAAAGTCCACCTCCTTTAGCATGCCTTCAGCCTCTGTCCACCTCCTGTAGCATGCCCTCAGTCTCTGTCTACCTCCTGTAGTATGCCCGCAGCCTCTGTCCAGCTCCTGTAGTATGCCCTCAACCTCTGTCCACCTCCTGTAGTATGCCTGCAGCCTGTGTCCACCTCCTGTATCATGTCCACAGCCTCTGACCATCTCGTCTTTTATCATGTCTACAGTCTCTGAGGGGATCCTAGAACAGAGTCAAGAGTGGGAGCGCCACCAGGATGAGGGTTACTGGAAGAGACAGACATGTGTGGACTGTTGAGAGGAGATTATAGACTAAAACCAGAGCTGCCAAGCTGGAGCTGTCTGACTGAACACTGCACGGTGCACCTGAGAGGAGGTCAGTGTCAGCACCACCAGGCCAATCTGAGGGGGGTCACTGATGTAAGGGGGAGTGAATACAAAAGTATAAGGAGGCACTGATATAAAAGGTTCCTACCTATATTAGTAATCCCCCCTCCTTACCTTAGTGTATTCACTCTGTGGAAGGTGGTTTCTGGTCACCATCCTGCAAACTCTGATGTAAGGGAGAACTCTGTGCTGGCTGGGTTATAGTATCCTAACCTTTATGTAAATTGAGAAATAGGTTTTTTGACTTTTGTTTAACTTAAACACATTGCTAATAGCACTAGCTATGTGTTTATAGTTGAAATATTGATATTTGCACTGTTTAGCACTAAAAACATTTTAGGTACGTTTTCGCAGTGTCAGTAAAGAATGTGGATTCATCAGTAAATGTCATGATTTTTTGCCAGTAAAAAATTGGTGCCGTTTGTAAATTTTGGGCGCTCTGCCAGTAAATTTCACTTCGGGCGGTTGGCAACCCTGGACTCCATTGAACCTCTGCTATGGTGACATATGGAATTTGTAGATTTGTAGTCTTTCCTAACACAGATCTGAGTAAAATGATATGACTGAGGATGGGGGGGGGGGGGGGGGCAGATAGAGGGTTGGAGGCTGGAGAATGGCACTATGATTCAAGGGAGACCAGGAGAAGAAAAATGGTCGAAGGGTCTGCATGACTAGGGGAGGAACTGGGTCAGGGAAGGGTCTGGGAAGCTAGGTCAGTTGGGCAGGGGAGGGGGGGGGGGGGGCGTATAGACTTACCTGATTGGAGGCAGCAGACCAGGGGGGTGGGGTGCTGCTGTAGGTGGTATGTGGCAGATCAGGCATTCTGGGAGTTTTCAGGCAGAGCATAAACTTCCCTCCCACCCACCCTTATCTAAAAAAAAAAAAAATGTCATGGGGTGTCAAGTTTGGGGAGTATATATCTTGTTTTGTGTTTCTGTTAATAATAATAAAAATCCGGGGGTGGGGAATGGAAGTATGGTGAGGCATCACAGGTGTGATCACAGATCAACTGTCTAGCTAACTGACACAATCTGATCAATGAGTTGGCTTTAATAATTGTGCAGACTAATAATGACAAGTTCTAGTTTCCCTAGATTTTAGGACCTGCGTCACCTGGGACTTTATACACTTTAGGGACATTTTGTATTCCCATCATAGGTGTGTGCAGCCTATTGTATTATCATGTGCAGCCCAAAGCTCAAACACACATCCGTGTATGTGTATGTGTATATGTATATATATATATATATATATATATATATATATATATATATATATATATATATATATATATATATATATATATATATATATATATATATATATAATATATATTGTATACACACACACTTATAGTGATTGCTGAGTATGTTTTCATTGTTCTTTTTTTTATGCAATCCAATTTTCAGTTTATGAATATAGGATGAATTTAGTCACCAAATAGGAAATTATAAACACAAATCAGAGATTTGCTTTCAGCCCAGACAGCAGGAAAAATAGATGAATTGGGGCATTTTTTCAGTTGATCTATATTTTACAAATTCCTTGACAATTGTCCATAATCACCTGTTTAGTGAATAAACCCCATTTGTGACAATCTAAAGCAGTGGTCTGCAAACTGCAGCAGATGTGGCTCTTTGCTTGCCTTTATCTGGCTCTCTGGGCACTTTTCCTCCCTCTGATAGACTATTCTGCCAACTGACAACAATTGGAAACCATTAGACATGTGAAATTTGCTTTGTTCCAAATTAGTTTTTCGACAAAATTCGACAAATTTGTTAATTTGGAAATATTCAAGTTCACGAAACCTGTTTAACAAATTTTATCGAAATTTGAAAATCCAAAAATTCAAAAATTCGAAGTTTCAGAAATTCGGAAATTCTAAGTTTTGGTAATTTAGAAATTCAAAAATGTGATATATCCGAAAGTAGAAAATTCAAAAATCCAAAAGTTAAAAATTCGAACATTCAGAAATTGGAAAAATTTGAAAATCCAAAAATTCAAAAACCTGAAAATAAGAACGAAAATCCGAAAAATTCAAAAGAACGAAAAAAAAACTGAAAATAAGAACAAAAAACCGAAAATTAGAAACCCGAAAATTATAAAATCTGAAATAATAACTAATAATGACTATTACTAACTATTTCTAATTTTTAAATTTACGAATTTATTCAAAATAACGAATTTCGATCATATCGAATGAAACCAAAACAAATAAATATTTTGGCAGTGCGCATGTCTAGAAACCATTTCTCCCACTGGCACCAACAATGGGGCACTATTCGCCCCCTAATACCAAACATGGAAATGTTTCCTCTCACTGATGCCAGGAAATATTCCAATCCCTCTGGCCACAGTCCCGACTAAAGTCTGAAGGATAATAAACTGTCTCTTTGTTTAGAAATCTTGAAGACCCCCAATCTACAGGCTAGGCAGGTAAAAAAAGTTAGATGTTGCAGTGATAATACCTGCATTGTATCTCTATGAATTTGAATACAGTTTGAAACAACTCTGAAGGGGAAAATGCGGGTAAAGGATCTGGGATTCACACCCCATCATCATTTTCTTACCACTCCTTATTGCTCACACATGCTATGGGCATAAGTGAAATTACACCCCAAAATAAATTCTGCTGCTTCTTCTGAGTACGGGGATACCACATGTGGGGGACTTTTTGGGAGCCTAGCCGCGTACAGGACCCCGAAAACCAAGCACCGCCTTCAAGATTTAAATATAAAACACTAAGGATGTAAAGTGTAAGCGCCAAGCATATATAAATATAACCCTTGAAATTGACAAAACCTGAAAAAGGATTTTGAAAAAAACAATACTGTGTACATATACCTATAACAGGCAAATACAACGTGACCCAAGATGTGGGGATATCACAACATATATAAAAAATAAAAAAGTGAGTATATAAACATTGAAATCTATATATCCATAGGACTAAACGTATATCATACTAACAGAAAAAATCCCACTTTACTGTGACATAACCCCGAAAAAAGGGGGTGGCAAAAAAAGTGTACAGTGAACATCTGAAAGGGAGACCGCACCGGAAGTTACGTTTGTTTACTTCCGGTTGCGGTACCATTGGGAACAACCAGTGTGGGTACACTTCCGGTTCCGGGTTATCACTATAACAACATTAGGTAGTGTATCCTGTTGATTTATACGTTCCCCATGTACCCTGATGACCCGTTTGGATTGGTTGTGATGCCGTCTGCTTTCCACGCCCTGTGTCACTGCCATATATGTTTGGTTTGTCTGTATACTACGAGGCACATGTTTTTGTCATGGAACTATATGGGTGGTTTGTGTTGACATCGAGGCGTGGAGCGCACGCCGGGCCGCCATTTTACCCGAACCGGAAGTGGGCATTCATTATTCACAATACGAGTCCCATGTTATTATTATAGATTATAGGGGTGGAACGCATCCGGACCGAGTCGTGGAACGCACGCCGGTCCGCCATCTTGCCCGCACCGGAAGTGGGTATGTTTGACACACAGGGGGGATTTCAATTGTCTTACTGTGTATTATCTATATAAGGCAGTGGGTCAGTGGTTGGAGCCCACCCCAGATGATGACCTGTAGGTCGAAACGCGTCGGGAGGACTCCGCCACTGCCTATTTTTCCTCTGACATGCTTATTGATTACAATGGAAATGTGAGTTTGTTATTTTACTTTTATTAAAGCCATCTTTTAAAAAACGTTATTACGCTATGTCGGCTCTACCTTTTTACTTTCATGCCTGAATTGTTACCGGAGCTGTCTATATACACAAAAACGGTGATCACACGCAGCCTGTCACACCGAATGAATCTTTCATGTTTGGACTTCCCCCATGGTGGAACGCTGAATCTAAAGTTGCAGTAACTGGGATTACAAGCTATTACTGACCCCTTAGGCATATGTCTATCCGGGTCATGTCCATCTGGTAAGCCTGTGCTTCTTAAGGTGGTGGGAGCTACACTGGGTGAAGTTACTTCTAGTTACAGTAAAGTGGGACGCTTGTGGACACCGAAGTCTATTGGGACTTGCACTTTATACGCCTTTTTATTAATCTATGAACTTTAGTGTTTTTTCATTATTTTTATGTTTATGTTGTTGTTCACTGTACACTTTTTTCGCCACCCCCTTTTTTCGGGGTTATGTCACAGTAAAGTGGGATTTTTTCTGTTAGTATGATATACGTTTAGTCCTATGGATATATAGATTTCAATGTTTATATACTTACTTTTTTATTTTTTATACATGTTGTGATATCCCCACATCTTGGGTCACGTTGTATTTGCCTGTTATAGGTATATGTACACAGTATTGTTTTTTTCAAAATCCTTTTTCAGGTTTTGTCAATTTCAAGGGTTATATTTATATATGCTTGGCGCTTACACTTTACATCCTTGATGTTTTCTGAGCTAAAAAGATCCCAGTTTTAGCGTGTTAGCAACCTTGTTTTCAGTCTTGCTTTCTCAGGTTTCCTCTATTGTTTACTATTGCGCAGTGTTATTGTGTACATCTAAATATAAAACGCTACCAAAAAAAACTGTTAGCGATCGCAGGGATCAGGCCTGACTCTGCGAACACTGCAGTAATGTGTTTAGTGTTTTGTAAGTGACAGTGATCGATCGATACTGCACTTGGGTGGGCTGGCCAGAGGGGCAAAACGCAGGTGCTAGCAGGTATCTGGGCTGATCCCGCTAACAATGCGTTTTTTTGGAACCCTAAACGGCTGGGGACACTAGTATAGATCTGATCAGATCAGATATTGATCTGTTCAGATTCTATACCACTACGGGAGGTGTATGCTTTGCGCGTGGGTGTTAGCGGTACTGGCACTAACCTAGCGCTGCCTGGGGCGACGCAGACCCTATCTGACCCTAAAACCTAATTGATATCACCCGCCGGGTGATCAGGGGGTTAAACCTTTATTGGGTAATAAATGGTGGGTGCCCTGATGCTATAAAAAGCAAACTAACTAACCAGAGTCATCCGTAACACTTATACGGTGATCACTGGTGAAAGGGTTAACTAGGGGCAATCAGGGGGTTAAAATTTTTATTAGGTAGTATATGGGGGTCCCTGACGCTATATAAAAACCTGACGGGGAACCTAAATAACTAACTGGCTAACCAGCGTCACCAGTGACACTTATATGGTGATCGCTGGTGAAAGGGTTAACTCTAGGGGCAATCAGGGGGTTAAAATCTTTATTAGGTAGTATATGGGGGTACCTAACGCTATAAAAACTTGGCGGTGAACATAAAAAATAATTAGCTACCTAGCGGCACCAGTGACACTAATGCAGCGATCAGAAAAACGATCGCTTAGTGACACTGGCAAAAGGGGGTGAAAGGGTTACCTGGGGGCAATCAGGGGGTTAAAACCTTTATTAGGTAGTATATGGGGGTCCCGGATGCTATATAAAAACCTGACAGGGAACCTAAATAATTAACTGGCTATCCAGCATCACCAGTGACACTTATACGGTGATCGCTGGTGAAAGGGTTAACTCTAGAGGCAATCAGGGGGTTAAAACCTTTATTGGGTAGTATATGGGGGTACCTAATGCTATAAAACCTGGTGGTGAACCTAAAAAAATAACTAGCTACCTAGCGGCACCAGTGACACTAATGCAGCGATCAGAAAAACGATTGCTTAGTGACACTGGCAAAAGGGGGTGAAAGGGTTAACTAGGGGCAATCAGGGGGTTAAAACCTTTATTAGGTAGTATATGGGGGTCCCGGACGCTATATAAAAACCTGACGGGGAACCTAAATAACTAAATAACTAACTGGCTATCCAGCGTCACCAGTGACACTTATGCGGTGATCGCTGGTAAAAGGGTTAACTCTAGGGGCAATCAGGGGGTTAAAACCTTTATTGGGTAGTATATGGGGGTACCTAATGCTATAAAAACCTGGCGGTGAACCTAAAAAAATAACTAGCTACCTAGCAGCACCAGTGACACTAATGCAGCGATCAGAAAAACGATTGCTTAGTGACACTGGCAAAAGGGGGTGAAAGGGTTAACTCTAGGGGCAATCAGGGGGTTAAACCTTTATTAGGGGGGTAGGGGGCTACCCTGGACCTAACACTAACTGCCCTGACACTTTTTACTGTCACAACTGACACTAAATGCAGTGATCAGTAAATAAATGATCACTGTAATCAGTGACACTGTGACTGGGAGGGGGGGGGGGGCTGGGGTGGATGGGGGGGGCGATCGGGAGTGTGATCGGGGGGTGATTTGTGTGCCTATGTGTACCTACATGTCAGTGTAGTGATTGGTGCACTTACTATGTGTTCTCCTCGCAGTCCGGTCAAAAAGAACGCCCCGAGGAGAGTGACATCACTTCCTCCCTGCCTGTGTTTACACTACACAGGCGGGGGAAGCTTCTCATTCACCAGGAGCGATCGAGAGGGGATGGCCAGAAACCAACGGTCATCCCCTCATCCCCTCATCCCGGATCGCTCCTGAAGCGAAACGGACCGCCGCATCCAGCGGGAGGGGGTCTGATTGGACCCCCCACCCGCTGGAAGGCAAGCACGTACCGGTACATGCTTATGCCTGTTGGTGCCATTGTGCCGACGTATATTTACATGCGGCGGTCCTTAAGTGGTTAAAGCAGGTCATCTGCAGATCCAATGCACCTATTAATGAATTCTGAATGATCACAGAAACATCTTAAACCAATGTCAATCCAATACCACTGAAACAAGCCAAGGGCACTTCAAGAAGGTCCTTGCTTTATCGCTGGCTGGTTCTCAGGGGTGAGAAACATAATGATTACTAAAAGAGCATGTTAACTTGGACTTTTCCTTACAAACATGGGACCAATGTTTAGGATTAATAGTGATGTGATCTCCCTACTGACTGTGATTCACATTTAGATTTTTATCTCTTCAAACTCAAAAAAACATAATTGAAAGAAAAAAATACATGACAAATCTTTAAATAGTAGACACTAACAAATATTTTCTTTGTTTTTAGTATCAGAAGTGAGCCTGTCAAGGCCGATAAGCCGGCCACTACACCGAAACTACTGACCAGCCAGCCACAACAGCAGCTGAGTGAAGAGCCACCGCAAAGTGAGGCTCTGGTCCTCCTGCTGTCCCTGAACCGTCACGTTTTCTCCGAACAGGCCCTCCAAGCATGTCATGATTTGTTCCAATGTGGCCCAGTCTACTGCTTGGCAGACGTTATCCTCCAAGGAGATAATGGGCAGCTCCGCAAACAGCTGGGTCGGAACCCGATACAGGCGCACAGCATTTTCTAATCTCTCTTCCCACTTAGCCAGAGGCATAATAGAGTCATTACCGCTTGCCGACCAGCCACTGCAGTTATACTGTGCGAATCACACCGTAGGTGTACGTTGGGCTTGTACATGGCTTCATGTGGGCGGCACGCTAACGCATGCCAATAGGCCAGCGGGGGATCCAAACAGCGGGTCTGGTGGACTCGATGTCTGTCGGCCACCCGCAATCATTCTCTGCAGAAACAGAATGGGGATCTGCCAAGGTAAACAAGGCAGATCTCCGTTCTGTCTGGGGATGACACAGAGATCCTGTCTTTCTGCTATGCAGGAAGACAGATCTGTGTGTTGTCCCAAGCAGCCCATCCCCCATATAGTTACTAAACACACCCAGGGAGCACATTTAACCCCTTGATTACCCCTAATGTTAACCCCTTTCCTTCCAGTGCCATTAGCACAATGTCAGTGCATATTTGTAGCACTGATCACTGTAATAATGTCACTGGTTCCCAAAAAAGTGTCTGATATGTCCACCGCAATGTCACAGTCCCGCTAAAAGTTGCAGATCACTGCCATTGCTAGTAATCTATTCCCTATTTTGTAGACGCTATAACTTTTGCGCAAAACAATCAATATATGCTTAGTGGGGTTTTTTTTTTTACCAAAAATATGTAGCAGAATACAAATTGGCCTAAATTGATGAAGACATTTTTTTTAAAACTTTTAATCTGTATGTGTTATAGCATAAAATAAAAAATATTGTTTTTTTTTCAAAATTGTCGGCCTTTCTTTGTTTATAGCGCAAAAAAAACGCAGCGGTGATCAAATACCACCGTAAGCCCTTGTACACACGGTCGGAGATTCCGACGGAATGTGTCCTATCGGACCGTTTTGTCGGATAATCCGACTGTGTGTGGTATGCATCGGACTGATTCCGTCGGACCCAATTTTCCAACTTGCTGGAAATATTTTCCGACAAACTGGTCCGATTGGACATACTCCGATCATGTGTAGAGAATTCCGATCGGACAAAGTGCCACGCATGCTCAGATCAAATTCCTACATCAAAACTATTGGCTACTAGCCTAAACGTAGTCCCATCGTAACGAAATTTCGTCATCACGTTCTGAAAGATTGGATTTTCCGACAACTTTGTCCGACCGTGTGTATGCAACAGCTTCGGACAAGATCCGTCGGACAAAATCAGACGGATTTGGTTGTCGGAATCTCCGACCGTGTGTACAAGGGCTAAGAAAGCTCTATTTATGGGAAAAAAATGACATTAATTTTAATTGGGTACAGAGTCGCATGACTGCGCAGTTGTCAGCTAAAATAATGAAGGGCCGTATTGCAAAAGTCACCTGCTTATTAAGGGGGTAAATCCTTCCAGAGCTGAAGTGATTAAACTTGGGCACCAGGGCCAAGACCGATTCCAGCAATGCCATGATGGTACCTTCTCCTCCTTCCATGCCCACTACAGGAAGGGACATATCCTACTGACTGCTGCCAAATGTGGGGAGGTGCAGAGTGGTGCAGTGGCAGTAAACACTCAGAGTCCAGTTGCAGAGCAAAAAACAGAACTTATATTAATGTAAAGGGTCAATAAGGCACAACAAGGCCAGCGGGAAGGCGACTGACTGCAAACACTCACAGAATGTGGCGTACCTTAATGGGGTAACTCCAATAAGGATTGGGTGTCCCTATCCTTTCCCTACTCATCTGAAACCTCTCCCTACCGCTAGCCACTGTCCCTACCAGACAGGTGACTTGTCCCTACACTACCCACACGTAGAATGCATGCCAAGCCCGGGAGCCAGAGCTTTACATAGGCTCTGCCTGACCCAAGATGGCTGCCAGAAAAACAATCAAATAGCTCCCCTAGTGACCAAGGAAACCATAGAGGAACCAAGCTCCCCTTGATTTTCGCTGCATCTGCAATGCCGCTGCGATCTATTGCCACCTACAGTGGAGAAAATAAACTGCACCTGCCCACAAGCTAGTATCAGGGCTGGCGGCCTCTAAACAGGTAAGGGAGATCTGTATATTTCCAGCAGAACCTCCTGGATTATCACTACACTCCCAAAGACTTCAGTGCAATGTTTGTGACTCTATGTTTGGGTTTGACAAATCTTGAACAAGATGCACCAAACCCTTGCCAAGTCAAACCTTGGCAGATTCCACCATCATACCACTGCTATGAGCTAAACTTGCTGCCGTAACATTGGTTTATTCATATGTATATACACTAACATTACAAAGCGGGGGAAACAGGAATTTCAGCTTAAAGTAATTGGGTGTCACTCTCAACCTCAATTAGGGACATCTAACCCTTCCCCACACTACTCAAAACTCAAAATGTTCCACTTTAAAGTATAGCTAAACCCAAAACTTTTATTTTTCTTTTTGGCTTTTCATTCTTATTTTCATTAGCACAAAATGTCAGGTGTAGAGATCTGCTACCCTCTACTGTCTGAACTTGAAAATGCCTGTAAATATATTATCTCAGCCCTGTCCTTGCTTTTATTTTACATGCACAGTACAAGACATAACGCACAGAATAGATAGGCTGACTCTGAGTTCCAGTACCACTGTCCAAGTGCTACACCACATTTCCTGCTGCTGAAAAGCTGTCTTCCAGGTAGGTTGGAGGATCCCCCTGTGACCGCTAATCTTGTCTTCAGGCCTCCAACACAAAGACAGACGCCACATCATCCTCAGGGGCTCCTGAAACGGAATTGTACAGTGCAGATG